>NC_082719.1:73821099-74448136 GCF_030144855.1 Hypanus sabinus
GTTCTGGTAATTGCCCCTCTCCCCCACTGAACTTCATCATTTCCATTCCCGTTTCTCTCTCTCACCTCATCTCCTTACTTGTCCATCACCTTCCTCCGATGTTCCTCCCCCTTCCCTTTCTTCCATGGTCTTTTACCATCTCCTATCAAACTCCCCCTTCTCCAGATCTTTATCTCTTTCACCTATCGGTTTCCCAGGCCTTTACTTCACCCCTCCCCCTCTCCCAGATTTACCTATCACCTTCCACCCTTTATTTCTTCCACCTCTCTCCCACCTTCTTGCTCTAACTTCTCATTTGCTCTTTTTCAGTCCTGATGAAGGGTCTCAGCCCAAAACCTTGACTGTTCACTCTCTTCCACAGACGCTGCCTGGCCTGCTGGGTTCCTCGAGCATTTTGTGTCTGTTGCCAGAATATGACGAGCTACTCATCTACCCTGCGAGTGGCTTCATCGTGGCATAAGAGGAGACCATGGACTGACATGTTGGAAAGAGAATAGGAATAGGAATTAAAACGGCTGGCTACCAGGAAATTCCGTTTTTGGCAAATGGAGTGGAGGTGCTAGACAAAGCACTCCCCAATTTATGACGGGTCTCACCATCGTGGAGGAGGCCACCTCAGGAGAACTGAATACAGTAGACAATCCTAACAGATTCACAGGTGAAGTGCTATTTGGGGCCCTGAATGGAAGTAAGAAATGAGGTGAATGGACAGGTGTAGCACTTTGGCCATTTGCAGTGATAAGTGGGAGATTAGTGGGAAGGGACAAATAGGAAAGGGAATTGTGGAGGGAGGGATCCCTGTGGAAAGTGGAGAGTGGGGGGAGGGAAGTGTTTCATGGTAGGATCACTTTGGAGGTGGCGAATGTTGTGAAGAATGACGTGTTGGATGTGGGTACTCATGGGTGGTGGGTGTGGACTCTATCCTTGTTAAAGTGGTGGGATGATGGGGTGAGCACGGATGTTCAGGAGATGGAGGAGATGTGGGTAAAAGCAACGTCAATGGTGGAGAAACGGAAACCTTGATCTTTGAAGAAGGAAGGCAGCGCTGACATCCTAGAAAGGAAAGCCTTATTCTGGAAACATGTGGCGGAGACCAAAGAACTGAGAAAAGGGTATCAGATTTTCACAGGAGACAGGGTGGGAAGGGGGTTAGCCATGGCTTTCAGCAAGTTCATAGAAGATGTTAATACAGTTTGTCTCCAGAGATAGAGACAGGGGAAGGAAGTGTCAGACATGGTCAAGTGCACACAAAATGCTGGATGAACTGAAATGTATTTACAAGCAAATAGCAGTGACCATCATTCTGTCAGAAACTCAATGAGTCGCTAACGTGTAATTACTTGCAATTGATCACGGTGTTAGAAATATTGTTGAATTTGATTCTGGGTAATTGATTAACCTGCTAACCTGGAATTGCAAGAGTGAAAGCATCAGATACATGTTTACCAGCTTGATTGACATGTCATGATCTCCTCATGTATTGACAAGACCAGCATGACTTTTATCCAAGAACTTTAGAGCAATTTCATGGTTGGCTGGATCCCAATTCAACATGCCTGGCTCTAAGTTTAAGTTAAAAAGCCAAAGTGGAGCTTATCCAAAAAAGTTCTTTGGGATGTTCAGTTTCGCTGACAAGGCCACCATTTATTGCTTATACCTATCCGTCCTTGAGAAAGTGCTGATGTAATAACTTCCTGAACAATTGCAACTTCTTTTGATGGTATTTCTGTTGTGTTACTCAGAAGGGAGTTCCAGCAAAAGCCCAACAAAGAACAAAATAAAAATTCCAAATCATTATAGTGTGCAACAGTTATGGAATACCATATGTTTGCTGCATGTAACTTCTTTGGTGCTAGAGGTTGTGGGTTTGAGAAGTGTTCTGGATAGTCAAGGCTTGTAACTAAAGTGGAAGTTGGAACACACGGCAGTCACTATGTGCCAATGGTAGAGGGAATGAATGTGGTGGTTGGCATGCTCATCGCGCAAGCAATTTTTTCTGGATAGCACCAAGCCTTTGATTATTATCAGTACTGCACTTGTGCAGACAAGTGGAGGTTACTCTACCTCACTTCAGGCTTGTGCATTGTCAATGGAAGAAAAGCTTTACATAAAGTCTAATTAATTGTAATTGATCACAACATTTCTAAACATTCTGATCATCACAAGTAGGCATCAGCAATCGCTTATCATTGGAAATCATTGAAAGATTGTGACTTTGGTGATAAATTGTCATGTTTGTTGTTGATAGAGTATGTGATAGGATGGTAGTCACTGTTATTGGCTTGTAAATACATTTCAACAACGTAGTATAACAATGTGAGTAGTGGGACAATTCAATGTTAGCTACCTCTGTGGGTCACCTGCTGCAGCCTTTTACCTTTTCTCTTGCCACAATCATCACGTGATTGCTCCGTGGAGTTTCTGTCAATGATGACCTTCAAGAGTCTAAATGTGATTCCTTCAGGAATGTGATTAAATTTCAGGAACAAGTGGTTTGAATTTCTCTTGTTGGAGATGGTCATTTTCTCAGTTTTAGCATCAGAGATTAAAACAGCAAAGGAAATAGCCCCTTCGGGCAGACAAGTCCACACCAACTCTAGTGCCCATCTAACATAGCCAAATTTGCCCACATTAGACCCATTTCTCTCAGAATCAAAATCAAGCTTAATGTATCTGACATATGTCATGAAATATGTTATATTGCAGTAGCAGTGCAGTGCAATACATAAAAATAGAACTAGTCTGACCATTCTCCTTTGACTTCTCTCATTAACAAAGCATTTTCCTACAGATTTGCCACTCATTGGATTTTTCTTTTTGTTTTGTTTTGCACCATTCTCTGTAAACTCTGAAGACTGTTGTGCAGGAAAATCCCAGAAGATCAGCAGTTTGATATACTCAGACCACCCCATCTGGCACCAACAATCATCCCATGGTCAAAGTCACTTAGATCACATTTCTTCCCCATTTTGATGTATGGTCTTAACAAGAACTGAACTCTTGACCATGCCATGCTTTTATGCATTGAGATCCTCGTAAACTTTTGGTTGATTAGGTATTTACATTAATGAAGTATAAACAGTAGGCATATTTAATAAAGTAGCCACTGAGGATATATAATTAAATTAAATTATTAGTTCAGAAAAGTGCAAAAACAGTGAGGTAGTGTTCAAAGGATGTTTCATTGTCCATTTAGAAATCTGATAGCAGAGAGGAAGAAGTTGTTCCTAAGGTGTTGAGTGTGTGCCTTCAGGCTCCTGTACCTCCTGTCTAATGGTAGTAATAAGAAGAGAGTAAGTCAGTAATGACACATGCCATTTTACTGAGGCATCATCTTGTGAAGAAGTCCTTAATGCTGGGGAGGCTAGTGCCCATGATGGAGCTGGCCGAGTTTAAAACCCTCTATAGCTTTACCCAATCCTGTGCAGTGGCCTGTCCATACCAGATGGTAATGCAACCAGTTAGAGTGCGCTCCACACTAATCTGTACCTCTCTCCAAACCTTCCATCCCTCTAAACCTTTCTTATCAATATATATTATCCAAATGTCATTTAGATATTTTTAGAGTACCTGCTTCACCTATTTTCATTCTCAGCTTGTTGCAGCATGAAGATGTCATCACCCCACAGATTTCTATTAGATCAATCCACGCTCACCTTGAACTTATGCCTTCTAGCTTTTGGTTCCTTTCTCATGGGTTAACAAAACATGGTGTTGACCCCATTCTCACTCACATGGTTTTTTAGAACTTTGTAAGGTTACCCCTCAGCCACCAAGAAATTAAGTCCCAGCCTGCCAAATCACTCTCTAGAACTGCTTCCTTTGAATCATGACAACAATCTCATACAGCTTTTTCTCCTTATCACCGGAAGTGAATAAAATTGGATGAAGAGGGGTCTCCACGATGATGGAGATCAACAGAACTCAAAATGGATCTTCAACATTGCACTGATGACTGAAAATGGTTGTGAGTCTTCCTTGGTTGTCTTTAGCATTCATGCTTGCTAGGCCCTGCCAGGCCATGAGCCTCCTCTTCTTGCTAGCTGATTTACTGTTCACTACACTTTGATCTGATCCCTCATTTGGAGATTTATTGACTATATCTAATGCATGCTGCTTCACATATCTGAAGTCCAATATTATGGCTTCACTGGCTTGGCACTTCAGTTCTAATCAAAGTACTTATACCATATACAACCTTGAGATTCATCTTCTTGAGGGTAGCCACAAAACAAAGAAACACAACAGAATTTATGAAAAACCCCACACCAAAGTGGTAGTCACACATCCAATGTGTGAAAAAGAAAGAACAAATCATGGAAGCAACAAAAAAAAAGTGAACAAACAATCCACAGAACATAAGAGACCCCAAAAGTAAGATTGGAGCCATCTAGCCAGTTCAATGCTGCAATCACTCTAGGACCCCGATGGCTGCAGGCCACAGCCATGGAAACAGGTTTAGCATGGAGGCAAGTGTTGATGGCTGCAGGCCGTAGCTGCAGAATCAGTTCAGAGATGTGTAACGCTTCCTGGAGTAGTGACCTGAACATCATTTCATCCTCAGCCCTTGGCTTCAATACCTAAATTTTTAAAATCTGTCTCGGTGCTTAAATTGGTCAAATGTTAGTTAGTTATCTGCTCTCAGGCCCAGGCCCCACCGCTTCAGTCTGGCCCAAAGATTCAGCATGCCTAGACCTTACAGAAGGATACAAAATTCTGATGGTATAGAGAGGGTGAATTCAGGCAAGCACTTTGCTTATATGGTTGGTGAGAGGAGCACTAGAGGTCAGGCTTAATTTAAGGTGAATCTGAGGGAGACACAGTAAATCCAAGAAACACAATAGAATCAATGAAAACTACTCTCAACAGGGCAGACAACAAATGTATGGGAAAAAAATCAACCAATTGTACAAATATGAAAAGAAAGAGGAGAAGAAGAAGAAGAAGAAGAAGAAGAAGAAGAAGAAGAAGAAGAAGAAGAAGAAGAAGAAGAAGAAGAAGAAAAGAAGAAGAAGAAGAAGAAGAAGAAGAAGAAGAAGAAGAAGAAGAAGAAGAAGAAGAAGAAGAAGAAGAAGAAGAAGAAGAAGAAGAAGAAGAAGAAGAAGAAGAAGAAGAAGAAGAAGAAGAAGAAGAAGAAGAAGAAGAAGAAGAAGAAGAGAAGAAGAAGAAGAAGAAGAAGAAGAAGAAAGAAGAAGAAGAAGAAGAAGAAGAAGAAGAGAAGAAGAAGAAGAAGAAGAAGAAGAAGAAGAAGAAGAGAGAAGAAGAAGAAGAAGAAGAAGAAGAAGAAGAAGAAGAAGAAGAGAAGAAGAAGAAGAAGAAGAAGAGAAGAAGAAGAAGAAGAAGAAGAAGAAGAAGAAGAAGAAGAAGAAGAAGAGAAGAAGAAGAAGAAGAAGAAGAAGAAGAAGAAGAAGAAGAAATAAATATAGAAAACAGGAAATGAAGTGAGTCCAGTTCAGTGGGAACAGTTTAGTGATGGGTGAGTGAAGTTATCCCCTCTGATTCAAGAACCTGATGTTTGAGGGTAATAACTGTTCCTGAACCTGTTGGTGTGGATCCCAAGGGGCTTCTATACCTTTTTCCTGATGGCAGCTGTGAGAAGAGAGCATGGTCTGGATGATAGGGGTGTTTGATGATGGATACTGCTTTCCACCAACAGCAATCCATGTAAATGTACTCATGGTGGGGAAGGTTTTTCCTATGATGGGCTGGGCCATATCTACTACTTTTTGCAGGTTTTTCCATGCAAAGTCATTGGTGTTTTCAAACAAAGCCCTGGTGCAACAGTCAATATGCTCTCCACCACCACATCTTTGGAAGTTTGAAAAGTTTGAGATGATATGCAGAATCTTCGCAAACTTTGACAGTAGAGGCATTACTGTGCTTTCTTCATAATGGAACTTATGAGCTAGATCCAGCGTTGATCCTCTGTAATGATAACTCTGAGGAACCTAAAGTTACTGACCCTCTCTCCCTCTAATCCCTTAATGAGGACTGGCTCATGGAACTCTGGCTTCCTCCTGAAGTCAACAATCATCTCCTTGGTCTTGCTGACACTGAGTGAGAGGTTGTTGTTGTGGCACCACTCAGACAGATTTTCAATGTCCTTCCTATATGCTGATTCATCAACAACTTCGATTGGCCAAAGGCAGTGGTGTTGTCAGCAAACTTAAATATGGTATTGGAGCTGTGCTTAACTGCACAGTCATAAATAAAAAGCGAGTCGAGCATACGTCCATGGAAATTGTTGAGGAGATGTTGTTACCAATCTGAACTGATTAGGGTCAGCAAGTAAGGAAATTGAGGATGGAGGAAATGAGGCCTAAGACTTGAAGCTTATTGCTTAGTTTTGAGGAGATGATAGTATTGAATGCCAAGCTTTAGTCAATGATTATTGCTGAAGTCTCCAGCTAGTTAATCAGCAGAGGTCTTTAGAACTTGACCAGCTGCTTTCTGTGGGTGCAACCTCCTGAAAGGTACTCTCATGTCTGCCTCAGAGACTGAAATCACTGGGTCATTTCGGGCTGTGGGAGGTTGTGAAAGTGCCTCCATGTTTTGATAGTCAAACCGAGCATGAAAGACATTGAACTCAGCTGGGTGAGAAGCCTATTGGGTTTAACTGTAATATTTCACAAAAGTTTGGATAGGTGCTGTATATGGATGAGAGAGATATGGAGGGCTATGATCCAGGTGCAGCAAGAGGAGATGAGACAAAAAACTAGGCTGGTCTAGACTAGATGGGCTGAACAATCTTTTTCTATGCTAAACCGCTCAATGACTTTTAGGTGTTTGTCATGAGAAGCTCTTCTGCCCTCATTGAACCAGGATTGATTCCTTGGCTTGATAGTTATCAGAGAGTGAGGGGTATGCCAAGCCACATGGTTACAAATCATGATGGAGCACGTTCTTATGGTGCTTAATTCCTTATCATCTCATGGTTGACTTGTTACATCTGCTTCATGAATGTGCTGGACTCTGTTTTGAGGCTCAGGCTTTTCACTGTCACCAGTGGCTTAATTTTCATCTTCATAACTAAGTGGTAATATGGCAAAAAATGTTCCCCAATTACAAAACTTGTCCAGCATACATCCAATTGAGATCAACCATTCCATAAAAGCAAACTGATACATTACTATTCAGTCACCAGTGCCAAAAATGACCAAGTAAGTCAGAAAAGTTATCTCATCATGTCTGTGTAGTTGTGATAGCATTTTGCACAAGGAAATTTTCTACCAAACACTGATGCTTTTCAATTCTAATTGTGTCCTAAGGACTATTATATGGAATAGTATGCTTACTGTAAAATAAGAATAGATACTCAATGGATGGTGAAATGCATTCAGTTCAACAACTAAACTATTTCAAAACAAAATTCAGAATCTGTTGATTCTTGAAAGTTGTTTTAAAGAGATGCCTTCTGCTGAAAGTGTTATGAGAAATGACCTGAATTAACTAGCTTTGTGTGCTTCAGGTATGCACACATTGTAAAGCTGACGACTGAAAGCTGCAGGGAAATCAATAGCTTCCAGTTGCATTCTCATCTTCCACATGTTGCCCATAGATATAAAATGCCAGAGGAACTCAGCAAGTCAGTCAGTATTTAACATTTTGGGCAGAGACCCTGTTATCATCCTGCACATTAAATCTCTTCACATGTTCATTTTGCTTTGATAAAATATTGGAATTAAACAGCCTGAGGTCAGAAGGCTGAACACTGTGATGGCAGTATTTGATTTCAGAGTTAAACTGCATTGTTTGCACAACTGGGAAAACCAAAAAATAAAATTCTTCAGTGAATAAGCTCTATTCTGTCACTTGGGCAGAAATGGCTCAAGCCCTTTTTTTCGTGTCCACTATCATTATAATGGTTATGTTGAATTGATTGATGATACTTGGCTGCATCAAAACAATTCACAGCTATAAATATTAATGGAGCTTGTTCGAAGTGTCACAGAAGACAACATTGCTAGAATTAGAGTTATTTTTTATGCACACCCACACACAGCTGCTTAGATAGGGTACAGCAATATATCTGCACTATTTACCAAAAAACCCCACTCAGATTTAATTTCCAGAATGACATTGTTCCAGTCTTTGATCAATTAGTAATAAATCACTGGAGACAAAAAAAAAAACACGAATCAAAATGCTGTCGCTTGCCACCAAAGGGCATTTTAGTTTTCTAAGAGAGTCTTCTGCTTTAGAAAATATTTATCTGGAGAATTTCAAATCAAAGTTACAGTTGTACAAGCTGTTAAAGATAACTGACCATAGCACAAACTGCCAGACTACTGAAGGCCCTTGAGAATTGAGAGAGGCATAACTTCAAACATTGGCACAGCACTCATTTTCCACTGTGCACCAAGCGCACAGCAATCACAAAACTGAAGTAAAATTCATTATGTTCAATTTTAAACTCCAATTTTCTAAGTACAGAATGACAGGTGGTAGAGTTGAACGATTCTAGACCAGCCAGTAGACACTTAGTGGCCACTTTATTCGGTACTCCCTGGAAATAAGAAGTTGTTCACAAAGTGTATATTTGTGGACTTCTGCTGCTGTAGCTCATCCACTTCAAGGATTGACGAATTCTGAGTTTACAGATGATCTTCACCACTGAGGTAACACATGGTTATTTGAGTTACTGTCACCTTCATGTCAGCTTAAACTCATCTGGACTTCATTTCCACCCACATCACTGCACTACCTCTCACTGGATTTTTTTGCTTGTTTGTACCATTATCTGTAAACTCTAGAAATCTACTATGCATAAAAATTCCTGGCGATCAGAAGTTACTGAGATACTTAAAAAAAAGTCTTGACACCAATAATCATTTCATGGTTAAAGTCACTTAGATCCTACCTACTCTGATGCTTGGTCTGAACAACAACTAAACCTCTTGACCATGTCTGCATACTTTTCTGCATTGAGTTGCTGCCACATGATTGAATGATTGGATATTAGCGTTAACTTGCAGGAGTACTGGTGTAAAGTGGCCACTGAGTGTATATAAATAAAAGTTTACTGAGTCTGTCCTAAAACTACCAGGAAAAAACAAGCTTAAATGATTTTGCAAGATTGCCCTGGAGCATTCAATGAAAAAGTAATCAACTTAATTCATGAATAGACAAGGATCTAAAATAATAACTTAAACAAAAACAGATTATCACAAAACTGATCAAATAGGATAGTCAAATGGTAAGCAAAAAGTGTAAAAGGGAAGTAAGAGTGGATATCAGACACTGGAAAATGATGCTGGAGAGGTGGTAATGGGGACAATGAAATGGTGGAAGAACTGAGTAAGTATTTTGCATCAGTCTTTAGGATGCTGGAAGTTTCAGGTGTCAGGGGTCATTAAGTGTGTGAAGTTACTGTTACTAATGAGAAAATTCTTGGGAAACTTAAAGGTCTGAAGGTAGATAAGTCATCTAGACCACATGATTACACCCTAGGGTTCTGAAAAAGGTGGCGGACGAGATTGTGGTGGTATTTGTAACTATCTTTCAAGATTCAAGATTCAAAAACTTTATTGTCATTCTAACCGTACATCAGCTCTGCAGGGCAGAATGAGACAGCGTTTCCCAGGAGCAGTGCAATAATAACATAACAAACATAACACTAAATAATAAACATAACAATAAATAGTAAAACACAACAGCCACATGTCAGTTAAAAACAAGTTATAAGTGTCCAGTGCAAGTTAAAAGTGTCCAAAGCAGAGTTAGGTAGAGCAGCTATTTAGCAGTCTGACTGCCTGTGGGAGGAAGCTGTTTAGTAGCCTTGTGGTTTTAATTTTGATGTTCCTGTAATGTTTATCTGATGGCAGAAGAACCAACAGTTCATGGAGAGGGTATGAGGGGTCTTTAATGATGTACCATGTCTTCTGGAGGCATTGACTCTGAAAGGGGTCTTGGACAGAAGGTAGGGAGACCCCAATAACCTTCTCTGTTCCCCTAACCACCCTCTGCAAGGCTTTTTTGTCAGCAGCACTGCAGCTGGAGTACCAGGTTGTGATGCAAAAGGTCAGCACACTCTCAACGACGTCTCTGTAGAACGTAGTTAAGATGTTAGTGGGGAGTGATGCTTGTTTAAGCTTCCTTCAGAAAGTGCAATCTCTCCTGGGCTCATTTCACAATCCCAGTGGTGTTCCTGGACCAGTTGAGATTGTCAGAGATCTGCACCCCAAGGAACCTGATGTTTTCCACTCTCTCCATTGTGGAGCCGCTGATGCTGAGGGGTGTGTGCTCAGGCTGAGACCGTCTGAAATCGACGATCATCTCCTTGGTTTTGGTGACATTAAGCATCAAGTTGTTGTCACTGCACCAGCTCTCTAGGTGTTTGACCTCCTCCCTGCACATTGTTTCGTCATTTTTGCTGATGAGCCCCACCCCTGTGGTATTATCAGCAAATTTAATGATCAGGTTCTCCTTGAATCTGGCTGCACAGTCATGTGTTAGCAGTGTAAACAGCAATGGGCGGAGCACACAGCCTCGTGGGGATCCAGTGCTCAGTGTGATGGAGTCAGAGATGTTCCTGCCAACACGGACTGACTGTGGTCTCTCTGTCAAGAAATCCAGAATCCAGCAACACATGGCAGTGTTAAGGCCAAGCAGCGGCAGTTTCTCCACTAGTCTCTGCGGGATGATGGCATTGAACGCTGAACTGAAATCAATGTACAGGATTCTGGCATAAGTGTCTTTGTTGTCCAAGTGAGAGAGAACTGTGTGCAGTGTGGTGGATATTGTGTCCTCCGTAGAGCGATTTGGACGATAAGCAAACTGTAGAGGATCCAGTGATGAGAGGAGGCTGGCTGTGATATGAGGCTTGACAAGCCGTTCAAAACATTTCATCACTGTGGGGGTCAGGGCGACGGGACGGTAATCATTCAGACAGGCTACAACTGATTTCTTTGCTACGGGGATAATTGCAGGGATGATTACAGGTTTTGAAGCATCTGGGGACAATGGCTTGACTAAGGAAGATGTTGAAGATGTCTGTCAGGACATCTGCTAATCCATCAGCACATTCCTAGAGCACACGTCCAGGAATGTTGTCGGGACCTCCCGCTTTTCGTGGGTTGACCCTGGCAAGGGTCCTCCGTGTGTGCTCTGAATCAATGATTGGAGCCGGCTGGTCAGATGGTAAGAAGGGACTGGCTCTCCCCCTTGCTGTAGTGTTTGATGCTTCGAAGCTTGCAAAGAATTTGTTAAGCCTGTTTGGAAGAGAGGCATCGCTGTCATCAGTTTTCTGCCTGATCTTGTAGTCTGTCAGAGCTTTAATTCCCTGCCACATCCGTCTGATGTCACCTGTGTCACAGAAGTGTCCATGTATTTTGCCCGCATAGGCCCTTTCCGCTTTCCTGATCCCTAGTGAAAGCGCAGACCTGGCTGAGCGAAGCGTACTCCTGTCCCCCGATCTGTGGCTGTGTCACGGGCCTTCAGTAGTGAACGCACCTCTGTTTTCATCCATGGCTTTTGATTACCACGTGCAGTGGAGGTTTTCATCACAGTGATATCCTCCGTGCATTTGGCTATGTAGCTGATTACTGCCTCCGCATACTCCTCAATGTCTATATGGTCACCATAGGAGGCTGCTGTCTTGAATATGTCCCAGTCTGTGTGCAAAAAACAGTCTTGTAGTGCTGAGGCTGCTCCTTTTGGCCAGACCCTTATCTGTCTTTTCTCTGCTCTCACACATTTAAGCAGTGTTTTATATGCTGGTGTTAACATGACAGATATGTGGTCAGAGTGGCCAAGATGGGGGTGGGGGGCGGGGGGCTGCTTTGTATGTCTGTGGGGTGTTGGTATAAACCAAGTCCAGTGTGTTGTCTCCCCTGGTTTTGAAATCCACATATTGCAGGAACTTGGGGAACACAGTCTTTAAGCTGGTGTGGTTAAAGTCCCCAGCAATCACCACAAAGCTGTCAGGCTGTGTAGTCAGTAGCTCACTGATGGCTTCACGTAGGCCTCCCAGTGCTTTGTTAGCATTAGCCTCAGCATTGGCACTGGGAGCTACGTAAACAGCTGCCACAAGCATGATGGTGAGTTCCCTCAGCAGATAGAACGGCCGGCATTTCACAATGAGAAATTCAGCCAGCGGTGACCAGTGTTTAGCAGCTACTGTAGCGTTCTCACACCAGTCTTTGTTTATATAAGTACACAGACCTCCTCCTTGGCTCTTGCTGGAGCTGGCTGCCTCTCTGTCCGCACGAAACAATGTCATTCTCTCTCGCTGTATCGCCGCGTCCGGTATGTTGTCATGGAGCCAGGATTCCGTTAAGACATACACACAGCAGTCTTTAAATTCCTCACGTGTTTCTCTCAGCAGATGCAGCTCATCCAGCTTGTTGTGGATGGAGCGGACATTTGAGAGCAGGAGGGACGGTACCCCTGGCCTGGTGCGGTTAGATTTTAGCCTAGCATGGATGCCGGCCCTCTTACCCCTCCTCTGTCTTCCCTCACGGCGCTTTCGCTTCCTCCTCCCTCGGGAAGCAACCGGCTTGGTAGCGGATAGTAGTCCGTAGCGGTGTAAACTGTCCATGTCACACCAGAACTCGTCAGTTTTTCCGACATAGTATGCCCTGATGTTAACGAGCACATTCCGACTGCATGTTATGCGTCTAGGACAAACAGAACAAACACATCACTCCCCAAGGGTCCGCTGCGTCCATGCGCACTGCCATCTTGAAAACCTTATCACTAGATTCTGGAATGATTCTGTAAAAATGTAAAATTGCAAATGTCACTCCACTCTTCAAGAAGGGAGAGAGGCAGAAGAAAGGAAAGTTAGTCTGACCTCAGTGTTTGGGAAGATGTTGGAGTCAATTGTTAAGGATGTGGTTTTGTGGTACATGGATGCACATGAGAAAATAGGCCGTAGTCAGCATGGTTTCCGTCAGGGAAAATCTTGCCTGACAATTATGTTAGAATTCTGTGAAGAAATAACAAGCAGGATAGATAAGGGAGAATTTATTGATGCTGTGTACTTGGATTTTCAGAAGGCCTTTGACAAGGTGCCACACATGAGGCTGCTTAACAAGATAAGAGCCCACAGGAAAGAGTTTAGCATAGATAAAGCAGTGGCTGACTGGCAGGACACGAAGACTGGGAATAAAGGGAGCCTTTTCTATTGGCTGCTGGTGACCAATACAGGTGCAACACAGTGGTGTGTGTTGGGTCCAATTCTTTTTAAGCTATATGTCAATGAATTGGATGATGGAATTGATGACTTTGTTGCAAAGTCTGCAGATGATATGAAGATAGGTGGAGGGGCAGGAAATTGGAGGAAGTAGAGAGGCTACAGAAGGACTTAGACAGATTCGGAGAATGGGCAGTGAAGTGGCAGATGGAATACAGTGTTGGGAAGTGTATGGACAGGTACTTTGATAGAAGAAATGAAAGGGTTGACTATTTTCTAAATGGAGAGAAAATAGAAATAGTTGAATCGTAAAGGGACTTGGGAGTCCTTGTTCAGGATTCCCTAAAGGTTAATTTGTAAGTTGAGTCTGTGGTGAGGAAGGTAAATACAATATTGGCATTCACATCAGGACTAGAATATAAAAACAAGCAGGTAATGCTGAGAATTAATTGTCGAGGTACAATGCACTGTTAGAAAATTTAAACACCGGTCCAGATTGGAAGGGAGAACTTATTTCACTCACTCTCCATGATCATCACTCCTCTCTCCAGGGTGTGGAGCCTTTCGCTGTTTGTTCTGAAAAGACTGGGTATCGGTTGGGATGAGAGCTGATTTCGTTTGTCTCCATGATGCTGAGGCTATGAGGACTGCCCCGGTTGCTGTGCTCCATGCTGGCTAGTATGATGAACTGATGAGCGAGGATTCAGGCCTACTCTGGGCTGCTCCGGGATTCAGATCTGAAGACTCATGTTTGGTTCAGAATGCTGTTGATTGCTTCAAGTGTTTGCATGATTTTTATATTTCTTTCCTCTTTTCATTAAGTTAGTCTTTTATGTTTATCTTTATTCTTTTCTTTCTTTAATTGGGTTCTTTAAGGTTCCTTGCTTTGTAGCTACCTGTTAGCAAGCAAATCCCAAGGTTGCATAATTTACACTTTTGTTGCCTTTGAATTAAAAGGTGGAGAGGGAAAAGAGGCCAGCTGAAATGTGATAGGTGAAGACAGGTGGGTGGGAAAGGTCAAATGCTGGTTAAGAAGGAATCTGATAGGAGAGGAGAGTGAACAATTGGAAAAAGGGAAGGAGGGACACAGGTGAAAGGAATAGGTAGGTGAGAAGAATTGAAAGGGCAGAGTGGGGAATAGAGGTATGTACATGTCACCAAACACCACCTTGAGATTCATTATATTGCAGGCAGTCACGGTAGAACAAAAAGTACAATAGAATCAATGCAAAACTATATACACTGACAAGCAAACAATGTGCAAAAGAAGGAAGTGTATAAATTCAAAAAAAATAAACAAGTAATAATAATAAAGAACATTGAGAACATGAGTTGTAGCATCCTTGAAAGTGAGTCCATAGTGTGTGTTCAGTGATCAGCGTTACGGTGAGCGAAGATGTCCATGCTGGTTCAGGAGCCTGATAGTTGATAACCTCACTTATGGCACAAATAAGCATTAACTGATTTTAAACACAGCAGCAAATGAGAGTGATTACAACTCATCTCAGGTGCCCCGAGATAAAATAACACCCAATTCTCTCAGTTGATGATTATTGGATCTTATTTTTAGGGGAATGGCAACAGTTCCATGTGGAATTTCTGGATTTTTTTTTACTGTGTAAGTGCCAACATACCATGGATACTTTGGCATGAATGAATGTGGAGGTCAGGGATTTGTAGGCATCTAGTTGCTGGTAATTTCTTGCCTGTGCTCTGACATTGTGGATAATCTGGATAACCTGGACCACTTGGATCTTAACATACTAACACTTCCACTGATTTTATTATGGAAGAACAGAAATTATGTTTTAAATTTTAGTATTTTTCCATTTTTACAAACTATTCAATTTTTTGAAATGACTAACTGTAAATGATTTGCTTTGTAGTAATTATTCTTCAGAATTGTTAAAAGTTTGATTTTTTTGTAATTAGGCAATTTTTTTTGATAATTTTTTTCAGTTGCTGGCTATGGCAATGGTGTTGCTTTGTTGAATGCAAGTTTTTTTTAGCAGTTTTGTAGATGAAGTTGGCTTACAAATAGAGAAAGCTTGTAGACAGTGCGAGAGGGAGGACAGGCAGGTGATAGAGAAGGGACGTGCTCAGACCGAAGGCTTGAGATGTGTCTATTTTAATGCAAGGAGTGTTGTGAACAAAGCGGATGAGCATGTATCAGTACTTGGAGATATGATGTGGTAGCTATTATAGAGACTTGGATGGCTCAGGGACAGGAACGGTTACTTCAAGTGCTGGGTTTTACAGGTTTCAGAAAGGACAGGGAGGGAGGCAAAAGAGGTGGGAGCGTGGCACTGTTGATCAGAGATAGTGTCACAGCTGCAGAAAAGGTGGACGTCATGGAGGGATTGTCTACAGAGTCTCTGTGGGTGGAAGATACAAACAGGAAGTGGTCAATAACTTTAATGGGTGTTTTTTACAGACCGCCTAATAATAACAGGGGTATTGAGGAGCAGATAGAGAAACAGATCCTGGAAAGGTGTAACACTAACAGAGTTGTCGTGATGGGAGATTTTAATTTCCCAAATGTTGATCGGCATCTCCCTAGAGCAAAGGGTTTAGATGGGGTGCAGTTTGTTAGGTGTTTTCAGGAACCTTTCTTGACACAGTATGAAGATAAGCCTACAAGAGGAGAGGCTGATTTGGTATTGGGAAACAAACCTGATCAGGTGTCAGGTCTCTCAGTGGGAGGGCATTTTGGAGATGGTGATCATAATTCTGTCTCCTTTACAATAGTATAGGAACAGACAAGATAGAAAAGTGTTTAATTACAGTAAGGGGAATTATGAGGCTATCAGGCAGGAAATTGGAGGCTTAAATTGGAAGCAGATGTTCTCAGGGAAAAGAACAGAAGAAATGTGGTGAACATTCAGGGGATAGTTGTGTGGCGTTCTGGATAGGTACATTCCAATGAGACAGGTAAGTTATGGTAGGGTACAGGAACAGTGGTGTACAAAGGCTGTTATAAAGCTAGTCAAGAAGAAAAGCAAAGCTTACAAAAGGTTCAGAGAGCTAGGTAATGTTAGAGATCTAGAAGATTGTAAGGCTAATAGGAAGGAGCTTCAGAAAGAAATTAGGAGAGCCAGAAGGGGCCGTGAGAAGGCCTTGGTGGGCAGGATCGAGGGAAAACCCCAAGGCATTCCAAAAGTATGTGAAGAGCAAGAGGATAAGACGTGAAAGAATAGGACCAATCAAGTGTGACGGTGGGAAAGTGTGTATGGAATCGGAGGAAATAGCAGAGGTATTTAATAAATACTTTAGTATTCATTACGGAAAAGGATCTTGGTGATTGTAGTGATGACTTGCAGCAGACTGAAAAGTTTGAGCATGTAGATATTAAGAAAGAGGATGTGCTGGAGCTGTTGGAAAGCATCAAATTGGATAAGTCGTTGGGACCAGATGAGATGTACCCCAGGCTACTATGGGAGGCAAGGGAGGAGATTGCTGAGCCTCTGGTGATGATCTCTGCATCATCAATGGGGACGGGAGAGGTTCCGGAGGATTGGAGGGTTGCGGATGTTGTTCCTTTATTCAAGAAAGGGAGTAGAGATAGCCCTGGAAATTAAAGACCAGTGAGTCTTACCTCAGTGGTTGGTAAGTTGATGGAGAAGATCCTGAGAGGCAGGAATTATTAACATTGGGAGAGGTATAATATGGTTAGGAGTAGTCAGCATGGCTTTGTCAAGGGCCTGATTGAATTTTTTGAGGATGTGACTAAACACATTGATGAAGGAAGAGCAGTAGATGTAGTGTCTATGGATTTCAGCAAGGCATTTGACAAGGTACCCTATGCAAGGCTTATTGAGAAAGTAAAGAGGCATCGGATCCAAGGGGATATTGCTTTGTGGATCCAGAACTGGCTTGCCCACAGAAGGCAAAGAGTGGTTGTAGACAGGTCATATTCTGCATGGAGTTCGGTCACCAGTGGTGTGCCTCAGGGATCTGTTCTAGGACCCTTACTCTTTGTGATTTTTATAAAAGACCTGGATGAGGAGGTGGAGAGATGGGTTAGTAGGTTTGCTGATGACATCAATGTTGGAGGTGTTGTGGATAGTGTGGAGGGTTGTCAGAGGTTACAGCAGGACATTGATAGGATGCAAAACTGGGCTGAGAAGTGGCAGATGGAGTTCAACCCAGATAAGCGTGAGGTGGTTCATTCTGATAGGTCAAATATGATGGCAGAATATAGTATTAATGGTAAGACTCTTGGCAGTGTGGAGGATCAGAGGGGTCATGGGGTTTGAGTCCACTAGACACTCAAAGCAGCTGTGCAGGTTAACTCTGTGGTTAAGAATGCATACGGTGTATTGGGCTTCATCATTCGTGGAATTGAATTTAGGAGCCGAGAGGTTATGTTGCAGCTATATAGGACCCTGGTTAGACCTCACTTGGAGTACTATGCTCAGTTCTGGTTGCCTCACTACAGGAAGCCATAGAAAGGGTGCAGAGGAGATTTACAAAGATGTTGCCTGGATTGGGGAGCATGTCTTATGAGGATAGGTTGAGTGAACTCAGCCTTTTCTCCTTGGAGCAAGGGAGCATGTGAGGTGACCTGATAGAGATATATAAGATGTTGAGAGGCATTGATCGTGTGGATAGTCAGAGGCTTTTTCCCAGGGCTGAAATGGTTGCCACAAGAGGGAACAGGTTTAAGGTGCTGGGGAGTAGGTACAGAGGAGATGTCAGGAGTAAGTTTTATACTCAGAGTGGTGTGTGCATGAAACAGGCTGCCGGCAATGCTGGTGGAGGCAAATACGATAGGGTCTTTTTGATAGGTACATGGAGCTTAATAAAATAGAGGGCTATAGGTAAGCCTAGTAATTTCTAAGGTAAGGACACGTTCGGCACAACTCTGTGGGCCAAAGGGCCTGTATTATGCTGTAGGTTTTCTATGTTTCTATTCTAGAAGCACTCCCTTTCCCCATCCCATCTTGTCCTTTAGGACTGGGGTTACATACAGATTGCAAATTTTGGGCCAGAAAGAACCCTGTACAAGAAAGTGTGCTGGTATAAACTCCCTCACATACACATTAGCATAAAAGTCTATACTGACATGGATTTTGTTCTTGGGCCAATTCTTTGTCACCGCAGGAATGCACAAAAGGGTGCAAGAGGTTTCATCAGATACTCAGCCATCAACCTGGACCAATAACCTTTTAGTTTTCTTCCTCTGGGCAAGGATGTTTTCCAACCCTTCCCCGACACTCATGTGACTGTAGCTGGCTGAATATAACAAGATAAAAATACAGGAGTAAGCCTTATGGTCACTCAATTGTGCCCTGCCTTTCTAATATAATTTCCCCTTCTGTACTTGCCCCTTTGACCCTCAATTCTCCCATCCTTCATAAACTTCCTCTTTAAATAGCCCAATAAGTCAGCTCCTGGAGCACTTTGGAGAAAAGAATTCCAAAGATTTTCCAGCTATTACAAGAACACAATTCTTAACATCTCACTTTCAGTAACTACTACTTAATCTTTTAATGCGTCCTTCTTGAGATTCTTACACCAGTGAAAACATTTCAAAATCCACCCTGTCATGCCTAATGATTTTATATGCTTCAACAAGATCATTTTTCTGAATTCCAGACAGCATGGATCTAATTTCTTCAGCCACTTGCAGTATATCAACCTTCCCATCTGAAACACGAGCCAAGTGGGTTTTTTTTTAGATTATGTGCAATGGCAATACATCGTTTCCTAAATAATGGTACCAAAGCTGAACTCCAGGTATTTCCTCATTAGTACCCTCTGCAATGATACAGCAGGAATTTGATATTTCTAAACTCCATCCATCTTGTGTCATTTGTTTTCCTAACAACTTATCTGCTAACTTTTGTGATACCACTGCACTTCACTCATCTGCAGCCATTCTCCAATTAGACAATAGTCTTCTTCTATGTTCTTCTTATTCCTCTTGCATTAAATCCATCTGTTAACTTTTCAGCCTCTACACTTGCATGCTCTCTATTGCTAATTCAGTGTGAGATATTGAAGTCAAGTTTTATCCAGATTGTTGTGCACCTGGAATGTGTAAATGAGGGTGGTTACAGACAAAAACATTTAAGAGAGTTTTAGAAAGGCGCATGAATATGCAGAGAAAGGAAGAATATGTACCCTGTGTAGGCATCAGGGATGAGTGTAATTAGGCATTTTTAGCTTAATTAGTTTGGCATAGCATTGTGGGTCAAAGAGCCTGTTCTTATGCTCTATTGCTTTATGTTATATTCAGGGGTGGAGAAGCAATGGCAAGCATGCCCAAAATGCCACACACAACAATTTTGTTGGCATGCAACAGGCATTGCTGCCCCTCAATTCTTTAAACTCAATTCATAATAGAAAAATACATTATGATTATATTTACTGCCAATTAAAGCAACAACTGTTTTTACTGCCTGACAGCAGTGCCCCACAAATACTTACTCTTTGTAATAAACATATTTTATTCATATTAGTAAACCATTGCATTTAGCCTTTTCAGCTTATGTTAGATACACAAGCAAAGAAACAAACATGTTCAAACTTTGTTTGAGGCACAATAGCAGTGCTATATAGAAATTAAGATATTTTTCAGTTGTCTTTTTCAAAGATTAAAATTAATAATTTTAAACAGGCTTTATAAAATGCTATATTCATTTGTTTGTCTATTTTATACTTTTATTAATAGTAGGACAATAAATACACATAAATAAGTAACAAGACTCATCCTTTATCCTTATTGTTACTAATATATTAATCAATGACAATCTCCACTCAAAATTACCTTGGCAAGCAAGATAATTTTTCAGAAGACTATTGCAAATTTTGGCACGCAGTCAAAACAGTTCACCACCCCTGTTCTATAATATTATGTTTATTCACTGAGTAATGGGATATCAGCCAATTTTGTTGCTTTCTCACCTTTACATTTCAAAAGTCTGGGGAAGAATCAGAAAAACTGTTGTGAGACAGCAGACTGGTGTAAGGAGAAAGTGATTGAGCAAGCAAATGCTTACTACCAGTACAGCTCATTCTCTTCCATCCAACATTCTTATTTGTTAACCCTATAATTTCCACTCTGCAAAGGATGCCTGAACGGAGTGGTAAAGTTTTTCTTTGCTGAGAGGAGACTGTATATTTTGGGCATTATCTACATTCAGATATAAAGGGTTGTTCCTCATGCAAATAGTGCTCTAGCTGCCAAGAACCTGTAGCACAGTAAGAAATACTGATTTCAGGAGATTACAGTTGTTAGTATGAGGCTGGATCTGAGAGTAGAGATGGGTAAATGTGTTAAATAGGTTATAGTTGTCACCTTCCTGAACGAATTCCAATGGTGAACTTCCTCCTCCCCTTCCACCACTGTAGCGTTTGCACAGCATTTCAACTCCACTAATCTACAACCTCCTTCCCAATATTTTCTGAACATCATTGTAGAAAGGATACGATGGTGCTGGAAACGGTGAAGAGGAGATTCACTAGTGTGTGGCTTAGATTGGAAACCTTCAGTAATTGGGAGAGACTGGATAAACTGGACTTATTTTCCATGGATTTTCTGCTGATTGAAGATTAATATTTAAACTGTATAAACACATGCAATTCTGCAGATACTGGAAATACAGAGTAAAACACACAAAATACTGGGGGAACTGAGTTGGTGTTTCGAGCTAAGATCCTTCATCAGGACTGGAAAGGAAGGGGGAACATGCCAGTATAGTGGTTGGGGGAAGGGGAATGAGGACAAGCTAGACAGGTGCAGCCAGGTCGATGGGGGAGAGGGTCTGTGGTGAACAACATATACCAGTCTGGATACGCCCCGCTGCTGACTGCTCCTGTGGCTCCTCCCACAGACCCCTGTATAAAGGCGATTGGAGGCACTGCTCCTCCCTCAGTCTCCAGGATGTTGTGTGGTGGGCTCTTGCTGCTGACAGTGCTTTCTTCCAGCTAATAAAAGCCTATCTCAACTCACGTCTCCGAGAGTTATTGATGGTGCATCTGGGGCATGAAGTAAGAAGCTGGGAGGTGATAGATGGAAAAGGCAAAAGGCAGGAGAAGAAGGAATCTGATAGAACAAGAGAGTGGACTGTGGGAGAAAGGGACAGGGAGGGGCATTAGGAAGAGGTGACAGGCAAGTGAGGGGAAGAGGTAAGAGGTCAGACTGGGAAATTCACCAAGTGGGAATGGGGGGGGGATTTATTGGAAGTTGAAGAAATCAACGTTCATGCCATAGGTTGGAGGAATTGTATGCCAACACAATCTCTCTTCAGTTTACAGATCTCACCATCCTATCCAAACAAGTTAGACTTTAATTAGTCTACAAATGCTTCACCTATGAATTCCACTGATAATTTGTTTCTGATTTAATAGAAAACTTTTTAGTCATTAACTGAAGAAGGGCCTTGGCCTGAAACGTCGACTGTTCGTTCATTTCTATGGATGCTGCCTAACCTGCTGAGTTCCTCCACCATTTTGTATGTGTTGCTCTTAACCTGCAAATCAGATATTTCAACAGATGGCATGCAAATCTGAAGGATTTAAGATGAAGCTACTTAAGTTCCTTTGATCGTATTAAAACTCAGCTTGAATTAGCATGAGAAAATGTACTGAGATCAGTACTCATCTGCAAAACAAAACAGCGAAAAATAATTTCAAAGCAAATACCTGTGAGTTAAAGCCAGTTTTAGTAAGTTCTCTACAGATAAAGTGTAAATGACATCAATATTAGGTTGACAATGTTGGGTTAGTCAAAAAAGTCATCAGCCTGAATTGTTAACCGTACATCATGTATAATCTGGATCGATTGGCGGTTTGCCTGGCTTGATTGCTGCTGAACCAGCATTCTGCTGCTGAATTCTACCTTGAGTCCAGCATTGGAACACACTTGGGAAATCCCTGATGGGTGCGTTACAGAATGTCCAGGTCTTTCATCTTTGTGTACGATATCAGCCCTGCAAGCTTCCCGAGACCTTTCACTTAGGGAAATATGGTCCATTAGGACAGGTACAAGGCAGAGCATCAAAAGTTGGTTTTGTTGGCTGTCAAAGAAGGTGAAAGAAATACGGGCATGAAGTAGCCCAGGAAAATAATTCAAATGACTATTGGACATAATGGCTTGACATCCACTTATTTTCTATTTCTGATCACATAAATTAAATTTGTCACAATTCTACGACTCTAAAAAGTAAGACAGAATAATTGTTTTCTTGGGAATTTACATTTTAATGTCTTAGAGTCGTAGAGTTATAGAGCACTACAGCACAAAAGCCGGCCCTTCTGCCCAGCTAGTCTGTGCCAGACTATTACTGTATTCTGCCTAGTCCCATCGAACTGTGCCTGGATCATAGTGCTCAGTTTAAGGATCTTATTAAAAAAAAAACACAGGATCCAGTAATATAAAAAAAAGTTACTGTTGTCATCATTCTTTGCTGTGGCTTGAAAGTAGAAATTACTTGAGAGGAATTTTATTTATTAAAAAGTAAACTCCAAAAATTATTTTATAAGAAATATGGGGTTTTCCGTTATTATTATGTTGGAAATCTAAAGCAGATTAACCGCAAAATGTTCAATAATGCTGACTACTTTGAGCACAAGAATAAAACTGCTCCGAGAGACATGCTTGGACTGTCCATGTTGTACTGTGCTCATTTGATGGATAATACTTAATGGTTAAAAAAGGAAGTGGATGACATTATTATACCCTTTGCATATTTTTTTAGGAAAGGATGCAACTCCAAATTCCAAAAAGAGTTTAGAAGGTTTCTGGTGGGCGAAGTAAATTGCTTAAATGCTTCCTTACACTACTTGAAGATATACCACCTCTCATTTGATTGCAAAAGTGCCGAAACTATCTCTGATTATTTCTTCGGGATTTTATCAGTAAAAAACTGAAGTGCTTGAGATGATTTATTTTTGCATACATTTCTAGGAAAGGATGCCACTCCAAATTCAGAAAGTTCAAAAGGGTTTCTGGTAGATCAATTCATCATCATCATCAGGTGCCATGCCTGAGATCTCATGTCTGAGATTTGACTGCCGTGGCCCACACACTCCTGTTTTGGGTCAAGTTTTAAATTGTTTTAAATGCTGACTTTCACTAGTTGAAGATGTATACCTCAAATTTGAATGCAAAAGTGCTGAGACCAGTTCTCGGGAATTTCATTAGAACATTATTGCCAAGTTACAGCACTGCTCTTGAATCATAGATTGCAAATTACGTCTCATTGATGAAACAGCAGTGGCATAACAGCAATAAAAAAATGCTGCAATTGCACTGATACCAAGCTCCATTAATACATTTCTGGTGATAAAGAACTGACAGCATACGCTTTTAAGTGGGCTCTTCATATATTGTACACCCTGCAATAATAAGCTTTTCATCTGTCCTCCCAAGTAGCTGAATATGAAATAAAAGCTTACTCCCAAGGTTTATTTTTGATATAGCTTATTTGATGTGTATCTGCATTCTGGCATTTTCTTCCTTAGATCGTCTTGACACTTACTTTTTTCCTCCACTCTAGCTACTTCACACTGTCTTTCGTACCAGATCGGCTGGTTGTTCGTCTTATCTAAAAGACCAACAGCATTGGGAATAAATTGTTAAAAATCTTATTCTGGTGTAGCTGAGATCAGAAGTAGATTAATTTACATATGCATGGCCACGTTCATTTATCCACTTTTCATCAGTAAGTCATTGTGACCACAAAACTTCCTCCTGCCACGTTTCACTGGCAATGTCGGCTCTGTGTAGACCATATTATTTCTGAATTTAAAATTTCATCATTCCATCAATGTCTATTGTAAACAACTTCATTAGAAACTGACAAATTTCAACAATATTTTGCTGGAATACAGTATTTGAGGTATGTATCACAAATGATCATTTTGAACTCAATTAAAATCATATAGTTTATTAATATTGTTATCAGTAAGGAACTTTATGAATCTATTTGTCCAGTAACTGAGAAACTAGTTAAAATGCAGTTACCCTTTGCAAAGCATAATGCTCAAGTAGAAAGGTAGAGCCCAAGCGGGGAGCAGCTGAGTGCTAGGTAATAGCATGGAGACTGAAAGTCAATGGCAAGCATGGGTGCATCCACACCAGAAGCTTGCAGAGTAGAAGCTGAGTCCAAGGAAACCCAATTACTGTACCAACTCAGGGAAGCAGACAGGTCAAAATGAGATTGTGAAGATATTAACTCACAGCAAAGTCCAAAATCAGAATTTTAGCCCGAAGCAAGGTTTCTTTGTCAAGCTTCCAAAACTTATTTGTTTAATCATAAAATTAAATGTAAAACTGGCTGATTATGGAACATTGTTACATATCCTGATAATTATCTACAATGTCGTGCCAATGGTTTTGTGACACTTAAGGCCACTAGACATGATCTTGACTGGGCAATTTTTCAAAGCTGGTGAGAGCAGTTGTGTTTGGGAAAGCCCTGAAGATTTAACGTCAATGTGTATCTAAACTTGTGCATCTATTTCTAAAGTGTGCATCTATCCCTCACATCATAAGCCAAGCTGATGAACACATGTGGCTATTTTTCAGCTGGGCAATCTTTCCGAAAGCTCACAGGAACATGTAGAAAACCAGTTATGTGAATAGTGATTGTGTGTTTGGGTGTGGGGGAGTGGTGTAAAAGCTTGGGCAGTATTAATAAGTCAGTTCTGATAGGTTTTGTAGTGAGTTCATGCACAGTGTGTAAAGGGCGAAGCTAACTGCAATGCAAGAGTATTGATAAAAGCAGATTTTGCTTTGTTAGTGAGGACTTAATTTGCTACTTGCAATTTACAATCAATGGCAGAGAGGCGGGTTAAGATTTATCAGGACCATTAAAAACAAAGGTTCTCTATTTCCTGTCTTGGGTGTGATTCATAGTGAGCAGAGTTTGGGCTTTGTGCAAGGGATACGAAATGAACAAAATCTTTGGAACAGTACAAGCTGAATAAGCCAAACTGACTCCTGTAATTTTAATATAGTATAAAATTATATTAAGTAAATAGAAGTGAAGTTACAATAGTAACTTTCATCTTCCTGTCAAAGAAAGCAAACGTATCTTTGAAATCGAAGGGTCTTATTTTAGCTGGAGGACATGTCATTAATGAGACCTCTGCTGTTTGTGATGTATATAAATGACTTGGATGAAAATGTCGATGAGTGTGTTAGTAAGTTTGCAGATGATATAAACATTGGTGGTGTTGTGGATAGTGTAAAAGCCTGGCAAAGAACACAATGGGATATATTCCATTGTATTCACTTGCAGCTGTGTGCCGAGAAATGATAGATGGATTTTTATCTGGCCAATTATGAAGTGCAAAGAGACAGTACACTATTAAGGGCACTGCTGATGAGCAGAGGAATCTTGGAGTCTAAGTTCATATGCAGCTCACTGAAAGTGGCTACACGGGTTGATAGGGTGGTTAAGAAAGCATATGGTTGTGATGGACATTCACTGTCCTAGGCCACCGCATAGAATCGTAGCTTTCTAAATACAGCATCTACCACTTCTAAGATAAAAACAAAATGTAACTAAACCTCTACCCAAGTTTGTTTGGTTTCTGTTCATAGAGTCTTCAGTCCTTAACAGGTAAAAGGCAAGCACTAATTAGTTTGAAGTTAGAACAAATTTTGTCTACAGAGCAGCTTTGCAAACATGGTCTTATTGTAGCTCAGATTTGCCGGCTCATGCCACGAGGCTAACTGGTGGAGAGATGTAATATAAGACAAAGTGATGTTTAACTTGGGTTATTTTTCAAACACACACGCTGACTCTTAAGTTGCTTAGTTCAAGGAAGCTTGTAGCCTAGAGGGATAACATCCTCTAGCATATCAAATAACTGAGGTGTTCATAGTTGGAAGGTTTTATGAACTCAAAGAAGCTAGCTTCACAGCATTTACAGCATTGATTATGGAACGATGTCTCCAAAAATGTTTTTAGACCATTTCTGTTAAAAGAATATCTGAGGAAATATCATATACACTTGAAGTCAATCAAATGGAAGAAAATGGTGTAAATGTAGAGAGCTCTTCAGGCTTATTAGGAATAGGGTCAAGAACATCAAGAGACATGGAGTGAGCTAGAATCCATTCTTCCAGCTTCAGTTTCTGCAATGGATGACTTGTTCATCTGCATTGTGGTATGTCTTTTTTTTAGGAATTGTACCTGTGTTTTAGGAATCCTTTGTGTTTGAGAGATCCTTTGTGTTTTAGAAATGGTTCATGATTTGGAAATGCTTAAGATAGGAATCCTGTGTGTTTTAAAATGTGTCTTAAGAGTGCTATTTGCATTTAAACACTATCTTTTTCCCAAGTTTTAAGTATCTAATACCAGAGAGTATGCATTTCAGGTGAGAGGGGGTAATTTCAAAGGAGATGTGAGGAGCAAGTTTCTTGTACACAGTGAGAGTGGTGGGTGCCTGAAACACACTGCGTGGCGTAGTGGTAGATGCAGAAACTTTAGAGACTTTCAGGAGATGTTTAGATCGGCAGATGACTGTGAGGAGAAAAGGAGGATATGGCAATGTGTAGGCAGAAGAGATTAGAAATATGATTACTAATTTAATTAGTTCGGCTCAATATTTGGGCTGAAGGGCCTGTTCCTGTACTGCACTGTTCTATGTTCTATTTCTCACTTAAGTAATGAAATTGCCACATTTCCCAACACTTGCATTGAAATAATCACTGTCCTTCATACTGCCCACTATATCTGGGAATCTGCTCTGAGCTCTATCATAGCAATAGACTCCCAGCAGAGCCTATCAAAGGTTCTTTGATAAAAATGTAACTTCACCATTAAGTGTGAGAATCACTTTCATTTATAATCAGTCAAAAAAGTTGAGCATCTTGGAAGACACTGAACTTCTCTCCAGTGGATTAGATGGTTTACAGGTTTATTCTTTTAATATTCCCTTCCTATCCAGTCCACCCACATTGGGATGTTAAACTGATTTTATTTATCAGTTAGAAAAGGCATCTTAACATTTAAAACATATTTACACATCAAAAAGAACACTTTAGAATGCATGGACCAGAAGTGAACAAAGGGGTGGGAACCTTAGTCGGCGTGGACTAGTTGGACAAAAGAGCTCATTTCCATGCTGAGTGACTCTATAACTCTAACTGTTTTAAGCAGCTTATAGCAGAATAGTCTCATTTTGTACTTTGATATTTCTAAGCCGTATGTTATTTACAGTTTACTTTTTTCAGTAGATGAACTTTTCATAAATTGCTTACATTTAATACCCGAATTTCAGCTTCTAGCAACCTCTATTTACACCTTATTCAAGCTCAATCATTTATTTTTATAGTTATTTTCTTATAATTTAATTGAATAAGAAATTTATTTGAAGAGCCAAATCTAGACTTAGGGAAAATGTACTGTTGCAACACATGTAACTGCATTAGGTAATTACATTTTCAAATGGATTTACAGTTACAGCCTCTCAGTCCTGGGTAACTGCACTTCTTGGAAAGTGCAAAAAAAAGCATTTTATTTTGAGAAAAAGCACACAAAATATTTCAGAATATTTATGTACAGTATCTTTCCTTCCATTGAATTCAATAGACTCAAAAGTAGTCTAACCTTCTTAACTTGTCCTGCTAATTTAAAAGATATATATTTATATCCTCCATTCCCTTTGTTCTACCAAGCCACTTAATTTATATTATCTCTCCTTATTCTACCTCCCAAGATGGACCTCTGTTGTGATAAATTTCAAATGCCTAACTTCTACTTATTGCACCAATCTATCTTTGTTTCTCCTAAGGTCTCTTAATGCCTTTGTTCCTGCTTTCTGATGGTTGTGTGCTTTGAAATCATGTCCTGTGTTCCCATGTCTAAGTCAGTAATAAGGATCACACACAACAGTAGCCATTACATTGTCCCTCCAAGCCCAAACCACATTTCATTTCAACCTTAGGAGCAACTGTTCACCAATTTTTTCATCTTTTCTAATCCATTAGTCATTTAAAGAAAATAATTTCATAATTTCTCCTTTTGTCTTTGGCCTTCAGTTTTGTCAAATAATCAATTATGTGATAACCGTATCTAAACACCATCCCATCTGCTTCAAGTGTTTGATGTTGGTCTACCAAAACTGTATTAAAACAAACTGAAGTTTTCAAACACTGCACTGCCAATCACAAAAAGATGTAATGAATATCAATTTCTCCAAGTTGTTTTTAAGAAATCTGCAAATGGATTCTGAATGCTTGGGCTTATAATCCAGTATGCATTAACAGCATTTAAATTATAATGGAAGCTTTATACAATATGTATTATAAGTATTCTTCATATAAATCACAACCTGTGAATTCTTTCATTACAACAATCATTAAATTACAGTGGCCATCTGGACTCAACAGTTCCAGGAACTTACAATTAAGCTAATTTCTTACTAAAGTATCAAATTCAAGGAAGGCTGATCTACTTCAAATGGGGAAAAAGTCCAATATGCACGTTAATATTTGGATAACTGCACTGATAAGCAAATGTATCTGAGCTTGCAACAAAACTTAAAGGGCAAATACAAAGTTGTATGTGGAGTGCAATTATTTTCTGACAATACAATCCACTCTTACAGAATGAGAATGCAATTGATCACTAAGGTTAATTCTATAACATGGATATATTCTTATAAAATAGAACCATCAAGGTTAGATCAAAAAATGCTTTCACTCAGACTTGACAGTGGGAAAAAAAATGGTTTCCTATTACATAAAGTAGTAGTTGTGCAATCACTCATGTTGAGTATGATGTTCTTCTGAGGGGTTGTCTATGGTGAGTCCTCAGGTGGCAGTGGAGGCTGATCTGGGATCCACATATTCTGGTGTATTGTGAACTCTGTGGTGTCAGCGATCAGTCTGTTCAGTGATTGGGTCTCTTGGTTGTTCAGTCTCTACTTCAGCAGTCGCTACTTGTTCTGTGCAGCACAGCGGGATTGCTCTTATCCAGTGCAGCTCCCTCTTGAACAGATTTCCTGCTGGTGTACCTATTGAGTGCAATGTCTTCCTATTTCTTAGATGTGGTGTTGGATTTCTTCCAGCTGATTTTGAAGCATTTCCTTTGTCCTTCATTGCATTATTTTCCTTTATTCAATAAAAATTTGTTAACGCATCACTTACATTGGGTGGAGCTTGAGAGGACAATGATGACAAATTGTGACTCCTTTGCTTGCATCTTCGGAAACAGCTCTATTCCTATCTTTAATATCTCTATCTTTCCCTTTCAGGGTTCTTTTGAAGACCCTGACCTGGCGTTACACGCTGACGTTGGTTCTTTGCGGGAATGGGACCTGCTGTTGGGGTTTCACGACTGGCTGCTATTTGATATACCAAGGCCTAGAAGATCAGTGCACCTTTAGGGTTCTGGGATGTCATGGCTCTGGAGGTGGGCGGACTTGAGGTCAGTGTCTCCACAGGAAACTGGTGTGTCGTGGGAGTACAAGGAAGATCAAATGCAGTGAGCTGGCTGCTGGCTGAGTGCCCAGAGACCCGAGTTCTTTGGGCACAGAGCTTGGAAAAAGTGACTTTCAACATCATAAAGCAGTGAGTTGTTCGTTATGTCTCCCCTATCGCTGTGAAGCGGGGACACCTCTTTTTACCTTATTAAGGAGAGATAGATCCTGTGGTATGTCGAATTACTGGGTGAACGAGTAGTCTTTGCGGTACTGCAAGTCTGTGTCTTTATTGATGCTTTGCTGCATGCTTGAGTGCTCCATGGGGGGGGGGGTGCCGATGCTGTTTTTGCTGGGGAGGGGGGATCGTTGCTTTGCTGCTGCTTAAGTGTGGGAGGGGGAGCTGGGGGGGCTTTGTGGTTCTAACATTTAACTGTCATTCA
Source organism: Hypanus sabinus (assembly GCF_030144855.1). NCBI lineage: Eukaryota > Metazoa > Chordata > Chondrichthyes > Myliobatiformes > Dasyatidae > Hypanus > Hypanus sabinus. The sequence goes on from NC_082719.1 coordinate 73,851,061, forward strand.
GTCTTTGGGGCACTCCTCTGTTGGTTGCGAGGAAGAAGAGTTTCAGGATGTATATTGTATATATTTCTGCCATTAAATGTACCTTTGAAACCTTTGAACCTTTGAAACAATCAAAATAATGTATTATTTGCCGTCTTTAAGCATAGTACAGTCCAAGGTGTTTCGCATGAATATACAGAAATATGCACATTAGATGACAGAATAACAGACTGTAAGGGGTGCAAGATCAGATAACTATAAAATCTCGGTCAAAGCAATTAGGCTTAAGGGGAGTCATGGAGGAGAGAAAAGCACAACTGCAGAGAGCTTCATAGAAGGAATTCCAGAGAGCAGGTCTAAAACAGATCTGTCAACAGTAGAGTGAAGACAGTCAGGGAGACACAAAAGCCCAGATGTGGAGATCAGTTCATGGAGCATAGTTGGGTTAGTTTATATTACATGAATAGAATTGGACAAAGTTACAAAATGAATATCTTTAGTACTAAGTGTTAATCAAATTATTTATACATACACATACAAATCAATATTATTTCCATAATTATCAAAGTGATATCAATAACATGGTAGTCTCATAAATAATTCAGTATATCCTGAATGAAATGTATCTTCAATAATGATCTCCAAAGTATTGTTGAAAATCAATTATTTCAAGATACAAGCTGAGCTAGCTGTGAGCATACTGTTGTTTCATGCTGTGTGCAGTCCTTTGCAGAAAACTTCAGCACACATCCAGTGTATCAGTTGACAATATCAGATAATTCCTCATTTTATAATGACAGTCTAATCTCCAATCAGATACAGAAATAATAACACATTTTTTCATTCACGTCCATGACAACTGAAAATTAGCAGATAAAATGCAACTTTTCTAGGTGTGCAAGCAGCGAGCAGATTGGCTGTTACTTTTTTAAGGCAACAGATAGGGATATCAGATCATTGTGTGCACTAAGCAGAGCTTAAATTGGGAAATATTAAAAAATTAAGAAATGAATACAGCAAGTATTGATAACTTTAAAGAAAAGCATGAAGTGAAAGTAATCCCTGGATCAGTTAGCATCTGTAAAGAGCATAAAGCAAAATAACAATGTATTGAGGCAGTTCATGAGATAGCTGACGATTCAAATGACTTAGGTTTTATCCTGATCTTGGGTGTAAGCTAGATAAATAGATATTTTATTTATCCCAAAGGAAATTACAGTCTCATTGTAGCATTTCAAGTGCACAGATATACAAATATTAGAAGTAGGAAAAAGAAGTTACCTTAAAATAGGATGTACAAGATCTTCAAGTCAAAGATTACAAGATTTACAAAATTTCTAGTTCACACTGCTAAGGTGGTAGTATAAGAAGTGATGGTCTATGTGGATACTGTACACTTGCCCAGTATCTGTGTGAATTTAAGCTATAGCGTTCTAGTTCCTACCAAATTGTAAGACATATGCTGGTAGATTGAATGAGGTAGAACTTCTCTCTTTACAACAAAGGAGGATGAGAGGTGACTTGGTAGAGGTGTACAAGATGATAAAAGGCCTAGATCAAGTGGATAGCCAGAGACTTTTTTCCCGGAGGGGGAGGAGGTGAATGACGAATACCAGGGGGTACAATTATTAGATGACTTAGCAAGGTATAGGGGGATATCAGAGGCAAGTATTACACAGAGAGTGGTGAGTATGTGGAATGACCTGTCGGGTGGTGGTAGAGGCAGATTCTTAGGGACATTTAAGAAAGTCTGAGATAGGCAAATGTATGACAGTAAAATGGAAGGCTCTATAGGAGAGAAGAGTTAGAGTGATCTTTGAGTAGGTTAAAAAGTCAGCACAATAATGTGGGCTGAGGGGCCTGTGCTGTGCTGTAGTGTTCTATATTAATTAGCTGTTGTAATTTACCCCTTAATGGCAAAGGATCAAAGGAGAGATGACCAGATGGGACAGAATATATTACAGGGCTATAGCAAGATAAGACAGCGGGGTATTAGGGAAATGTGACAAATGGGATTGCCTGTGTTGGTGGCCTGCACAGGATGAATCGCTTCTTTTATGTTTAAGTAAGTGAGATTTGATAATGTTTTACATCCTTCATCCAAATGAAAGCGTAGAGGCAGACTAGAATCTAGATTTATGCCTTTGGGCCATTTCATTTAATTTTCCACCTTGTATTGTGATCTGATTACTGGGATTCTGTTAATCATTGTTAATCACTCTTGAATGATTCAAATGAACTGCCATGCACTAATGGACTGTTCATCTCCGACAGGATTTATTCTGGTTGAGCTTCCTATGCTAAAGGGAGGCTGATAAATTGCTTGTTTATTTCATTGCCACTTTGTGCTCTTCTAATCGCCTTTGCTCTGTTCTGTACTTCACACTTGTTTTATTGCCCCCTTCAGCCTCAACATTCACTTATAAGTCCTGCATACAAACAGCCTTAAACAACCAATGGATTAAAAAAAATTACTATTCAACACATTCATATTTCCTGGTTGGCTATCCCATGCTGGGCCTGTCATGGCATTTCTCAATGGTAACTTTATTCAAATTCTATACACATTATGGGGGTTGTATGAAACAATGGGGTTACCACAACATCAAAATTTTAAGTGAAATATCAAGCTCTGTTGCTCTGTCTGTTGCAAAGGATACAATCTTGGTGGCTACCGATTTCAATTTGATATCCCATTCTGACATATCTGTACATGGCCTCCTTTCCTGCTTTGATGAGGCCACTCTCAGGGAGCGGGAGCAACACCTCATATTCAGTCTAGGTCGCCTCCACCTGATGCCACGGACAGTGATTTCTCTAACTTTCAGTAATTTTTCCTCCCTCCCTCCTCCTCTATTTTTCCACTCCCCATCCCGGTTACCTTCTCACCCCTTCTCTTCTCCCAAACTGCCCATCAACTTTCTTTGGTTGCCCTCCTCTTTCCCTTTCTTCCATGCTCCACCCTTCTCTCTGATTAGCTTCCTTCTTCTTCAGCCCTTCACTTCTTTCACCAACCCCTTCAGCTTCTTACTTTATCCCTCCTCTCCCAACCCACCCACCTACCCCTCACCTGCTCACACCTATCACCTGCCAGCTTCCCCTCTCCCCATTTCTATTCAGGTGAGGTCCCCTCACCGGGCTCATATGCAAACATGGCTCATCAGCCAACTCTGCTAACAGCTTCGTGACTCAGCGGTGAGAAGGTTTCCTTTTATAAGCAATATACATCAAGGCATGGTAAGATTTGGGGTTATAAATCATAAATCAGACAAAAAAGTTGGGATGTTCTGGTTAATGGAGACCTGACTACAGTGAATGCTGTCTAAATGCTCCCCAGACACAATTTCTGGTTGGCAAGAAATAGCCACATATAATTATAAAGAAAGTGTATTCACTAATTTCAAACAGTTATTAAAAGAAAGAAAAAAAAAAAGGGCCCATCATAGTTAACCAGCTTAAATGTGCACATTATGTTGGAACTCATTGTGGTGAACTATGTGCCTGTCGGGACACGCCCCTGCTGACTGCTCCTGTGGCTCCTCCCACAGGCCCCTATATAAAGGAGATCTGCGGCCTGACGCTCGGCCTCAGTCTCCAAGACATTGTATGATAGACACTCACTCCTGGTTCCTTCTTCCAGTCAATAAAAGCCGATATCTCGCCTTACGTCTCAGTGTGAGTTATTGATGGTGCATCACTCATATTGTCCAAAAGCTGTGTATGATGGTTACTCATGGCGCTGGATTCTCATCACCAATCACTGGTAAAACTTTGTCTCTTGGACTTCTTCATCTTATAAAGCACTCCTTGAAATTGTGTCTTCCCGTTGAATTGAATCCCATGGCCGTCTCTCCCAACCTTCTCTGTGTCTCCCGCCAAAAAGACCACAAACCCCACCACTGTCCATCACAAACCACTCTCCACCCAGCTCTCTCTAGAATCTTCTCCTAATTCTATCATCCTGATTGGCTGACACAAAATTTCTATGTTGAACATCATAGCCCATTATCTTTAGCCAAAAACAGAACATTCTACCAGCAGGACACACTGTTTTTACAGAAAGCTATGAAACGAAATACCCTACAGCATTAGCAGTAGAAATCATAACCAGGGCATTATGCAGGCTTCTTGCCCTCTTCCTTTCCTGTCCTAATGAAGGGCCTCAACCCAAAATGTCAACTATTTATTCTTCTCCATAGATGTTGCCTGACCAAAAGAGTTCCTCCAGCATTTTGTGGCTGTTGCTCAAGACAAATGTTCAGCCCTTTAGGGACCCTAATGTCAGTAAAATACTTTTCTTCAAAAGTCTGCAGCATTTTTGATAAACTCTCCCTGTTCCATGTGACCTTGAACTACTTGATCAATTTGCAGATGGTACATATTTGAAGAAATCCAAGGGTTGGATCCTAAAACTTAAACTCGTTGCAAAGCAAAGCTGGAAAATTTGTGCCATTGTAAAGTTGATCCAATGATATGGACAGAGATCACAGAATTTACTTGCTGATTGATGGGAACTGCAAAGGCTGAAAGGGACATTCCCAAAGCCAAACTAAATCATTGATTCCAAAAGTACTGCTTGTTCATCTGTTCACATAAAGATGCCAATTGCAATCATAAATGAGAATGGCTTCTAATTTAACATCCTAAGGGAAATTTATGTACAAATTTGTTCTAATTTTCAGACATAGTCAATTAAATTCAAAAATTTCATAATAAGGCTGATGTTGCAGATAGCAAATAAGCCCCAATAACTTTGGGATAAAATGATAAACTTGTCTTTGAAAAACTTCCCAGGATGAATATGGAGACAGCCAGGAAAATTTTGTATGATAATACACTGTGCCTTAAAAGAGCTTCCCATATTATAAAACACAACTTTTGCGATCACCAAATCAAGACTATATACAATCTAAGCAAATGAAATTAACTGTGTCAAACTATGCCCTGTACTTATGTAGAACAGTCTTCTAAAGAACACCCAGTTTTTGAGACATTCAGTATTATTTTAAAATCATGAAAAGTAATTAAACAAATATAAATATTTGAATAGACTTAACATGAGAAAATAATACATTAGTTTGAAACAAATGCCAATTTCTTTCAAATACTTCCAAGCATTTCTGAACAGAGTCAAACGCTTCGGAGTACCTAAATTATCAAGCAGATGAAATGAAATGGAAATATTTCAAATAATAAATTAATAATAAAATAAGTAATATTTTTAATATTACTTTATAGAAAGAATTTTTTAAAGGGAGTGGGTACTTAGGTCACACTCTCCCTCTCTTTCTCTCACTGGTGACGAAGAGTTTGTTGCCGATTCCCAAGTCGGAGAACTCGGAGAAAAGCGATGCAGCAGACCTTAACACCATAAACCAGCGAGTTGTTTTGTTTATGTCTGCCCTTTTAAAATTCTTTTAAAATTATTTAAGGTTTATATTTTAGTTCTAACCTTCTATAATAAATGGAGGAATCACGTTGAAAATGGGGAAGCTATCGAATTTTTATCTCCTTATCTGGGTATTGTTAGATTATATTGAAGAATTACAATGTGTTCCTCTGTTGAAACCAGAAAAAAAACCAAGCTTTAAAATTCTGGCTTTACTTCTTTAAATTCATGAATGAGCTCAGATGAGGGAGCCACAGGAGTTACATGGACCAGATGGCAAGGCACCGAGGTTTACAAATGTTAGGATTACCCTGGTGTGGGGAAGGGTCAAGAGCTTGGCTGTGAGCATAAACAATGTAAATCAAACAGTCATCATGATATCCTCTGGAACAGCTTACTGTATTCTTGTAGTCTGAAAACTTCCATTATGACATCATCTTGCCTGACAACATGGGAGAACAATAGCCACAAAGAGTGTAATAGAAAACAGAGATATCACCATTGTCCCTACACTGCAATTTTCAACACTTAGAACATTCATTCATTTTGGCACTATTAAAAGTGATCTTGACATGTATAAACCATCTACTCAGCAATTTATCTATAATAGTTCACGAGGATAAACTGCAGTCAACAAGCAGCAATAGATAAATCCAATACATTGATGCTCTCAGAAGTCAGCATTCTTCTTGCTTATTTCCTATTTTTTTTATTTATCTTACAAAGAGATTTTGAAACTAAAATTCACCATTCTGGTTCCTCTATCGATCTTTCCCTCAAAGTTGATGAGATACTGGAAACTGGTCACTGGAGTAATTTCAGACTTCCAAAGATGAGTAGAAGAAGTGAACGGATTTTAAAATAGCACAAGTTGAGAACATTCCCATGACCTTTAATGTAGGGCTGATCATTCTTAAGCAAAGACCCTGTTAGGGTAGTGTACCTGAGGGATACTGCGGCAGGTCCATAGATCTCTCTCACGGCTGCCAGGTCAGCTTCGAGCTGTGGATGCTTATGAAGTTCACCATCATAGTTTCCCTGAAATTGTAATCACAATTTAGTGAGTGTGCACTTAACAGTATACATTGTGACAAATTAAAACTTTCCACTGAGAAGACAGATTGTTTCTAATTTCAAAAGTCTATCTAGAGTATTTCATTCTTTAACAACCCAACAATTTTTCTTTCAGTAATACTGTGGATGCTTAAGTGTGTTTCCTGTTTAATCCAGAAGAGACCTCCCTTCATAATTATTGCCTATAGCTCTTGTCCAGCTTCTGGAAGTTTAAAATAGTTACTGGCAGCATACCTGTTACATAGGAACTCACAGAATGTCGGGAGTGAAGCACCTCAGCCAGGAATATACAAAAAATGTAAAAACTCAACAGGTCAGGCAGTATCTGTAGAAATGAGCAGTCAATGTTTTGGGCCAAGACACTTCTTCAGGACTGAAAAGGAAGGGGGAAGATGCTAGAACAAAAAGGTGGGGAAAGGGAAATGAGGAGAGCTAGATAGTGAGAGGTGAAGCCAGGAAGATGTCCAGCATTGTATTCACCTGTGCCCATTTAACTGGCTCATCTAACACAGTCAAGAGAATACAAAAAGAGGAGGCAAAATGAGAAACCATACCAGGAAAAGTGCAAAACTGTGGATGATGGACATCTCAAGTAAAGACAAATTAGACAGCATTTGCAAAGAGGAAAGTAAAAGTTTATATTTCAGGCCAATGACTTATTCAGTGTTTTCTATTGGCAAATCAACCTACAAAGGAAAAAGCAATACATGCCTGTATAACCAGAATCGAATAGATAAACAAGTCACCTGGGGCACCTGTTAACAATATTGTGTTTCAATTGCTCCTTTCACAGCCTGAGGATCTCTCAAGTCACTTTTCAACTAATGATCTACTGTTAATCTGCCCAGAATGATAAGACCAGCAAGAGTTGAAAAGGCCAGATGCCAAGTGGAAAACAACAAGGCTTCAGGAGCAGATGGTAGTAGCCCTGCTGAAATTCAAAAACTTGGCAAAGAGGAATGTAAGTCATTAATTTACAGCCTCATTTCCTAAGTCTGGGGATAGGAGGATATGGCAGGGAACCCTGGAAATGTGATAATTGAAAGGGGATAAATCTGTTTGCAGAGACTGCAGTGTACAGATCCTGTCATAGTCACCCACAGGCAAAATCATCACTAGATCCTCCTCAACCACCTCCTCCCAGTGACTGATGAACAACTCTTAAAATAAGTGTTGATTCCATTCATCAACAGAAACAGTGGAAGATCTTCACTGTGACATATTTCCAATATAATTGTACGCAGTAGCATCTTGTCCTTCTTGATATCAGAATGGATTTGATTCCATCAACTGAGAAGGATTATGGAGCATCCTTCACGGATTTAGCTGGTGCAAAAACTTCATAGCATCATGAAACTCAATAGCACATAAAATGGACACTGGGCACCATTTGTCTATATCTAACATCTGCGACATGATGGCAAGTAAAACGTGATTTCGATCAACAGGCAAACCGCACAACAAATCTTCATGGAAACTCGAGTCTAGCTGAGGCTGTATTATAGCCCTAATGCTTTCTGTAATTTTTCTCACCTCAAAATTTCAACACACATCCAACAAGCTTCCTGCTGTTGTTTAAGCAATTTTACTTTCACTCAAGAAACAAGATCATTCCAAACTTCATCACTGAGCTACAGACAAGATTTCCAGCATCTGTAGATTCACTCGTGTTACAGACAAGATTTGTACACTTGTGTGTTCAGAGGCCAAATTCCAAGTAACTCGTGAGATAATGTAATGTATTTAAAAATCAGAAAAATCAAGATTCTCCCCCAACTCATCCCTACCGCACAACAGCAACCCCAACAATAAGGACATATGACACAAACCTGGAAGACGAGGAGTGTTTTTTAAATATATCTTAGGAGTGCCCTTTCAGCAATAAAATTCATTACAATCTCCAGTGCACCAGATAAGCCTTTGGACAATGGAGGAACCATGAGTCTCAAGAACCAGACACAAAGCTCATGATGTGTCAGGCAGCAGTGATCCCTACCTTCCCATGTGCTATGCGACTTTGTCCACATACAGTAGGCAACTCAAAGCCCTGAAGAGATACAACTTGACTGCAAAATAATCTGAATCTACTATCAAATATGATCAATATTAGTGTCCTCTCAGAACAACTGCCCGAACTCAATCAGCTCTGGTCACGTCGTTCACTCAGCTCTCAATACAAAGACTTCTTTTTTTTCTGAGCTTGATCTGAACAAGATGCAGAAGGATGTTCTCAGACTCCATGGAAAAGTGTAACATCCCCACTATTTCAGCGAATCTGCAGGCCCATTAACACTCCTAAAAGTAATGGAGAACTCAGAAACTTTGAGAACCTGAAGTCCCTACCAACTTCAAAACTACCCAACCATCTGCTTCAATGAACACGTATTGCCTCACCTGTTGTAAGAATAGCAGATCCCACCTCAACCCCACTAAAATGGAATAGAAGCAATTGGTCCTCAGTCCCTGGGAACTGCTCAAGCAGGACTATTATATTAGATGTCATGTAAGAAAAGTAGTAACCAATTTATATATAACAAAGTACCAGAAATGACATTGTCATGATGCCCAGAAAATCTGGTTTTAGGTGTATGTATCAACTTTAGCTCTGTACAGGGAATAATTTATAAATTCTAAACACAAGAGATTCTGCAGATGCTGTAAGTCCAGTATAACACATACACAGCGTTGGAGGAACTCAGCGGGTCAGGCTGCATCTATGGAAAGGAATAAACAGTCAACATTTTAGGCTGAGATCCTTCATCAGTCCTGATAAAGGTCTGCTGAGTTCCTCCAGAATTGTGTATGTATTACTCCAGTTCATAAATTCTTCTAGTCTGACTATCCTACATCTCATCTCCACAGGCAAAAACAACTGTCTCATTAGAAAATTACCTAGATCTTAATTATAGGGAACCCTTGCTTACTAATTCCATGGATTATGTAAATGTTCTGTGTATAAGTGTTTTCTGGGATAGAAAACCATGGGATGTCAGATATCTGAATTGCAGAAGGACATCCTTGGTCTGCTCCACTACTAGAATGTGTGAGTTACCACGGACCACTTTGTGATTTGCTCTCAAATAAATCTTGCTTGTGCGCTGCATGTCAAAAATGGACATCTTGCTGTAACTTTCACATCCAGGTTAAGACAAATTAAGACCATAATACTACGGTCTAATATAATATGGAGCATGATTTAGCCATTCAAAACTAGTTCTGGCCTAAATACTGGCTCTGGAGGACAAAGTATCATCTATGGCAGGGGAAAGAGAAATGAAAGACCTCAGACTGGTGGACTGCTAGACTTCCGGTGGAAGCAGAAAGAAAAAATACAGCTGGTTCTTCCAAGCTCCACAGAACATCAGCTACAGCATTTCTGTTTTATTTCTGGAATGACTTGTTCCTATGTGTTTACGAATGATTTAGGTTATTCAAAGGCAAAGAGAGCAAGAAGAACATCTGCAGTGCAAGCTGTGCCTACTTGTTCACATCAATGCCGTCAGGGTCTGAGCAACATCACAGGACCTAGCACTAAGAGCAGAGAATGCTGGAAATACGCAGAAGATCAGGTAGCATCTGTGAAACAAAAAGCAAACATAATGTTCTGGGTCAAAGATCTCTCTCAAAGACTATAATTTGTGCAATCACAATGCCCAAGACCCAGAAGATCTGTTACACCGGATGTCCAGGGAAAGGCCCCTTGGAGAAATGACAGCAGTCAAACAGTTAGTCAACCATGCTCATGATGAACCGGTTGATCCTGTTTTGAGGCTTTTACAGCTTCATTAATACCCCTTTGGCTGGAATAAAGTGAGCTCCCTGGCCATTCACTCAAAGCTGTGTGAAAAGCACAGAAGTGTAGTAGTATCAAGCCGTTCATGCTAAACCGAGCAATTACCTGTCAGAAACTATTACCAGTTCCAATCCATTCCTCACCTGTGCCAAACAGAAACATACTCTTATACTGTGCCTCAGGCACAGCTTCAAGATGAAATCTATTACAGACAGCCATGCCAAGCTCTCAGTTTTCAAGAAGAAAGTGCACAATTCATTAAGAAGAAATTTAGCTGCATGATGCATAGCTACCTACTGGGTTACAGCTGTGAACACGTCTATCACCATGTACATCCAAATACGCCAGATTACCTTTCAGCTGTTACAAGATGGCAGCTTATATTCAGTGCTAAATTGGAGCCAGAGCACAGAAACAAGCCCTTCGGCCCAACTTAGCCATGCCAACCAAGGTGTCTACTTGAACTAGAACCATTTGCTCATGTCTGGCCTCTGAACCTTTCCTATTTATGTTCTTGTCCAAATCTCTTTTAAGCATAGTGACTGTAGCTGATTCCTCTGTAGTACTTCCTCTAGGCAGCTTGTTTCACATAGCTACCATCCTCTCTATGAAGATGTCCCTCCAGCCCATTTCAACCCTTTTCACGTTAAATCTATTGTTTTAGACTCCCTTACTCTGGGGAATAAAGGACTCTCACAATTCACCCTATCTATGCTCCTCATGGGTTTATTTACCTGCACAAGGTCACACCTCAGCCTCCTACATTTCATCCTTGTGAACCATTTCCCCACATTTTCCCCACTACTTGAGCAGAATTCCACATAAAACTCCAAGTGTGGTCTTATCAGAGAAAGTACTGACATGACATCCCACCTAGTCTACTCATTACCCTGACCAATGAAAGCAAACCAAAACATCCTGTTTACTTGTATTGCCACTTCCAGGAACTCCCACAGGATCTCACTGTTCTAGTCTATCCAGGTTCCTGCCGTTTACTGAGTTAGATCTGACCTGGCTAACTTATCAAAATGTAAGTAAAGGGAAATTTCTTTGATCTGTTCAAGGCTGTACACCAGCCTGTGGGTAAGGCAGGCTGCTTTATCTCCAATAAACATCTAATTTATTGTCCGGTAAAAAGAATCCCAGAAACAATACTGATACCGATTGTGGCTGCTGTTACAATTCATAGTTTTCCCTAATAGATAAGGAAATCAAATGGAATAAATGAACAGAGAAAAAAAATCTAAATTAAACTATGAAGGAATAAAATGGCTGGATAAATGTCTGAAGTAAATGTGCCTTTAAATTCACTAAATAGTGAAAATCATGAAAAAAGCATTAAGTAGTATGGAATAATGTACTTGATTGTTTATTATCTGTGTGTAATCATAACCTGGCACTGATGGAACAAGATGAGAGGCATACAGAGTTTGTCTACACTGAAATATTTTTCAGAAGGAGTAATATTCATATCTTCAGCTGAATGGCCAGTTCCTTTATACCTGTCAAAGCAGGCACCCAGGTGAAGCTGCAAATGAGACAGGAGTAATCTAACCTACGGCGATGGCCATGACCTATGGATTTAGGATAGGATCAGCAAGTCACAATCTGATTGCCTGAAACTCTGAGAGAGGAGTAAGGTCCTAAAGCTGTTCGCTGTTAGTAGTTTGTATATTTTTAAACGCATCTGAAATACAATCAAAAGCAACAAATTGAAACTAAAACAATATTAAGCAAATGATGCTGCCTGGCCTGCTGAGTTCCTCCAGCATTTTGTGTGTGTTGCTTTGGATTTCCAGCATCTGCCTGTATTTTGTGTTGATGGAAAACTTGTGGGGTCACAGTGATAAATTACACTTCTGAAAATTTAAAATAAGAGCTTCAACTATATGAAGAAAAGCTGGCAGTCTTTATTGGGCCTCCACCTGCACATAGCCATATGGATAATCCAGCTGATACACATTGCATGTGGCAAAATTAACTCAAGAATAATTTTTGAATGAGTATTTCTGAGTGCATAGAGTATTGCCAGATATTCAGAGCCAAATGTATTTCTTATTCAGCTACTTTAAAGGAAAATGTCTTCATGGAAAATATTCAGAAATACTTTTGTCTGTTTACAAAGATTGGTGACATTGGCTTTGACCAAATATCAGAGAGTGCAGCTATGATAGTGATGAAACATATAAACTCCACCCTGAGAAGAGACATAGATCCAGTCAAATCTGCCCACTCGAGTTACAGGTCAACAACAGATGCCATTTCATTGACTTTTCACTCAATTCCGGAACATCTAGACAGCAAAGTTACATATGTCAGGATGCTCTTTATTGACTACAGCTCAACATTCAATATCATTGCCCCCCTCGAAACTAAGCTTCAAGACCTTTGCCTCAATACCTCTTTGTGCAGTTGGATCCTCAATTTCCTCACTTGCAGACTCCAGTCTGTTTGGATTGGCAACAATATCTCCTCCACAATCTCCATCAGCGCAAGTGCACTACAAGGCTATGTGCTTAGACCCCTACTCTCCTTTCTCTATGCTTATGATTGTGTGGCTAAGCACTGCTCCAATACCATATTCAAGTTTGCTGATGATACCATTATTGAAGGCTGGATCAAAGATGGTGATAAATTAGCATTTAGGAGTGAGATTGAAAATATAACTGAGTGGTGTCAATATTACAATCTCTTACTCAATATCAACAAGACCAAGGAGCTGATTATTGACTTCAGGAGGCGAAGGGAGGCAGAGATCCATGAGCCAGTCCTCTTTGGACAATCCAATTTGGGGAGGGTCAGCAACTTTCAATTCCTCAGCGTTATCATTTCAGATTATCTATCCTAGGCTCAGGACATAAGTGCAATTATGAAGAAAGCACAGCAGTGCCTCTACTTCCTTAGAAGTTTGCAAAGATTCAGCATGACATCTAAAACTTTGACAAACTACTATAGATGGGTACTGGCGAGTATATTGACTGACTGCATCACAGCCTGGTATGGAAACATCTGTGGCCTTGAATGGAAAATCCTGCAAAAATTAGTGGATATAATAATGCCCTCCCTTCCATTGAGAATATCTATAGGAAACATTGTCACAGGAAAACAGAATCCATCATCAGGGACCCCCACCACACAGGTCATGCTTTCTTCTCGTTGCTGCCATCAGGAAGAAGGTACATGATCCTCAGTGCGCACACCACCAGGTTCAGAAACAATCATTACCCCTCAACCATCAACCTCCTGAATCGAAGGGCAAAATTCTATCTGCCTTCACTTGTCTATTATTGAAATGTTCCCACAACCTATGGACTCATTTGAAGGACTCTTCATCATTTGTTCTTGATCCTTATTGTTTGTTTGTTTATTTATGTATGTATGTATTTGGACAGTTTATTGTCTTTTTCTTACTGGTTGAACACTGAAGTTGGTGCAGTCTTTCAATGATAATATTATAGTTATTATTCTAATATGGATTTACTGAGTATGCCTGAAAGAAAATTAATCTCAACATTGTATATGGTGACATATATGTAACTTAATACTAAATTTACTTTGAATTTTGAAAGGATTTCCCACTTCAGCCTGGAGATGGTGATCTTCCAGTTAGGATTGCACTGAGCTGTGATGCCTGTTGAGGTCAGGGTTCAGATTTAGTTGTGCTTTTAGGTTTAAATGGATGGTTTGGGGGGTAGTGTGGGGAGTTAAGGGTCAGGATAGCGTTCAGGGACAGGGAGGGGGTGTTAGAGGTCAGGGGCAGTTAATAAGGTGTCAGCGCAGGAGTCAGTGGTTGGAATAAGAATCCAGGTTAGAGTACTCTGTGATCCGTGCATCCCTGTGGATGGATATTCAGTTGGCAGCTGCTGAGGACGAAGAGCATCAAACCGCCGTGGTCAATGGTCAATGACTACGGTTGGAAGGTTCTATGGATGAAGGTTGGCGACCACAAATCCCACTCCCTCCAGGTTGGTGAACCCTCCAAGTTCAATGAGTCCCAGGATTGACCTTTGTGCAAGCAAGAGAAACAAGGACCAGTAATCTCTCAAACTTACAAGTCCTGGCATCGGAGGTCCAAGCGAGTCCAGAGTTGGAGGCTCAGTGTTCAAAGTTCTGTGATCGGCAAATCCTGGGGTCAAAGCCAGAGCTCGAAAGTCATAGAATGAAGTCGTTGAGTCTTCAAGTCAAGGGTCAATGGTTGAAGCACTGAGTCATTATGTCCAGACATTGGAGGGATGATGCCTGCAGACTAAGTCCAAGGGTCCAAGGTTCTGGCCTGTCCTTGGGCTGGAAGTCCATCTGTGTGTATGTGATTGAGTGAGTGAGTGAGTGAGTGAGTGAGTGAGTGGGTGGGTGGGAGGGGAGGAAAGGGGTTTGTTTTTGTTGCTGTTGTTGTGTTACTATTGTTGCTTGTGTGGTTCTGTCGAACATCGTGGGCATGTTATGTTGGTGCTGGAATGTGTGACGACACTGGCGGGCTGTCCCAGCTCACCTTTAGGTCACGTTGGTTGTTAACATAAATGATGCATATCAGCGTATGTTTTTGATGTACATATGACAAAATAAATGAATCTGAATTCTACTACTCAATGCTTGAAGACCAGTCTGCTATTTGAATATCCCTCCCCATCTCACTAGCTAACAATTTTTCTATCTAATCCCTTTTGACAAACTATATCTGCCAAGGAAATAATCATTTCATCATGCTTTCAATGCCTAGATACAACCTAATAATCCAAGTATTAATTCCCTTCCCCCAAGACTCTCACCCATCCCTCCACCACAAGACCAAACGATTCCTTTTGATTACTAAACAATTTATATTCCAGCACCTAAGACTATCCTAAGGCTACGTAAAACAAGTCTTTCTTCATATCATTTGTAAATTAAACTAACTTGTTAACTGCTCTTAAATTTCTAGTACTATTATTTTATCAATGATATATAAAAACAGAAACAATAACTCATTCCTAATGAATGGCCACAATAATATAACAAGTTTATGTTTTAATAAATTTCTCACTTGAAATCTATAGATGACTATTTCCTTATGAATGTAACTAAGAGCAGAATTTACAAGGTTAATAAAGTAAAATTAAAGATGAGTTTTAAGATTTTCAAAGATTAAATTTCCCACAAGGATAAACTGAACTCCTACCATCCTGTAAACTAACACGATTTCACAATTTTAAATCAGACCAGGGCTTTGATTTATCGGTTCAGCCAATATCCAAAGTATAGTAATACCTCAGAAGATCTATTTACCAATGCTGTTTTTTATTTACTTCAAATATATCTGATAAGAGGTAGCATTAGTATTGCTTTGAGAATGCAGGTTTAAAAAAAATAATGTACATAAATTACTGATGAATATAACAAAATATCCTAGTTAGTGGTGTGTTAGGGAGAATTTAGTGGAAGAAGACCCAGAATAATAAAAAAAACACGGTGCTAGTTTACTTTGAATATGGAGAAGTGAACTAGGTTTACTTCTGGTTGTAAATTCTGATTGTTATAAATTGATTTGTTATAAATTATTAAATTAATTGAAAATAGATATATTTACCTTTTATTTCTTTAATGTTAAGGAAAACAAAATACCCAAGTTGTCACATATTTATAATAACAATAATAAAAAAACTCAAGTTGTAAGCTGAACCAAAATAAAAACTGAATAATTCAAGACCCATACTGAATGCAGAAATTGTGGCAAACTCGATCTCCTGTCACATTTACAGCCATGGAATATTAAGCACCTAACCAATCAGTTAATGATATACCAATACTGTGCATTTTAGGAATATCACCATTCATGTACTGAACAAATTAATTTTTGGTAAATAAATTCTGGATTTGCTGATATAAGCAATAATTATTGAAAGTGCTGCAAGATATTGCCACTGGGATAAAGCCACATAAAGAGAAATTTTTATCAACACTTTTGTACTGCAGAGCTATTCAGCCTTAGGGATAGAAGACTGTGATAGGCATACTGTCTAATTCGTGAAATATTTTTGTTCAAGCTTTGAAAAGAAACTCATTTCACAACAGGAATTTTCTTGACCTGAAACATAGCTCTCAGAATCAAAATCAGATTTATAATCACTGACATAGGTCATGAAATTTGTCATTTTGCAGCAGCAGTGCAATACGTGAAAATATGCTATATATTACAATAAATATAAAAATATTAAACATGGTTCAATAACATAACATAGAGTGGTAATGTCGATGGATTTATTGTTCACCAGTTATCTGTATCCTTCACCACAGAATATGCCAACTCTGCTGTACATTTCCAATATTTTCAGTTTCTGTCACTGAAGCCTTTCTTTGCTTTGAAGCTTATATTGTAGTAAGTAGGTGTGATCTAACTTGACTTTATTTGAAACTGTGGCATCTCTGCCAGAAATCCATTTTATGTACAATTGCTTGGCTTTCACCCTGCTTCCTGCTAAGTTACCCTGGTTAAGCATGAGAAACCGAGGACATAGTTGGTATGAATAATCTGAGAATACTTCAGAAACAGTAAAACTTGTTGCCCATAATTTTCCATCAGTTAATATAGCAAAATTTTGTAAATGAAGTAAAATGCATTGCTATTTTTAAATTGTACTCCCGACACTAGCAACTAACTGTTGCCCATGTTGTTGTCCGTTATTTTGCTTTTGCTTAGAGTCTAAAGGCTAGTTTGCACAAAATGAAGTCTATTTAGCAGTTCTTCATACATACAATAATGTCAAAATTGCACCTTAATTGAATCTTTGAGATCTTGTCTTTCGTTGGTAATTTACAGTATTCTCTTATAATTTAAAGGCCAATGAGATTAGTTTTATAAAAAGTAGAAAGTTATAGTTAAAATAGTAAAGAAGTGAGAAACATACAGAATTATAAACCCATTTGGAGACCAGAGAAGTTACTTTTGAGGGTAATCTACTGTTACTCTGCTGGACAGCTAATCAAATAGCGCCAGAACTATAATCAGGATTTTCTTTCTTTCTTTTCAAACATACTTCGAATTCCCTCCAGCATGTAATCTGCTTCCAGTATTTTTCCAGGATAGTGCAATCCAGATGTAACCCCTTCATGAACAAAAAACTATCAATCAAAAATATCTGAAATCCCTTTGGTTTTTTGTCACTGATCTTACATAGAAACAAGGGAACAGGAATACACATAAAAAAGTCATGATGGAATGGCAGAGAAAACTTGATGAGGTGAATGGTCTAATTCTGCTTCTGTGTTTTATGGTCTGATAAAACCACAAGAACATAAGAGATAGGAGCAGAATTAGGCCATTTGGCACATCGAGTCTGCTCGCTCCACCATTCAATCACAGCCAATCCATTCTCCCTCTCAGCCCCAGTCTCCTGCCTTCTCTCCATATCCTTTCATGCCCTGATTAATCAGGAATTTGTCAGCCTCTGCCTTAAATGTACTCAATGGCTTGGCCTCCACAGCCAACTATCGGAAAGAGTTCCATAGATTCACCACTCTCTGGCTAAAGAAATTCTTCCTCATCTCCATTCCAAAAGGATGCCCTTATATTCTGGGGCTGTGTCCTCTGGCATTAGACTCTGCCATCATATGACAATTGTACATAAAATGGATTTCTGGCAGAGATGCCACAGTTTCAAATAAAGTCAAGTTATATCACACCTACTTACTACAATATAAGCTTCAAAGCAAAGTAAGGCTTCAGTGACAGAAACGGAAAATATTGGAAATGTACAGCAGAGTTGGCATATTCTGTGGTGAAGGATACAGATAACTGGTGAACAATGAATCCATCAACATTACCACTCTATGTTATGTTATTGCACCTTGTTTAATATTTTTATATTTCTCATTGTAATATATAGCATATTTTCATGTATTGCACTGCTGCTGCAAAATGACAAATATGTCTCCATAACCACTCTATTAAGGCCTTTCAACATCTGATAGGTTTCAATGAAGTCACCCCTCATTCTTCTGACTTTCGGTGAGTAGAGGCCCAGAGCCATGAAACGTTCTTCATATGATAAGCCTTTCAATCCTGGAATTATTTTCGTGAAACTCTTTGGAACCCTTTCCATGTCAGCACATCTTTTCTTAGATAAGGGACCCAAAACTGCTCACAATACTCCAAGCGAGGCCACACCAGTACTTCATAAATTTTCAACATTACATCTTTGTTTTTATATTCTAGTCCTCTTGAAATGAATACAAACATCGCATTTGCCTTCCTCACCACAGACTCAACCTGCAAATTAACCTTTAGGGAATCCTCCGTGAGGACTCGCAAGACCCTTTGCACCTCAGATTTTTAAATTTTCTCACCTTGTAGAAAGCAATCTACCCTTTTCTTTCTTCTCCCAAACTATACATCTTAAGCTTGTTCCACCATTCTAGACATGGATATCATGGAATCAAACAATATAAAAAGCCTTTTGGCCCAATAAGATTGTGCTAATCATCAGACACTAGTTTAGAGTAATTCTAATTCATTCTCCACAATAGTCCCATCAACTCCCCCAGATTCTACAACTATGCTTGTAAACTGTGTACAAGTGGCAACATAGAATGAATAGTTAACCTACTGAATCACTTATGTTTGAGATGTGTAAAAAACCTTGAGGACCTGGAAAAAATCCATACAGTCCAGGGCAACCTCCAGAGAAAGGAGACAAAAGACGCTGCAGATGTTGAAATCTGGAGCAAAAAGGAACATTAATCTGGACTAACAGTCCAGATGAGGAGTCTTGACTAACTCACCATTTCCCTCCACAGATACTACCTGACCCATTGAAGTAACACACACAAAATGCTGGAGGAACTCAACAGGCCAGGCAGTGTCTACGGAAAAGAGTACAGCCAATGTTTCGGGCTGAAAGCCATTGAGCATCTTGCTTTTCATTCCAAACTCCACACAAGCATCAGTGCAAATCAGGATGAGGCAACTTAGTAAGTGAAGTTCGGAGGCATTTGCTGTAATTACAACCATATTATTTTACTACCTCTCAACATTCTCCTTAATTTTCATGACTATCTTCACTGTTTATTACACTTCTGCCATTTGCAGACTTTACAGATTTAGATAATGAATACACAGTCTGAAAGAGCAGTAACTCTAAAATTGACAGCAGGGAAGATTGTTGGATATACTTCCCCAGCTATTTCCTTTTCAGCCTTGAGCCAAGTTTCCTCAAAATCACAGATTTCATAAGTTTTTTCTGTGCTACTTTATTAAATGGATTTTAAAAGTCAATGCAAGAAAAAATTCAGCTGTAGTCCCCTTATTGATCCTCTCTGTCATTTCATTAAATAATTTAATCTTTCAAGACAACTTGCTGGGCTGTTTAGATTTTGTTGCAGTCATGAGATTTTGGAGCACAGAATTCTCCACAGAATAGCAAGACTTGGAGTTTTCCTCTTAGTTTCACTGTATATATTCTGGATTTGGAATTCAACATGCAGTACTCTCAGAGCTACACTTTACACTTCAGTATTCAGATGATTCAGTGATGTGGTTGCCTTAACAACATGGGGCAGTAGCCAAAAACCCGAGTAATCACATTGTCGAGTTCGCTGATGACATGACAGTGGTGGGATTCATCACCAGCAATGATAAGATGGCCTACAGAGAGGAGTGGAAGAACTTGAGAGCCAGTGCCAGGCAAATAAGCTCTTCTTCAATGTCAATAAAACAAAGGAGACCGTTAATTTGAGGAGGACACACACCACTCACAGCCCTCTTTACATCGGCAGCACAGCAGTGGAAACTGATAGCAGTTTCAAGCTCCTGGACGTGTATGTCTCACACAACCTCTCATCAGGGAGGAGGCTATGTAGCATCCATGCCAGGATCACCAGATTCAAAAGCAATTCCTTTCCCCAAACAGTATGGCTGATCAACATCTCCATCCACTAACACACCCCCAACCACCACTACTTTATCATTTCCTGTCAGAGTAACCTTATGTACAGAAGCTCCTGTACTTAAGATCACTCTACGTACATATGATCAATCTATCTTTATGAGCTATCTTATGTATTTATATTCATTGTATTTTTATGGGTTGCATCGGATCTGGAGTAACAATTATTTCATTCTCCTTTACACTTGTTTACTGTAAATTACATTAAACAATCTTGAATTCTATCCAATTAGAACCTGCAATGTTTGTGCTTTTATTTATTTTACAGCTCAGGATTTTCTTTGCCTGAATAGATTGCATTTAGTTAACAAATTTCATATGTTGAATGTAAGCTGTGGTTGTGGATTGCACTTGAAATTTACTCTCGGAGAACAAGCTGAGAGCATGACGCTTTCTTCCAGGATTCCTCTACCATTTTGACAATGGTGAGCACATTTCTTTAAACAGTATGATCAGTGACTTTTATTGGGGTGTCAACTCTTAGTTGTTACGCCTGCATTTATCAGCATTATTTATCATATTCAGTTCTGGTCACCTCACTCTAGGAAGGATGTGAATACTATAGAAAGAGTGCAAAGCAGATTTACAAGGATGTTGCCTGGATTGGGCAGCATGTTGTATGAGAACAGTTAAGTGAACTTGGCCTTTTCTCCTTGGAGCGACATAGGATGAGAGGTGACCTGACAGAGGTGTATAAGATGATGACAGGCATTGATTGTGTGGATAGTCAGAGGCTTGTTCCCAGGGCTTAAATAGTTAATACAATAGGGCACAGTTTTAAGGTGCTGGGAAGTGGGTACAGAGGGGATGTCAGAGATAAGTTTTTCACACAGAGAGTGGTGGAGATGATTAAAATGGAATCTTTTAAGAGACTCATTGATAGGTACATAGAGCTTAGAAAAATAGAGGGCTATGTGGTAGGGCAATTCTAGACAGTTTCTAGAGTAGGTTACATGGTCGGCATAGCTTTGTGGGCCGAAGAGCCTGTAACATGCTGTGGATGTCTATGTTCCATATTGAATTATATATTTCTATAAATTGTAATCCAATTAGTAATTGTCTTCAAGCATTGTTGTGGTGAAATTTGCCATCTGAGGATGATGGTTCTAATCATTTCATGCATCTTCATTGGAGCATGGACATGTGTGCACATGCAGCAAAAGGGGATAGTATGAGATAATGGATTGTAGGTTTTGTACATGCCAGCCAAGGCCCAGTGGCTGCTAAGACCCTGCCACACCACTGAAGGATGCAGAGCAGCAACGACACTGACTCTCAAGACCTGGATCAAGGTTCTGGAAGGGTTAGAACTACAGGCCCTTGGTCTATCAAGGCTCTATGCCATAAGAATTAGCTGTTACTTACTGTAGTGGATCTGGAAAGTAATGTATTAGTAACTGTGCTGAATGCAATACAGAGATTCTGAAAAGCACGAGTCTCACATCACAGTACAACTGTTTACATCCACATTATTTATTTATTTATCTCTTTATTTTATTTAGATATAGAGCATGAAATGGGCCCTTCCATACTTCAAGCTGCACTGTCCCACAACCCCTAACAAACCTGATCCCGGGACAACTTACAATGACCCCGGTACATCTTCAGACTGTGGGAGTAAACTGGAAGACCCAGAAAAAAACATGCTTTCCACACGGAGAATGTACGGAGACTCCTTACAGAAGACATCGTGATTGAAATCTGAGGTAATAGCGTTGTGCTAACAGCTTGGCTGCCGAGGCACCCGTTTCAAAAAAAAAAGTAGCATCACCTCAAAAAATGCAAAATAAATATAATTCATGATCTATTTCCACTTTACACTGCCTTAAATAGGTTAAATGTGGTGTATAAATGCACATTTGACCTCTGCCTGCTCATTTGCATTAGTAAAGTGAATGGTTTTACAATAACTCAACTGTGGTGTTGTGTTCCATTGGTCACTCGATACTGGTGACTTTCTAATTATTGATTGCAAGTTATTTCTGTATTTCTATATCAACCAAGTAAAATAATAGTGTTTTAACACTGGGAACTTCATATTATTTCCAGTGTGTCAAAACACTTCTCTCAAACACTGGACCTCTTCACAAATTCAGCTTCAGACGCCGCTGGCTTTCAGCTCAAACAGAAGTTCTGTCAATCTATGTTCAAATAAAAAAAAACATAGAGAATTCCAGAATATATTTCACTTGCAAACCCTTAAGAAAAACCAAGTCAGCATGCATTTTCTCTTCAGTTGTCAAGTTTGAAAGGCAAAAATTGGGAGGGTTCCATACAACAAATGTCTCCAGTCTCTCTGGCCTATAATGAGCAGGCTGCCAACATATTACCCAGTCAAGGACCAAAAGTTCAAATCAACCCCTTCCAAATTTTCCAACTAGAAATTTGTTTTTATTCTCTCTCTCTTTTTGCAGTCTTAAGTGGCCCTACTTTCCGAAGTATTTACAAATTGAATTATATTGTCCTCACAGATTTTCCATGACTTAAGTACCTCGTTTCATTATTCTTAATATATACCTTTATCTTATCGGATGCTATTGCCAATGTTATCCTACCCTGGGGGTTGACTAAACAACAATTAACTCTTATTTAGATTATTTTTCTGTTAACTTTATGTTTTTCTGTTATATTTTCTGTTAACAAATGTTCTAACTTCTTACATTTTTAGATGTTCCAACCTATAATATGATCTCTTCACCACCCCCAACCGCCGTCATCGCAAGCTACACCACCACTTATCTTTGGAGTTAGTCATGTTTCCAGTACCTATACGGTTTAAGTAGAACTTTCAAACCTTGTTGAGATCAGAATATTTACAGTTGAGTGTCCAAGAATCTCATTTCTTTGATAAAAACATTTTGAGCAGGAATGTTTGATTTGAAATTGATCTCAGATAATACTTGTAAGCAGTGTCACCATATGAGACAAAGAAACCCTCAGCACATTCAGAATGTAATTTAATAGCGATTGAAATTTAAAACTTAACCCAGCCTGTATTGTGCAATGTAATATTCCCAAGTGACTTTCGCACAACTGCTGCAAAGGTTGAGGTGCATATGTTTTCTTCGCAATCATGTTTGCAGCTTAATGTTAAAATCAAAACTGGCACATTTTATCTCTGTGCCAGGTGCTAAAACACCACTGCTATAATTTAGCCTAATACCTTGATGATATTGATAAAACTGCACTGTATATTAAACAGAAATGCAAATGCATTCCTACTCCATCTGTGTGATTCGTTGTTATGCAAGATCACAGACTGCCATTAAAAATTTTTCAGTCAGTGGTGCTTTACGTAATACTGCAGTGGCACATTCTCATAATGCTGCAACATGTTTTTAGTTTAAGTTCTTCGATGTTGTGTTCAACAGAGTTCTACTGGGAGCTCCGGTCAACAGAAGAATACATTTGATATAACTCTCTCTCAACCCACTGAGTGTCAACACTAAGCACTTTAAGGTGAACTACAATCTGAATTCAATGTAGAGTTGAGTTTCCTTCACTCTCTTCTGGTGACACTTCGTTCAATCAATTTTCTCTGCTCAGTAATATTGTTAAGGTAGCAACAAATAGTTGGAATTACGGGCATGTCTTGCTACAATGCAGTAAACTTTACATTTATTTCATCGAACAGCCTTGCATCCAGCAGAAAGACTTACACTGGATTAGCCTGGACTGCACTTAAATGCCAGTTTCAGAAGAAAATTATACTATTATGCCACACATTACTATCAAATCCTATTGTACATTGTTTAAATAACCAGGAGGCACTCTCTCTGTAAGTTTTTCTTAAAGCATTATAAGCATTTTAGTTAGTCACCTGCTTCTTTCCCCAGTTGATAGCTGCTTCCAGTAAACAGCTACAGGCTGCGCACCCCATACCAAAATGCTTGGGGCCAGAAGCGTTTCAGATTTAAATTTTTTTTTGGATTTTGGCATATTTGCATCCATATAATGAGATAGCTTGGGGTTGGGATTCAAGTCTAAACACAAAATCCATTTTTACATTACATATACAGGTTATACACATACCCTGAAGGTAGTTCTATACAATATTTTTAATAATTTTTGCTTAAAGGAGGGAAGTTCAAGGGGGATATTAGAGGAAGGTTTTTTTTTACTCAGATAGTGGTTGGTGTGTGGAATGCACT
This sequence comes from Hypanus sabinus, assembly GCF_030144855.1. Classification (NCBI taxonomy): domain Eukaryota; kingdom Metazoa; phylum Chordata; class Chondrichthyes; order Myliobatiformes; family Dasyatidae; genus Hypanus; species Hypanus sabinus. The sequence continues at coordinate 73,875,364 of NC_082719.1, forward strand.
GCCTGAGTCAGTGGTGGGGGCAGATACACTCGTGAAGTTTAAGAGACTACTAGACAGGTATATGGAGGAATTTAAGGTGGGGGGGGGGTTATATGGGAGACAGCGTTTGAGGGCTGACACAACACTGGGCCAAAGGGCCTGTAATGTACTGTACTATTCTATGTTCTAAAGAAATAATGTGTATGTGAAACTATTAAAAAGGTAAGCTATCAGTATCGTGGTTGCCCAGGTGGACGAACAGTCAGTAGTTAATTGGCATCATCATCATTCCCGACTCTGAATTTATGTACTACCGGTAAGCAGTTTAGACTTGTTCATGACACATATGTACTGTACATAACAGTAAAATTACTACAAACCATTAACGTAATGAAAATATAAAGTGTGCAGGGTAACAAAATCAGCAGAATGGCATTGGGAAAATACTTGAATCTGCCGTTGAACAACAACAAAGATCGATATACAATTGAGATCTTCACTTTTTTGCTTTAAGCAGTGGTTTTCTATTTTTCACTAACTTCTGTTCATTACTTTCAACAGAAAACTTCAATAGTTTGTCCTTTGTTTCTTCCTGTTATAGATAGTGGCCATTCCAACTTCATACTTCTCTGTCAGATCCCTCACACTTACAAAAACTTAGTCAAGTTTTTCCAACAACTTGACTTTCTGTGTTATAGATAAACATAAAAGCTTTCTCCTTTTCTTTTCACTAATACCCACAGGGGTAACTGCAGGCCTTTGTGATATTTACAACAATCTCGTCACAGCACAGAGCAGAGAATAAGCACAAACACATGGTGTTCACGGTGAGCAATGCATGGAGGTCTGGCTATGATGACAGTTGAAAACAAATTTTCTCCAAAAGGACTCCACTCAGTGTATGTAAGGTCACTGCTTAGAACTGTCTAGTGTGCACACATCTGTCTGGGAACCTTCCCAACACATTGTGGAAATTTCCATTTGTGGCATCACGTCAGCAATCAAAAAATTTCAGATTTTGGAGGTTTTAGGATTTTTGGATAAGGGGTATGCAACCTGTATAAGCATCTAAGCATAGGTTCCTGACTTCCCACACAAGTTTCTCAACTGGCCAATTAATGCGTAATTTGTCACTTTCAATTAATTTGCTTCCACGCTGTTCCTTGTGTTAGCATACCTTCAGTTCAGTTTCCTTATCTCAGCTGCACTCTTCCTTCATTTTCTGTCAATTCACACAAGTTGCAAGTTAACTTTCACTCACCAACTGCCAGGCATTGCTTCACATGTCAAGACAAAAGGTTTCTGCCCTCCTCAGCTACATTTTCAAAGATAACTCCCAGTATTATCTCCCCTCTCCCTTCTCTCCTTTTTTCCATTCCCTTTTCTGGCTCCCCTCTAAGCTCTTCTGTTCTCTTCACCTGCCTATTGCCTCCCTCAACTGCTACTCCTCCTGCCCTTTGTTCCATAGTCCACTATCCCCTATGAGATCCCTTCTACTTCAGCCTCTTACCTCTTCCACCTATCACTTTCCAGCTTCCTAATTCATTCGCCTGCACTCACTTTCACCTATCACCTGCCAGCTTGTACTCTCCCACCCCCTCACCTTTGTATTCTGGCTTCTTCTCCCTTCCTTCCCAGTCCTGATGAAGGACCTTAGTCCAAAACGTTAACTGCTTATTCCTCTCCAGAGGTGCTGCCTGATCAGCTGAGTGCCTTGGGTATTCTGTGTGTGTTTTTTCCTCAAAGATTAAACTCCTTCACTCTTAGTATTAAAATCAACAATTCTGATCCACCCAGATATGACAACATGCAAAACAACGTTTTTTCACTGTAACACAAGTGAATCTGCAGATGCTGGAAATAAATAAAAACACAAAATGCTGGCAGAACTCAGCAGGTCAGACAGCATCTATGGGAGGAGGTAGTGACGATGTTTCGGGCCGAAACCTGATGAAGGTTAGTTCTTTCACTGTTAGTTTTTTCAGTAAACAATAATAAACCAATTACCAATGAAAACAATTATCAAATGTCAATTAAAAGTGAAAGCATACACATACTTAAAACAGTTAATTTGCTAGAAACATTGACAATTTACAACTCTTTCTGTGAGCAGCCATTTCTCCCACTGGTCTTGCTCAAGTTAACTTCAGAAATCCATGGAGGTACTGTCCCTATGTGAGAAGCTCAATAGGGCTGAAGAGAAATCTCCCTACAAAATAACTATCCTTTTATCTTGTTTGATCTATCAAGATGTTTCTCTTCACATTTCTCTATTAAACTTCACCTGCTGCTCATCTGCCCAGTGTGCTAACTATGTTCTCTTGCGGTCCATTTATTTTTATTACTGCTGACCACATATTCAAATTTACTGTAAGATGCAAAGATTGAAATTGCATTCTGCAGAGCAATGCTGAAATGACTGATGTAGAACAGTAAATGAACTTCTGTTTATTAACCCATGATAAACTATTGCTCTTCCCCTTGAGAGAATCGATGTCCATCACCTCCCAATCTGAAAGGCAATCATTTATCATTACATTTTATTTTCTATCCTTCATCTAAAATTTAGTCCATGTACTACTAACTCATTATTCAATATTTTAATAACATACAAATAAGCCAATTATACAATTGAGTTTATACCAGTTAACAGAATAATCCATTCATCCCACTTCTACAGTTATTTTCTTGTCATCCATTCTATCATGTCCATTATCTCCTCCCAAACAATTTACAATAGCCACAGGAAAGACGTGCAAACTCCACACAGTCAAAGGCTGAGGTCAGGATTTAACCTGGATGAAGCTTTGAGGCAGTACCACTACCTACAATGCCATGGTGTCCTCAAATTGTCACTTAGAGTATATGTTCTCCCCAGAGTGCACCAATACTTGGTTAGTATACACACAAACCTTTGACCTTTCACAATGCAGAATCATTAACCTGTGCAAGTACATGATTAAATAATGCTGTGTATCCCCCTGTACAGGAATTTCTTGCTGGCATGATCAGGGGCATGTGAGCAATTTACTTCGAGAATATAAAACAGCATTTAATTGTAAACTTGGGGTTCAACATCTTTTTTTCAAAATGTCCATCAAACAGCATATTTTTAAATTAATGAAATGGGCTGGGCAAATAGCATTTCAATTTCAAATTAATTACAAAATTGGCAAATAAGTTAATTTTGTTGTTTATTGTTTTTGCAATTTTAAAATTTTCTGTTTTTATGTCATCTGATTACCGGTACTTAAAAGATAAATTCTGGACAGTTTCTCAGTCTCCTACATATAGATTAAAAGATGAAAATTAACAATGAAGTATCCTTACAAATAATTGAGAACTGAAGGAGGTAGTTGGCCTATTATATCAGCATGCACTCTTTGTAAAACCAATTCAATCGTTCTCATATACCCTTTGGCTCTGTTGCTTAGAATGCTTATATATATTCAAATAAAAATGTGGTATTGTCCAATACTCCATACTCCAATTAACTACTATATGTGAAAAAATATTTTTCACATCTTTCTTCTCAGTGACAATAAATTGATGGCCCTTTCACTCTGACTTGCCCACCAGCAGAAACAGTTTAATGACATGGGAAGCTGAGACATCAGTCTGAGAAATAAAATGAATGGCCCAGCAGATAAAAGCAAGGGAAGTGAGACCAAGCCATTTTTAACCTAAGGGCCATACTTGAATTTGAGAAATGTCCCACTCAAAGCTGATGAATGTGTAAAGCCAGGTAGGACTGAGTGAGAAGTGAGATGGGAACTAGATGCTGGAGGAATATAATGGACCAGGCTCCAGCTTAAGGTTTAAGTATTTGGAGAGGGAGAAGGAGGAGCTTCCAAATAGAGGCCAACATGTGTAGAAAGTGAACATGGGCTAGGTTAGTAATCAACTGATAGCCATTGTATTTGCATACATCCTTGTCCATAGTAGGACCAGTTGATTCAGTATCGGTGAAGAGGTGTTGTGAGACTTGGATCTTAATGAAATGATAAATTCAAAGTCTGCTGTTGAGATGTGTTACTGCACGTGCTTGGCTCTCCTTAAATCCAGGAAAAAGAAAAATCTAAAACTTATTTTGGAGGGCAGGAGAAGAGAACTCCCCCATGATCCACATGTAAGCAGCCACCCCACCAGGTCTGCAGCCGACCAGGACAGTCTTTTTCTTTCTTGACCTACGTCTTGCTGGCTGGACAGATGTGGAGCCGCCCAGTATTGTGCGCACCTTTAGGTACTGAGTCATTGAACTGATCTTCTTCCCGGGCCTTTGAAATGAGGTTTTAATAATAATGTAGTTAGCTAATTCAAACAGAAAGGTAACTTCTCAGCTTTTAAATGCACATCAATATTGCACATTTAAAATTGATTATTTCCATGTTTTTTTGGAGGAAACTAAGCTCTACATTTTACTTTGCTCTGATATTTTAATATTGGATTGAGTTGAAGTTGTCAAACCGAGTTTTCAATTGTTTACTTGTTGGTTATTCTAGATCACATCTAATATCTAACACATTTGAACCATTTTAACTCACTTCAATAGATTTCTTTTATCACTGGATTTAAGACAATATTGAAGCACCAAAGCTGAACTTCTATACAATGAAGCTGGTGATGCAAACCAGGACAGGGTATCAGCAATAAGATTGATTCTGTCCTTGTTTTCACCAGTAGTACTGTCACAGTAAATGCATTAATTTTCTGGAATCATTTACCATTACCCATTAAGATTTTAAGCAAAACTTCAGACAGATCATGAGTGGACTTTTTTTTAAAACATACCTTATTTCATGAACGTATCAGAAACTGAAGAACACAAGATGAGATATATTTAACAAGATTATCTAGAGTACTCTATCAATTATTGGCTGAATCAAATTTTAATTACATCAAAGCTGTATGAGATGTCAAGAGCTGGTTATAATTTTCATTTTTTTTATTTTCTGCATACAGGTGGGAATACCCGCTCAATATTATTTAATAATTAGAAAGCACATATGATAAAATTAAAATTAAATATTTATTTATTTCAAAATGAGTCAGCATTTGTTTCATAAATCTCCAAATCCCAGATTGCAACCAATAGATAACTGGAAGCCTACTCACCTGACCAACGTAATAAAATTCCTCGGAATCATTATCTCCTTCTGAATCTTCCTCTATTGTGCAAGTATGCCTGCTCTCCTGTATACGAAACAATGGTTTATATTTTACTAAAACTAGAAGAAAATGTGATTCTTTTTCATTAACTACATAAACCAGATAATAAGGATAGATTGCTCTGGTACCAAACCATTGGACTTCTAGTGATCCCGTGAAAGGAGAGAATGTACTATGGACAATTTCTGACAACACAATGAATATTTCTGCACACACACAAATTTGCTGTTTGAATCACTCTACCTAAAAGAGTATGGTGGAAAATAGCTGCAGTTGGCAGAAACCCGAAGAACCCTGTGAAATTTGCAGCAAAAAAGGGATACTTGTGGAAAGCACTATTCATAGTAAAATAGAGCAGTGTAGAAGTGAAAAAAGGGCTGAATGTGAACATAAGCCTCAGACATGACATAACAGAATTGATTAGCAAGGAACTTTGAAAGCAGCGTTTGCAACCATATTTATAAAGCAGGCCTTTACACCCTAATTATCTTAATAACAAACAGGATTTTGCAGTCAACACATAAACCAAATATTGTTCATTCTTCTATCATAGACTTACTATGGATTTACTGTTCAGAAGCTATACTACTACTGTTATGCTGTAGACCTCCATATGGTTCCACTGAGATGAAAAGGCACCACTACAGGCAAATTCTGACAAGTGCAACAACTGTAAAGTATAATGGTGGGGGATTGCAGATACCCCTGTAATAACACAGTCAGTGTAAAAGTCACAGTATTCAATAAAGTTATTGGACGACTAGTTCTAGATTCTTTGTTGGGGCTTAGAAAATAAAACTAGGCAGTGGAAGTAGTATTAGGGAGAGGGGATTTTGTGATAGTGATATTAATTCAGTGAAGCTTCGCATATTTATGGAAAAGGATGTTAAAAGAAAAGTGCCCCAAATAGTGCTAATGATGAATTAAACATCACAATCCAGATCACAATATTAGGACAACCTTATGTTAAGACATTAATGTGGCATGTTCCCAGGTCAGAGCACTATGAGATGAGCTGTTAAAAAAACTAGCTGCCTTCTTGACCGACAGCTTCCTTGTCATTCACCTAATGGGGAGTGGGCTATTGCAATTAAATGAATTTCTCAAGATTTCTTAGAGATGAAGGAAATCAGGCTAAGGGGATTGAATTAATTTATTAATCACCAGGAAAAGACCCTCCAGTAGAAGATGTAGTTACTCAAGAATGTGCAGTTAGTGGCAGTATCAGGTCTACAGATTAAGAGCACTGTGAGATACAGTTCATAGTTCACAAGACCCCATAAAGGGTTGGCCTTTGAGGATATTTTTGCTTCCTAAAATGATGTTCCCAGAATACCATTTTAATTCATGCATGGTTCACCAATTAGAACTGCATACAACAAAGAACTGCAGCTAGAAGACTCCAAACAGTGCTGGCTATTACTTCACAGAAAAAATAATGACTGCAGTGGAGGCAGGATATCTGGAAATGATATCAGGGCTGGAAAATATTAGCTTTGAAGAAAAATTAGGCAAGTTGTACAAAATCATAAGAGGCTTAGATATCTAGAAGTAGGTCATATCCAATATTATTGGTAGAATGATTGGAGGGGAGGTGAAGAGAGTCATCTATATATCCCTCATTTCCCATTTGTAGTAGAGATCAAGAACTCGCTGCCCAAAACAGTGGTAGATGTAGAAACTTTCGCCACATGTAAACAGTGTTTGGATGAGTGCTTGAAGTGGTGTAGGTGAGCAAAGCTGTGGATTCAGTACAGAAAGGCACTGTTACTTTGGGTGGCTCAGTTTCAACTGGCATGGATACAGAGTGTTGAAGACCTCATCTGGTGCTGTAAAACTCCCACCATTCAATGATACAATGGCCTTGTGGGATTAAAACAGAGGATCTCAGATGTGTCAGGACAAAATGTCCCCTTAGTTAATAAAAACAAAGGATAATTTCTTCAATTTGATTGCTCAAGCTGGAACACTTGCTAATTTTAACTTATATAACAAACAAGTTTGGTTCAGGTGGGAATTAAAATCAAGAATCTGAAACGTGAGCACAGCACACTTTGATCTCATCTATTTTATTTAAATTAAATCAGGATGGGGCAGGGAAGACACAGATAATCAATTCACTCTCATGCTCTCTAGAAATAGATTGGACTTTAAATATTTAAAGGTACAAAGACATTTTTTTTACGTGTCATAAAATTTCCTTTGAATACCATTGAGCTGGAGCAACTATAAAATTAGGGGCAGGAGAACTCAATGATAGAGGAAGCTGAGGTAAGCAGAACATATTTTTAAACATTTTCTTGTGGGCCATATAGAGCAAAAGGACTGCTTCACAGGGACACCTTGAGATACATCCAGCAAAATTAATGCAGCCAGTGAAATGTGTACCAAAGAAGGTCAATGCCCTCTAGGATTTCCATTACATAAAAATGAAATGAAAGTAATCACAGGCCAGGAACATTCAAGAATAATAATGAAAACTTTTCAGTGTTGTGCTTGTGGTGATGGATATAAAAGAGATCAGGCATAGCAGCGTCCATCTGAAAGAGCCTCATTGGCACTGCAAAAGGCAGCAAGTAGGACAGAGAATTGCACATGTCACAGGTCAAGCATGTGCCAATGAATATGACTGAAGTGGCATAAAAACATAATCTACACCATTCTATGTATTTAGATTTCCTTATGCATTAGTAAAACTGGACCAGGAATGAACATTACAATCTTTAGAGCAAATCCCATTGTCAATTATTTTTTATTTTCATTAATCACTGAATTTCAGATTGCACAATAGAATTATGGATGGCATTACATACAAGGGGTGATTGATAAGTTTGCAGCCTAAGGTAGGAGTCAATTTTAGAAAGCCCAGCACATTTATTTTTCAACATAGTCCCCTTCTACATGTACACACTTAGTCCAGCGGCCGTGGAGCATACGGATCCCTTCTTTGTAGAAGTGGTCCACAGCAGGGGTGATTGATAAATTCATGGCCTAAGGTAAAAGGAGATGAGTTATTAACCAAACTTTCTGCATTATCAGTTAGAGTTGAACTGCATGTGCATGTAACGAGAGCGTCTTGGACCTCCAGGTGGTCCACAGCAGGGGTGATTGATAGGTTTGTGGCCTTAGCTAGAAGGAGGTGAATTATACAGCTCTCCTTACATGCACATGCAGTTCAACTCTAAGTAAAAATGCAGAAAGTTTGAAGTTGGTAACTCATCTCCTTCAGGCCACGAACTTATCAATCAGCCCTGCTGTGGACCACTTCTGGAGGTCTAATACACTGACTTCTACAAAGAAGGGATCCGTATGCTCCACAACCACTGGACTAAGTGTGTAAATGTAGGAAAAATGAATGTGCTAGGCTTTCTAAAATTGACTCCTTCTACCTTAGGGCATGAACTTATCAATCACCCCTCGTAAATTCACTTCTAAATATGGCAAGTTCTAAATAAAATAGTAACAATTGAAAAGAAAAGTGAATAACTCAATGGTCCGTTCTATTCTAGACAATTAGTTTTCTAAATGGATAATGTTGTTAGGTAGTGGGTATCTTACGGAAACCTATCGAATATTGAAAAACTTAGAGTGGATGTGAAGAGGATGTTTCCATTGATAGGCAAGTCTAGGACAAAAGGGCATAGCTTCAAGATAGAGGGACATTCATTTAGAACAGAGATAAGGAGGAATTTCTTTCACCAAAGCATGATGATTCTGTGGAATTCATTGCCACAGGTGGCTGCAGCGGCCAGGACAGAGGTAGATAAGTTCTCGATTAGTCAGTGCGTGGAAGTTTATAGGGAGAAGGCAGGAGAATGGGGTTGAGAGGGAAATGGAACAGCCATGAAGAAGTGGTGGAGCAGACTCGATGGGCTGAATAGCCTAAATCTGCTCCTATATTTCATGTCTTATGGTAATCTGTCAAATGATTCATGTGAAAACAATCATATCAACATTTTCTGAGTCTGCTGAAAGGCTTTCAGTTTATGTTTTAATCTGAACAAATAATACGTAGGAGTAGCACAGAAGTTGCCATGTTATTGAGTGATCAGTAGGGCTTCTCCTAATTGCTAGCTATCAGATGAAGTAAACTGGGTAGAGTTTCCTGCTGCATCATGTAATCGCTTCCTATCACTACAGAGAACTGAACAGAGTGTGAGATAAAGCCACACACTATTCAATTTAAATTTTGGAAAAAGTGAGAAAAATTAATGGACAAATTGATTCAAAGTGAGTTACCTGGCACCTCTCGTTGTGCAGCTTTGTTCTGATTGACAGGCAGCTTGTGGCATCATGATTGAACTTTAATTCTGAAAAATAAAGGTGAGTTATAGCATCAAATTCACACTGAAAGGGAAGTAATCTATAACATTTCTACTTCTAGTGTTTTTGTAGAGCCAAGTTATTAGTGGCTCTAATTAAAAAGAATATCACTGGTAGTTTTCAGCAAGATGTTTTTCAACAACTCAAAACCATGCTAGCACTGGGCCTGCTTTTTACATGTTTGTAAGATACAGTATGTAGCTAAATTCATATTGAATTTGTGGCTAACATACCAAAAAGTGACAAGATGATAGAGAAAAGATTCCAGGACAAAACTTTTCATCTTTCCATTAGTATTCCAATGAACTGTCCATGTTATAAAATTAAGATTCTCTGTCATCATTGATTGATTGATTGACAGACCAATCTTCATAGGGGTCCTCAACATTAAGGACAGTGGTCTCCAGTTTGGTAGCCATATTCACAGTTTGAATTGGCCAGTAGCAAGTGCTCCATAACAGACCTAAGGTTGCGTATATTATTGCATGGGAGTTATCTTGAAAACATATTTCGTAGAGTTCACTTGGCTACTTAACTGATGAATGTAAAGACTGATGAAGGTAATTAACCCATTGTGAATGCTTCTAGAATTAAAATATATTTTCTGCTCAGTTTATTGTCTTGTCCTGATTCTTTGATTCTGTAAATAATGAAATTATCAAATAAGTTATTATAATCATTTAAAAGATTACTAAACAATATGTTTCTTCTTTCAGACTTCACAAGGTATTTATTTTCCTAAATGTAGATCAAGGGTTCACTGCTTCTTTTATATCATGGGCCACTGCCATTACTGAGGCTGAAAGGGAACATGATGATCAGCCATGATGAAATGGTGGAGCAGACTCAATGGGCTAAATGGACTAATTATGCTCCTATATATTATGGTATTAAGATCTTCTTAAGCAAGGACATTGATTTCAGTCCAGCGTTCAATACCATCATCCCGCAGAGACTAGTGGAGAAACTGCCGCTGCTTGGCCTTAACACTGTCATGTGTCGCTGGATTCTGGATCTCTTGACAGAGAGACCACAGTCAGTCCGTGTTGGCAGGAACATCTCTGACTCCATCACACTGAGCACTGGATCCCCACGAGGTTGTGTGCTTAGCCCATTGCTGTTTACATTGCTAACACATGACTGTGCAGACAGATTCAAGGAGAACCTGATCATTAAATCTACTGATAATACCACAGTGGTGGAGCTCATCAGCAAAAATGATAAAACAATGTACAGGGAGGACGTCAAACACCTAGAGAGCTGGTGCAGTGACAACAATTTGATGTTTAATGTCACCAAAACCAAGGAGATGATTGTCGATTTCAGATGGTCTCAGCCTGAGTACACACCCCTCACTATCAGCGGCTCCACAGTGGAGAGAGTAGAAAACATCAAGTTCCTTGGGGTGCAGATCTCAGACAATCTCGCCTGGTCCAGGAACACCACTGGAATTGTGAAATGAGCCCAGCAGAGATTGCACTTTCTGAAGGAAGCTTAAACAAGCATCACTCTCCACTAACATCTTAACTACATTCTACAGAGGCGTGGTTGAGAGTGTGCTGACCTTTTGCATCACAACCTGGTACTCCACTTGCAGTGCTGCCGACAAAAAAGCCTTGCAGAGGGTGGTTAGGGGAACAGAGAAGGTTATTGGGGTCTCCCTACCTTCTGTCCAAGACCCCTTTCAGAGTCAATGCCTCCAGAAGACATGGTACATCATTAAAGACCCCTCATACCCTCTCCATGAACTGTTGGTTCTTCTGCCATCAGGTAAATGTTACAGGAGCATCAAAACTGAAACCACAAGGCTACTAAACAGCTTCCTCCCACAGGCAGTCAGACTGCTAAATAGCTGCTCTACCTGACTCTGCTTTGGACACTTTTGACTTGCACTAGACACATAACTTGATTTTATCTGACATGTGGCTGTTGTGTTTTACTATTTATTGTTATGTTTATTATCTAGTGTTGCATTTGTTATGTTATGATTGCACTGCTCCTGGGAAATGCTGTCTCATTCTGCCCTGCAGAGCTGATGTACTGTTAGAATGACAATAAAGTTTTTGAATCTTGAATCTTGAGTCTATGGACCTCAGGTTGGGAATGCCTTCTGTAGATGAACAAGGTAAGTACTTGTCTAACTTGCATACCGTATACCCAGTCCAATCTTCCCTCCCATTGAAATAAAACACTAGTTCAATTGATATTATATCAACAGTCTGCAGATCTATTTTACCAGGGTGGTGGTAAAAACTACAATCGGCTGAGGAAAGGTGATATGTTTTCAGCATGAACCAGTAAGGGAGATGTTCACTAGACCAATTTATTAGCGGTTTACTGTGACTATAACAAAGCTAGAGCCCTTGCTAACATATGTCTCACTACTCCAATGTTCTTGTGTACTAAGAACATAGAACCATAGAACATTACAACACAGAAACAGGCCTTTTGGCCCTTCTTGGCTGTGCTGAACCATTTTTCTGCCTAGCCCCACTGACCTGCACCTGGCCCATATCCCTCTGTACACCTGTCATCCATGTACCTGTCCAAGTTTTTCTTAAATGTTAAAAGTGAGCCCGCATTTACCACTTCATCTGGCAGCTCATTCCACACTTCCACCAGTCTTGCTGTGTCAAGAAGCCCCCCCAATGTTCCCTTTAAACTTTTCCCTCTTCACCCTTAACCCATGTCCTCTGGTTTTTTTCTCCCCTAGCCTCAGTGGAAAAAGCTTGCTTGCTTGCATTCACTCTATACACATCATGATTTTATATACCTCTATCAAATCACCCCTCATTCTCCCCAAACAGTCCTTCCAGGTGAGGCAACACTTCACTTGTGAGTCTGGTGGGGTAATCTATTGCATCCGCTGCTCCTGGTGCAGCCTCCTCTACATCGGTGAGACCAGACACAGATTGGGTGACTGCTTTGTCGAGCACCTCCGCTCTGTCCACCACATCAGACAGGATCTCCTGGTTGTCACTCACTTCAACTCTGCTTCACGTTCCCATTTGGACATGTCCATACATGGCCTCCTCTACTGCCATGATGAGGCCAAACTCAGGTTGGAGGAGCAACACCTCATATACCATCTGGGTACTCTCCAGCCCCTTGAACATCGAATTCTCCAACTTCCGGTATTTTCATCCCCCTCTCTTCCCCCATCCCACGTTCACTCTGCCTCCTCTTCCAGTTGCCTATCACCTCTCTCATGATTCTGAAGCCTTCTTCTAATACCCATAGTGCTTGCCCCTTACATTCCTTCTTCACCTTTCCTGCCTATCCCCTCCCTGCTTCCCCTCCCCCGCCCTTTGCTCTTTCCTCTGATTGGTTTTTCACCTGGCACCTACCAGCCTCCTCCTTCCCACCCTCCCCCCACCTTCTTTATGGGGCCCCTGACCCCTCCTTCTTCAGTCCTGACAAAGGGTCTTGGCCCAAAACGCTGACTGCTCGTTTCCACGGATGCTGCCTGACCTGCTGAGTTAGTCCAGCTTGTTTGTATGTGTTGATCCCCTCATTCTTCTATGCTCCAGGGAATAAAGTCCTATTCAACCTTTCTCTGTAACTTAGTTTCTCAAGTCCCGACAACATCCTTGTAAACCTTCCCTGCACTCTTTCAATATTATTAATATCCTTCCTGTAGTTCAGTGACCAAAACTGCACACAATACTCCAAATTTGGCCTCACCAGTGCCTTTTACAACCTCACCATTACATTCCAACTCTTATATTCAATACTTCGATTTATAAAGGCCAATGTACCAAAAGCTCTCTTTACTACCCTATCTACTTGTGATGCCACTTTTAGGATATTTTGTATCTGTACTCCCAGATATCTCTGTTCTACTGCACTCCTTAGTGCCCTACCATTTACCTTGTATATTCTACCTTGGTTTATCCTTCCAAAATGCAATACCTCATACTTGTCTGTATTAAACTCCATTTGCCATTTTTCAGCCAATTTTTCCAGCTGGTCCAAATCCCTCTGCAAGCTTTGAAAACCTTCCTCACTGTCCACTACACCTCCAATCTTTGTATCATCAGCAAATTTGCTGATCCACTTTACCACATTATCATGCAGATCATTGATGTAGATAACAAATAACAATGGACCCAGCACTGATCCCTGTGGCACACCACTAGTCACAGTCACATGATTAGAAATTAATAGCACATTTGTGAAGGATGCTACTGGCTTAACTTTAGATGAAATATTTTATTCTAAAGATGTTGAGTGCTTCATAGATATTTCTGAATCAAAATGTTCTGCATAGTTCAATTCTTTCCAGATATTTTTACATATGAAATTGTTTGATTTTGCCAATTATGTGTTATATGAATGGATCAGTTAATAAAATGTAGTAATTCATTATCTGTCCTGATTAGATGGATTTCAGTATTTTGAGTTCTTCGTCAGAAAGTACAAGTGTTGAAACGTTATTGCTTAGCAAAGATGAGATTTCACAATTATTGGCAATGCGATTTTTTTCCTGACAGCTCACCAAAGGTCTCAGACTTAGTTTCAATCTCTATCTCCTGCAGTTCCTATAGCTTAATGCCCACAAGCAATGAAGCACTCTAGTTCTGCAGAATAATTATTGGTACTGTTGAAGTTGAAGGGGTTGAGCTAAACTTCCTTGAGACTGCCTGCAAACCTTTCCACAATATTTTCTAACTAAGTGCCAACTCCCAGCTTTGCCACTGGTGAACGCAAAACCAATTAAGCAGCAAGGTTTGGGCAGTAGCTTGTTTGCAATGAAAACAACAGTCGACCTGAAGTTTCTGTTTCCATTGCTCTATTGCCAGTATCAGACTGTACGTTTGTAGCAACCATTTGGAGTCTTCAGCTGCTCTGCCAGATGTTCTCCCTCCAATAGCTGCAAAGCGCTCAAAGCTACACCTGCACTGCCCATGACAGTGAAAGTGAATATCACCTTCTTCACTTGTGCTCTCTCTATTGGAAGGAGCATCCCTGCTTTTATATTGTAGTCTTACTACTAACAGCAACATTACTGAATTATTACCTGGTATTTGGTGCAATGCTACCATTCCAGCTCGAAACAAGAAAATACTTTAAAATCAATTGAAACTCAATAATACTTAAAAGGAAAGGTAGACACTTCTGTTCTTAATTTACACTGGAATCTAATCCCAGCTGCAACATAACAACTCATTATAGTCTATTTTTGACCATATATCGACCAGGAGATCAAAGACTTTCTTGGAATAAGATACAGGCCTAGACAGGAGGCTCCTCATGGATTTTACAGAAATACTAAGAACATTGCTTCTCCTCCTAATTCCAAAGGAAGAGGTGTCAAAAAGGAGCATGGTTAATTTTTAAATAAACAAGTTCTATTGGCTGTAGTTGCCTTCTAGTTTAGTGAAAGAGTCCTGAATGTAACTGTGAGAGCCTAACAGCTACTTCAGAGTGCAACAATGTACGTTTGTACTAAGAATGTTTTATGGGCAGTCTTACATTAATTTCTTTGTCATGGGCAAACCAGGGAAGGGCAAACCAGGGAAGGGCAAACCAGAAGACTGAGTACAGGATTAATGGTCAGTTACTTAACAGTGTGGATGAACAAAGGGACTTTGGAGTTCAAATCCATACATCCCTCAAGGTTGCAGAACAGGTTGATAGGGTAGTTAAGAAGGCCTATGGGATGCTAGGCTTCATTAACAGGGGGATTGAGTTCAAGAGTAGAGAGGTCATGTTGCAACTCTACAATTAATCTCTGGTGAGACCACACTTAGAGTATTGTGTTCAATTCTGGTCACCTCATTATAGGAAGGATGTGGAAGCTATGGAGAGGGTGCAGAGGAGATTTACCAGGATGTTACCTGGTTTGGAGAACAAGTCATATGAAGCAAGGTTAGCAGAGCTGGGACTTTTCTCTTTGGAGCGTAGAAGAATGAGAGGGGACTTGATAGAGATCTACAAGATTATGTGAGGCATAGATAGGATGGATAGTCAGTACCTGTTTCTCAGGGCACCGATAGCAAACACCAGAGGGCAATGTACAAAATTAAGGGAGGGAAGTTTAGGAGAGACATCAGAGGTAAATTTTTTACACAGAGGGTTGTGAGTGCCTGGACTGACTTACCAGGGATGGTGGTGGAGGCTAAAACATTAGGGGTATTTAAGAGCCTCTTGGACAGGCACATGGATGAAAGAAAAATGGAGGGTTATGGGGTAGTGTGGGTTTAGTACTTTTTTTAAAGGATTATATGGGTCGGCACAACATGGAGGGCTGAAGGGCCTGCACTGTGCTGTAGTGAAAAAAAATGTATTTGTCCAATGTCTTGTAAAATAAAGAATATTCGGTTCATTCATTGTTCAAACAGAACAGTTAGTCAAAGGGGCAATGAGTAAGCGGAGACACATACAACCCACCACATTCACCCAAACCAAAGGACCTATTCATATTAATCCCATTTACCAGCACTTGGCCCAGAGCCTTAGAGCCTAAGCCATTCAAGAACTTAGCTCGATCTTTCTTAAATGCAGAGTTGTGTAACATTTGGCAGTAATAAGCTCCATGACCTTACCTGTTGCTATTCTTTGGAAAATAACTGGAATGGGGTCCCTTGTAACTAACACATCATCTTCATTCTCTGAATTTGACACGTAAGTATTGTCTAGAAGAGATAAGAAAAAGCACATCAAATTCTGTTATTAGCTCCATGTAGGTTACAGTTTACATTCATAAATCAACAGGTTACACCAAAACAATTCACTCTCAGCAAAAGCTGGGACTTTCTATTCATATTCACACAAGCACTTTTTTGATCATATATCTTTGGGAGACAGAATATTCCTCTCTATATTTCTCCAAATGTTGGACAGAACTATCTAATTGGTATATTAATATATATTAATTTCTAGAACATTCTTGTGTCATAGGATTACACTAGCTTTGCATAATTTCAAAATCTTAACTGAAGAAACAGCGTAAGTGCAAAAGTTATGTATCAATTTTGTACTGCATAAATCAGAAATGCATTACATGGAAAAGATGCTGCAGTGATCACTTCCTTTATTTGGGGCTATCTGCTTTAAATAGAAACAAAATGTTTTCCAGCAATTTGAACATGAAATAGTCATTCACTGTGACATGAATACAATTGTTTAAATTAATACAAGTCACTTTATAAACAGATAACTTTTAATAAATTTATTCCTTCATAATAGTTTTCAGCATTCAACCAAAACCTTTAACCTGAATGAAGTACAGAAAACATTCATGATTCAAAAATATTTCCTTGCAGTAATAATGAGCTTGTGTATTTGATTGGCAGATGATTAGTCAAACTTCGCCTTTTGTAAAAATGGCATGATATCAGGCAACATGTTAATGAATCAACACTGGATTTTGGACTGAAGATCACAGAAAGGTTTAATGCAAGCATGTTCCAAGAAATCTCAGAATAACAGGTCAACCATTTTGGAAGTCTTGGAAAATTTGCTCCTGTGAGCTTTGGAAACAGAGACTAATAGACCTTTGAGTGTTAAGGGAATCATGAATTTTAACAAAATATGACAAAACTTCGACATTAAAAAAAATCAGCTACTGCCTAACTGAATAGTAAAGATGGCTTGAAATGCTGAATGACCTAGCCCTCCTCGAATTTGCACCTCACCCATTGGGAATGCTCTGGTACACATGCACCTTTTTTTGACTGCCATGGTGTAGATAGGATTTACATTATGGAATTCATGGAAAAAAAAGTAATCACAGCTGGTGTATTATGCAGCAGGATAAACCCTGCACAAACAAGAGAAGAGTTTGCATAGTTTCAGCTACATTACAGAGTGACAAATTACAAGGCTGTGAACAGAATGTACACAATCCATTTTGCATTGTAATGACACCAAGTGCTCAAAATCTTCCAATTACTGTAAATCACTTGTTTACTCTTTTGCACCACAAAATAGAATCATTTTATGTCTGAAATATGAATAGTAACAATTTAAAAACAACCTCAATAAGATAGATACAGTAATAAACAAGCTGTAGCTAAAGTCTCATTTTGTTTCTTTGCCTGACAAATAAAATTAAATGATCCAAGGACAATGGGACTGTTAGATTAATGTGCTAGCTTTAATTTAAAAGACAGGTGTGAATGTTCTGGGTCTGATATCGGCTGATTCCCCATAAAGGTTTCTTTCATTTTCTTTCTGTTCAGTAATATGACTTTTGTACTGGGGCATTTTGAAAAGGAACTCCACACGTATAAAGGAGATGCTGTCCAATAAAAGAAATTGTCAGTGTACTTGAAACTTCTTATCAGTGAAAAAATTGTTATTTTTTAAGACTCGTGATCCATAAAAAAATGTAATAGAATTGCTGTTGGAAATTGCAGTATCATATTCAGGAATACAATACATGAGATAATGAAGCTATACAAGAACTGTTACTGGTACTGAGCAATTGCTATGGTACTCAATGCATTTGCCATCGTGAAAGATGCTAACAGCCTACATGTTCATTTAAAAATTGTTTTGTATCTGTTATCTGGCAGTAATGCAATTCAAATCAATATTCTGTAATACTTCTCATTTCTGCACCACCAGAAGTCTACCAAGCACACTTTAAAAGAGCTATCAAAGTAAACGGAGCAGTTCCACTCTAACAAAATGTGGGTGGCAATGTTATGTAAGCCACTGCAGTCTGCTGATGGAGCTGCACATCAAGAATAACTGAGTCAAATCATAGACTTCCAATCCCCCACCCCTCCACATGCACGAATTCTGTCAAACTGGATTTGTACCTTGATATTACCAATTGGATAGATTTAAAAAGCTTGAGCACTCTGATAAGAACACGACAGAAAAGTGAATCCAGGCATCAAGTGCAATCTGTGATCTTTTTTGCTGACAGTGAACTTTGATTTTCTATTGGATATAAAGGAACTTGTATAATATGTTTCTCTAAAGGCACTAGAGAATGGACTGATCTACACTGAACTAATGTGTCAAATACTAGAATATTATTATCAAATTCTCATGTGATGAGGTATTGGTAATGTGCACTGCCAGAGAGAACCATGGCACCTAATAATAGATTTGTAAGCCAGCTCATCATATTTTTTCAAATCTGGGAGGAGTAATATCAATAAATCAATCTTGGAATGAGGTGTCAAAGGAGGTGGTAGAAGCATTTATAACAGCAACATTTCAGAGGCATGTAAATAGACACAAGAACGAGCAGAAAATGGAAGGATATAGTCCTCAAGCATGCAGATGATTAATTTAAATCGGCATCATTGTCATCACAGACATTGTGGGCTGAAGGGCCTGTTCCTGTACTGTACTAGTCTATGTTCTAAAGAAGGATCTTCCAATGCTCTCATCATGTCAGCCTGTACTTAGCCCAGAAAATTGTAGATTTGTAACTTAAGAAGAAGGTTGGGAGCTCTGACATTTACCAGGACTGCACTTTCAAGCATGGTGAAACTTCCTGGTTGAAAGGATTTTCTGAATACTGTTGGTTGGTCATTTGTTCTCCTGACCCATCTTTGCCAAACTCAGAAAACAACCTATTTGTTAACCTGCATGTTCTTGATGGTTAAAACCTGCCCCATACCCACCTACCCAATTGGTGCAGTTTATTAATTACATGTGAAAATGTTTCAGGATTAGAATAATTGATTTCCTGAAAGTGAATGAAAATAAGTCAGGACTTAACAAAAATGGTCCCACTTGTCCTAACAAGAGTAAATCCAGATAAGATCATTAGAAGTTTATTAGACAGATGGAGGCCATTCAACCCATCATGTAATTACTGGTAGAAAGCGAGCTCTCTAGCCTAACCCCACACTCCAGTACTGGTCCCCAGCCCTGAGTTCCTGGCTCTTTGAGTACGCATACAAATGCTGCTCAAATATGATGAGGGTTAATGTCCCTAATATCCATTCAGGCAACGCATTCCAGACACCTATCAACCTCTCAGTGAGAGAAGAACTACCCTCATCTCCTCCACTAGTCTTTCAATTAGTTTCAATCTATGTACTCTAGTTTTGGCAGAAGATCCTTTATATGTGCACTATCCAGGCACTTATGCTTATAGAAACATGAATGCTAAGTGTAAAATGTAACTTGAGATTAATGACCATGTTGGATTTGGTCATGATTGTCTAAGCTTCAACCACCATTAGCTCAGTCCTGAACAGTGACTATTTGATCAAGATATTGGAGTACTTCCAGTGTACAGATGGCAGCAAGGATCAGTGGGGTATGAATTAGCTAGGTTGGAAGACAACATAGATAATTGCACATTGGTGGCCACATAAGATAATTTCTTTTTTTTTCCAAATAGATTAGTCATCTCCTGTTTTGCACAATTTGTACTACATCCTACATCAGTGTTCATTATGTAAAATTGGACAGGAAAAATGATCCTAAAACTGGGAAATAGTAGGTATTCAGCAGGGAAGGGGAAGAATTATATTCATTAATAAGAAATTAATCACTGTGCACTGAGTTATTTTAACAGATAATAATTAATAAATTGCAGCATCCGAGTTTCAACACTTACACTACACAACCAAAATGCATTGCCAACTGATCTGTGGAAGAAACACAGTTCCAAAATAATTGGACAGTATGATGCAAAACCTGGATGCACAACCCCTACCCCTTGCAGACTGACAAGAAATTATCCAGCCAAATTGATCTGTGTGCAAGTATACTTTGTGTTTTCATAAAATTTGATTTATGCAAATCCAGCTCTCAGGTATTACCAAATCAGTTTGATACAAGAAATATGAAGTGGAAGATTAATGCCTGGTGGATTCACACTGATGTACACTCAGCGTATCTCATAAACTGTATCTCCTGTATCCGATAAAGTGGACGCTGAGTGTATGTTCATGATCTTCTGCTAGCCCATTCACTTCAAAGTTCAACATGATATGCATTCGGGGAAGATCTTCAGCATACCACTGTCATAATGCATAGTTATTTGAGGTATAGTCACCTTCCTGTTAGCTTGAACCAGACTGGCCATTCTCCTTTGACCTTTCTCATTGACAAGGCATATTTTTTTCCCACAGAACTGCTATTCACTGGATTTTAAAAAAAAAATTCACACCATCCTCTGTAAACTCTAGTGACTCTTGTGCATGAAAATCCCAGAGGACCAGCAGTTTCTAAGATACTTAAACCATCCCCTCTGGCACCAATACTCATTCCATGGTCCAATTCAGTTACAGTAGATCACATTTCTTCTCCATTCTGGTGTTTGGTCTGAAGAACTGAACCTTTCAACCATGTCTGCATGCTTTTATCCATTTAGTTGCTGCCACATGATTAGTTTGTTTGATATTTGTATCAACAAGTGGCTGTACCTAATAAAGTGGACACTGAGCAGAAGTTCTGAAACAGTTTTGTATTAGCCTCACTGAAGTTCACAAAGCAGGGTGGAAGTTGATGATTAATATTTAGCTGCCCGATGGACAAGAACAGGGAGTTTTTCATGACACCCATCAAATGAAAAGATTTCGTAATGTTTTCATGTTCCCACTACCTTAGGAACTGAAATTCAAATGTAGTTAGACTACCTCGGAACTATATTTACCATACCAGTCAACTTCCTGTCTTTGGAATCCCTAACTTGTTTGCATCCTTTTCTGCATCAACGGCTCACATTTTACACAGCCATCAACAAATCTGAACATCAAGTTACTTCAGTCCAATGATAATAAGGGTAGCTAGTACTTTGGATGCTCAGAGTCGAGTTAAAACAGCTGCCAGGTTTAGCTGGTTTGTGGGAACATCATGGAAGAGCAATTTCTCATCCTCAGAGATCCACTCTTACTGAGTAATAATGTTCTTAAAATGACAAGTTTTACATTCTTTAAAGACAGGGAAGGAGGCTTTTGACACATTGATTCTATGTTAGCTCTCAAAACGTTTCCGCCAGTTCTATACCCCATAGTTATTTTCCTGTAACTTCTTCTCTCTGAAATGCCCGAATTTCCCTCTTGATATTAGGGAGTAACAGGAGGCCGACAAGTGTGTCTGTGGGAGATAGAAGGAAACTGGACCATCTGAAGGAAATACCATCACAGGAAGAATGTGCCAACTCCACAGAAAGAGCATCCAAAAACAGGATTGAACGAGATCCCTGGAGTTGTGTAGCAGCAGCTAAACACCAAGCCTCTCAATGAAAACGCAATGATCACAATCAGTCTCAGCTCTGTTTTCACTGACACATGTCATGAAATTTGTTGTTTTGCAACAGCAGTACAGTACAAGACATATGTTACTATACATTACAGTAAATAATAAACAAACAATAAATGAATAGTGCAAGAAAGGAATGATGAGATAATGTTTACGGACCATTCAGAAATCTGATGGCAGATGAGAAGTCATTCTTGAAACATTGTGTGGGTATTCAGTACTGTGTAGCTAAGCATAGCTCAAATGCCATCTATAAATTTACAGCATTTCTACACTTAAGAAATATTGCAAAGGTATGTCTGTTTCTGACATGCCATGACAATATAAAGCTAATTTCTGCCTGTATAGAGAACAGACTAGATCACTCCAATACGCTTTTAACTGGCCTTCCAAAGCAATCTATTGACTGACAACCTTCAAATCATTCAGAACCACACTGCTAGAATTTTAACCAAAACCAGGAGGAGGGAACATATCACTCCCACACTAGCTAATCTGCATTGGATTCCTGTCCCTTCTAGAATTAATTTTAAGGTACTCTTATTTGTTTTTAAAGCTTTTAATGATCTGGGACTGGAGTACATCATGGAATTGTTATTTGTTTTATAATCCTGCTCAAGCTCTCGGGTCTTTTTCTACCAGTCTCTTAAATTTAAACAATCTCCTACAAAAAAATACTTATGCAGGTTAGCTTTATTGAGCTATGCTCTTAAACTCTGAAATTCAATAGCTAAAACTATAAGGGATGCAGACTCAGTTGATGCTTTTAAACGTCAGCTTAAATCCTATTATGCAACCTTGCTTTTAATTAACATCTTTTTGTATTTTATTTTCATGTTTACTTTTACTTTTTAAATTTTATTTTTGTGTTTGTACTTGTATCCCATTATAAAGCACTTTGAACTACGTCATTTATAAATAAAACATGCTCTATAAATTATCAATAACAACACCACTGTTATTGGCAGAATCTCAAATGGTAATGAGGAAGCATAAGGAATGAGATAATTAGACTGGTTGAGTGGTGTCACAACAACCTCACACTCAACATCAGCAAGACTACGGAACTGAATGTGAACTTCAGGAAGTGAAAATCAGACGCACACCAGTGCTGACTGAAGGGTTAGTGATGGAAAGGGTAAGCAGCTTCAAGTTCCTGGATGTTAGCATCTTATAAGACCTATCCTAGCTCCAATACAATCCTGAAGAAGGCATGTCAGCATCTGAAGATATTTGATATGTCATCAAAGCCTCTTTCGAATTTCTATAAACTTATGGTACAGAGCATTCTTACTGATTGCATCACCACCTGGTACGAAGGCTAAAATGCACAGGATCAAAAGAGGCTGCAGACTCAGCCAGTTCTATTAGGCATAACCCTCCCGACCATCAAGGACACCTTCAAGATAGCAGGATCCATCATTGGGACCGTCACCATCTGGGACACATCGTCATCTTCTTACCACCATCACCTAAATTATTGGTGTCAGGGTAAATTTTTGCTAAAACAGAGAAGCAAATTTAATGAAGAACAGAACTAGAAAGCTTACAGGAAGGAAATTGTAAACTATAAAGATCGCTTAAGCTCATTATATCCAATCATGGGTGGCATGGTGGTTAGCACAGCACTTTGGAGTGCCAACAATCAGGCCTTAATTCCTGCCATTGTTCATAAAAATTATTGTAATTTCTCTCTCCTCTGAGGGTTCTGTTTTCTGTACACGTGCCTAAAACCGAACAGGTTATGTTCACGGTTGGTAAGTTGTGTAAGTGGAGCTATAATGGCACTGGACATATGGTGACAATTGTGGGCTGCAACCAGCACTTTCTCAGACTCTGTTGGCCATTGACGCAAAAAATACATTTCACTGCATAGTTGATGTTCGATGTACATGTGACAGAGTTAAAACTATATAAGGTGTAAAGTGAAGACGGGAAAGAGTTCAAGTGTTGTTCGTTGGTGACATTTGAAGTTTGATGCTGGGACTGAACTTCCATGATTGCTCAACATATTGAAAAATAGTAAACAGAGTCTGTGGTCAGGTGCTAGCCATCCATTAACATCTCTCACCTGTATTAGAACTTCTCAGTTACATCATATGGATCATCTGGTGGAAAATTATTAAAAGAAGCCGCCTAATGCTGAACAGCAAGGCCCAGGGGTGTGACAGAACCTTTCACATGTTGAAGTAATAGTGCCAAAACAAACCCTTCATAAGAAAACTGAAATGATGCATTTACCTAATTCTAAGCTAGATCCATCAAATTAGACTCCTGTCAAAATCATCAATATCTTTAAATATATCCTTAGGATTAAAAAATATGATTGAAAGAAAATTCAGATGTTATTGAAAATGACTCAGAAAAATCAAACCAAAACATAAATAAAAACATTCAAACTCTTTAACAACTAAAAGTGCCAGAGTATAAACTCTAATCTAGTCCACCATAACTATCCTGCTATACTGAAATCCACAAAGGATTTCCTCAACCTGCCACATATAAATCCAATAGGACCGCCATACTAAGTGGTGAGCATAGTCACCCCAGCATGCCATTTTATGAGGAGTCTAGCGCCAGGGTGCAGTTGCCTATGAACAGCTGCCAAAATGTCTGGGAAAACTGTGTTTGCCCTTGCTGACCCTTGCATGGGATATTATCAGTTGCTACCTACAGAAATTCCAGCATTTGACCCACAAAATGTTAGAAACATAGAAACATAGAAAACCTACAGCACAATACAGGCACTTCGGCCCACGAAGTTGTGGCGAACATGTACCTACCTTAGAAATTACAGTACTAGGCTTACCTATAGCCCTCTGTTTTACTAAGCTCCATGTACCTATCTAAAAGTTTCTTAAAAGACCCTATCATATTCGCCTCCGCCACCGTTGCCGGCAGCCTATTCCACACACTCACCACTCTCTGAATAAGAAAACTTACCCCTGACATCTCCTCTGTACCTACTCCCAGCACTTTAAAACCTGTGTCCTCTTGTGGCAACCATTTCAGCCCTCGGAAAAAGCCTCTGACTATTCACACGATCAATGCCTCTCATCATCTTATACACCTGTATCAGGTCACCTCTTATCCTCCAATGCTCCAAGAAGAAAAGGACGAGTTCACTCAACCTATTCTCATAAGGCATGCTCCCCAGGCAACATCCTTGTAAATCTCCTCTGCACCCTTTCTATGGCTTCCACATCCTTCCTGTAGTGAGGCAACCAGAACAGAGCACAGTACACCAAGTGGAGTCTGACCAGCTTCGTATGATTCTCAAAACTCTTATGTCCATCAGTGAAACAATTACAGAGATTGCAGGCGAAGGAATATCATCAGAGTTCACTTCCTCTCCGAGTCAAACATCATTCTTGTGTGTATTTATCTTTCAATACTCCATAAATTTCCCAATCATCCTGCCAAACTCCAGTAACTACAGGCCTAGAGCCATTAAACACTCCTTATACATGAACTCTTAGTCCCTGGGATCATTCTCATTACAGCCCTCTGGACCCTTTCCAATACCAGCGTGTCTTTCCTTACATATGTGTCACAACACTGATCACAATACTCAAGTCCTCTTGAAATTAACGCTAACATTGCATTTGCCTTCCTTACTACCAAGTCAACCTGCAAGTTAATAATCAGAGAATCCTGCAAGAAGATTCCAAAGTCCCTTTGCACCTGTGTCTTCTGAACTTGCCGTCCTTTTTGGAAAGTGGCCTATGTCTATATTCTGTCTATCATTGTGAATAACTATTCACTTGCTGATACTGGATTCCAGTGTCACTTCTCTTCCCTTTTTCCTAATCAGTTCATGTTCTTCTTAAGGTTCTCTGCTTTATCAGCATTACCTGTCACTCCACCTATCTTTGTATCATCTGCAAACTCGGCCACAAAGTCATCAATTCTGTCATCCAGATCATTAATATATAACATGAAAAGTGGCAAACTCAACAGCCTACCAGAAAAGCTCCCATTCCACCCCACCCCCAACCGATTACAAATAACATGACTAGTTACACTTCAGTACAGTACAGAACAGTTGAGCCGAGATATGTGCAAATTAATGGCAATGTGAGTGTTAAAAAATAAAGTTGTAAGCCCTGCAGCATGTCAGTACTGTGCAGCAAATTTACAACAAAATGGTTCTCAGCATTATACCAAGGTCGCATTTGGAACTCTGAATGAAGTTTATGCTAAATAATACCTTTCTTTGTACATCTTTGTCCATCGCCATTGAATTTATTATGCATCTCACAAAGCAAAACTCAGGAAGTGTTCAGAAGGGGTTTTCACAATAACAGACTGGAATTAAAAACAGGGAGCCTGCTAAGTATTGATTGCACTCCTGAATTTAAATGACCCAACCTGCAAGGAATTGATAGCATAGTTTATGTCAGCAGGTCGGGGCTCCCGATGACATTTGGGTAACAGGGAATCCATATAATTGGGTCTCAATGAAGTTCAGCCTTCAAACAATAACTAATTTTTTATGCTGGTAAATGTTAAAGGGGAGGGAGGGAGGGAGGGGGAGAGGGAGAGAGAGAGAGGGAGAGAGGGGGAGAGGGGGAGAGGGGGAGAGGGGGAGAGGGGGAGAGGGAGAGGGAGAGGGAGAGGGAGAGGGAGAGGGAGAGGGAGAGAGGGAGGGAGAGAGAGAGAGAGAGAGAGAGAGAGAGAGAGAGAGAGAGAGAGAGAGAAACGGTATTTGGGGAATGGTAAAACATGAACTAAAAGAAAAAGCTCATTGCCTACATTTCAAAGTTATTTTTATGTGTCACCCATTATGACACGTGGTCATTTTTTCCCAATGTTCAGACTTCATGCTCCAACCGAGTGACAAAAACATATTGGCTAAGACTCACTGCCAGATAGATCGAGCAGAAAAGAAATGTATCCTCCTGACAGCTGGCTTCAGGCATCTGGCAAGGGACTTTGCTGTATCTGTTGGTTTCACAAAATGAGCATGAGATGATAGTCAGACAAACAACCTCTAAACCCCAGATAAACACCCTTCTTAAAAGCAGAAGCTGTTACGTTGTGATAAAGCATTACAAAAGACTCAGAACAATGCCCTGGCTGGTTGTGACTCAACAGCTTCTTTCATGAAACCGCAACAAATAACTCCTGGCTGCTAAGTGACTCTTGAACCACACTTGTTTTCCTGTGGTATTTACATGAAGTTCAAGTCTGCTCTGTGTTTAGTGTTAATTAGGCAAAATCAAAGGGTTTTGACATGCTGACAGTTTAAGTGAGTGGCATCTGGGGAAAAAGGTCTGAAATCTCTTTCTTCATACATTCTCTTCAATCAAAGAAGGGTAATGAATTAGGTTTAGAAGAAATCATTCCCGAGATAATGTATACAGTCATAATAAACATTACAAAGCTGAAGAAGATTAAGGAAACTGTTTAACCAAGTTAGAGAAAATTATTATTTCCTTTTTTGTGTAGCTGTCTATAAAGTATTCTGTGAAATGGCACAGTTAACCCTCTGTTTAGTGGTAAGTGGGGATAGTTAATAAATGTTGGCCTTGATAATAATATTCAAATACTGTAGACAAATAAATAAAATTGACTTTTACAAAAATGGGCTAATTTAACACATAAGCCTGTGTCATTAACCACAAAACAGGATGTAGCAAGAACAAGGCACGTAAAATGAATATATATATTTCATACTAGTACATTTTTTCTAAAAGTTGTTAATGTGTTTAAAGTTAACATAAATTAACATAATTATGATAGTAAATGGAACACTGGTAACTGTGAAGGGTTCCCTTTTTGTGTTATAGTAGAAAAAATGACAAATATATTTGACTAAGGTATTTATTACCTGATAACAGGTGGAATTGCCTCTGTGAAGCTGCTTAATCCCACAGAAAAACAAACACAGAACTTGAGTACTACTAATGTCCATGCTATAAACACATTTAAGTATATACATCTGAAAGGTTAATAAATCTGGTGCAAAAATGCAACACAAGTCCCTAAAAAGATGTAGTGCAAGGAGATAAAGTGCAAAGCACGACCAATTTTCCTGTTGTTTAATCAGCTCGACCCCGTGTAACACACACTTATAGCAGTACAACAGAATAATTAATATGATCATCAACAACCATATAGTTAATTGACTGCTGATAAATTCCGTGGCCATTGATTCAATTCTACAAGTAACTGATGGCTTTCAGAGTTGCTTAAAGCTCCAAAACTCTACAGGATTCTTTGCTGATTTCAAAGCAGAACACAAAATGCCGGAAGGATTTCCTAATTAGGTGCAAATATGGAGAGAAAAATAGAATTAAGAGCCCCGACCAATGACCTTTACTGAGACCTCAAATCACAAGGGTCAAGACTTGATGGTTTCCCTTAACCATTAGTGAAAAAGCAATAGCTCCTGTGTGGAATTGGAAGGATTCTCCTTGCAAAACTGTGAAAAGGGTACCTTGAGCAGGACCAGGTGGAACAAAAACAAGAAAAAGTCAAAGGGAGATAGAATGTTGACATCGGGCTTTTAGCAGCCATTCATAACCATTCACAAGTTTCAGGGAGCCACTCTGCCTTGAGCTCAATGAACAACGGCATTTGTAAAACTGGAGACAAGGAACAGCAGTACAGTGGTTACACTCCTGAACTAGCATCCAGAGTTCAAGACCAGTGATTCAAAGAACACAATTTTGAATCCCACCATAGCACCGGGCAGCTTCAAGTCAATTAACTAAATAAATCAAGTAATTTAAACCAAAGAAGCCAGTCTCTGTAATGATTATCACAAGATGACTCCAATTGTAATCCCATCTGATCTGTTCACTTTGCCCAGACTAGCCTCAAGTGACTCCAGACCAGCTACCGTAGTTGCCTCTTAACTCCGTCCTCATTTTGTGATCAACCAGAGATGGACAGTAAATGCTGGAATTGACTAATAAATACATTGAATTAAATCTGATGGCTACTGCAACTCTGAAAGCCTCTGCAGCACACATCAAGAACTGCTTTACAAGTACAAAGGTGACAGTAGTGATGGGTTTGATATAAACATTTGATTTCCTCCTGGCAGAAGCTGGAGAAAATAAAAAAGAAAAAAATTGACTTTGCTTTTTCACTAATGGTTAAGCGAAACCATCAAGTCTTGACCCTTGTGATTTGAGGTCTCAGTAAAGGTCATTGATCCAGGCTCTTAATTCTATTTTTCTCTCCATATTTGCACCTAATTAGGAAATTCTTCCAGCATTTTGTGTTCTTATTCTACCTTCCATTCTATGCTGGCAGTGAAGAGTAAGGGCAGTGAGTTTGAAGTTTTGCAAAGAGCAGGGACTGCAGGTTACCCATGGTGTAGTGTGCCATTGTCACAAGAATTTTCACTTTAGACCTCACAGAAAGTCTATCACCCCATCTTTTGATGTATGTTTAACACAGCTTCAACAGCTTCAGAGAGCTATCCTATTGTTTTAAGGTGAATTATTTTCTTCTTGAAACTATCATCTATTTTCACAACCAGTCTCTCCTTTCCTTCTCTTCTATTCTCTGCACTTTAAAAAATGTTTTGTCCCTATTTTTTAGAAAAATGCCACATAGCTACAGCATGTAGACGGCAGTCAGCTCAGCATGTGTATGCCGACAATTGAGTACAGAAAACATACAGCACAGTGCAGGCCGTTCAGCCCACAAAGCTGTGCCAAACATGTCCCTACCTTAGAACTACCAAGTCTTTACCCATAGCCCTCTATTTTTCTAAGCTCCATGTAGCCATCCAGGAGTCTCTTAAAAGACCCTATCGTTTCCGACTCCACCATTGCCACGGGAAGCCTATTCCACGCACTCACCACTCTCTGCGTAAAAAACTTACCCCCTGACATCTCCTCTGTACCTACTTCCAAGCACCTTAAAACTATGTCCTCTCGTGCTAGCCATTTCAGCCCTGGGGAAAAGCCTCTGACTATCCACATGATCAATGTCTCTCATTATCTTGTACGGTGTATCAGGTCACCTCTCATACTCTGTTGATCCAAGGAGAAAAGGCCGAGTTCACTCAACCTATTCTCATAAGGCATGCTCCCCAATCCAGGAAACATCCTTGTAAATCTCCTCTACACCCTCTCTATGGTTTCCACGTCTTTTCTGTTGTGAGGCGACCAGAATTGAGCACAGTACTCCAAGTTGGGTCTGACCAGGGCCCTATATAGCCCTATATAGCTCTCGGCTCCTAAACTCAATCCCACGATTGATGAAGGCCAATGCACCATATGCCTTCTTAACCAGAGAGTCAACCTGTGTTAGAGCTTTGAGTGTCCTATGGACTCGGACTCCAAGATCCCTCTGATCCTCCACTCTGCCAAGAGTCTTACCATTAATGCTTTATTCTGCCATCATATTTGACCTACCAAAATGAACCACTCACACTTATCTGAGCTGAGCTCCATCTGCCACTTCTTAGTCCAGTTTTGCATCCTATCAGTGTCCCGTTGTAACTTCTGACAGCCTCCCACACTATCCACAACACCCCCAACCTTTGTGTCATCAGTAAATTTACTAACCCTTCCCTCGACTTCCTCATCCAGGTCAATTATAAAAAATCACAAAGAGTAGGGGTCCCAGAACAGATCCCTGAGGCACATCACTGGTCACCGGCCTCCGACCCATCTACAACCACTCTTTGCCTTCCATGGGTAAGCCAGTTCTGGATCCACAAAGCAATGTCCCCTTGGATCCCATGCCTCCTTACTTTCACAATAAGCCTTGCATAGGGTACCTTATCAAATGCCTTGCTGAAATCCATATACATTACATCTATGGCTCTACCTTCATCAATGTACCTTCACATCCTCAAAAAGTTCAATCAGGCTCGTAAGGCACGACCTGCCTTTGACAAAGCCATGCTGACTACTTCTAATCATATTATGCCTCTCCAAACATTCATAAATCCTGCCTCTCAGGATCTTCTCCATCAAATTACCAACCACTGAAGTAAGACTCACTGGCCTATAATTTCCTGAGCTATCCCTACTCCCTTTCCTGAATAAAGGAACAACATCCGCAACCCTCCAATTCTCTGGAACCTCTCCCGTCCTCATTGAGGATGCAAGGATCATTGACTGAGGCTCAACAATCTCCTCCCTCATTTTCCACAGTAGCCTGGGGTACATCTCATCTGGTCCTGGTGACTTATCCAACTTGATGCTTTCCAAAATCTCCAGCACATCCTCTTTCTTAGTATCTACATTGTCAAGCTTTTCAGTTCTCTGCAAGCCATCCCTACAATCGCCAAGATCCTTTTCCGGAGTGAATACTGAAGCAAAGTATTCATTAAGTGCCTCCACTATTTCCTCCAGTTCTATACACACTTTTTCATTTTTCACACTTGATTGGTTATATTCTCTCACATCTTATCCTCTTGCTCTTCCTGTACTTGTAGAATGCCTTGGGGTTTTCCTTAATCCTGTCCACTAAGGACTTCTCATAGCCCCTTCTGGCTCCCCTAATTTCATCCTTAAGCCCCTACCTGCTAGCCTTATAATCTTCTAGATTCATATCATTACCTAGTTTTTTGAACCTTTTGTAAGCCCTTCTTTTCTTCTTGACTAGGTTTTCAACAGCCTTTGTACACCATGGATCTTGTACCCTACCATCCTTTCCATGTCTCATTGGAACATACCTACTCAGAACCCCACGTAAATATCCCCTGAACATTTGCCACATTTCTTCCGTACATTTCCCTGAGAACATCTCTTTCCAATTTATGCTTCCAAGTTCCTGCCTGATAGCCTCATATTCCCCCTTACTCCAATTAAATGTTTCCCTAACTTGTCTGTTCCTATCCCTCTCCAATGCTATGGTAAAGGAGACAGAATTGTGATCACTATCTCCAAAATGCTCTCCCACTGAGAGACCTCACTCCTGACCAGGTTCATTTCCCAATACCAGATCAAGTACAACCTCTCCTCTTGTAGGATAATCTACATATTGTGTCAAGAAATCTTCCTAAACACACCTAACAAACTGCACCCCATCTAAACCCCTTACTCTTGGGACATGCCAATCAATATTGGGGAAATTAAAATCTCCCACCACAACAACCCTGTTATTATTACTCCTTTCCAGAATCTGTCTCCCTATCTGCTCCTTGATGTCCCTGTTACTATTGGGTGGTCTATTAAAAACACCCAGTAGAGTTATTGACCCCTTCCTATCCCTAATTTCCGCACACAGGGACTCCGTAGACAAGCCCTCCATGACTTCCTTCTTTTCTGCCGCCGTGACACTATCTCTGATCAACAGTGCCACGGCCCCATGTATCTATGTATTTACATGAATCCTACATTAATCAGATGTTGTTCTCCCCATACTCTCATCAACTTCCCCTGGATTCTGTCTGGAATACTAGTCTAGTTAAATAACTACAGTTAATATACCCGTGTTTCTGTAACCCTGAACAGCCTTTCATGTTGTTAGTTTCTGTCAATGGTGCTAAAATTTATTGAATTAAACTAATTCTCAATTTTAGTTGAGTGCACTTCACCAGAGCTTCTCTTCTCCATATTCTATATTTAGTAAACATGCACAGACATTGTTTTGTTCAGAAGCTGTTAATAAAACAATGACCCCACCATAGACAACCACTCTTTTTCTTAAGGACTTCCAAACTTATTTCAGTTATTCAACTAGAATTCATCAATGAATCCAGTAATCAAGAACTCATAAAAAAAAGCATGGACAAATCAACACCACATTCTCACCTAAGATTTGCAATTTTTAAATTTTCCGCTCATTCATGAAAGGATGTTGATAAAAATAAGGGAAATAAGGGCTCAACAGGTTTAACACTTGGGTCTCAGTCCCAAGTCACTTGGAGTCTCAGAGTTTATCTTGCCCCTTAATTTGGATGATAGCACACATAATACTATATATATAAAAATGAGATAAAAAGATCCAATGCTACCAACAAAACTACAAACTAACAGGCCCACTAAATGCTGGAGGAATTCAGCACAAAGCAGCTTCTATGTAAAAGAGTAAGCAGTCAACGTTTCAGGCCAAGACCCTTTATCAGCCTTGATGAAGAGGGTCTCGGCCAAAAATGTTGACTGTTTACTCTTTTCCATAGATGCTGCCTGGCCTGCTGAGTTCTTCCAGCATTTTGTGTGTATTACTTTCATTTCCAGCATCTGCAGATTTTCTGTTGCTTGTGAACTAACAGTCCCATATTGGTCAGTTATAGCATAGTTCTGTTTTTTGCTGGTAGATCACCTGTAGGTGGTAACATCTCATTTGGACGTACTTTGCTGTTATGTATCAGGTTTGGTAGAAATTGGTGGAAATTCAAGCCCCCAAAAAATAGTCATTTGGTTGACCTGATGTACACTACATTGGAAAATATTGGAGATTTTTGAGACAGTCTAAATATTACTGTGTTTCCATCACAGTATTCTCCAATAGAGTCCTAACTGAAGTCCCCAGAAGAAACAAGGTAACTTGCTTGAAATAGGATTTATTTGGGAGACTTCCACAGATTTGCTTTTCCTTGTGTAAGAATTACTCCAGATCTCCAAACAACCTGACCTGAGAAATGCTTAGCTCATTTCTTTGGTAACATGGTTACCAAGTAATTTTCATATTCTGCTTCTTCCCTATGCTAGACACGTTTGAACACCTTCAGGAGAGCAGGAATATGGCAGTAAGCTGTTGGGTTGCAAGTGGAGTACCACCTACTTTTCACAGGAATGACACGACATATTTGGGTCTCTCATGAATGTGCATCAGCAGGCATTCAACACAGTGTCTACCCATATTCTGATTGTATTGAGCATTCCTGTACTCCAGAAAGTAGATGCAGATATTAGATCCATCTCTGCATTTTAGCTGATAGCTGTTTGACTTCTGCTTTTTCTCTGATCCGATGATAATTCAATGACCAAAAGACTGTTTCTTTCTCAATGATGCCACCTGATCTCTGAATATTGTCAGCATTTCTGTTTTTATATCTAGCATTTCTAATACCTTGCTTATTTCATGTAAGGGCTACTTGGACAAAAAAAAACCCGGCAGAAACTTGTAGTAAACTGAAAAACTCCAGCTGTACAAGTCCTTCTAGAAATTCACCAGTCAGTAGATGATAGATAAGCTTTCTTTGTCTCATTGAAAGATCGTTTCAGTGCCTTGCTTCTCCCTTACAGCAGGTGTACAACTGGCATGAGTTGATGCATCACAGGTCATATGTACCAGCTATGCTGGAAAATAATGGACATAAACCTATGAATTCAACAGCAATTTTTTTTAATTTCCACTTCCACTTTGTTTTATGATCAGTAATGCAAATAGAGATCCTTACATCAACTTAACAATGGCAGGAAATGTCCATAGTAATTAATTATCTTAAGTAGGCCTTCAACTCTTGTCATACTAAGATCTTCTTTCAATATCTACTTTATAAGTAAAATAGACCTTGCTCAGCAATATTCTGGCATTTCAGAATCTAAATCCTGTTTCCAGGTTTTCTGATCATACAAAACTACGTAGGTGGGAAGAAGGTGGACCAAAACCTTAACTGTTTACTCACTTCTACAGATGCTGCCTGACCTGCTGAGTTCCTCCAGCATTTTGTGTGTGTTGCTTAGGTGGGAACTGGAGTAGGGATGGGATATAAAGAAGCTTCAAGGAGAGGCAGACAAGCTGAGTGAGTAGGCACAACACAGAAAAGCAATGTTCAAAGAAACCAAAAAATTCTTGTGGACAAACTCAACATACAAGAGCAGTACAAACAAGAGAAAATCTGCTGATGGTGGAAATCCAAGCAACGCACACAAAATGCTAGAGGAACTCAGCAGGCCAGGCAACATCTATGGAAAAAAAGTACAATGTTTCCTGGCCTGCTGAGTTCCTCCAGCATTTTGCATGAGATACAAGAGCAGCAAGTAGTTAGGAACACGAGTGGAATGTTGGCCATCATTGTAAGACAATTTGAGAACAGGATAAAATATCTTACTGCAAAAATTGTGTACCATTTTGGCCTCCAATCCAAAATAGGATATGTATGCATTAATTTACTACACTGCTTCCAGAAATGGTGGATTTGTCATATGAAGAAAGACTGAGTAAACAAGGCTTTTATTCTCTAGAGTTCAAAAGAATGGGAGATCACATTGAAACTAAAAAAAACTTCAAAGACTTGAAAGGGTGGATACAGGGAAGATGTTTGCCTCAGCTGAAGAGTCAAGAAACAGGGATGGGGGGTGGTGGGGGAGGCACAGTCTCTCAATGTAGGCCATAAACGCAAGGGATCCTGCAGATGCTGGCAATCCAGAGCAACAGCTTCTAGATGTGTCCTCCTTCCCCTCCTCCCACCTCCTTATTCTGACATCTTCCCCCTCTTGATCCATTTTCACATGAAATATGCCTTCTTGATGCTCCCTATATTCTTGATCTACCTTTCCAGATAAATGTTGAATCATATTTGGTAAATCTGATCAATTCATTACAACAGGGCATTGAGATAGTACAAAACAAAAACAGAATCAAGTGCAGATTAAGGTGCCAGAGAGTACAGAGAAAGTATAAAGTCGTAACATGGTAGATCAAGTTCATTTTATCGTACTATATAAACATTCAATAATTTTATGATAAAAGTTTATTCAAAGACAATTTATTCTCAAAGTACATGTCACTATGTACTACCCTGAGATTCATTTTATTTCAAGCATTCACAGTAGAATAAAGAACTACAAGAGGACAATAATAATAATAATAAATAGTAGATAAATAATACTGAAAATATGAGTTGTAGTGTCCTTAAAAGAGGATCCATTGATTGTGGAATCAGTTCATTGCTGAGATGAGTGAAGTTATCCATGCTGATTCAAGAGCCCAATGATTTAGGAATATTAATTGTTCCTGAAACTGATGATATGGTACCTAAGGCTCCTCCACCTCCTTCCCAATGGCAGCAGCAATGGCCTGGAGGGTAGATGTTGTTAATGATGGATGCATCTTTCTTGTAGGAGCACTCATTGTAGATTTGCTCCATGGTGGGGAGGGCTTTGGGCTTTATCCACTACTTTTTATAGGCTTTTCCTTTTTTGGGCTTTGGTGTTTCCATACCAGGTCATCATGATGGCATTGAACCTTGAGCCTTGTGGTAAATGATGTACTGTCCTCAGGAAACGTGCTTGAAGTTCATACTCTCCGGCACTAATGTTTGTGTTTGGGGACAGTGCCAGTATTTATTGCTGAACACTGCTTTAATTTTTTGCCTTATCCTGATCTCTTGGTAAACGAATGAGATGGTAAATACTGTGAAGACTTGTAGATGGAGCAGGATCTCCTATTAGCCCCCTATTTTAATTCCACTTCCCATTCCTATTCTGATATGTCAATCCATGGCCTCCTCTATTGTCGCGATGAAACCACACTCATGTTGGAGGAACAACACCTTATATTCCTCCAACCTGATGGTACGAACATCGATTTCTCAAACTTCCGGTAATGCCACTCTCCCCCTCACCATTCCCCATCCCCTTTACCCTCTCTCACCTAATCCTCTTACCTGCCATTTCCTCCCTCTGGTGTTCCTTCCCCTTTTTCTTTCTTCCATGGCCTTCTGTTCCCTCCTATGAGAACATCCCCTTCTCTAGCCCTGTATCTCTTTCACTAATCAACTTCCCAGCTCTTTACTTCATCCCTCCCCCCTCCCAGTTTCACTGATCACTTCTGTTTCTCTCTGCCCTCCCACCTTTTAAATCTACTCCTCATCTTTTTTTTTCTCCAGACCAGCCAAAGGGTCTCGGTCTGTAACGTCGACGTTGACTACTTTTTTCCATAGATGTTGCCTGGCCTGCTGAGTTTCTCCAGTATTTTGTGTGTGTGGCTTGGATTCCCAGCATCTGCAGATTTTCTCTCGCTAGTGATTTGAAGACCTGTGCTCCTCTGAGCTGAGTCAACAAATCATCAAAGATGAGGAATATCTGTTTACATTCTCTGTTGATTATTACCTTATAATGCCTTGTAATCCTAATGATGTCTTCTGTCACCACCACAGAAAAGGTAAGAACACACAATCAGAAAAGTAGCTCAATGGCTCCTGTTTCCAGTTTGTCTCTTTAGTTCTGTCTCAACTTCTTCCTTCATATTGTAAGCTACAGGTCATGCTCTGGAAAGGTTAAAGGAATCTTTGCTTTCATTCCCTGGAATTTCTGCATTCATCATAAAACACCTCAGGACACTTGTCGTGTATTGCTGATACAGACAGTCCCTTCATTTTCTTTACTTCTCCCTCCAATCTAACCATATCTTTGAAAGCCAGTTTTGATTGATCAAAATGGATTCTTGGCTTGAAACAAACAGAGAAGGAGCTTTACCTCACACTCTGTCATTCTCGATTAAATTTCACACATCCCTATCACCTGAAGTCCTTTCCCATTGTAGATACAAATGAAGACAGATGGTTCCTTGAGCACCCTTGTGCCATCAGGTCTTAATAATAAAATTTTCCTCAGACATAATCAATATCACAGCACCAATGGCAAGTTTCATTGACATTGGAATGCTCTGTCCTTCAGAGTGCACTGATGTATGGAAAAGTTTTGTTGTCTATTAACAGAGTGAATAATCTATAACATCCACCTAACTTATTTTAATCATTGCAAAACTGAACTGATGCAACCATCAAAGACTTAATCATGAAATTCATCATGGTCTAAATAAACAATGTTGCTCAACAATTCCAACAGAAAGAGCCCGATAACCTCACATTCAGCAATAGTTATTCTTGAAACTATCATGGATAGCTTTCACTTATCTTCATTACATCTCAGTCTTTCAATGGGTCTTTCACGTGTGAATTGTAAATGACATTAATCTCATTGTCAACAGCCACATGCTGTCAAGCTTGCAGCCATTATTTATTATCCACTCATCTCGTCGAGGGTGTGGATAAAAGTAGAATTGTGGTAGTCACACACCCAGGTCCTAGTGCTCAAAGTTTAATCACAAAACATTCATGAACGAGACAAACAATCTGTTGGAATAATTTTTCATTTGAATAACAGTTTGAAATAGATATGTAATTCATTTTGTGAATACCTCTTCCAATTTTTGTTTGCAATAGTTGCTCAAGAGAAATTGCTAATTCTATATCTTAATCCAAAGTCAAAGTCATCATCACTTTCCAGCTATTTTGCCTTGGGCAAACTACATTATTGACCGAAACATCATCGCAGGTGAAATAAATAATAAAATGTCAACACTTAGCTTGACATTGGACATAGCTGCTGGAATTCAAAGGACTTTTAACACACAAAGATGCATTTGAGGTTCGTGATTCACAAGCTGACCACCTTATGATTTGGGTTGGAACATCACTCCAAGATCTTTATACATGAGTATAGGCAAGTACCAATAAAACAGATAGATTTTAAACATCTCCAAATAATCTAAAGTGATTTTCTGTCTGCAAGCACTCATATGCAGATGCCTAGCAAGGAAACTGCTCTAAGGACTTTTAGTAACCATCAGGGTTGAGGTTAGCATAAGCTGGTACAGCACAACACAAGTTGCTTTGGAATTATTTGACCACACCAGTAGAAAACATAAACCATAAGACGTTTAGGAGCAGAATTAGGGCATTTGGCCTATCGAGTCTGCTCTGCCATCCATCATGGTTGATTTATTATCCCTCTCAACTGTTTTTTCCCTATAACCTTTGAAGTCCTGGTTAATAAAAGACCTAAAATATACCAACCGACTTCCACAGATTCACCACCCTCTGGCTAAAGAAGACTTTCTTCTTCTCTGTTTTAAATGGACTCTCCTCAATTTTGAGGTTGTGCCCTCTGGTCCTAGCCTTCCCCACTATAGGAAACTTCCTCTCCACATCCACTGGCCAAAACTTTCAATAGTTGATAGATTTCAATGATATTCCCTCCTCATTCTTCTAAACTCCACTGAGTGCAGGCGCAGAGCCATCAAACGTGTTATCTTTTGCAGTTATTCTCAAACAGCGCCTACAAAGTGAACATAGTAAAAAGAAACCTAATCACGAAGTGCTTGTCAATTACAAAATGAAGCTAAGGACTAACAATACTTCTGCAGCATAATAGGAATTTTGACTTGCAACTTGTTTGTGCATGACACAGAGAGCATTCAGAGGGCATATGGATGACATTAGTCTATGAGCAACACCCAGTTGGTGGTTCCTATGTGAAAGTGAATCATAGAAATGTAATTAACACTCTGTACAAACTATATAAAAAAAAACAAATCTTAACAGCAGGAACATGGTTTATATCTGTGCTGCTTAAAGGGACATCAATAATTTGCATGTGTATTTGGGAGCCAGAGTTAAGCACACATTTCACAGGCAAGATACGTAATGGGATTTACTACAAATCTTTATCCTGTTCAAAATGGAAACATTCGATCCTGCGTGTTCAAGAGAGAAGGAGAAAAGCTGAAGCCAAAAGACAATTTGCTTAAGAAATTCAAAGGCGGAAGGGCAAAAGCACTTTGAGAAACACAATATATCTTCAAATGTTTTCTAGAAGCCACACCCCCTCCTTCAACTATCCAAGGAATAAAGTGCTTAGAGGCTAAATTTAGCAAGTGACAAATAAGTATACAAATCCAAAACCTATGAATTAGGAGCAGCTGTAGAACTGTTGTCCCTTCAAGCCTAATTTGCTATTTAATAAGATCATGACCACTCTTGTTGGAACATCAATCACACATCCATATCTACCCACAGTTGCCTTGCTTTGCTTATCAAACCTCTAGCTGCCTCTACTTTGAAAGACTGAAAAACTTCCCTCTCCTTAAGGAAGAGAGTTCCACAGGTTCCCAGGATATATTATCATTGGAGGTAGTTCATTTAAGGATTACTAAGTTGATCCCAGGTAATGAGGGATTTTATAATGAGGAAAGTTGTAATGAGTTGGGTCTGTGCTCATTGGAATTTAGATGAGAGACAATCTTACCAAAATTTGTAAGGTTCTATAATATATAATGTATGTAAGGACAGTCTAGGACCAAAGAGAATCATCTAAGAATAAAGACGTCTCCATTTAAGAGTTGAAATGAAGAAGAATTTCTTCTGCCAAAGGGGTGTGAGTCTGTGGATTTCCTTGAGCAGAAAAATATCCTTGAATGTATTTAAAGCTGTGATAGATTTTTATATCAATGGGGTATCTGATGACAGAGAGGAAAATGTCCACAAGGGGGAAGTTGAATCAGCAGTTGTTTTACTAAATGTTCAATAGGCTTCGACTGAATGACCCTATAAACTCACAACCATTAAA
The DNA here is from genome assembly GCF_030144855.1 of Hypanus sabinus. Classification (NCBI taxonomy): domain Eukaryota; kingdom Metazoa; phylum Chordata; class Chondrichthyes; order Myliobatiformes; family Dasyatidae; genus Hypanus; species Hypanus sabinus. The sequence goes on from NC_082719.1 coordinate 73,915,299, forward strand.
AGAAAATCTTTTGTCTCATATCTATCTTAAGTGGGTGACCTCTTATTTTTAAAACAATGGCTTTTGTTTCTAGATTCACTTCAAGAGAACCATCCTCCACATAACCATCCTGTCAAGACACATCAAGATCTTGTGTGTTTCAATTCAGCCCACTCCTACTCTTCAAAAGGTGACAAATATTTCATTGCCTACAGCCAAATGCCTGGACAAATCACCTGTCTAGGTGAAGGCAAACATCATTCTGAGCCTCAATCTTAGGACCATTACATTTTTTTAGCTTGAAGCTCACTATTGTCTTCATTCATCAGAATCAGACTTTAATCGCCAAGTACCTATGCACATACAAGGAATTTACTTCCAGCAGATGTTGTCTCTCTGCTCATAACAATAAAATGATAAATGATAAAATGATAAAATGGATGTTTTCTAGACGAGGAATGTAGAATGCATTGCTTTTTACTTGACTATGGAGCAGAATGAATCATGCCCATAACATTCAACAACAGACTCTCCTCATGGACTCTTTGGGCCCTACAAGTGAACTTAGACATTTTACTGAGCTTCAAAGGCTATTCAAGAGTGATAGAACATATAATGATCTACCATTTATCTAACAAGTGTGACAATGCCTTCCTTCTCAGGCAGTGTATTGTGCCTGCCATACATAGGCACCTCGTAAGTAGAATGGATGCCCTATAGAGAGGAAAGATCTCTTGATCTCCTCATACTGGGCACCTTACTCAAGTGTGGCCTTCTGGTCTTGTTATAGTTTCAAAAAACAGCCTACAGAGAGCCTAGAGGAGAGTGCCTTCAGGGTCCTGAGCAACAGAAGCCATTCCGTAAGATCTTGCCATCACAGGAACTTTAAGTGGCATGATACCACTAACACCTAATAATGGTCATCACAAGGCACTTGATGACTATTGTAATACTTGTCTTCATTATTATTCATGCTATACCTTATTCATGATGTTTGGAGTATAGCTAAATCTACAACACATTTACATCATCTCCAAGTTGTAGACAAGTAGATTAAGTATACCTCCCAAACTCAAAATCTCCATTGTCTAGGAAACTGTGAGCAATTGTAAGGGACTTTCAGTTCCTTATGGATTCCTTTCATTGTGAGCAGTTTTAGGCCCTTATCTAAGAAAGAATGTACTGGCAATGGAGAGGGTCCAGAAAAGATTCATGAGAATGATCAAGGGAATTAAAAGGTTAAAATATGAGGAGAGTTTGAAGGCTCCAGACCTGTACTCATTGGAGTTTAGAAAAATGAGGGGTAATCTCATGGAAACATATTGAATACTGAAAGGCCAATATAGAGCAGACGTGAGGAGTGTGTTTCTTATAATGGTGGAGTCTAGCACCAGAGGGCACAGCCCCAGAGCAGAAGAATGTCCCTTTAGAATAAAGATGAGGAGGAATATTTTTAGAAAGAGAGTGGCGAAACTCTGGAATTCATTGCCACAAAAGGCCATGGAGGCTAAGGCCTTGGGGATATTTAAAGCAGAGGTTGATATGTTCTTAATTAGTAAGGAAGTCAAAGGTTACAGAAGAAGGCAGGAGAATAGGTCTGACAGGGATAATAAATTAGATATGATGAAATAATGGATCAACTCAATGGTCCAAATGGCCTAATTCTTCCCTTATGTCTAATTGTCTTATGGTCACACACCAGCCTGGAAATGTACTGCAACTTCTCCATTGTTCAGACTTGCCTACTAACAATGCTAATGGGAAGTACTTTTCCTCAATGTTTCAAGTTGCTGGAGCACTAGCTGTTAGGTTGAGCAATAAATGTCAATTTTGCCAACAACTCCTATACCTTATACCATCCTGCAGATCCAAGATGCAGCCTGGAGGTGAAACAACCTCTTCTTCATCATCATCTCTCTTTATCTCTTTGAAGTAACAATGAATGCTGATATTGATAAGGCTACATTTCAACCATAACAACAATTTTGTTGAATTCCAAATAAGGTGGTATAGTCATAGTTTGTCTATTTATAAACCATACCTAAGTGAACACCATCAGAAATCTGTGGTATTATTCAGATAAGTTTCAGTAAACCAATATGAACAGAAAATGTTTCAAGATCAGTTCCCCTTTAAAATATCAGATTGTGCCACAGATTTTTGTACATGACACCAGGAATCTGTTGATTGCTTGTGACTATTTTTGCTGATGACTTCATTGAGGTGTTGACTTGGAAGAGTTACTCAAGGCACTGCTGCAAAGAAGCTGAAGCATTCTGAGCTAATGACTATATTCAAAAAGTACATTCAAACAGAAAGGCAGGAAGGAATAAAGCATATTCATGATTATAAACACAAGAGACTCTGCAGAGGGTGAATATCTTGAACAACACACCTAACAGGCTACAGGAATTCAGTAAGTCTGCCACAAAAGGCAGGATCTTCCAATGGTTACCCATTTCAGTTTGATTTCCATTTCACATTCTGACATACCTGTCCATGGCCTCCTCTATTGCCATGATGAGGCCAAAGTCAGGTTGGACGAGGAACACCTCAAATTCTGGTTGCCTAGCTTCCAGCCTGATAGCATGACAGTTGAATTCTCTAATTTCCTGTAATGTATGACCCCCTCCCTCCTCTCTTTTACCATTGCTCATTCTGGGTGGAGTTCGAAGACCAGGGATCTATGAGTCTGGAGGCTAAAGCCTGAAGGTTGAGCAATCTTAGGTTGACACCTGTGAGTTGGGGCCAGGGTCTAGAGGTTGGAAGCCTCTGTGTGTCTGAGAGTTAAGGGCCAAGGACTGGTGGTCAAAGGTCTGGAGTTGTGGGTCTGTCTATGCGTGAGTGCATGGGTGGGAGGGTGATAGAAGGGCTGGTTTTGCTGTGTTGCTCTGATGAAGATGATGGGCATGCTTTGTTAGTGCTACAATGTGTGGCAATTCTTGTGAACATCCCCCTCCCCCACCACAGCACATCCTGAGGCAGTGCTGGTTGTTAACACAAACACCAGAATTCACTGTATGTTTCAATATGCATGTGATAAATAAATGAATTTTAACTTTAATCTTAAACTGAATCTGGTTATTCCTTCTCCTCTCACCTTCCCATCACCTCTTTCTGATGTTCTTCCTACTCCCTTTTCTTTCATGGCTCACTGTCCTCTCCTATTAGATTTCTTCTTCTTTAACTCTATACCTCTTCCACCTAGCTCCTCCCAGCTTCCTGCTTCCTCCCCAGTCCTACATTTACCCACCTTTCCCCTCCCTTGGTTTCATCTATCACTCCCCAGTTTGCACTCCTTTCCCTCCACCCATCTTCTTTTTCTGATTTCTGCCCCTTTCCTTTCCAGTCCTGATGAAGGGTCTTGGCCCGAAATATCAACTATTTATTCCCCTCTGACTTGCTGAATTCCTCCAGCATTCTGTGTACTTTGCTCATGTTAATGATTGTCTTTTATCACTGGTGGATTATGTATAAAAAATGATGGATAGTGACAAGTGCTGTCTAGCATTAGTAATGTTGATGTAGCTTGATATGAAAATACTGCTCTTACTCTGTGAGACTTTTGCTCAATAGACTCATTAAATATTCTTGAGAACTTACAAATAAAACAGATTTTTCACCTCAGTTCTCAGATTCAGTTGGGGAATGATGGAATATCACAGCTTAAAGTTGGAGTTGTCCTGGGTCAATTCACACATACAAGCTATTGTTTTCACCTATTCAATGTACCAGTTGACATTTGATGATACATTTACATTTTTAAGCAATTCCACCACCCCAAGGTGAATCTGCCACATGAATGCAACAGACTACAAATTAGTCAGGTAGAAGCCAACCACCACATCTAAATAGCATGTGCACAGTCAATCCAGAGCAGTGTAGTATTACTCCAAAATCTTACACATTAACCATGTCCTTAGAAATAGAGCTTTCAGGGAAATGAGTACCTGGATAATCCTCGGAGACGTGAACTGAATAAGACACCCTGTTGAGGAGATAAACAGCAATAATTAGAATTTATATTTGAAAATAGACATATCAATCAATCAAGTTATTATCAATTATTTTCATTGATTTCCATGATCACTAACCAAAATAACAGCATTTTGTCATTGTTTGAAAAAAATGCGCAGCTGAGAATTTGGCACTTGCTGGTTTTGTGTGGTTTGCACATAAGGGTTTTTTTTGTACATGAGGATGTGATAGCAATCTGTTCCTGGATGTTTAGGATAGTAACCTAGTCGCTATTAGGTGCCACCATTCACCACAGAGTGGTCGTTGTTTGCTCAGTATCAGTATTATGGTTAATGATGTCTAAAGCAGCACACTGCACATTTGTCCCACAGCTGCTGAAATTAGAGCCTTTGTGGAAAGTCTGTACATTCATTACTCACGTGCAAGCCATAAAGCAGGGGCATATTACAGAGAGTTACTGAAAAAGACAGAAATTTTAGATTCTACACTGCCACATTGATGACATGCACACAGCATCTCCCAGCCTCAAATTCAATAGCAGGATACTGTTATATAATGTACCAGAGCTCCCTTCGGTGAAAAGCTTCCTTTTTTTAAACAACCATTTGTAACCTGCATGTTGCAAGTGTAGGTCTGTTGATCAGTCCAATTCACAGTGGCTTGTGGTCACTTGCAGCATGACAGCTGAGTGGGACATCACATTGCTTGTTGGAAGCAACAAGTTTCTCTTGCTCTCTGACACCATATTGCGACAGACATGGAAAGTAATGTCCCAGCAGTGAAGGCAGCAACTGCATGGTAGTTACAAACTCTGAATTGAGGGGCTGAGAGAACCTGCTGAGCTCCTGTTTCAGCACAAGGACAATTATATTTAATGCCACTGCATTACTTTTCATATATCTTTGACTTTTTTTTCAATTGAAAAAATAACTTTTCAACTAAAGCAGTGCATGTTATCATTTACTAATGTGGACAATTCAATTTATATTTGCTTGCATATTCCTTCAGACGTCCCTTATTTTGATCTAATCTATCTACTTTTGAACTCTTTTCACAATATTTATATGCCGAGGCATATGAACTATTAATATATTTTGCCCAAACAGTCTTGACCAAATAAATTTTCTTCCGAGAGCCATTTTGTAAAGGAAGTTACACCTTAATTCCCAAAGTTTGTTTCCTTTCCATTATAGATTATACTCACAATTACAGTATATGAAATAATTGAATCTTAATTTCCATGTGAAATTGATGGGTTATTAAATGAACACCAGCTTAGTGGAAAGAACACCCAAACGCAATATGAGCAAAATGAGGCCATCTGTTCCCCAAACCTGTCCTGCCATTCAATATGATTATTGTTGACCTCCCCGAGGCTCCAACTCCTCTTCCACACTGTCATCAATTCCACAATCTTTCAGGCATGTATATATCCCCCTTTTAACTACCTTGAGTGAAATATCCTTCACAAACATCCTGGGTAAAGAATCCCAGAGATTCACCATCCTCTTTTAGAATAAAAATTCCTGTGTGACTCAGTTTTAAATGATCACCTCCTTTCCTTGCAACCATGTCCCCTTATCTGAGGCACTTTCATTAGTGGAAACACCTCAATATCTACCTCTGTCATGCCCCCATACATGTTTCAATAAAATCACCTCTCAATCTTCCAAACTCAAGCAAATGTACTTCATACAACTTCAGTAGCTTTCATGAAAGGATAACCCTCTTATCCCAGGTATTAACCAGTCAATCTCTTTTGGATTGTCTCCAATAAAATTATATCCATTCTTAAGCAAGGGGACAAAAACTACAGATGGTATTCCAGGTGAACCCAATAAAATTCTGCATAATTGTAACAATATTTCCTGATTTCCAAACTCAAATCCCCTAGCAATAAAGGCCCGTAAGCCTTTTGTCTTAATAACTACTTACATAGCCTTCATGCTAACTATTGTGTTTAATACACAAGAACGTCTATATTCCATTGTATTGCTTGCAACCTCTCTCCATTTAGATAATAATCTGCCTTTTGATTCAGTTTACAAAGTTTATCACTTTACACTTAATAAATCAAAATTCTATTTGCCAAATTTCCACCCACTCACTCTACTTATTCATCTATTGTTGCAGAATCCCAGTAATTTCACTGCAGCATGACTGGTTACCTATTTAGGTGTTACGAGTCAACATGGACATGTACTATTAATTCCCAAATCTCACTCTCCAGACGTTGCAAAATCCTCTTAGCTATCATTTTCCTGTTGCTATAAACATAGATTGTTTTGCTGTTTGTTTTGACATTACTTGCTAATATTCTCTCATAATTGACTTTCTCCCATTTTATTAGCTTTTTTAATGTTTTGCTACTGGTTCAATAAATGTCCTGAATTTTCAGATCTACCAGGAGCTTGAACGCTCTAGTTTTTGATTTAGTATTTTGTCTGACCTCCTTTGTTGTTTCATCTCTCTCATAGAATCCCTCTTTCTAATTAGGATAATATTTCTACCTAAACTTTATATAATAGCTGTTTAAATATCTACCATTGCTCATCTACTAATATATTCTTTTGCCTATATTTCCTGTTAATTTATGCTAATTCTTAATTCAAACTTTGCATTTTCCCATACTTAAAATGAAGAAATGGGTTTTGAATTCAAAGTGTTCACCCTCAAACCATATCCAGAATTCTACATGTTGTGACCATTATTTCCAAAAGGAAATCACAACATATGTGAGTGATGATAAACCTGATCCTGATATGGGCCTCCATTGTGGACTGATAGTGGGATGGGAGCAGGGAGAGGGGCATCATTGTTGGGAAAAGGGGAAAGGAGAGAGAAGGGAGTGGGAAGCACCAGAGAGACATTCTGTAATGACCAATAAACTGATTGTTTGGAGTTAGATAACCTTGCCTGGTGTCACAGGGCTGGATGTGTCTGCATCCACACCATCCCCAACCTCTATATTCCTTCGCTGCCACCTGTCCCACACCCCTACCGCACCATTGGCATTTCACCTCTGCCATTCCCAACATCCTTTGCTCCCACTAAATTCACAAACTCATTCTCCACTCCATGTTTTCAAACATACCCTTGGTATATACACTTGCCTAAAACTTCTGCATGGTACTGTGATGTATAAAAGTAAAGCACATTCAGAGTTTTATTTTAATCACACAACAGTCCAAGTATATAGCAAACAATCATTGTGTCATCAGCTCTATAAACAAATTATTAGTATTTGTCTGTTATGGAATATTTGGGATATAAACAGAGACAATCAAAATTGAAAGCCTGAGACCCTGAACAAGAACTTATGGTAGTAACAGTGCAATTTAACTGTGCTAAAACCATTAGTAAGCACTGGTGTGTCTCCTGCTACCTGATTAATTAAAACATATTGACTTTCAGTATCAAACACAAGAAAATCAGCAGATGTTGAAAATCTAAAACAACACACCAAAAATGCTGGAGGAACTCAGCAGACCAGGCAGCATCTATGGAAAAGGGTAAACAGCTGGCATTTCAGGCCAACACACTTCGTTAGGAAGGGTCTGATGAAGGGTCTTGGCCTAAAACGTCGACTATTTACTCTTTTACTTCAACTTTCAATATGATCAAGAGCACAAGTGAGAGATCTCTCACAACAGGTTGTACCAACTTCATTTAAACCATGTTCACTCTAGTTTATGTTTTCAATTGGCAAGTCCACCACACAAGACTGATTCCATACAACATTTGATAATCATATATACCAGTCTGGAGGTAGGCTAACCATAATGAGACCTTGCCTACCTCACTTGCTGAACCATTTTCATAAGTTGACTAATTAATGTGTATGTTGTGAGACTGCTAGTAAGGAGAGGCTGATGATAGATAAAATTTACAATCAACAGGATGAGTTGTGATGTAAAAAGGGCGACAGACACAAAAGGGGTGATAAATAAAGGACTGAAGGTGTTATATATAAATGCACGCAGTACACTGAATAAGGTTGATGAACTAGTAGCATGGTTACAGATTGTTACGTAAGATGTTATGGGCATTACTGAATTGTGGCTGAAAGAAGATTATAGCTGGGAGCTTAACATCAAAGTATACATATTTTATCCAAAGGGCAGGCAGGTACGCAAAGGGAGTGGGGTGTCTCTGTTGGTAAAAGAACTGAAATCAAACCATTAGGAAGAGTTAATATAGCATCAGGTGCAGAACCTTTGTGGATAGAGTTAAGAAACTCCAAGGGTAAAAAGACCTGGATGGGAGTTATATACAGACCCCCAAACAGTCGTAAAGATGTGGTCTGCAAATTACAATGGGAGATAGAAAATGCATGTCAGAAGGGAAATTTATGATAGTCATAGGGGATTTCAATATGCATATTGATTGGGAAAATCAGGTTTGCATTGGTCCCAAGAGGGGGAATTGTAGGATGTTGACAAGATGGATTTTTAGTGTAGTTCATGGTCGAGTCCCCTAGAGATCAGCAATTCTATATTGGCTGTTGTACAATGAGTCAGAATTGATTAGAGAGCTAATGGTAAAGGAACCCTTAGGGGTAAATGATCATAATATCATCAAATTCATACTGTAGTTTGAGAAGGAGAAGTTGAAGTCAGATGTATCAGTATTACAGCGGAGCAAAGGGAGGAGCTGGCCAAAATTGATTGGGAGGGAACACTAGAAGGGATGGTAGTAAAGCAGCATTGGCTAGAGTTTCTAGGAGCACGTTGAAAAGAATAGGATAGATACATACCAAAGAAGAAGTAGTATTCTAAAGGCAGGATGATGCAACTGTGGCTGACAAGAGAAGTCAAAGCCAACATAAAAGCCAAAGAGAGGGCATATCTTAGAGCAAAAAAGTGTGAAGTTAGAGGATCACAAGGCTTTTAAAAACCAACAGAAGGCAACTAAAAATTCATAAGGAAGGATGGAATAGGAAGGCAAGCTAGACAACATTAAAAGAGGATATCAAACATTTCTTCAGATATATAAAGTACAAAACAGAGGCAAGAGTAGACATCAAACCACTGGGAAATGATGCTGGAGAAATAGTAATGGAGGACACGGAAATGGCGGATTAACGGAATAAGTATTTGTAACAGTCTTCACCGTGGAAAACACTAGCTGTATGCCAGAAGTTCAAGGGTTTTGGGGGCAGATGTTTGTGAAATTGCCATTAATAGGAAGAAGGTGCATAGAAAACTGAAAGGTATGAAGGTAGGTAAGTCACCTGGACCAGGTGGCTTATACTCAAGGTTCTAAATGAGGTGCCTGAAGAGATTTTGGAGGCATTAGTAATGATTTCTCAAGAATCAATAGATTCAGGCATGGTTCCAGAGGACTGGAAAATTGCAAATGTCACTCCACTCAAGAAGGCAGAGAGGCAGAAGAAAGGAAATAATAATCCTGTTAGTCTGACCTCAGTGGTTGGGAAGATTTTGGAGTTGATTTCTCTTGAAGGCTTAAGTCAGCAAGGTTTCCTCAAGGGAAAATGTTGTCTGACAAACTTGTTGGAATTTGTTGAAGAAATAGCAAAGCAGGAGAGACAAAAAAGAATAGGTTGATGTTGTGAACTTTGACTTTCAGAAGGCCTTTGACAAGGTGCCACATTTGAGGCTGTTTAACAAGTTAAGAGCCTATGGTTTTACAGGGAATAGACTAGCACGGATAGAGCATTGGCTGATTGGCTGAAGGCAAAGAGTGAGAATAAAAGGAGCATTTTCTGGTTGAATGCCGGTGACTAGTGGTGTTCCACGGGGATCTCTGTTGGGACCATGGCTTTTTATGTTACATGTCAATGATCTGGATGATGGACTTGTTGGCTTTGTGGCCAAGTCTGCAGACAATATAAAGTTAGATGCAGGGACAGATAGTTTTGAGGAATCAGAGAGGCTACAGAAGGACTTAGACAGATTAGGAGAATGGGTAAAGGAATGGCAGATGGTATACGGTGTCAGGAAATATGTGGTCATGCACTTTGGTAGAAGAAATAAACATGTAGACAATTTTCTAAATGGAAAGAAAGTTGAAGAATCTGAGGTGCAAAAGGACTTGAGAGTGCTCGTGCAGAATCCCTAGAGGTTAATTTGCAGTGGTGAGGAATGTAAATGCAATGTTAGCATTCTTTTAGTGAGGACTAGAATATAAAAGTAAGAATGTAATGCTGAGGCTGTATAAGGTGCTGGTGAAGCCTCACTTAAGAGTATTGTGAGCAGTTTTTGCCCCCTTATCTAGGAAATGATGTCATGATATTGGAGTGGGTTCAAGGAAGGTTCAAAAAATGATTCTAAAATTGAATGGATTATCATATGAGGAGCATTTGATGGCTCTGGGTTTGCACTGACTGGAATTCAGAACTATGAGGGGTGATCTCATTGAAACCTAGGGAATGTTGGAATGCTGAAAGGCCTTGATAGAGTGGATGTGGACAGGATGTTTCCTCTGGTGGGGGAATCGAAGACCAGAGAATACAGCCTCAGGTTAGAAGGATGAACATTTAAAATGGAGATGATGAGGAATTTCTTTCAGCCAGAGTGTGGTGAATCTGTGAAATATGCTACACTAGGTGGCTGTGGAGGCCAAGTCATTGGATATTTTTAAGGTAGAGTTTGATGGATTCTTGATTGGTCAGAGCATGAAGGGATCCGGGAGAAGGAATGAGATTGGGACTAAGAGGGAAATGGATCAGCCATGATGAAATGGAAGTGCGGACTTGGTGGGCCAAATGGCCCAACAATGCTCCTACATCTTATGGTCTAAAATAATCAGCTCAGAGCCATGATAGGGAGCTATGACAGCTACTAGATTTATATTAATGCTAAGAGAAAAATCTGCAGCACAGCAAGCCGTATCTCTAGAGAGCTGAGAAGTTTTTATTTCAAATTGCACATTTTTTATTGTTTTTATTCTCTAGATAGCTCCACAATCAGCCAATTCCACACCTTGCACACTACATCTCTTGCATCTCATTCCTAGCCCAAATGGAGCTCTCCTACTGCAGGTCTAAAAGATCAGAAACAGAATGGATGGTTTGATATGTGCCTGATTTGCTGCCATTGATGAAAAATAAGGAGATCAAAGAGATTTCACTTGTTCCCAAAGTGGTCTCTAAGAATGTTGTCAGAGATGAAATTCATCAAAATTCTCAGGAAGCAATAGAAATCCACAGAATTCTACAAATTCCTGTAAATACATTTTCAGTTATGTCACAAATAGGGGCACAGAATACTTTATCTTACCAATTAATTCCATCATCAAGTTAGCGAGTCCTATGTCTTGTGCTCTAAGAACAAGGGCATAGTTTTAAGATAATAGGCAAGAGTACTATTTTCCAGTAGAAGTGGTAGGGGCAGGTTCGGTATTGTCATTTAAAGCAAAATTGGATAGGTGCATGGACAAGAAAGGAATGAAGGGTTATGGGCTGAGTGTGGGTCAGTGGGATTAGGTGAGAGTAAGCATTCGGCACAGACAAGAAGGGCCGAGATGGCCTGTTTCCGTGCTGTAATTGTTATATGGTTATATGGTTACTAAAAGGGATGACATGCACATTGCTGAGGTCCTGAGACAACAAGAAGAACAAAAGGATAGATGAAATCCTTTGAGAATATTTCAAAAGCTTCCTTAAAAAATATGATATTCACTATTCTTCATGGAAATCGCTGGTCAATACCTCTCAAGGTGGAGATGGAGCCTCAGAGAAAGCAAAGAGAATGCAAGCATGTGGAATCCCAGATAAAAATATCAAAAGGAGTGCACAACATTTATTACTACCTACCCAGACGACCATCACCTCACCAGAACCTCACCAAGGCAGAGTCTATAAATTAATTTCACACTGGTCTCATCAGCCACCTCACAACTCATTGGGCTGCAGTAGATGTAAGCCATTATCAACCGACTGATTGCTCAAAATCATGAAAAAGATAACAAATGCATCAGTTCATTTCCTCCCTAACCACAAAAAACAAATGTAATGACATTTATAAACTAAGGTAAATTTATTAAACCATTAACATAAAACTAACATTTCAATTGTAATACTTAACCATTCTCGGCCTCTGCAACACATACCAGCAAAACTGTTATAATAGCTAAGATCAAGGACAATAAAGATAAACAAGATGATGACGATGAAGGTGACGAGAGGTATTAGCATATGTTTCTCCTTTATTATCTAAGATGCTGATGTTGGATTGAAGATGGTAATCGGGAGAGAAAAGTAACACAGATGCTCCTGGAGGATAGTCTTGCAGCTTTTACTTATCTGTTCCCATTGCACTTGAGTGAGATATTTCACATCATCTACAGCACAGAATAATCAATTTGTTCCAACTGAACTGAAACACTTTCACATAAGCCACGCTCTATGAGCCTTCATTTAACAACAAACGCATTAATTTCTGTTTTGCTTATCTCCATTTACTTATTTAGTGTCCACTTATATGTGGACACATAACTGTTCTTTATGGTAATATATTTCACATTTTAGTGCCATTTAGGTAAGAATGAGTTTCGCAAATTCATTATTAGAATTTGATATTTTGATGTTCTTAGAAATGGAAACTTTCTGTATCTAATCTTGCCATGAGTTTTCAAAACCCTTATCAACAAATCCTTCTGTTTACATAACTCATTTACCATGTGTTACTTCTACCTCTGATCAACGTTCAATTTTCCAGAGAATTACCTCTGACATGTACCATCTTCTCTATTAAATATGTTCTTGTGGTTTTGATTACTCTTCCTCTCTATTACAGGTTGAGTACCCCTCATCTGGAATTCCAAAATCCAAAAACTTCCGAAATCCAAAATATTTTGAGTGCTGACATGACATGACATGAAGGATCCCAGGAGATGCGCAGGTCTCTGTGCACCACAGAGAGTTCTGAGAAGAGACCTCACATATGTAATGAAAAGAATTTAATAAAAAATAGATAAACACTCCATAAAGTGAAAAATGAAGATCTCGATCATATATTGAAAAAGTGGTTACGTCATTGTCAGAGTGAACATAAGCTGCTCGAGACTATGTTGATCATGAATCAAGCAAAGGTGCATCACAGCAAACTGCAAATGGATGGTAACTGTTTCATGCATAAAATTATTTAAAATATTCCATAAAACTGGCACCTCCATTGTTGTTGCCGTGGAACAGGCAGCTGTATGAAACCAATGGCGGATATGGAAACAATCACCTTACTGGAAACCAGTAATAAATGCAGTTGGAGGTCATCATTCAATTCTGACAGTCTGTGGAGGACCCAGATACCTCATGTCAGACAGTGCTCTGAAGGCGAACTGTTCACCCCATGAGCGTCACACCAGCTATTCATAAGCTGTATACGTAATCCCATCACCAAAGGTATCTCATAATATAGGTCAAACATGAGGAAATCTTCAGATGCTAGAAATTCAAACAACACACACAAAATGCTGGGTTCCACCAGCATTTTGTGCAAGTTGTCATAATATAGGTACAAATATTCCACAATCCGAACTACTTCTGCTCAAGCATTTTGGATAAGGGATGCAGAACTAGTAGTTTCTCCTTCTCCTGCTGATAATGCATAGATCATAAATGTGTCTAATTGTCCAGATCCAAGCTAACCTAGATTCCATATAAATTGCACATAGCTGTTTTACTTCTCAGTTGCATAGTTCTAAAAATAAAGTTCAGAGTTTGGTTTGCATTTTATACCATTATTAAACAGCTTACAAATATTTGTGATTTATATATCATTTTCTTTTCATGGCCGGTATAATTGTCCATTCCTAATTCACCTCGAAGGTAAGTAAGAGGGTAGTTGATTATTAACCACATTGTTGTTGGGCTGTAATCAAGTCACTTTTTATTGTCATTTCGACTATAACTGCTGGTACAGTACACAGTAAAAATAAAACAATGTTTTTCAGGACCATGGTGCTACATGAAACAATACATAAACTACACTGAACTATGTAAAAAGAACACAGAAGAAAAAAACTACACTAGACTACAGACCTACCCAGGACTGCATAAAGTGAACAAAACAGTGCAAGGTATTGCAATAAATAATAAACAAGACAATAGGCACAGTAGAGGGCAGTAAGTTGGTGTCAGTTCAGACTTTGGGTATTGAAGAGTCTGATGGCTTGGGGGAAGAAAGTGTTACATAATCTGGTCATGACAGCCCGAATGCTTCAGTGCCTTTTCCCAGATGGCAGGAGGGAGAAGCATTTGTATGAGGGGTGTGTGTGGTCCTTCATAATGTTGTTTGCTTTGCGGATGCAGCATGTAAATATCTGTAATGGCGGGAAGAGAGACCCCGATGATCTTCTCAGCTGACCTCACTATCCGCTGCAGGGTCCTATGATCCGAGATACTGCAATTTCTGAACCAGGCAGTGACGCAGCTGCTCAGGATGCTCTCAATACAACCCCGGTAGAATGTGATGAGGATGGGGGTGTGGGGGATGGACTTTTCTCAGCCTTTGCAGAAAGTAAAGACGCTGCTGGGCTTTTTTTGCTATGAAGCTGGTATTGAGGTACCAGGTGAGATTCTCAGTGAGGTGAACACCAAGAAATTTGGTGCTCTTAACGATCTCCACTGAGGAGCTGTCGATGTTCAGCGGAGAGTGGTCGCCCCATGCCCTCCTGAAGTCAACAACCATCTCTTTTGTTTCGTTCACGTTCAGAGACAGGTTGTTGACTCTGCACCAGTTCGTTAGCTGCCGCACCTCCTCTCTGTATTGCTGACTCATTGTTCTTGCTGATGAGACCCACCACGGTCGTGTCATCAGTGAACTTGATGATGTGGTTTGAGCTGTGTGTTGCAGCACAGTCGTGGGTCAGCAGAGTGAACAGCAATGGACTGAGCACACAGCCCTGGGGGGCCCCTGTGCTCAGTGTGATGGTGTTGGAGATGCTGCCTCCGATCTGGACTGACTGAGGTCTCCCAGTCAAGAAGTCTAGTATCTAGTTGTAAGGGGAGGTGTTCAGGCCCAGTAGGCTCAGCTTTCCAGTCAGTTTCTGAGGGATGATTGTGTTGATTGCTGAACTGAAGTCTATGAACAGCATTCGAACGTATGTGTCTTTTTTGTCCAGGTGGGTTAGGGCCAAGTGGAGGGCATGGCGTCATCTATTGAACGGTTGGATGATACACGAACTGCAGGGGGTCCAGTGAGGGGGGCAGCAGGGTCTTGATGTGCCTCATGACGAGCCTCTCGAAACACTTCATGATGATGGATGTGAGTGCAATGGGATGGTAGTCACTGAGGCAGGACCCTGAAGACTTCTTCGGCACGGGGATGATGGTGGCAGCCTTGAAGCACGTAGGCCAAAGGATGGTTGACTTCTTTCCCTCAAAGTACATTCATAAAACATGGGATTTTATGACAATCTAGTAACCATTACTAACTCCAGTTATTTAATTTCAGAATATTTAAATCAACTATATTAAAATCTCCAAGCTGTCCTGCTGGGATTTGAACCCATGTCTCCAGATCATTCGTCTAGCCACATGAATTACCAGCTGCTGTTCCTTCTGAACATCTACGCAAGCATAAATATATACCTTTCTTCTGTACTGTATCTGTATCCACACCTGCAAGCATAAATACCTTTATTCTTCCATTGTAATTCTTAACAAAATGCACCATTTCACAGTTAGTCCTTATGATATTAATTTGGTAATTATATGTCTATTCTATCAGATTGCTTCAGTTAACCAATGCCCTACTCTATTTTACTGCATTTTTCTTTCCATTACCTTTTTTCTTTCTATGCTCTGACAATAATAAAGTCCATTATGCTCATGATGCCCAGAGGTAAATTGGATGTGCGACATGACATCTGTTGGCTAATAAACATTAATGGGAATAGTGAGCGTTAGTTAGAGGATGTGACATCTACTGATAGAAATAAAGTGCACTCAGCCCAGTGCATTCATCTGGAAAGAGGGTCCACCCTCGTGCTGCCTGCTGGCTGTAACTTGAGAGACTACAGATTTCACATGGACTGACACTGAGAAGTCTTTCCTCTCACTGAAGATATCAATAGAATGGGTTGGCATTTGAATCTACAATAGCATTACTTCAAAAATTACTTCAAGAGTAGACAGTTGCTCTGCTTTGATTAAAGATTGGATTACAAAATTCCAGTTAAACTTTGGACGCTAAAGGATGAGTTAAAGAACACTGAGAGGAGTTTGCCTGTGATGTCTGGTGTATCACTATATGAGCCATCACATCAATCTGTTGATGATAATGGCCCCAGTAGAAGTGTGACTGAATGCAAATTGCTTTGTGCTATTATCTCTTGCAACAACTGTACATTCTGTTACCCAGCCTTATGACTCAGAGGGAAGTCCATTTAACACTCCAGACAAGGTATGTTTCCAGAGTTGAATTTAACAGCAGCTCTCTTCTCAAAATAACCATAACTGGGGATCATATTATTGCCTGGATCATGTGGTATTTGTACCACATGATTCCAATCATCTCAAATGGTACAATTGCTCAAATTCCACCTGGGAAGTATATTAGGACAAGAGAAAGAAAACCATGATTCACTATGTTTCTTTAGGGAGGGAAATCTTCCATCCTTACCCAGCCTAGCCAAGTGTGGGTTGACTCTGAAATGCTCTGGAATATACAATAAATGCTGGTCTCTACACATGACTTAAGTGAATTAATGCAAACACAATTATTTAGGGACAGAAGAGTTTTGAACAAGTGGAAAAACAAAGGAAAAATTAATTGAAAGTAGGGGATATTTATGGACCAGGGATCTTCAAAATGCAATATACTTATGTATATTCATTTCATTCTTTTTTTCCATTCAGAGATATGGCGATGTGAAAGTGGAAAGTCCTGCACATTCTGATCCTATACTAAGATTAGCCTTTTGACAAAATTTCCAGGTGATTACTGAGATTGTCAATCATGTAGCTTACTGAAAGTCCAATAACATAAAGATTGGCCTTCACCTAAACTAAGAATTGAAACAGATCGCAAACCATTTCAATGCAATTTAATTTATTCTTCACACTTGCATGCAACATTATTTAAGTTAAAACTTTCAGGTAATATCTAATTCACCATCTGTTTTAGGTAGAAATATACAATTATGAGGGCATATGTCTAAAGTATATTCATATTGCCATATATTGTATTACCTAGAGATTCATTTTCTTGCAGGCAATTACAGGAAAAGAGAAACACAATTCTATATAAAAAAACTGTACAAAAACAAAGATAGACAAACAACCAAGGTGCTAAAAAGACTAACTACAAATAAAAAATAAGTTGTAAAGACTCCTTGAAAGTGCACCTGCAGGTCATAGAATCAGTTCAGAGTAGTGGCGAATGAAGTTACCACAGCAATTCAGGAGCCTGATAAGATAATAAATGTTTCTGAACTTGGCATCATTTCCCACAATAATAGACATAATATTGTCCTGAGAAGAGGGATGGAGAATTAATACCATTACACAATGCAACAACAAAACTGCAGCAGTTTCAGAGCGGTACATAGACCTGAAACGTGCATGATCCGAGGAGACAAGGAGAAATGCAGAAGAAAAAAAATCAAATGTATGGAAGTCCCCAACTGAATATACTGATGTAAATCAAGATAACTGAAAACAGATTCAAAGCATAATTTTTGAAAATTTCACCTTTGATGCAGCCAAAACTATTTAGTTTTATTTCATCCTTCCAACACCAAACTTGAGTTAGTGTAGACAAGAAGTCCAATAGTGTTTCTGAGGGTTACAAATAGGTTTTGCATGACATAAGCATGATATAAGAGTAAGGATTTTGAGGGGTTTAAGCATGAGGTTATTATGAAAGGTGATTTATGAAAAAGGCACATTGTGAACAATCTAATCAATAGCTCTGTTTCAATTTACCAAATAGTACATGCAAGTCATTATTGGAAAACAATGTGGAACAACTGTACGTGAGAGCTAGCGATGCAGTACTTGATAAAGAGCTACTTGTTTCTGGTTGGTAACAAATATTGAAGATCAAGTTATGGCTCCTTACACAAATGCAAATTTGTCTAAGTGTTCCATCGGAGTTGATGTAAAGATTGCGCTTTCAAGATGTCACATTCATGCTCGGGACCCTTTTACCTCCATTGGATGTTAAGTAATCTTAGAAACAACATAGATTTCTTCAATGAAATCATTGGACCAACTGAGCAATTTGTGACTTTGTAATAACTTTACAATGTTGTAAGATTTTTTTCTGATTCCTGACTATAGCTTTATTTCCTTCAGGCAGACAAAACCAGGCAGGAAGAATGGTGCATGGCTTTCCAATACTAATAGAGAATACTTTATTCTTATTGTAAAGGCCAATCTTTCACAAATTTTTCTCATTTCTGCTGACACTGTGTGAACTTTTGGCAATAGTACTAACTGTTCATCGAAGCTGACTTTTACTGTTTTATCAACGTGCCAATAATTTCTCAAACATATGCTGAGGACGTGCCTACTGAAGGTCCCACTCCCAAAGAAAACTGAAATGGCAGAAACAATGATGCAAATTTCGTTAAGATATCTCACCCGCGATAGCAATAAGTAGTTCTTCAGATGCATTCTAATTACACTATTTCAGATGGGTTGAACAATAGAAAATATTCCTGTGTAATTTAGAACAAGTATACCTTGATTGGTTCAAACATGGTGGCAATAATCACACTGCCACCATGACAGTAAAAGTGTATTGCCTGGTAGATATTGAATTGGTGCACTTGGTCTCTTAGACTTATCCCAGAGGGTACGGATGAGATGATACATGAGAATTCCAAACTGATCATCCATTGCAAATCAAAGTGAAATGTGTACACCTTCATTCGCAAAATAATTATTAATTAAAATCAGTATTAACGGTAAAGTACTTGCACAGACAGGCTGTTGTGTAGAAGATTAAAAATGAGCTCATGGTGATGAAGTGGCGTTTGCCTGGTAATTTTGGGATAAATGTGTGGAACTGACATAGTTCATGAAAATGATTCCAGGATTAAATGGCTTGTCTTTTGAAGAGCGTATGATGGTCCTGGGAATTCAGAAGAATAAGGGGTGACCTAATTGAAACCTATCAAATGGTGAAAGGCCTTGGTAGAGTGGATGTGGAGAGGATATTTCCTTTGGTGGAAACGTGTAACTCCACAGGACACAGCCTTAGAATAGAGGGACATCCTTTTAGAATGGAGGAAGAGGAAGAATTTCTTTAGAAAAGAGAGTGGTAAATCTGCAGATTTTGTCGCCACAGGCAGCTATTGACACTCAGTCTATATGTGTATTTAAGGCAGAGATTGATGGATTCTTGATTGGTCAGGGCATGAAGGGATACAGGGGAAGACAGGAGATTGGGGTTGACAGGAAAATAGATCAGCCATGATGAAATGGCGGAACAGGATCAATGGGCCAAACAGACTTATCTGCTCCTATATCTTATGACCTTACAACAGAAATAATACTGTTGAAATTTGATGACCATTCCATATTAACAAAGTTTGAGAATAAACAGAAAAGGGTCTCACAGGATGGGCAAGTAACTGGGAGATGCAATCCAATGTAGTGAAATATGAAGTAGTGCATTGTGGAGAAAATGTAAAAAAATAATATAAGTCATATGAAAAGATTGTAACCAAACAGATCAAACCAAATAAGGATCAAGCTGACAGAGCCATAATAGTAAACTTACTGTAATGAAGGATTGCAGTAACAAATAGAATTTTGAGGATTTGTTTTGGGAGTAGAAATGTTAAAACAAACCAGTGATATTAATTCCACATGACATTTATTAAGAAACTGTGAAACACTTTGGGGATATCTTAAGAACATGAAAGGCTTTGCATAATATAAAGTAGTTTCTTGGAGTGTTCTTTAGATCCAACAATAGCACTCTGACTCTCATAGGTAAGTTACAAGTTTTCAAGCAGTACTTCAGCAACTGGAGCCCAAACTACAAGCTAATACCACAGTGTTATACTGTAGTAGAGGGTTGCTCACAAAGGTTTAGAGATGGGGCTTCATCTTTCCATTCAGATAAAGGATCTCATGCCTTAAGAGGAATATTAAAGAAGTATTTCCTAAAGCTTCCATTGATAACAATTTTAAATCATCATGATAAATAAACTGGTATTTGCTTGACTGCTGTTTGTGGGGCCTTGCTGTGCAGAAACTCTCTACAGAACAACCTGAATGCAATTCAAGAATAATTCATTAACTGAGCCCAGAATAACCAAGGCAATTACCGTTACAACTAGTCAATTTTATTTTAAACCGTTCTTTCATTCTTACTTGGTGATGAAATTAGAACAAAAATAATGAACTAGAATTAACAGCATTAATGTTTACCATCAAAATTGAACAATGACTGAGATAAACTGATAAAGAACCTCCAAAGCTTGGGATAGAAGAACAGACTGACTGCTTTGAAGGTTGATTGATAAAAATTAATTAGTAACATTGGTTTATTATTGTCACAATAACTGAGGTGCAGTGGAAAACTTGTCTTACATATCATTTTGATCAAATCAATTGGTTTATTACTGATCACATGCACCAAGATATAGTGAAAGAACAACTTGTATTGCACACTCTCCATGCTGATCAATTCATTACAACAGTTCATTCGGCAGTACAAGATAAAACAATAACAGAATGAAGAATAAAGTATTACAGTTACAGAGAAAGAGCAGCCCAGATAGACAATAAGGTGCAAGGTTAAAATGAGGAAGATAAAGGTCGAGTCCATCTTATTGTAGTATGAAACCATCCAATTGTCTTATAACAGCAAGATAGTAACTGCAGCTGAACCTGGTGGTATGTGCTTTCAGGTTTTAGTATCTTCTATTCGATAGGAGTGGAAGAAGAGAATGTCTGGGGTGGGTGGGTGTCTTTGATTATGCTTGGCTGTTTTACCAAAGCAACAATTCGTGTAGACAGAATTCAGAGGAGGTTATAGATTACTTTTAAACCTATTGCTAAAAATAGTTTAAATATGCATCAAAAAGATGCCACTTACTGAAACCTGATCCTCCTAGAAATATATGCTTAAAATGAATATTCACGGTATAGTTGTCTAGGCCCTGTTTCTTCTCGCATCCAGCAGAAGGAAAAGACAGAATGTGAGCTTTTCACATCCATTATACTACTTCAGTAATCTTATGACATCTAACTTGATTGCTGCAGTTGGCTCAGCCTAAAATACCGCACAGACCATTTTATATGAAACAACATTCTTAAAATTGATTTTGTGCTTAATAGTTTTATTTCCAAATGACTACATTATCAAATGAAAAATGTACAGCTTATTATATATTTTAGTTTGGCTTGAGCAACCGAAGTGTGAGTAGATAGTATGGCTTTATTGTCAGCTATCAAACATGATCAGTTCCTCCTGTTAATTATTAATACAGGAGAAAACTCAGCCCCACAGATTATGCTGTGATATGTGGCGTCTCCATTCAACCCGTGAAGACACTGCCAAAGTGCATTGTCATACCAGCCACAGACTGGGCTAACTTTGTTGTTGGTCAAATATTGTTACAACCAATTGCATCTTATTCTAGGATTGTTCAGCCAGTGGTTTAGGACTACTATGGGACTGTTACTCCAGTAGCAAGAACCATGGTTGAATAAAATTGTCATGGTAAAAAAAAATGCCAGATGACAGGGCCAGAACTATTTTCGATAGTTTCATTTTATAAGAACAATTCAAAATGAGTTGCCACCTGCTACATTAAAAGGGTCTGAAAATTTGTTCATGCAACTTTGAAAAGAGCTCTGCTGAAAATCAGCTTAACATTGAGTAAAGCAATATTGGGTGTCTTAATGGCTGTTGCAACATTCAGTCACTTAAATTTTCAGCAGGATTTCTGGTGGCCCTGTTCTCCTGGTGTATTACGCCCTCAAATTTAAAAACATTGAACATTTAAAAGTCACTTTTGCAGGTACATAGATAGGAAACTTTTAGAGAGACATGGGCCCCAATTAAGTAGATGGGACTAGTTTAGATTGGAAACTTGGTTAGCATGGACCGCTTGGGCCAAAGGACCTGCCTCCTTACAGTGTGACTTCATGACTCTAAGTTATGCCACTGTTAACACAATTCATTCTGAGCATTATTTTAGATTTTTCTGAGCTGAATATAATCGTTTTATATACACATAGAACATTCTGCTTTTACTAAGCCTGTTTCTAACTCATCTGTACTATTTATAGCCCAACTCTCAAACTGCATTCTTTATTTTAATTAGGATGACACTATTATAGAATGGGCTTACAGTGCCGAAGAACATCACTTGGCTCAATAAATCCATGCCAGCCATCAGGCATTCATCTAATTATTTTGAAGCACCTTGTCAACGTACAACAGCTGTTTTTATTGATTACACATCAGCATTCAACACCATCATACCTTCAGTACTAATCAGCACGCTTCAAGCCCTGAACCTCTGGATCTTCCTCTGGATCGTCAACTTCCTTATCAGGAGTCTACAGTTAGTACAGATTGGAAATAACATCTCCTCCTCACTGACAATCAACACAGGTGCACCTCAAAGACGCATGCTTATTCAACTCTTCTACTTTCTCTACACCCTTGAAAGTGAGATTAGGTACCACTGAAACGCCATTTATAAATTTGACAAAGTGTTGCTGGCAGAATCTAAAACGGCGAAGAGGAGGCATACAGGAGTAGGATAGATCAGCTGGATGAGTGATATCACAACAACAAACTCGCACTCAAGATCAACAAGACCAAGGAATTGATTGTGGACTTCGGGAAGAGGAAGTCAGGAGAACCCACACTGGTCCTTATTGAGGATCAAAGGTAGGATTTGTGAACAACTTCAAGATCCTGGGTGTTAGCATCATAGAGAATCTATCTGAGGCCCAACATACAATCACAAAGAAAGCACACTAGTAGCTCTACTTCATTAGGAGTTTGAGGAGATTTGATATGTTGTCTAATGTCTTACAAATTTCTACAGGGTACAATGGAGAGCATTCTGAGTTGTTACACTACTGCCTGGTCTCTAGTCTGGAGGCTACAGTGCACAGAATCAAAAGAGGCTGCAGAGGGTTGTAGACTCAGCCAACTCTATCATGGGAACAACCTTCTCCACCATCGAGGACCATCTTCAAGAGGCAATGCCTCAAGAAGGCAGTATTCATCAGTAAGGACACTCACCACCAGAATGTGCACTCTTCATATTGCTACCATTAGGGGAAGGAATAGGAGTCTTTAGTCCCACACTCAAAGTTATAGGAATAGTTTCTTGCCCTATGCTAACTGATCTCTGAATGGTCTGAGAGCAGTAACTCAATATTCCCCTTTTGCTTAATTTTTTATTTTTGTATTTTACAATAAATGTTTCTCTTCCAATGTTATAATGCCACAAAACAATAAATGTTGCTACATACTTCAGCAAAAATAAACCTGATTTTGATTCTATACCAAAGCCATATTATCATTCTTAAATTCCCAATATCTCCCGCCAGATTCTACCCCTGATCAAAATATTAGGGGTTCTTTCCAAAGGCCAATTAACGAATCTATGAGCAGCTTTTGAAAAAAGCACACCCTGACATCTTCACAATCATTTTGGGGAACTTAACAAGGACAGCCTGAAAAAAAAAAATCACTAAATAATTACCATCGACAAATCACTTATAGTACTAGAGGAAACAACACACTGGACCACTGTTACACCACCATCATGCATGCTTACTGTGTAATTCCACTTTGGAAAGTCTGATCACCTGTCTGTACATCTACTCCCTGAGTATAGGCAGAGACCAAAGACTGCAGTACCAGTAGCAGGGACCAGAAGGTACGGACAAGGGAAGCAGAGGAGTGCCTACAGGACTGCTTTGAATCGGTGGACTGGACTGCATTCAGGGATTCATCTTCAAATCTAGATGAGTATGCCACAGTTGTTAACTCTAGATGAGCTGCCACTGAATGGCAGCGATGCTTCACAACCAGACAAGCTCAACCCCTTTTATGCCCACTTTGAAAGGAAGAATATAACTACAGCCACGAAGATCCCTACTGCACCCGGTGACCCTGCGATCTCTGTCTCGGAGGCCAATGTAAGGCTGGCTTTAAGGAGGGTAAACTTTCAAAAGCTGATGGAGTACCTAGTACAGCTCTGAAAACTTGTGCCAACCAATTGGTGGGTGTATATAAGGATATTTTCAACGTCTCACTGCTATGGTCAGAAGCTCCCATCTACTTCAAAAAGGCAACAATTGAACCAGTGGTCATGGCTAGAATGAAATCTTGCCTCAGCAAGGACCTGGACCCAATGCAATTTGCCCATCGCTACAATAGGTCTATAGCAGACTCAATCTCAATGGCTCTTCACACAGGTCTTTGCTCACCTAAACAATACAAACACCAATGTCACGATGCTGTTTATTAACAATAGCTCAGCATTTAACACCATCATTCTCAGAGTCCCGATCAGTAAGTTACAGAACCTGGCCCTCCGTACCTCCCTCTCCAACTGGATCCTCGACTTCCTAACTGGAAGATCACAATCCATGCGGATTGGTGATAATATCTCCTGCTCACTGACAATTAACACTGGCGCACCTCAGGAGTGACTGCTTAGCACACTATTCTACTCTCTCTATACCCATGGCTGTATTGCTAGGAATAGCTCAAATACCATCGATAAATTTGCTGATGATACAACCAGTGTTGGTAGAATCTCTCGCATATGGGGATGAGAGGGCATGCAGGGGTGAGAAATGGCATAAAGGGGATTACAGTGGCATGAGAGAGGAGCTTGCCCAGGTGGATAGGGGGAGGATACTGGCAGGGATGTCGGCAGAGCAGAGATGGCTGAAGTTTCTGGGAATAGTTCACAAGGCGCGGGATAGATGTGTCCCACAGAAGAAGAAGTTCTCGAATGGCAGGACTAGGCAACTGTGGCTGATGAGAAAGTTAAGGACTACACAAAAGCTAAGGAAATGACATAGAAGGTAACAAAAGTGAGTGTGAAGTTGGATGATTGGGAAGCTTTTGAAATCCAACAAAAGGCAACTAAAAGCTATAAGAAGGGAAAACACGAAATATGAGAACAAACTTGCTAATAATATAAAGCAGGATACTAGAAGTTTTTTTCAGTTATATAAACAGCAAAAGGGAGGTGAGAATTGATATTGGACCACTGGAAAATGATTCTGATGAGGTAGTAATTGGGGACAAAAAAATGGCAGGTGAACTTTTGAGTGCTTTGCATCAGTCTTCACTGTGGAAGACACTAGCCGTGTGTCAGAGGTCCGTGAGTGTCAAAGGACAACAGCGAATGCCATTGCTATTACAAAGGAAGAAATGCTAGGCAAACTCAAAGGTCTTAGAGTGGATAAGTCACCTGGGCCAGATGGACTACATCCCAGAATCCTGAGAGAGGTTGCCGACAAGGTAACAGATGCATTGGTCATGATCTTTCAAGAGTCACTTGATTCTGGCATGGTCCCAGAGGACTGGAAAATTGCAAAAGTCACTCCACACTTTAAGAAAAGGGAAAGGCAAAAGAAAGGGAATTATCGGCCGGTTAACCTAACTTCAGTGGTTGGGAAAGTGTTGGAGTCTATTACCAATGTAACCCTCAGGCTCGCCCAGCTCATGTTCATCTAGGGGAATCAGCCTTCGGCCCCGCCAGACTGGGTAATCACGTTTGTGTGGATGCTGTGTAATGTACCCCCAGTTACAAATCCACAACGCAAAATATCAGACAGTACACCATATACAATTAAATGATAGACTTTATGAATCTTAATCTGAATATAGGGTTAGTAATGAAAATTTTAAGAGGGCCTAATTCAAGTCAAAAGTTCCCGTTGGAGCTCACTCAGTAGTCATTCTTCCACCATCGGTCTCCTCCGAGCGTCGATGACCTTCAGACCTTCAGATCCCAGTCCACTCCATCCGGTGGTCTACCAGTTCTCTCCACACATGTCTTCCCTCTTCATCTCTCCTCGACAAAAGACCACGAAAAAGCATCTTTCCAGATTGACAAGACACAGCAACAATTCCTTATTGGCTAACATGCATCCTGTTATCTGCAGCCATAACCCAAACAGTGCTGCTACAGAGAAACTGTTACCTCAGCAGTGAACATTACAAAGAAATCATTACATTAGCAGTGAAACCTTACAGCATATTTTATTAATGATGAGGCTTTGGGGTACTTGGAGAGTAATGATAAAATAAGTCAAAGTCAGTATGGTTTCTGTTAAGGAGAAGATTTCTGAGGTGTCACAGAACAAATGTTCAAATAAATGCCAGCACAGGAGGTCAGGATTGAACCCAGATCACTAAAGGTATGAAACACTAGCTTATCTAGCGGCTTTCAACCAGGCTATTTATCTAATCTAGCTGCTTTATCAATTTTTACTCCTTTAATGATTCATCTTCCTTTACTGACACTCAGCAGCATCTTCTTCCTTGGTGAAACCGATGTGCAGTTCTCATTAGAAACTTCAACCATGACCCTACTTCCACCTGTAGTTTTCTTATTTGGTTATTGATCACCCCAACCTTGCCTCTAACAACCATTTATACACTTACACAATATTTTTGGATTCCATTTACTTAAATTTACCGCCAGTCTTCTGCTCTCTCTCTCAGTTTCTCTTATTTCCTTTCTCACTTCTGTTCGAAACTTTCATTTATCAGTCTGGCTCTCACAGCTGTTAACAAACTGCCATCTGTTATATGATCTTTTTATTTGAATCAAGATCAGAACCAGGTTCCATGTACTGGCATATGTCATGAAAGTTGTTGTTTTGTGGCAGCAGTACATTGCAATACATAATAATAAAACTACTATTAATTACAATCAGAATAAGATTTAATATCACTGGTACATTATTAAATTTGTTAACTTTGCAGCAGCAGTACAATGCAATACATAATAAAAGAGAAAACTGTAAATTACATTATGTGCGTGTGTATATATATATAAAGTATTGCAAAAATAGAAATAAATACAAGTAATGAGGTTGTGTTCATGGGTTGAATGTCCATTCAGAAATCAGACAGCAGAGGGAAAGATGCTGTTCCTGAATTGTTCAGTGTGTACCTTCAGGTTTCTGTACCTCCATCCCGGACAGCAATGAGAAGAGGGCATGTCCCAGGTAATGGATGTCCTTAATGATGGATACCGCTTTCTTGAGGCATCGCTCCTTGAAGATGTCCTGGATACTATGGCGGCTAGTACCCAAGATGGAGCTGACTAAGTTTACAACTCTCTGCAGCTTACTTCAATCCTGTGCAATCACCTCCAACCCTCTCCCCCCACCACCCCTTATGAGACAGTGATGCAGCCCGTTAGAAAGCTCTCCATGGTACATCTGTAGAAATTTGTCAGTGCTTTAGAAGACATACTAAGTCTCCTCAAACTCCTAATGAAATATAGCTGCTGTCATGCCATCTTTTTTGCCACATCAATATGTTGAGCCCAAGTTAGATTCTCAGAGCTATTGACACCTAGGAACTTGAAATTGCTCCCTCGTTTCACCTCTGATCCCTCTGCTAGGACTGGTGTGCCTACCCTTGTATTACCCTTTCTGAAGTCCACAATCGGTTCTTCAGTCTTACTGACGTTGAGTCAAGGTTATTGCTGTGACACCACTCAACTAGCTGATGTATCTCGCTCCTGTACTCTCACTCATCACTGTCTGAAACTCTGCCAACAATGGTTGCATCTAAATAAGTGTGCGTGTGTGCGTGTGTGCATGTGTGTGTGTGTATAAATATATATTTTTTTAAACAATTAAATACATAGTGCAAAAAGAGGGCAAAACAATAATGAGGTGGTGTTCATGGGTTTATTGTCCATTCAGAAATCCCATGGCGGAAGGGAAAAAGCTGTTCCTGAAATGTGGAATGTATGCCTTCAGGCTCGTGTACCTCTTCCTTGATGGTAGCAATGAGAAGAGGACACATCCTGGATGATAACGGTCCTTAATAATAAATGTTGCCTTTTTGAGACATCACATTTTGAAGGTTTTCTTGATGCTGCAGAGGATAGTGCCTTAGAATGGATAAATTTGCTCAATTTCATTCACATTTTTCTTTATTTATCACCTTCACAAGAATGTTCCTGCACAGTAGTTGAAATGTCTCCAACTCACAGGTCTGCAGTTGTTCAAATACTATTTTGCTTGATTTACCTTGCCCAGATCTATTTTCATTCCACAGAAATTGATCCTTTTCCAAGTATTTTTATCTTGCAGTGGTCCATAAAATCACTCAGACTGTTTTACAATCACTTTCTCCTTATTCATTCTAAACTTCAAGAAATCATGACTGTTGTTTACTTAATATTCCCCTACAGATGTTTGTTTAGTTTTGTTACGCTTAAGATTCAAGCCTATTGCTTTTTCCTTGTTGGAAAAGAACCATACTGATCAACAAGGTAATCCTGATTGGACACTTCAGAAATACTTAATTTATAGAACTTTACCCTTAACGTTGTCTCATTTTTTAACAGCATTGCTTTTGTGGTTTGTAAATGAGAAATAAACTGAATCTGAATTTACCCTTCATATGATTGCTATCCCAATCTACATTTGGGTGGCAAAATTCCATGTTATTGTTACTCCTTATCTTTTACATATCTCTATAATTTTTCTGCAAATTAGCTTCTTAATATCCTGTCCATTCTGGAAGAATGCCATAGGGTTTTAGTTCAAGGTAGAAGGATTCTTGCCCTTGATTCACTCTCTATGCCACCGCAATATCTTCCCTAATCAATACACCCCCCACTCCTCTGTGGACAAAGATTATGCTTTCTGGGGATCTACTCATCATCAACTTAGCTGTGTCTTCTGATCCCAGGGATACTCTTCAATCCTCCTTCTATTACTGAAGCATCCATTCACTGGAAGAGCATTGTTTGGATTTGTTTATATCATTTTAAGCACTTGCTGCTGAGGTCGTAACTGTTAGGCTAATTGCTGGCACTGTCAAGAGTTTGAAAATCATCAGTGTCTTAATTGAAACTGACACAGTGCAAGTTTACACAGGGAAACCTAACAATGTAATTATGACCAAAGTATCTGCTTCTCAGTATTGGTGGGTGAGAAATAAGTATCTGGCAGGTTACTCAGAATATTACCAAGGATCTCCTACATCATCAAGACATCAGTTTGATATCTCTTCTGAAAGATGGCACATCCAACAATACAATACTCTCAGGATACCGTATCGGGAAATCAGCCTGAAATATGTTTCAGAGTTTCTAGTATGGTTCTGAACACAGAATTGTCTGACTCACATTAGCTCAGTAACATTTGAGAGGCTGAATTTTGAAACATTAATTCTTGGGAATAGCATACCTAAAGTGAGTTTGTCTAGTTTCAAATTAGTACAGCTTATTGTCATAGGAAAGCTATTAGGAAATCTCTCAGTAATCTAGACCTAAATATTGTTCAGAAAAGATGACAGTGTTCTTTGTTTTGATTTTTAATACAGCAGCTTAATTTAAGCCTTTTATGCATAGACAACCTGGATTTGAGACATCACATAAATAGAATTTTCTTGTGTCAGTTGAAGCAACAGCATTTATAAAATTCCAAATTTAAAATATGTTTTAAATTATGTTTCTTTAGCTTGGAATACTCATGATACAGAGCTGCTCCAGAAAGGACACAACAATCCCCTTCACTAGATCTGCTACACATTCGGTCCTGATCGGACACTCAGCTCTCACCTGTGGGTCCAAGTAGCTGTTTTCATTTGACAGTGGCCACAGCCTGGTATGCTGCTTTGACAGACAGGCTAAGGTGAGGGTAGCTAGCGACCTTATTCCAGGTGAGATAGGGACATGCCTATGCCAGTATGTAAAGACAGCTCCTAGTGAACTGGGTGGATAAGATCTACAGTGAGATACAACAGCTAAGAAGCCAGTAATACAACACTCAGTAGAGAGTGAAGGGTATGACAAGGCACAGAACACGTCTTGGTCATCTACTGCAACCAATGAAGACCCCAGTTTATGACACTTGTTTGTACCACCAGACCCAGACTTCTGAGATCGAGGGAGTAGAACTGCTTCAGTACAATGGCTTTCCCACTTTAAAGACTCTCTGCAGCTGCATCATCAGACACAATGGACAACCACCACTCATGATACTGTATGGACCTATTCTCACAGGATGCTGCATGTCGATTATGGCAGATATTATTGTCAAGAAGTACAAACGGTAAGGAGACTACAAGGCAATCAGGGCATGCAAATGACAGACGCTTCTTTGAGGTTCATAATGACTTTAAAAGGAAAAGACAAGATAGGGATAAGTTGTAAGCACATAGAAATTATGTATTATGAAAAGCTATACAATAAATTTCTTCCCCTTTATACTTTAATGAATAAGATGCTACATTCTATATATTTGATCTTTGTTCCTAACTGTATCAAATAATCATTAATTTTCAAATTGGAAGCAGAATCAGAATCAGGTTTACGACCACTGTCTGATATGAGGTGTAACATGACATGATATGAATGATTACACTTCACCATTAGAGCAACAAATGTGACTTAACGATATTTTTTGTTCTAAAATATTGCTTTCTGAAAAATCATTAGCAAAAGCAATAGAAATGCTGTTCTGCTATGATCGAGTGATGGAAAATTTGTTTATTTGCATCAAAGACATCAAACTGTTTTTCAAAATAACCTCGAACAAAATACTACACATTGCTCAATTTCATTTTGTTGTTTGGCAGTAATCTTTTTGATTTGATTAACCACAGTCCACATCATCAATAGCAAGGGAGAAGTATCATAACTGAACAAATGCAACAAGATTAAGTTTAAAGCTGCAGATTCCAGAAAGTCAAAAGCAAATAAAGACACTGTTGCAAACATTCAGAAAATCAAAAAAATCTGCACAGAGATCAAATGTGCAGCTTAAATTATTCTCAGTGCAGAAATAAATGACAGATGAACAATGATCAATAAGGTCAGTGGAATGGCTAAAATATATCAACCAACAAATAACAACACCTTGTAAAGTACTGAAGAGGAAGTTAATGACAAAAATGAAATTCACATGAAAGCAAAGGAGGAACAACATCAGAAAATCAAAGAAACTTAACAGGCAAAGAATGACTGAATATCTAAAGGAGTACTAGCTTGAAAGGAATTGATGGAAAACTGGCTAATTAAACCAGGCTTCACCAAAGTGGGAAAAAAAGCAGGGAAACAGGGTGTATTTCAGCTCTTTAGGAGATTTTCAATGGATAAAGTTGTAAGGGGAGAGAGGGATCTGTTATATTGTCCATTAACCAGTCTGGTGTATAGGAGATCATTGTTAATGCCCACTACAAATAAGAGAATGAAAATGACATTAAGGTATATGTATATCTTAAAGAAAGATATGCAGGTGCCTGTTCTAAAATTTAAGCTGTCAGATCTTCATCAAAGACCCTGATTTTATTTTCTTGCTGGCAGGAGGATTTCAACAACCAGTATACTTACTTCTCTAGGCAAAGAGAGAGGGGGCAATTAAATAAAATAATAGGACAAAAGAATCCAAAAATCTCTATGCAGCTTCCTGGGCCTCCTCCATCAAACTGATCCCATGCCTTTAAATATTTCAGCGGTGAAACGTCCGTTCATCTATTTCTTAGTCTAGTCGGGATGATGACCCTTCACTAGCATCAACTCAGTTCTAAGGAAATACCCAAAATTGTGATCCCTATTCTTGTTAAGCATACCATTTAATCTGCTGCACATTTCTAGTTCTTCTTGTTGAGTATGGGCTTGCCATAGTGTATCTATCAGACATAAATAGGAACAAATTTAAGTTCCTAAGTCCTCGTCATATCCACATTGATTGCAGTCACACTTCACAGTAGGTTCTATTCGAGTCAAGACACTTTTTATTGACATTTCGACCAAAACTGCTGGTACAGTGCACAGTAAAAACAAGACAATGCTTGTCAGGACCATGGTGCTACGTGAAACAGTACAAAAAGTACACTAGACTACAGACCTACCCAGGACTGCATAAAGTGAACAAAACAGTGCAGGCATTACAACAAATAATAAACAATATAATAGGCACAGTAGAGGGCAGTAAGTTGGTGTCAGTCCAGACTCTGGGTATTGAAGAGTCTGATGGCTTGGGGGAAGAAAGTGTTGCATAGTCTGGTCATGAAAGCCCAAATGCTTCAGTGCCTTTTCCCAGATGGCAGGCGGGAGAAGCATTTATATGAGGAGTGTGTGGGGTCTTTCATAATGCTGTTTGCTTTGTGGATGCAGCGTATAGTGTAAATGTCTGTAATGGCGGGAAGAGAGACCCCGATGATCTTCTCAGCTGACCTCACTATCCGCTGCAGGGTCTTACAATCCGAGATGGTGTAATTTCTGAACCAGGCAGTGATGCAGCTGCTCAGGATGCTCTCAATACAACCCCTGTAGAATATGATGAGGATGGGGGGGTGGGAAATGGATTTTCCTCAGCCTTCCCTTCTATTGCCCTCAATAGTAATCACTCCACCCAGTCTTCTATAAGTCTCCCATCCCATCTCATTAGCTGCATCTCATGATTTTCTACCAACTAAGTACAACCCTTCACTCAGTACTTTGATCCACTACCCAACTCCCCTCACACGATTTCCCGTTGAGTATTTAACATTTCAGTAATATTTGAGTAATCTTGTACATACATTGCTTAAGCATTCTTGTTTGTTTAAATAATTCATTCTGGGTAATATGTAAAAATATGTGAATTGCACGTCATCACACCACCATGTGATATGTGCACACCATGGTTAAAGTAAAAAATGAGGTTCGATTACATCTCTTGGTTCCCTTCTTTTCCTTTGAACTAGTTTAATATTTTGAAGTTACAAAACATAACAGTGGTGACCATGTATTTTAAAATGAACCCGAGATGACCAGTTACCTGAGAAAGTGCAGTGAGACGTTTAAGTTAAAAAGTGTAAGTTAAAAGTGTAATATGTGTTCTTCAGAAGGGAAGACATAATCAAGTTTTAAACAAAAGAAAATGGAAGAATTTCTGGGTTCCTAAGCAGAGAGTACCAGGTCATAATATTCATAAAAAATAGAGCTGAAATGGCTGGCTACATCAGAAAGATAGACACTTTCAATTGCTCAGTGGCTAAATGGCTCATGTATGCTGAGTTGATTGAACAGTATTTTGAAGCAGATGAAATAGCCATTGAGAAATGAGTATCAGTTTTGCATTGCGTTTAAAGGCGTACAGTTTGCTTTGAAGTTTAATGGCTCCAACTAAACCAGCCAAAATTAGCTTTGCTGATATCATGAAAGTAATGCAGGAACATTTAGAACCAAAACCATTGTTGATTGCAAGACACTTTAGGTTTCATAAGTGGAATCAAAAGGAAGGGAGGTCCATTTGAGAGTACATGGATGAATTGAAGAGACTGTCTGAGCATTGTCAGTTTAGTGATGGGCTTAATGATGCACTGAGAGATCACCTAGTTTGTGGAATCTGAATGGAAACACAATTTACAGTTAAAACAAGTAGTTGAAATTGCTGTATCAATGGAAATAGCAGACAGATTTGCAATTAAGTTGCATATTAGAACAAGGAAGGACCTTGCTACTCAGAGGAATCATAAAAGTGATGAAAACAGTGGTCCAACTACAACAGTTTTTTGCAGAAACCATACCTGAGAAAGCTGCTGATATGTTAATTATGTTAATTGCAAAGTGTGGCTTGGTTTTAAGTTGGAAGAGAGTGCAAGCAACTTCAGGAAAGTTGCAAGCACTCAGCTTCTGTGAGCATAAAGAAACCGAATTTACTCTGCAGGCTTTAAGGTTATTGCATGAACTTCAAGCCGGAGATAAAAAGCTGATTGTGAAAGTCGATGCAAAGACCACATCCCAGCTGGATGAATGGAAGGCCAAAAAGAAAGGAGTCAATGGCAATACAAGAACAGGATTTGTCAGTTGATGCTGTGAATGAGGAAACCATGAGGAGAGATCAGATTGTAAAGGAAGCAATAGAAGGATTATTAAGAGAATACTCCAGTTAACTAAATGCACTTTCTCAAGATCACATTGCACATCCTAGAAAGGAAAAGGAAAAGAAAGAGGATGTTTGAAGTAGATCTGGAGAAAAATAAAACAAGAAAAGGAGAAGAAAGGTTTCCAGAGCTGTCAGAACCATTTACTGTAGTCCCAGAGTCACTCCTACAACCACCATGGAGGAGGCCCCAGAACCTGCGATTGTTTTCACAGCCACAAGCCTCACCTGCCAAGTAGAGTGATCCCCCTTGTCAGGAAAGACATTATCCCACAAAAGTAAGAAATTCTCCATAGCAATTAAAATTTTCAGTCTGAATGGGACAATTTAAAAATTGACCATACTGTGCATGTCTATATAGTAATGTATAGTATATAATGTATATAGCTGAGATGCATTCTATATTGAGTTGGAGTTTATAGCTAAGCAGGGAGGAATGTTGTGTATTTAAGATTTCAGAAATATTTTAATATTTTGTTTGTATATTGTTTGATTATGCGTTCCTGTCATTTCAATAAATCATATGCAAAAGTACGTGAATTACATCCATCATGCCACACATGATGTGCGTGCACTTTGCTTAAAGTAAAAGATGAAGTTAGACTCGCATCTCTCGGCTCTCTTACTTTCATTTGAACTAGTTTAATGTTTGAAGTTACAAAACATAATATTTCCCTTTGGGCTCTTCTTCATTTTTCCATTGATCTATTAGAACAGTCTGAACTTTCCCCAAGAGCACTCTATCCAAGGCTTAAGGACAACTTCTATCCCATCATTATCAGACTCCCAATTGGACATCTCATTTCCTGAAAGACGAACATTTGATCTGCCCATCAGCATTCTGTTTGCCTGCACTGCACGTTCTCTGTAACCGCATGCTATATTCTACATTCTTATTTACCTTGCATTACCTTGATTTACTTATGAATGGAATGATCCTCCTGGATGGTACACAACGTACCAAGGTACAGTGACAATTACAATCACCGCCCCTTATTCTCTACTTAGTCCTGATTTTCAGCTTACCAAATAGGCTCTTCATTCATCAATTCCCAGCCTCCTTTAAATACTTCCATGATCATTTTGCTCCTCAGTAATTCCCCCAATCTTCCTCCGATCAGCTCATCTTTAAACATTTTCCCATGATCTTCCCAACCCCCAAATGCTCGTCTGCTCCAGCAACTGAGAGAATGGTTTCAAGGTGACTCATACTAGGAACTGAATATTCTGAGATGTGTGGCATTTTGGAAGGATAGAAGATACAGTTACTCTATTAATAAAGGATGAAGTCAGTACATTAGTGAGAAATGATTGACTCGGAAATTCAAAATGTATAATAAGAAACGGTAAGGGAAAGAAGTTGCTGATGGGAGCAGCCCAAAGGCTTCCAGACAGATGTTATATGTAGGATAGAGTATAAATTAAAATATACTCATAATTTTTATGAAAAATATTGCAATAATTAAGTAACCTTGAGGAAAGGTATGCAGATTGCATTTGTAGTAGTTTCTGAGAACAATATGTTATGAAGCTATCCAGGGAATAGACTGGTTTAGAGCAGGTTGCATGTAACAAAATGGATTCATTAATATTGTGGAAAGAATCCTCTGGGGATGTGATCATAACATGATAGAACTTCACAATTCATTTTGAAAGTGAGAAACCATTGCCTAAAACTAGGGTCTTAAATGTAATAAAGGTGATTACAAAGGTATGAAGGCAGAGTTAGATAAACAAGATAGAAAAACAAATGGAAAAACAACAAAGTCGTTACAGTTCTTTTTTAGGACTTATTTCATAATTCCCAAGAGAAAATAAAAATAAATTGAGAAATAATAATTCTATGAGAACGGTGATCCATCCACAAGTAACTAAGCTAAGCTACGGGTGGAGGATTAATGATAGGCCAGAAGATTTTATGAACACAGCGATTCTGCAGATGCTGGAAATCTTGAGCAACACACACAAAATGCTGAAAGAACTCAGCAAATCAGGCAGCATCCAAGGAGGGGACAAAACAGTTGATGCTTCAGATCGGGACCATGTTTATAGTCATACAACACCGAAACTAGAATTCAGCCTATGTAATTCACACCCACCATCAACCAACCATCTACTCTAATCCCACTTTTTTCTCCTAACATTCCCATTAAATCCCTCTGGATTCTACCACTCACCTACACTCAAGGAAATATTTAAGGTGGTGAATTAACATACCAATGCATGTCTTTGGTAAACAGAAGAAAACAGAACATCCAAAACAATTTCATCTTGTAACAGAGAAAACGGGAAAATGGCACAGAAAAATACCAGAGGTCAGAATTATTTCCAATTGCAGAAACCATGATGCAGTCGTCTTCCAGCTATGTCACTTGGTTAAAGTCACCAAAAATGCTAATAATACTAAAAAAAAGGTGATGGTAGGGACCAGCTTGAAAGTAGAGAAGAGATACTACACAAACATTTGGGAACAAAGACTGACATGTATTCTGGATCTAATAGTCTGTAACCTAGAATCTTCAATGAATTGGCTGCACATCTCCTTCTACCTTAGGCCATGAACCTATCAATCACCCCTGATGAGTTATTAACTTCAAACTTTCTATATAATCACTTAAAGAGTTGAACTGCATGTGCATGTAATGAGAGCTATATAACTCATCTTCTTCTACCTTAGGCCAAGAATTTATCAATCACCCCTGCTGTGGACACTTTCTGAAGGTCCAAGATCCGTATGCTCCACGACCGCTGGACTAAGTGTGTATATGTAGGAGGGGACTATGTTGAAAAATAAATGTGCTAGGTTTTCTAAAATTGACTCCTTCTACCTTAGGCCACATACTTATCAATCACCCCTTGTATTTTGAAAATGCCCCAGTTTTTAGGAAAGTTGCAATTGTGGTGCCGCATTCCAGAGAGCCAGAGCAAGGAAGTAGGTAACTATAAACCAGTCAGTCTAACACTTGCTATTTGGAAAACATTGCATTCTTTTATGTGGGAGTAGCAGCTGGATGATGAGAAAATCATAAGGTAATAAAACAGAGTCATCATTTTTGTTTGAGAGGGAAATGCTATTTGACAAATCTATTTGAATACTTCAAGGATGTAATGAGCTGGATGAATAAAGGTGATGCCACTTAATGCAGTGTATTTGTATTTCCAGAAAGGAATTTTGAAAGATAAAAGTTCACTCTGCCATTTGAGACTTCATGGCATTGTACAGAATATATTAGCAAATATGGAGGATTGTCAAAATAACAGGAAATAGACTCAATGTAACTGGGTCAATTTCAGTTTGTTAACATCTAACAAATAAGGTGCTAGGGAGATCCATTTCAAGGTCTCGACTGCTTACAGACTGCAAGATTGATTCCTTAGAAAATGTCAAATGGGGCAGTGAGGTTTCAACAAAGTTGGGTCAAATGAGTTGGACACATCAGAAAGTCAGCCAATGCTGGAAATCCAAAGCAACGCACACAAAATGCTGGAGGAACTAAGCAGGTCAGGCAGCATCTACAGAACTGAATAAACAGACGGCATTTTAACCGAGACTGTTCTTCAGGACTGAGAAGGAAGGAGAATGATGTCAGAATAAAAAGTTAGGTGGGGGGGGAGGGGAAGGAAATTAGCTCACAAAGAAGGAGAAATAAAAAAGAAAGCAGGCTACAGTAGTTACCCTAATCTCAGGATTGCTGGAGCACATTGGGA
The DNA here is from genome assembly GCF_030144855.1 of Hypanus sabinus. Classification (NCBI taxonomy): domain Eukaryota; kingdom Metazoa; phylum Chordata; class Chondrichthyes; order Myliobatiformes; family Dasyatidae; genus Hypanus; species Hypanus sabinus. The sequence continues at coordinate 73,953,007 of NC_082719.1, forward strand.
ATCCCCAGGACACCTCTAAATCCTTAAAAGAGATGAACTGTGAGATCTTTAGTGGTGTTGTTGCTGGTTGTGGGGGCAGGGTGGTGCAGTCCTGTCAGAACAAATATAACCCTTGCTTCAAAGTCTGGTCAACAATTGATGAGTGAATTTTGCTTACAGTACAAAGGTAGTTGTCTATAGCTGGTACCTGGCTAATTATTAAAAACCTGTGCTGATCACCTGGCTAGAGTGTTCACTGAGATGTTCAACCTCTCGCTTTGGCAGTCTGAAGAACCCACCTGCTTTAAGCAGGCCTCACTTATCCCGGTGCCTAGAGCACCTGGACAGCAAACATGCATACATCTGGAAGCTCCTTATTGACTACAACTCAGCATTCAATACTATCATCCCCAGAAAACTAATCAATAAGCTTCAAGACCTTGGCCTCAATTCCTCCTTGCAATTGGATTCTTGATCTTATCACGTGCATACACCAGTCAGTTTGGATTGGGAACAATGTCTCCTCCTCAATCTCCATCAGCACAGGTGCACCACAAAGCATTGTGCTTGACTCCCAGCTGTACTCCCTTTCTACTTGTAACTGTGCGGCTTGAAATTTATTGGTGTTATCATTTCAGAAGTCCAATTATGAGGAAAGCACGGCAGTGCCTCTACCTGCTTAGGAGTTCAGCATGACATGTAAAACTTCGACAGACAGCTACAGATATGTAGTGGAGTGTATATTGACTGGCTGCATCTCAGCCTGGTATGGAAACCTCAATGTTCTTGAATAGAAAATCCTACAAAAAGTAGTGGATACAGCCAAGCTTGTCACAGTAAAGCCATTCCCAACATTGTGCACATCCACGTGGAGTGTTGCTAAAGATTTGGGTCTACAAAAGCAGTAGGCAAAAATATGTACTTGAGATATAATGTGAAGGAATATAAGATTGTTATTTGAAGAAGAATGGAAAGGCAGAATTTTGTTTCATTGGTGTTGAACTAAAGAATGCTGTCTGTGATGTGCTGTATTGTAGAAGTACAGACAGTTAGTTTGCAGATATAGCAAGTAGTTAATGGGAAAAATAGAATTTTTTAGCTGTTATTGCAAAGGGGACGAAGTATAAAACTCAGAAATCTTTTCTGCAACTGCCCAAACCATTAGTAAGACTACACATGAAGAATTACATAGAATTTTAGTCTCCTTATTTAAGATGTTGCATACTTACAATTCAGACAGTGCAGGAAGATTCTTGGGAGAAACAATTATGGAAGTTGTGCTTATATACAGCAGAGCTCAGAACATTGAGAGGCAGTATTACTAAAGACATACAAGATTTGTTAGAGGGTGGTAAGTGCTTAACACTTAACTGCGATGAATCTGGAGCCAGCAGGCACTGTTTCAGGAAATGATACAATTTTAGATGCAATTATCTTTTCTCTAAGGATCTTCAATCTAGAATTTTGAGACCCAGCAAACTGTGGAGATAGAGTCATTAAGTATATTCAAAAATCAAGATTTTGTTTGGTTATAATTGAGTCAATGATTATGGTGGACTGGCCTGTCAGTGCAGTTGCCAAGGGAGATCAACATTCATCTGTTGAATGATGGAGAAGGATACAGGGGTCAAATGCCCTTCTTCTATAACTAATTTACTCCTCCCTTCACCAACATGGAATGCAGCCAAGGAAAAGCCTACTACCTGGCTTCCACCCAAGTGAGTGTGCAAGATCAGGAAAAGCCATTCTAATGCACTCAATGTTGTGAGTCCTGTGCATATTTGGATGCAAGTCTTGTAACAAAGTCAAGTGCACTGAGCTTCTGCCCGAAGCATAAATATTTAGTAAAGAACCTCCTGTTGAAAGTTATTTATCATAAAAAAGCTGGTGAAAAGTAGCTTTTCAAAATAAGGAATAACAAAAAGACCACCAAATCTACTCCCCACCCCAACCTCCATGCACCTCTCTCAGTCCAGAAGTGCATTTTAAAGTTTTTAAAATATTTTAAAAATTTCATTGTATTATGCAAATAACACAGAAAGGAAAAAGAATGTCAATAGTTGCAGTTAGTTGCCTGCACCTGTCCTCATGTTTTGGTCATGCAAATATTGAACATAAATAAAAACAAGTTGTCTATAAATCTCCAAAGACTTTATCAAATGTGCTGACATTCATCAGAGGCTCCATGGGGTTACATTTGACAATCGAGTTTAAAATGCAATGAAGGTCATTTCACCTTTAAGTTTCACAAAATTAGAACTCAAATTATTCTTTCAGCAGCCAAAGGTTATTATTGAAAACTGCAGGTTTTCACTAAAAGACAAAGGCTCAGTATTCTCAGGCTGTCAAGTTAATATTGTGCCTCCTCTTTTCCCTCTTGCTCTATACGCATCGTTGTCTTCTTCATCAAGACCTTCTTCTAGATGCACCCTTTTCCCTAATCAGAATCTTATAAAAATATTTAATATGATATCCAAGTAATAGAGAATCCTACAACTGTTATATATTCTGCAATGTATTACATTACAGAGCATATATACTTGAGAGTCAAATTCCCTGAAAGCAATGAACACGTTTGATAAAACCAACCTGTTGCAACAGTACATTAGTGCGATGCCAAGCTCATTTCTGCCTTGCAGCTCCAATAGCCTGGGTTAATTCCTGACCTCTAGTGTTACCTGCTTGGACTTTGCTGATTCTCTCTATGACTGTGTGGGTTTCCTCTGGGTGCCCCACACATCCCAGGGATACACAGCATTGCCGTTTATTTGACAGCTCTTAACTGCTCCTGATCTCGGCTGGTAGGTTTAATGGACAGTCGATGGAAATGAGTTTCAAGGGAGTTAATGTGATTACTCTGTGTACTGGCACAGAATTGATAGGCTGAATGGCCTTTACAGCAGAAAGGAAAAAACAGAAATACCAGAATAGTCTTTCAAAGGTTTGAAAAAGCACAAGAAATTAAATCAGCTGACATATTTTTACCACTGAGAACCTTAACATGAGCAAGAAAAAGGTAAAAGGGAAACGTGGTAGGGATGCATTTGAGATTCCTTCCAGAACGTTCTGTGAAGCCTGTGGTTCTATGGTTCTATGTCTTATGGTCTTATGATATTTACTGTATGTTTCAATGTACATGTTATAAATTAACTTGAATCTTGACTCCCAGGAGGATGAAGATAGGACAACAGGTTGTATTAATGTTAGGAATAGACGATGAAACTCTCTTGTGGAACTGACCATTGTCCGGCCACTTCTGTGGCATGAATGTCAAACCACTTTTCAGCACCTCTACAGTACATTTTTAATCTTAACTCCAGTTCATCATCTCTCACATCACCAGTCAGCTTGCTGCTGAAATTACCAGTTCAATGCCAATTTGAGGCCAGATTCCTGCCAGAATGTTTTCTATGGTTGACTGAGAGACTAACTCAATGAAGAGAATAGTTTTGTTAATTTCCTTATAAATTGTCCACATTTGTAATCTCAACACATCCCAATAGGCTTAAAGTATTTGGGTTTATTTCATAGTTCTTGAAAATGCAGTATTTTGCTTTAGAAATTTTCCCCAGTAATTTACTTTCAATAGGTCTGCATGCTTAAAGTTATGAATCATTAAAGCAAGCACAATGTGCTATTTTAAAATTTTCATTTGCAAGACAAAATTGTAAGTGATAAATCTACACTGTATGACATTGGCATATAAATGTTTTACGCCTTCAAGTGTCAATATTAAGGCGTGATATCACTCTATTAGTTCACATTGAAGTTAGATCTGAATCAAATCCATATGTCTCACATCACAAAAATATTCACAAACATGAGAAAATCTGCAGATGTTGAAAATCCAAAGCAACACACAGAAAATGCTGGAGGAACTCAGCAGGACAGGCAGTATCTATGGAAATGAGTAAACATCTGACATTTCGGGCTGAGACCATTCGTCATTCTGAAAAATATTCAGAATGTTTTGCAAAATACTTGGGGCAAATTTAATTCCATGTACGTCATCCTTCTGTGGATTTTATCAGCTTGTCTGTTGGAGTTACAATCAATTTTCAGGACTTCCAAATCATGTGGCTGAGTTATATAACATGCAGACAGACAGTGAACAGAATCACTGCCAATGCTTACCTCCCTTCTAGTTGGAAAACTGGCTCGACTGGTTGAGCTACTGACCTTGTCTGGATGACCTCATACCATGTTGTTGGAAGCTTGGGTCCCAAGTCTGTGAACCATGAGCAGTCAACCATTTCAGTGATCTGTTTCCCTGGTGATCTTCCAGCCCTCTTGATTCACTGAGTGTCAAATAGCTTCTGATGACTGAGTCAGACCCTGAACATGGTCACTGGGACTCAGAGAGACATTGCACTATTCAAGGCCGATGGGGTACTGGGATAGAAGGAAAGTTGGGGCTGAGAAAAGATGGAGGAAAAGAATACAGCACAGAGTTTTGGTTTAATGGTTAAGGAGATAAGAAATTATTTTTAAAAGAATGTAATGTAGATTATAAGATTCATTACATATGATTTCAAATATGCCCTTCCTCTCACATGATTGATGCAGAAGATCTTACAGATATTTCTTAGCTGTGTCCTTATTTGGTGTGAATGTGTACCCAATACAAAAATAGGAAATGTCACCAAGTGTTTCTCTATCAATTTCCTGGGAATATCAAGGCCAAGACTTCATTGACCTATGTGGAACAGAGAATATGGTTTTCCTATATGCCTATTATGACAAACTACGTGCAGTGTGCCAGAGGCCAACCTGTTGAACTCAGCTCAGGAGTTCAGCAAGGCCTCTTGATAAATAATGAGTGACATACTTCATGCAGCTGCACATTATTTGAGAGTCATGGTCAGATGTCCAAACATTTTTAATCAGGGATTCTATGTTATTTTTCAAGCATTCTGACATAGAACCACGATATTTAAATTTGGCAGTGATTTTGGGGGAGGTTGGAAATGAATGTTTGATACTTTTAGGGAGTTTTTAATTGAAATTAAATGCTCCCTTCATCCAGAGAGGGTTCTTACTTCGTGTTGACAATGCTCACAGCAGCTTCAAACAGATTTTTGTTGCTTCCGGCACAAATTGATCCAATCAAAAATGACAGGGAAGAGAGCAGCAAGTACGAGATTTCAAATAATGATGTGGTTCAGCCGATGAATTGTAGGATAATACAAGACATTGCATTGTTTAACCCTTCATCAGCAGAAATGGCTATAGATCTACAATCTCTTTGAAAACATAATATTCCTAAAACAATACCTGGTTACAATTTATATTGTCCCTAAGACTTGCACTGAACTTGTTGTGAGGTAATAAATATAGAATAAGGAAAATAACAAATTGTATAAAATAATTAAGTGCTTAACAAGTGTATTAAGGATGCTTCGGTAAACAACGTGTCATGGGTGTGGCACGTGGGAGCTCTGGACTCCAGCATGATCCAGGGAAGATATATGTCTGTAATTGTGTGTCAAAGTAGTGTAGTCATTAGTGTGATGGGATTACAGCTCGGGGCATCAGAGTTTGGAGTTCATTTCTGGCCTCCTCTGGAAGAAAGTTTGTACTTCCTTCCTGTGTGTGCATGGGTTTCCTCTGTATCCTCTAGTTTCCTCCCACACTCCAAACACACACTGGTTAGTAGGTTAATTGGTCATTGTAATTTGTCTCATAATTAGGCTGGGAAAAATTGGTGGGTTGCTGGCGAGTGCAGCTCAAAAGGTCAGAATGGCCTACTCCATGCTGTATCACTAGATAAATAAATATTTGCATCTCAAGGAGCTTCAGTCAGAGGCAATGAGTTAGAGTCCGAGCTGCCTACACTACAGCTTTCCCAATGCGTAAAGTTTACTGGAGGCTCTGCACCGAGAAATCTTCTAATTTAGTGAACGGTCAGGGACAGCAAAGGGTAACCAGAAGCATGCTGAGAGGATCCAAGAAGTATGACCCTCAGCTTTCACAACAGTCCATTCACCGTGAGCACCTTCAGTATATTTGGATAACAGTATGTGTTATAGAGTGAATGAGATAACTGACCATGCCAAATAAAAAAAGGGTAACCAGTGAGTTTACTATACTAACATTTCCATGAGGCATTTGATAAGGTTCTGGAGAATTCCACAGCTCACAGTATTAAAATATAAATTTTATCATTTATATAATTGAGTTGGATGATGGCTTTGCAGATGCGGTTACTAAGTTTGCTGATGGCATAAAGACAGTTAAAGCATGTTGTGAAGAGGCCAAAAGGCTACAAGGAGATATGGATAGAGTAAGAGAGAGAACAAAGATCTGTAACGCTATGAAATTGCCTACCTTGGCAGGGAAAAAAAGAAACAAGTAATCTAAATACTGAAAGATTACAGAATGTTCAAACACTGGTCTGATTGTTCTAGCGCATGATTCACAAAAGGTTAGTACGTAGATATAGCAAATAATCAGGAATGCTAACAGAATTTCAGAGTCTATTTCTATGAGAATTTAATAGTGGGACCACATCCAAAGTGCTGTAAAAATACTGGTCTCCTTATTTCAGTAATATTGCTATTGCATTGAATACAGGTTAGAGAACGTTTACTGCTTAAGCAGCTGAAATAGACAGGTTGCCTTATGAGGAATGTTTGAATCAGTTAAGCTTCTATTTGCTAGAGCATTAAAGAGTGATAGGAGACTTGATTGAAATGTTTAAGCTCCTGAGGGTCTTGACAGAGTGAAGAGGATGTTTCCTCTTGTACGGGAATCAAGAACAGGATATCTTTAAAAAATAAGGGCTTGGGCATATAAGACAAAGACAAGGTGATTTTGATTTATTTGAAAGGACTGTGAATCATTGGCTCTCTCTTCCTCAAAGGACAGTTGAAGCAGAGTGATTGAATACTTTTAAAACAGAGACTGATAGATCTTTGAAAGGCAAGGAGTGAAAGGTTACGACAGGCATTCACTATTGAGGAATTGAGATTACCATCAAGTCAGCTATGAATTGAATACAAGAACAAGCTTGTGGTTCTGAAAGCTTATTCCTATACCTTACTTGTATTGTGCACATTGAGGTACAGAGGCTACAGTATAAGGCCTGGGATCTCAGACTCTACGATAGGCAAAAGAGACATTGTAGGTAAATAAGTTAATTTCACAATCAAATAACAGCTGGTTAGAAGATTGACCCTGTACCAAACTCTGTGTGTGACTTTTAATGGAACTGCTCTAAGATATAAGGTTAGACTCTCGAGAAACTCCAGGGGAAGAAGCACAAGACATGATGATCAAACTAAAGCTTTCATTTATTTTCTTTTAATTTGTTTATCTAATGAACCCACATTTTTTATTATGGTTTGGATATATCTTGCATACAAAGATAAACCATCTTGCATGCAATTAGCTGTTCTTTAATTTCTTCTATTTTTCTTTTGTCATGTGAGTTGTAATTTGGGTTTTTTGCACTCTTTTGTTCATTTCTGTACTTCTGTTTGTTTTTCTGTGTTCTCTGCTTCTTTTTCTTAGAAAAGTACATTCTCCATTCTGGCTTCTCTCTCACCTCTTCACCTCACCTGTCCATCACCTCTCTTGGGTGCTCCTCCTCCTCCTCTTTCTCTTATGATTTACTGACCACTCCTCAGATTCCTTATGTGGCTTGTGACCTCTTCCACCTATCACACCCCAGCTACTTACTTCATGCCCTTCCCCCCTCATCTGGTTTCACCTATCACTTTCAAACTTTATTGCTTCCCCTCCCCCCTTTTTCATATTCTGGCCTGTTCCCCTTTCCTTTCCGGTCATGATGAAAGGTAGGGACTGAACTATCAATTGCTTATTCCTCTATCATAGATGCTGCCTGACCTAATGAGTTCCTCAAGCATTTTGTGTGTGCAGTTCTTTAAAATGTTATTTTAATTTCTCTATTTTAAATGCCACAGGAATACTTTTGCCTTCTCCCTCCATTGAATAAGTGTTAGTTTCATTTTAACAGGGTGTTTTCATTTTTAGGAAGTATTCTAAACGATTAAGATCTTTGCTGATACAGAACTAAATTACACATTGTCAACATTCAACCCTGTAAGTTACAATGCATTAATAGATGGGAAAGAGTGTTTCTGAGGGCATACCTAATTCTCCTGTTTTGTTATATTGACTGAAACGTTACTGTCTAATGAGGTGACTGGACCAAAATAAAACATGCAATTGAGAAAACAAAACTTGTTTTTCACTCTCACTGGTGTGTCAACATCTTACTACACAGTTCCCAACAGCAACTCTCTGCAGAGACCATGGCTGCTGCATCATAGCTGCTGTGAAAAATGGGAAACATGCCTGAGACTTAAAGGATCTCTTTCCAGTGGCAGTCATGGAGCAGTTGCAGAACCTGTTGCCTTGGAGTTAGGGGGAAAACACAGGAAAGAGAAGTACGTAATTAAAAAAGCTTCCACGTGATTTACCACTCAACACTTACAACCATCAACACACTGGGGCACATACTGTGGACTCACTTCACTGCAAGGCATAGATTCACCATCCAGTTCAAGATGGAAGTCTGTGTCTTGGCAGTGTATTACGTCAAATATCTGCTAAAAGTTATAAGACCCCAACATAGCTCAGGAAATATGCTGTACATTAACTAAAACTGACTGATGGAGAGAGCTATATAACATTAGAGCTGCAGAGAAAGTAAGTCTCACCCTACCAATGTATTGTGGGATTTGTTCCATGTTTTCTTATGAGTTTTCCTCACAGGACATAGCCTGCACCTTGAATATCAGTGTCTGTTGGTAAATTTGGAAATAGCTCAGAAAGTGTCAGCTTTGCTGGGATGAATTGTGCCTTGGAGAGCTCAGGCCAATTTCCTGAAAGTCGCTAATAGAAAAGGTAACTAGCACAATTTAACCTGCAGAATTAATTTTATGTGAGAGTTATGCACGCAACAAAATGTTCAAATGGATCTAATTTCTAGGTAAACAATTCTGCAAAGAGATGCGTTCAGTTTAAGTAGGTCCGCAAAAACAATGGTAGGTGGACTATAACGTGGAGAACTGTGCATTTTGCATTATGCATTTTGGCAAGAAGAATACAGAAACAGATTATTTTTAAATTATGTGGAACTAGAGAATGCTAATATTCAGAGAGATATGGATGGATTGTAATAGGAAACAGAAGTTTTGCACAGAGTCAGGAAATTATATAGCACAGAAATGGGTCTATCAGCTCAACATGTGCTGCTGACATTTCTCCACATCCACATAAATCCTATTTCCCTGCCTCAGGTCTTCATTTTTCTATGAATTTCCCATCCAAATATCTCATAAACATAGTGATATCTCAACACTGCCAACACCTCTGGCAGTGAGTTCCAGATATCACCCACTCTTATTTAAAAAAAACATTCCTCTCAAATCTTCTTTAATCTTTCTTGCAATTTTCTCCAATAATTTCCCTATATTTGATAGGGGATGCTTCTCCAGCCTGTTATCATCCTAAATATAAGGACCAACATTTTAAAGGAAAATAAAACAAGGAAAAAAAATAATCAGTCTTGCTACCTCAGTATATTTGTGAGACTAGCTCTCCCCAGGATACACAACGAAACATCAAAATTCCATCCACATCAGTAAGAGGGAAAGCCATCACTCCCATCAACATCGCTGCTCATCTCCCAGTAGGCAGTCACTTAGCATCATTGTTGTCGCCTCTGCCTTAAACACTTCATCAACTGCTGACAGAAAGGCCACGTGGCTGAGATATTGGAGAGAGAAAATAAAATGAGGGCAAAAAATTAAAAATAAAAGCAGCCTATTATAAAGGCATTGCTGCCCCACTGGGAAGAGTGAAGAGGAGAGTGATTAATAACAGCATGAACTGTTGCTATTGGCAACACAGCTGTAGAACACTGTGAAAAGTCTACAATCCTGCCAAAGTCCTCCCAGTCATGAGAGTATTCTAGGCAATTAAATAAAGCTGGGTGAGGTTTTGAAAATAAATATTACAATGTATGACATCACTCTCTATTGTTATTGGTTCACTATCGATTAAACAGCATAATACTTGCAGAATACTTAGTCTCTGTCCAAACTATGCTGACCAGAGAATTTAGTGAATATATACTAGATGCTCAAGGCAGTAACAGGTGAGCCACATTTGTCCTGAGCCTCCAGAGCCCAGCAGCGTCTCAGACCCATCGGCACGAGTACTATTGAAGAGTATCTTTATGATAGGACTGTACCTCTGGGAGGATATCTGCCACTCTGAGGGGGAAAGGGGGATAGGGAAGGAGAGGGTTGACGGTGTGTGGCTTGGGAGAGACAGCTGGCTCTGTGATCAGCAGGCGAGCAATACAAGTGGTCAGCTGGAGTGGGTGAGTCATGAACGTCAGTGGGAAAGATCAGATCTGTGCACATTGATGATCAATGTTGTGGTGGGGTTTAAGGAGGAGGTGCCAATGAGCTAGCTGGAGACGACAATGCAAGAAGCCAAAGGTAGAATGGTAGGAAATGGAGTGGAGATTTGGGTCTATGTTGTCAAAGTCAAAGTTAAGTTAATTGTCATCTGCAGAAGTACGTGGTAGCTTACATAATAGCATGTGTTGTGCATGTTAAACAAGCAAAAATATACTTGCAGGAGTATCACAGGCAAATGGCATTATATAAGCAATATTTACAAGAAAAACATAAATGAAACATCAATCATCCCCAAGTTTTACATGATAGAATACAAGTAGAGCAAGAAAGAGATTTAGTGTAAAGGAATCAACGTGGTTATAGTTTCACTAAACTCTGGTGATTATGGGTGTGCTAGTTAGTTCAAGAACTAAACAGCTGAAGGGACATGGCTTTCCTTGAATCTGGTGGCGTGGGACTTTAACCAATCAGGGATAATAGCTGGGTGGGAGATTGGAACTAGGTTGTGGTGGTACTGGGGGTAGGGCAGTTTCAAAGTATCAAATGTAGACTTCCCAAGATGGGATCTGATCCAAGTTATGAAGATTTAGTCATTCCTAAAATGATAGGCAAAAGCCATTCTGGTTTCCAGAGTGCCATAACCATGGCTGAAAATGGTCATAGTCTCCATACCCTCTAGAAAGAAATAAAAAATTCAGAAAGGAAAATAGCATGACCTGTCTAAATTTCTGAAGTATAATTGCCTACCTTTTACTTTTCGATATGTTGGCACATGGCCAAGTGGTTAAAGCATTAAGTTATCTGAAGGTTGCTAGTTCAAACCTTGGCGGAAGCTGCATGTTGTGTCCTTGAGCAAGGCACTTAACCACACATTGCTCTGAGATGACACCGGTGCTCAGCTCTATGGGTCCTAATGCCCTTCCCTTGGACAACGTCGGTGGTGTGGAGATGGGAGACTTGCAGCTTGGGCAACTGCCAGTCTTCCGTAAAAAAATACCTTGTCCAGGCTTGCGCCTTGGAAACTTTCTATCAAGACTAACAGAGGCCTACACACATTACTACACTTTTCGATATAAAGCTGAAAATAAGTAAGTCATGTACAAGTACATTAGTTTGGATCACAAAAAAGATCCTGAAAATATCCATAATGGTGCTCTAGTAACTTCAGCACATAAAAATGTCAATGGATCATCTTGTCAGGCCTTGATCTAATCATTCTCAATCACCTCATCATTCCCAGCAGTCTTGAATTTTTTTTTCCATTTTTACTAATTCTTGATTTTCCCTGGAAAATGACAAGAGGATCAGCTTAGCCTGTTGACTCAGTCTGATGTCATCACTTCACTCCACTTCATTGCCAATTGGATGACATCCTAGTGTGGAGAAACTAGAACTCAATTCCCCAGTCTTCAGGCCAAATATCAAAAGGGCAAGAGAATGTGAAAAAAAACCTTTTTTTTTTAAATTTCAGAGCCAAAATAAGCATGATGAGACAAAGGCCTTCTTCTCAAACATAAGTAATTATATTTTATAATTCCAACATTCTGAAGATCTTTAGGAAAACAAAACACTATTAGGGCTCTTTGTCTCCCTCTCTTCGTATAGTCAGAACTGCTGGTCAACTCCTATATTAGCAGGTAAACAGAGAGGCATAGTTTGTTTCTGATAGCCGCAATAACCTGCTTGGTCTTGTTCTATATATAATATTTGAGCAATGTACTCTCTGAATAAGCATTCTTTCTTTGCATCAATAACTCATTATGGGTCATATGTAAAAATACTGGAATTGCATACGTCATAACTCCACCTCAAGATGCACACGCACCCTGCTTAAAGTAAAACTAAGTTAGATTCACATTTTGGACTCCCGTCTTTTCCTTCTAATTAGTTTAATGTTTTGGAGTTACAAGACATAACAGTTGTAATGGAGCATTTTTAAAATTAACCTGAGATACCTACCTACCTGTTGAAGTGCAGTTTAACTTTGGAGTTTTAAAAAAGCGCAGTAAGAAACTGTTGCGTTTAAAACAAAAAGCAGCGCAGCCCATATTTTTTTTGTTCAGAGCAGCACATTTTCTTTGGAAAAAGAAACATGATTGAGTTTTTTTAAAAAAGGCATTAAACAGGAGAATTCATGGTTTTATGAACTGTGAGTATTGGATGCTGATAATCATTAAAAAAAAACAAATGGCTGGCTATATCCGAAAGATCGACACATTTGATTACACAACAAATAACTGGATATTTTATACAGAGCTGATTGAGTAGTATTTTGAAGCAAATGAAATAGCCAATGAGCACACCAGTGAATGGTGTTTGAAGACATACAGTTTGCTTTGGAGTTTGACTGTTCCAATCAAACCAGCCAAGATAAGCTTTGCTGATATTGTGAAAGTAATGCAGTACCATTTAAAATCAAAACCATTGTTATTTGCAGAACGCTTTAGGATTGTCTGAGCATTGTCAATTCGGTCATGAGCTTAATGATGCACTGAGGGATCATTTAATTTGTGGAATCTTACAAGAAAACATTCATAAATGGCTCCTAACTGAATCACAACTTACATTTAAATGCAGTTGAAATAGCTGTATCAACGGAAACAGTAGACAGAGACGCAATTGAGTTACAGTCAGATATGAAAGTGAGCATGAACAAAATTGCAACAACAAAATAGAAATTGGCATGGCTGAACAAATTGTGTTACTATTGTGGCAGGGGCTCACATACAACTGCCTCATGCAGATTTAAAGCTGAAACTTTCAGAAAATTCAACAAAGTAGTAGACAAATTATGTACAAAAAAATAAATGGACTGCACAGAGAAAAGAAAAACAAAAGAAGTGAAGTTGCAGTTTCAAAAAGAGCATTAATTTGCATACAGTTGATGAAAAGTCTGAATAGAGTGACAGTACTAAGTAGCCTTGAGATTTTCACTGTGAAAACTAATAATAAACAAGCAATATGGCACACTCTAGAATTAAACAGCAAATTAATTAAAATGGAATTGGACACTGGCTCAGCTGTTTCAGTCCATTCCATGAAATGAATTCGAACAGCGTTTCAAAGATACTGAATTCAAACCTGCAGATATCCAACTAAGAACTTACACTGAAGAAAATATAACTCTGGTGCGAGTGCCATTTCTAACAGTGAAATACCACAACCAACAAGCCACATTGGGCTAGTATGTGGTCAAAACAGGAGTGCCAGCATTGTGGGGAAGTGACTGGCTGAGACAACTACAACTTGATTGGAGATCCATCCACTATTTGCATACCACATCCCCTGTAATAGAGTCAACTGAAGGCGAATTAAGAAAGGTACTGGATGATGCCACAGCAGTGTTCAAGGATGGCACTGGAAAACTCAAACACATCAAGGGTAAATTAGTGTTAAATGAAAATGCTGCACCCAAGGTATGCAAAGCCCATCAATTCCTTATATGATCCGTGATAAAGTAGCCAGTGAGCAAGGTCACGTGGAGGATGAAGAAATTCTTTCCAAGGTTGAATGGAGCCCATGGGGAGCACCAGTGGTCGCAGTAGCCAAGAAGAATGGGTCTGTCCAGATCTGTGCTAATTTTAAGGTCACTATCAACCCAGTATTGAAAGTAGTTCAATACCCTCTATCAGGATTGAGGATATCCTCGCAAACATTTTTGTAGGGAAACACTTCAGTGAAGTGGACTTAGCTGCAGCCTACCTAACAGATGGTGATGGAAGAAGAGTCCAAAGTGTTTCTCACCATAAGCACTCACAAGGGGCTTTATCACTACAATAGGCTTATTTTTGGATTAGCATCTGTAGCTGCACTCTGGCAGAAAGCTATGGACAAGGTGCTGTAAGGCTGCCCAGGCACTCAGTGTTACCTGGATGACATCATTGATACTGGTAAGGGTGACAAGGAACATCTCCAATATTTCAAGTGAGTGTTAAAAAGATTAGAAGATTGTGGGCTCAGAGCACAATGCAACAAATATGAAATCTTTAAACCAAGCATCACTTACTGTGGTCACAACATCAACACACAAGCATTACATAAATGTGCTGAGAAAACACAGGAAGTGGATTCCCCAAGGTCAAAGGACATATCATATTTGCAGACCTTTTTAGGATTGGTCAATTAGTGTGAAAGGTTCCTGTCAAACTTGGCTGTTGTGCTCCACCCCTTGAACTCATTGCTACAGATCAGGATGAAACAGCCATTGACAGAGTAGTGTGAAGTGGCTTTCAAGAAGGTGAAGGAAATGGTGACATCAGATACTGTATTAATATTTACATCATCAAGTGGAGCTTGCCTGTGACACCTGGTCTTATGGTATAAGTGCAGTCATGTCACAAGTGATGAGTGACTTCGCATCATGTTCCCTTATTGCTGCAGAGAAAAATTAGGCTCAGATTGACAGACAGACCTTGAATCCGAATTGGAGTGTAAAACATTTCAACCTGTACCTGTATGGTAGAAAGTTTATTGTCAACACTGATCATAAACCTTGAGTGCCCATTTTTAATCCACAGGGGAGTGTTCCACTAACAGCAACATCACAAATGTAGAAGTATGATCTGTTTATTGGAGTACACATTTATAAGATTGATCTCAAGGGGATACTAAGCATGAAAATATGGATGGATTGTCCTGTTCACCCTTGGAAAATGAAATACCTGAAAAATTTACAAGAGAAATACATCCTCTTCTTATTCTCCTTAACAGAAAATAAAAGTCTCCCTCTTATGGCAAACATAATCAAAAGAGAAAGCAGAGAAGGCCCTGCACTGTCTCCAGTCTACTTAGGTATTAAAATTGGCTGAAATGTGCAGTAGATGCTCCAGATCCCCCAGTTTTAACAGTGCTAGGATGAACTTGACCTTGATGGGGTCAAGTTCCCTATATGTGGGGATTAAGAGTTGTTGTACTATCCAAACTAAGAGTTAAAGTGTTGGAAGAGCTATATGCCAGTCATCCCGGTGCAGTTAAAATGAAAGTATTGGTTTGAAGCCTTGTCAGGTGACCTGGAATAAATCAGCAGATTGAGCAGCTTGCCATGCACTGTGCAGGATGTCAACACATCCAGAAGATGCCAAGAGCAGCATCTCTCCTTCCCTGGGAATGGCCTGCTTTGCCCTGGCAGAGGATTCAAGTGGATTTTGTCATCTCGTTCACTGATGCAATTTTTTTGGTAGTAGTGGATGCAGCTACAAAGTGGCCAGAAGTGTTCCCAATAGCCACCATTACAGCCTCACACACAGCTGATGGATTGAGAAGCCTCTTTGTAATAACTGCTGTTCCAGAACACTTAGTCGGTGACAATGGACCACAGGTTGTGTCAGAACAGTTGCAGTCATTCCTGAAAATGAATGGATTAAGACATATTACATCTGCAGCATACCACCTGGCTATGAATGGCTTGGCAGAAAAATTTGACCAGTCAGAGGCTAAAGCATTCTCAGCAATATCAGTAAAACACACTATACTGGTACCGAATCAGAAGCTCACCAATATCCTCCACTCATATCACAATGCAGCACACTCCACAACCAACAGTTCACCAGCTATGTTATCCCTGGGTCGTCCATTGCATTCACACCTGGATCTCCTCAAACCCAATCTCAGAAGATGTATGCAGAACTAACAGCTGGGACAAATTGAAGGCTCCTCAACCAAAGAGGTTTTATATTTAATTCCTGGACAAGCAGTCCTCACAAGAGTCTCCATAAGTGGAATGATTAAACCCAGAAGTGGACCACAATCCTACACAGTGGAGATTGTGTCTGATATCATCTGAAGATGACACATCAATCAGTTGAGGACAGCAAAGTCCATTGTTAGAGAATAAATGCAGCCACAGCTGTCAGAACCACTTACTGCAGTCTCAGAAACAACCCCTACAACCAACATGGAGGAAGCTCCAGAACCTGAGAATGTTTTACAGCCACAAGTCTCACCTCCCAGGCAGAGAGATCCCCCTTGTTAGGAAAAAATGTTATTCCACATGAGTAAAAAAGCCTCCACAGCGATTATATATTATTTTGGCCTGAATGGGACATTTTAAAATATACTATGCTGTGGATGGCTGTATATAGTAGTTGCATTGCATTCTGTGTATATGCTGCTGTTCTCTTTCATGCCTTGTGGCACATTGGGTGGCATTTTTTGCCGTTTCCTTTGCACTTACCTGCGTTTTACAATCCAACGCAGTTGGAAAGCATGCAACGGACCAGCTAGATTCGAAACCAAGACCATTCGCTTCGTAGTCCGGTGCTGATGCCACTACACTATTTAATTTTTCAGTATTATTTGTGTAATGTTGTAAATATATTGTTTGAGTAAGCATTCTTTATTTGCTTAAATAATCTATTTTGGGTTATCTGTAAAAATACATGCACATGTCAAGACACCATTATGTGATATATGTGCACCTTGCTTAAAGTAAAACAAAGTTAGGCTCATATTTTGGATTTCTATCTTCTCCCTTTAATTAGGTTAATGTTTTGGACTTACAAAACATAACAGTTCTCACCCTATCAGTGATATTCCCTTTGCTCTACCCTTCTCTCTCCCAATTTCTCTGCAATTTACAGCAATCCTTTGTTTTCTCTCTTCCCCACTTCAGAAGAAGTGTCAGTGATGGAAAACTCATTCTGTTTCTCTTTCCATTGATACTGACGAGTAGTTCCAGCATCTGTCTATTTATAATAAAACCTATTAGCAGCTGAGAAGAGGCCAACAATTAAAATTAGTAAAAACTCCAGGTGCATATTGTACTGTGTAGAAATACCAAACAAAGAACACCTTTCAAGCGGACATTAAACACATCTACGTTTCAGCACCAATGCTACCATCTAATGACTACTGTGTTCTCTAACACGTTATCAAAGTCAATTTTTAGGTGAATCAAGCCCAACAATTATCCCCCATTCTTAATTGCCCATGGTGAAGTGATGATGGGCCATATTCTTGAACCTCTTTTGTAGCTTGTCACTCAGTTCAAGCCTGAAGCTTAAGTACTGAATATCTTCAAAAACCTGAATAGAAATGTAAACATGTCACCACCAATCATTCACGTTTAGTCATTTCTATATGGCAGTTCAGAATTTAATATTTTTAACATAACCATACAAGATAAGAATCCTAAAATCAGTTTGTACTTCCAAATTTTTTTCCACTGTGAGGCAGAAGGGCACAATGGGCTTTAAAATGGACATTTAATTCTTCAGGACAGATTTGTAAAATTATTTTGTCTGAACTGTGTCATTTTTCAGTAGATGGCTGTGCTAGGGAATCAGTAAAATATTAGTGGTTTCATAAAATTGCAATCTGCATCTGGGAGTTAATCATGAATCTAACATTGAAGAATTTTTAAATTTTTGACTGGCAAGTGTACAATTGCAATTAATAGCAAATACAAATGTTATTTTCGTAGGAAATAGCCTTCATTTACTTCACTATTATTGCAATTTCTTCTTTGCCACAACATCCACCTCCAGTCCCACCCGCAGGCATTCTGCAGAGTGGATCATTTGACTCACAGAGTATACCATTCAAATGATGGGATAAAAAATGTATTAGTTTCTCACCAGAGAAATGTCATTCTGCCAATTTCTCAAAAACGACATCAATGTCTGTCAAAGAAATATCTGTACATGGTCCTGTGTGATGAAGCCAGTGGGGTAAGGATGGAAACAAGAGGCAACTGTATGGGGATTACAACAGTGATAAAAAAAAACAGCAGAAAGTATATAAATGTTCAGCCAATCTACAGAATGTGTGGCTTATTACAGAATTTGATTAGATTCGCAGGAGTGAAAATCATAAAGTGACAAGAGAATTTATCCCCATGTTGAAACAACTAGACACAAATCAAGATTAGACCAACTAGACACAAATCAAAATAAGCCTGGTAAGTTACATCTGATCAGACACACTGATGCTGAAGTAGGATTAACATTGAGTCAATGTGACGCTATCGATATCCAACAGGTAAAGTCTTGGGAGAATGAAGGAGATAAGGGCATTACAGCAAGCCATTTTTTTGGATGCTCTGTTTCTGTCACTGCTCTGCTTAACTGTCTGGAGAAAGGTTAATCAAATTTTGTCTCATCATTTCCCCGTGACAAATGGAACTATTGAGCAATTGTGAGCATGATATGGAGGTGGTGCATTCATTCATGACAAATTTCCGAAAGGAGCCATTAACAGAAGCCTAATTTGCATCTTCAGGTCCTGAACTTTTACTTCAGATGTCTTGAAAATAGCAGCAGAACCAATATCTGTGCAGATTGCTTATAAGCCATTCCACTGATAAATTAGTAAGCTCCCTACTTTCATTTTACAACCTTTGGCTAGGGTTGAACATTTTAATTTCCCTTCTATTGATTTCACTAAAAATGAATGGTTTGCTGTCAGAAAACTTCAACAAAGCATCTTTAGAGTCACAGAATCATTGAGCATCTCAGCACAAAAACAAGCCTTTTGCCTCAACTAGTCCGTGTCAATCTTTACTCTGCCTAATCTCATTGACTCACGCCTAGACCATAGCACTCCACACCCTTCCCATCCAAAACTTCTCTTAAGTGTTGCAATCAAACCAGCATCCATCAGTTCCACTGGCAGCTCACTCCACCCACACACCACTCTCTGAGTGAAGCAGTTCCTTTGCAGATTCCCCATGAGAGAATAAAGGAAATTTGAAATGATTGGTTTCCATGATTCTGATAAAAACAGTATCTCAGTAACATCACTATTTCAAGAATATGGTCATTGTTGGGTCTATTTTACATTCATTGGTGGCCATGCATCACCAATTCCTTCCTTGTTAAGTG
The DNA here is from genome assembly GCF_030144855.1 of Hypanus sabinus. Classification (NCBI taxonomy): domain Eukaryota; kingdom Metazoa; phylum Chordata; class Chondrichthyes; order Myliobatiformes; family Dasyatidae; genus Hypanus; species Hypanus sabinus. The sequence goes on from NC_082719.1 coordinate 73,972,202, forward strand.
CGGTCCTGTATTAGTAGAAGTGGTAGAGGTATTCAGGAGCGACAAGTGAAATCTTCTGAATAGCAAATTCATTTCCTTCACAAAATTGGCCATTCAGGAAAACTATGTTTAAAACTAGGCCTATGGAAACACCATCACCTCCAAGTCCTGCACTATTCTGACTTAGAAACCTGTTGCTATTCCTTCATCATTACCAAGACTAAATCCTGGAATTTCCTCTGCAACAGCACTGAGGAACCATTTTCACAAAAATAATTGCAGTACCTCAAAAAGACAGACATGGGAAATCAAAATTGGATGATATAACCTAATGAAGAGTCACATCCTGAAACGTCAAAAAGTTAGTCATCTGGTAATGTGAAATTACAGGTTGGAATTATTAGAACTACATTCTAACAGACAAGATCAATTCTCACACCATCGACTCAATTCAGTACAGTAGGTACAGTACATAAGGAGGTTTCAATGTTTTATCCTGAGGTAAATTCACATAGAATGAGCACGCAAATGCTCAAGGGACTTAACTCATGAGACACCAACTATCCGTCTTTTCAAATTGTGTTATCGTACAAATCTTGAGAAAACATAGTTTTCAAAAATGGACATCCAGAGAATAGTAGCCATATAACAACATATATAACCAAATAACAATCACAGCACGGAAACAGGCCATCTCGGCCCTCCTAGTCCCACTTACCCACACTCAGCCCATAACCCTCCACTCCTTTCCTGTCCATATACCTATCCAATTTTACCTTAAATGACACAATTGAACTGGCCTCTACTACTTCTACAGGAAGCTCATTCCACACAGCTATCACCCTCTGAGTAAAGAAATACCCCCTCATGTTTCCCTTAAACTTCTGCCCCCTAACTCTCAAATCATGTCCTCTCGTTTGAATCTCCCCTACTCTCAATGGAAACAGCCTATTCACGTCAACTCTATCTATCCCTTTAAAAATTTTAAATACCTCGATCAAATCCCCCCTCAACCTTCTACGCTCCAATGAATAGAGACCTAACTTGTTCGACCTTTCTCTGTAACTTAAGTGCAGGTAACATCCTAGTAAATCGTCTCTGCACTCTCTCTAATTTATTGATATCTTTCCTATAATTCGGTGACCAGAACTGTACACAGTATTCCAAATTTGACCTTACCAATGCCTTGTACAATTTTAACATTTCATCCCAACTTCTGTACTCAATGTTCTGATTTATAAAGGCCAGCTTTCCAAAAGCCTTCACCACCCTATCTACATGAGACTCCACCTTCAGGGAACTATGCACTGTTATTCCTAGATCTCTCTGTTCCTCTGCATTCCTCAATGCCCTACCATTTACCCTGTATGTTCTATTTGGATTATTCCTGCCAAAATGTAGAACCTCACACTTCTCAGCATTAAACTCCATCTGCCAACGTTCAGCCCATTCTTCTAACCGGCATAAATCTCCCTGCAAGCTTTGAAAACACACCTCATTATCCACAACACCTACTACCTTAGTATCATCGGCATACTTACTAATCCAATTTACCACCCCATCATCCAGATCATTTATGTATATTACAAACAACATTGGGCCCAAAACAGATCCCTGAGGCACCCCGCTAGTCACTGGCCTCTATCCCGATAAACAATTATCCACCATTACTCTCTGGCATCTCCCATCTAGCCACTGTTGAATCCATTTTATTACTCCAGTATTAATACCTAACGACTGAACCTTCTTAACTAACCTTCAATGTGGAACTTTGTCAAAGGCCTTGCTGAAGTCCACATAGACTACATCCACTGCCTTACCCTCATCAACATTCCTCGTAACTTCTTCAAAAAACCTGATACCTGAGAAGTAGTAAACAAATCAGAAAATCAATTGAACACAGAATATATTACATTACATCACAGTGCCATTTGGCCCAGGATGCTGGGCCAGTCTTTTAACCTACTTCAAGATCAAGCTGAACCTTCTGTCCCACACAGCTTTCCATTTTGATTTCATCTCTTAAATGTCCCCAGTGTATTTGCCTCGATCACCAGCCCTGGTGGTGTGTTCTACACAACCATCACTTTCTGTGTTAAAATACCTACCTCTGACATACACACTATAATTTCCTTTATTCACCTTAAAAGTTATACCATTCTGACCCTGGGATAAAGGTGCTGGCTGTTAACTTGATGTAAGCCTCATATCATTTTGTGTACCTCTCATCCTCTTTTTTGCCAAAGAGAAAAGCCCTAGATCGCTCAACCTGTCTTCATTGGACATGCTCTCCAACCCAGACAGCATCCTGTTAAATCTTCTCTGCGCCCTCTTTAAAGATTCGTAGTGAGCAGAACTGGACACAATATTCCACATGTTTTATTTTAAATAGAGCTGCAACATTGCCTCACAGCTCCTGAATTCAATCCTTCAACTAACGAAGGGCAATACAACACAGCCCTTCTTAGGCACCCTATCAACTTGTTTGGCAACTTTGAGGGATCTATGCACATAGACATCAAGATCCCTCTATTCCTTCACACTTCAGAGATTTCTGCCACTAAGCATTTATTCTGCCTCCCATGAGGAACCTTGTCAAATGGTCATCACTGAATCATGGTTGAAGTATGGTTATTGTTGGCAGCTGAATGTCCAAGGTTACGTGTTATATCAGAGGGATAGACAGGTAGGCAGAGGGGGTAGTGTGACTCTACTGGTAAGAATAGCACCAAGTCAGTAGAAAGATGTGACATAAGATTGGAACATGTTGAATCCTTGTGGGTTCAGTTAAGAAATTGCAAGGGTAAAATGACGTTGATGGAAGTCATACACAGGCCTCCCAACAGTGGCCTGGAGGTGGGCCACGGTTTACAACAGGAAATAGAAAAGGGGAGTCTAAAAGACAATATTATGATAGTCATTGGAGATTTTAACATGCAGGTCAATTGAGAAAATCAGATTGGTAATGGATCTCAATCGAGTGAGTTTGTTGAATGCCTAAGAGATGGCTTTTCGGAGCAGTTTGTCGTAGAGCCTACTAATGGATCAGCTATACTGGATTAGGTGTTACGTAATGAACCAGAGGCGATTAGGGTGTGTAAGGTAAAAGAACCCTTAGGAACTAGTGATCACAATATGATTGGGTTCAACTTGAAATTTGATAGGGCGAAAGTGAAGTCTGACATAGCACTATTTCAGTGGCATAAGGGAAATTACAGTGGTATGAGAGGGGAGTTGGCCGAAGTAAATTGGAAACAACTGCTGGCAGGGATGTCAGCAGAGCAGCAATGGCATGCGTTTCTGGGAAAAATTAGAAAGGTGCAGGGCATATGTATTCCAGAAATGAAGAAATTTTCAAATGGTAAAATAGTATAGCCATGGTTGATAAGGGAAGTCAAAGCTATTGTAAAAACAAAAGAAAGAGCATACAACAAAGCAAAAATTAGTGGATTGAAGATAGAGGATTGGAAAGTACTTAAAAACCTACAAAGAGCAACTAAAAATATCATTAGAAAGGAAAAGACGAAATATGAAAGCAAGCTAGCAAATACTATCAAAGTGGATAGTAAAAGCTTTTTCAAGTATGTTGAAAATAAAAATGAGAGTGGATATAGGACCGCTAGAAAATAAGACAGGTGAAATAATAATGGGGGACAAGGAGATGGCAGATGAACTAAATGAGTATTTTGCATCAGTCTTCACTGTGGAACACACTAGTGGTAGCCTGATGTTGTAGTGTGTGAAGGAAGAGAAATGGGTGCAGTTACTGTTACAAGAGGGAAGGTACATAAGTCACCCGGACCTGATGAACTGCATCCTAGGGTTCTGAAAGAGGTAGCATTAGAGATTATGGTGGCATTAGAAATGATCTTTCAAAAATCCCTGGACTCTGCCATGGTGCCAGAGAACTGGAAAATTGCAAATGTCACTCCACTCTTTAAGAAGGAAGGAAGGCTGCAGAAAGAAAATTATAGACCAGTTAGCCTGACCTCAGTAGCTGGGAAGATGTTAGAGTCAATTGTTAAGGATGAGGTGTTGGAGTACTTGATGACACGGGACAAGATAGTACAAAGTCAGCATGGTTTCCTTCAGGGAAAATCTTGCCTGATGAACCTGTTGGAATTCTTTGAGGAAATTACAAGTAGGATAGATGAAGGGGATGTAGTGGATGTTGTATATTTGGACTTTCAGAAGGCCTTTGACAAGGTACCACACATGAGGCCACTTACCAAGTAAAGAGCCCATGGTATTACAGGAAAGTTACTAACATGGTTAGAGCTTTGGCTGATTGGTAGGAGGAAGCAAGTGGGAATAAAATGATCCTTTTCTGGTTGGCTGCCAGTGACTAGTGGTGTTCCACAGGGGTTGGTGTTGGGATCACTTTTTTTTAATGCTGTATACAAATGATTAGATGATGGAATAGATGGCTTTGTTGCCAAGTTTGCAAATGATACAAAGATTGCTGGAGGGGCTGGTAGTGTTGAGGAAACAGGTGGGATGCAGAAGGACTTAGACAGATTAGGAGAATAAGCAAGAAAGTGGCAAATGAAATACAATAGTAGAAATAAACATGCAGGATACTTTCTAAACGGGGACAAAATCCAAAAATCAAAGTGACTTGTAGTCCTTGTGCAGAACACTCTAAAGGTTAACTTGCAGGTCAAGTCGGTGGTGAGGAAGGCAAATGCAATGTTAGCATCCATTTCAAGAGGTCTGGAATACAAGAGCAAGGATGTGATGCTGATGCTTTATAAGGTACTAGTGAAGCCTCACCTTCAATATTGTGAACAGTTTTGGGCCCCTCTTCCTGGAAAAGATGTGCTGGTATTGGAGAGGGTCCAGAGGATGATTCCAGGAATGAAAGGGTTATCATATGAGGAACATCTGATGGCTCTGGGTCTGTACTTACTGGAATTCAGAAGGATGAGGGTGGATCTTATTGAATGTTGGAGGGCCTAGACAGAGTAGGTGTGGAAAGCATCTACATGGTGGGGAGTCTAGGACAAGATGGCACAGCCTCAGAATAGAGGGGCGCCCTTTCAAAACAGAGATGCAGAGAAGTTACTTTAGCCAAAGGGTGGTGAACTTGTGGAATTTATTGCCACATGCAGCTGTGGAGGCCAGGTCATTGGGTATATTTAAGTCAGGGATTGATAGGTTCTTGATTCGATATGGCATCAAAGGTTACGGGGAGAAGGCCGTGAACTGGGGTTGAGGAGGAGAAAGAAAGGAACAACCATGATTGAAAGGCGGAGCAGACTCAATGGGCCAGATGGCCTAATTCTGCTACTACGTCTTATGGTCTAAATGCCTTACTAAAATCCATGTAGACAACACCCTCTGCCCTAACCTCGTCATTCTCTCATGTCACCTTGTCAAAAAGCTCAATCAAGTTGATAAGGTACAACTTACCATGACAAGGCCATGCTGGCTCTCCCTAATTGGGTCATGGGTTTCCAAATGCTCATATAGCCTATACCTAAGCATTTTCTCCAGCAATTGACCTACAACTGACATGAGACTCACCAGTCTATAGTTCCCAGGATTTTCCTTTATTCCCTGCTTAAATAGTACAACATTAGCCACTCAACAGTCCTCCAGGACCTCACTTATGGTTAGGGAGGACATAAAGATACAGGTCATTACCCTCGCAATCTCTTCTCTTGCCTCCTTTAATAACCTGATCCCCTGGTCCTCCGTATCTTTTACCTTGGTAAATACTGAAGCAATGTGCTCAATAAGAACCTCACTCACATTCTTTGGACATTTGCATCCAAGCAAATGTTTCCTACTTTATCCTTGAGTGGTCCCACCCTCTCCCTACTTATCCTCTTACTCTTGATGTATGCCTTGGGATTCATCTTAATTCTACTTGCCAAGGACTTTTCCTGGCCCCTCCTGGCTTTCCCAATTCCCTTCTATAATTATTTGCTGGCTTCTTTATACTCCTTGTGTGCTTTGTTAGATCTTAACTCCTGAAGCTTTAGATATGTTTTTCTTCTTCTTGACTAAATTCATCACCTCTCTGGACAAGCAAGGTTCTCTCATCTTTCCATCCCAGTCCTTCTTTCTAACAGGAACATACCTTTCTTGTACTCTGTGCAATTGATCTTCAAACACACTCCACATGTCAGATTTGGACTTTCCAGAGAAAAGGTGTTCCCAATTAACACTTCTTAGTTCCTGCCTAATGCCTTTGTAATTTGACTTACTCCAATTTAAAACTCTCCCGTAAGGAATGCATCTATCGTTAACTATAGCTATCCTGAAAGTTAAGGAGTTGTGGTCACTGTTCCTTAACTGCTCAACCACTGAAAGGTCAGTCACCTGGCCAGGCTTACTACCCAACATCAGGTCCAATATGGCCCCTCCTCTCATCGTACCATGCACATATTGATTTAAGAAATCTTCCTGGATACACTTAACAAATTCTACCCCACCTAAGCCCTTTACACTAAGAAGGTCCCAGTTCTGCATCCTGGGCCCCATTGTAACCTACAACAACCACCTACACTTTCATGATACCACCAACCTTCATGTCATCTGCAAACTTAGCAACCCACTCTTCCACTAGCAGGGGTCCTGGAACACCATTGCCCACTGAACTCCAGGCAGAATAGGCACCATTGACTAAGCACCTTCTGTTTTCTTTGATGTGCTATATGAGCCATTGCAGTGTGTGAGCGTTGGTACTGTGTCTTGTACCTTGGTTCCAGGGGGATGCTGTTTCATTTGGCTGTATTCAGGCGTATGGTTAAATGACAATTAAACTTGAATTTGAATGAGCCTACCAGAGGGGACCTTGTCAAATGCCATACTAAAATCCATATAAACCAGATCCAATTCTCTACCTTCATCTATTTGATTTGTCACTTACTCGATGAAGTCAATCAAACTCGTGAGGCACAACCTGTCCCTCACAAAGCCATGCTGGCTCTCTCCAATCAGACTATGCTTCTCCTAATACTCATTGTACAGTTCAAGGACAGAATCGGCTGAGGTGTGCATGGAAACTGGTGGTGGTGGGATGTAACCTCAATTCAGAAAACTCCATTCCTCCTCAATTCCTGTAACAGTGTCATAGCAATTCACCAGAAAATATGGAATCCCATTTGAGAAAACTGATAAAACCTGTTGTTTGGTTATTGTTAACTTATTGAAGATAAGAGGAAAGAATCTCACTTTGTTGCTGATCCAGTTGTTCTCAGTTCATCAGGTGCTGAGGCCAAGCCATTCCTTGGCCACATTATACAAATATCTGGATCATGGGAATTCCTGTGAGGTCCCCTGGTGCCACAATACTCTTAAAGCCAGAAGAAACTCAGGCCCATAGACGTTTCAATTTGATCTTGCTGTTGTTTGCATTTATCAGCTGTGACATAAAAAGGCTTTAACAGGCTAATAACAGGGTTTTTTCCACCCACTTGTCAATAATGACAACTGTTCTATCTTTGGAAACAAAGTAACTAAATATCTCTCAGACCAGGGTCACGTATAAGGCCAATAGATTGAGTGTTGGGCCAACATCGGTCTGCAGATACAAGGGATCAGCATTTTAAACAAACAGACCTTATCTCCTGCATTCAGTACTAATAATGTGGCCTCCTCTGTTTTGCAGGAACATAGCATAGACTAGGCGCTCTGTCTACAGCATCCATCTTAAGGTTCCAGTTGTATGTTATTTTACTCTATTTTCCCCACTCTCTTGTCAAACTTTCTGTCCTTGGCCTTCACCTTTCTGATGGAGAGGCCAGGCACAATGGAAATACACCTCAACGGTAGCTTATAATCTAATGGTGTGAACAGTTCCCATCATCCCCTCCTCACCTGGTTCTACCTATCAGCCAGTAGCCTTTGTCCTACCTCACTCTCATTCTGTATATGGGAGTTCTTCCTCTTTCCTCTCTGTCCTGATGAATTGAAATACTGACAAACACCTCCTGCTTCCACAGAAGATGCTTGGCCCACTGACTTCTTCCAGTGTCCTGTTTGTTTTCTGAGGCAAAATCTCTGCTTAAACCCAGGATCAATAAAATAGCCTGTGGGAATGACCCCCACCAAACACTAAAATGATTATGCTTAAGTAGTGGATAGGAAGTAATATTCTGATTCTAAAGAAAGTCTTTTGAATAACTCATGACCTAGGTCTTTGCCTGTGAGCCAGTAGCCCATGTTGGCAATGGGCAATGAATAGGCTAATGTGCACTAAAACACTGTTTTGGCTTGAATGACATCATTAGACATTGTTTTGCTTATCACTCAAATTGGTCCACTGCACTCTGCACTCCACTCCGTCCTGTCCCACCTGGAAAATGGTGCCTCATAGGTCATGATAATATTTATTGACTTCAGCTTGGCATTTAATACAATCACCCTCAGAAGCTGGAGGGTAAGCTGTCCTCATTGGGCCTCAATGCCTCTCTCTGTAACTGGATCCTGGTCCTTTTGGCAGAAAGGCCACAGTTAGTGTTAGCAGAAACATCTCTAGTCCTATGGTGCTGTGCACTGGCACACATAGCCCACTATTGCCCATGCTGCTGATGCATAACTGCACTGCCAGATCCAGTTCAAACTGCATTATTAAGTTTGCTGATGACACAACAGTGGCTGGCCTCATCAACTACAATGACGAGACAGGACAGCATACAGAGAGGAGGTAGAGTGGCTGGTAGAATGGTGCAAGCCTAATAATTTGATTCTCAAAGAGGACAAGACCAAAGAGATGATTGTGGCCTTTAGGAAGGTGCAGGCTAGTGCAGGCTCACTACACGTAAATCCAGGGAGACAGTTAGGAGGCATGAAGTTTCTTGGACTGCACTTAATAGGTGATCTTACCTGGTCCGTAAGCACCACCTCGTTGGTCAAGAAAGCACAGCAGTGACTCCACTTGCTGTGGAGATTGAGGCAAGTTAGGATCCCCCATCCCCAGCTCCTATTCAAAACAATTTTTACAGAAGCATCATCAAGAGTGACCTGACCAGCTAAGGGATTTGTGTGGCATCTGACCTAAAGTTCTTACAAAGGATTGCAAGGAATGCTGAGTGGGCTCTCCTCCACCCATCAGAGGTATTTATCAGGAGCACTGTGTACACAGCGCCCTTTGCATTGACAATGATCCTTTCCATCTGTCGGCAATTTCTTTGATACCCTACTGGGACAAGAACTGTTAGGATAGGATCAACTTCTTTCTCCAGGCTGTAAGATTATTGAACCTTCCTGCCAGCACCCAGGTTTCATCACATATGAAACATGAGTGGTGTTACACTTGTATTGTAAATGGACTTAATTATTTGCTAATTTATTAGTGCTAATATTTCTTCAGGTGTTGTGCGTCTGAGTCATATGTACTGTGTTCTGCACCTCGGTCTGGAGGAATGTTGTTTCGTTTGGTGGTATAATGTGTACCATTGAATGACAATAAATAGAACTTGAACTTAATCTGAGGGAGGTCTCTGGGTTGATCCTAGAGCATCATCAATTTGTAAGAATGGTGCCCTTTAAAAGGCACCTAACCAAGGAAGGTTTGTTGAATCATATTTTAATCAACCCACCCATCCCTAATATGAAGATATGGTGGACACCCACACACACACTTGAACAAATACAGACACATACACACATCCTCAAAAGCCCATCAAGAATACAGTTGAATAGCTTGCTACATTTTCCAGTATCATCCCTGACCAAAATCCAGCTTTTCTCCCATACTAGTAAAGATATTGAAGCAAAGAAATTTGATTGCAGGAGAATTTCAAATAATATTCAGCTGACAGAGCTGCAGGCATGCAAGTTGGGAAGGCATTTCTGTAATAATACAAAGACAGCAGCCCTGACTACGTGCCAAGAATGAGTTCAAATCACAGAGTCAAACATTTGGAGGTTTATTAAAGGTTAAATGAACAGGCATACTCACAGCCAAGACCAAGACTACGCGTGGAAGTAATATAAACGGTGGACCAGAGCATCTGTAGTGTACCAGAATATTGATTCATTTCATTGGCATTTTCACAGAAAAACATTCAATGTTAGCTTAATAGGATCTTATATTTAATTGTATGATCATGTCTAAATGTTACCCAATGAAGCATTTAATTTTTAGCACTCCATGGGACCACAATTGTTGAATATATTTTTTGTTATTTGCATAATTTATTCAGGCATGAAGATGTGAGCTGACTTCAAATAATCCACTTAATCTTTATAATTGTTTCTGTTAAAAAGCACTACGTTTCTGATTTTTATTTGTCCATTTTTGGCCCTAAATTATTAGATAGAGCATTATAAAAAATTTGCTTTTATGATGCTCTAATGGATATCAAAACATGCATCGTAATCTTAATCTTTCCCTTCAATATTTCTGATGGGAAATTATATATCTGATAGATATACAAACTTGGCTTTAAAATGCCATTCAATTTAACACCAATGCTGGGGAAATGCTTGAACAATAACATGAGAGGAAAGTGCATATGATGACAATGGTTAAATTATAGGAATGACTTCAAAGCCTGGAATATTGACTCAGAGACATGAGCGCAAATTATATCATGATAGTAGGAGAATTTAAATTGATGGATTTAAATAATTTGGAATTTAAAAAGAGCTATTGGTATTGGTAACCACATAACTAACGAATGTTATAAATCCCAGGTGTTTAATTATTATCAATTGGGGAAGCAAATCAGCCTTTCTGACCTCATGTAGCTATGTGACTCCAGACCAGCAGTGTGGCTGGCTTCTTTACTGCATCTGTTCAGGGACAATGCTGATATTAGTGACATCCACATCCCAACACTGAATAAACAGCAATAACATCCAGATTACAGGTTAAAGGGCAAATCATGTTCGCCAATCATTAGGTTTATGGTTTCAGAGCCCACAGATGAAGTGGAATTAACACCCAGTGGGGTCAAAGGAGTGGTAGCAGTGTGCATGCAAATTTACAAGTGGGTAAGAAAAGTCATGCATGGAAATCCTTCTGCAATGCACAATCTTTTTCAGTGTCATCCCTGCCATGAACAGAGCTTCAAATGACATAATTTCCTTACATTGCTCATTTTGGAGTTTTGCAAGGTAAATTAGATCACATCGTTCCAAGCAGCATACTCTCCTCTTTCCTGAAACAGCTAATAGTATTTCCCCAGTCTGGGACCTACTGAGGTAATTCACACAAATAAGTTGCTGCAATTCCCCTAACAACCAACCCTGACCCTCATTCCCAAAGTCTCCAGCCCGTCAATCTGCTAATCACTAACACCTTCCCTCTGCTCTCAAATTCTAGCCAGAGACACCAACTTCCACGTAATGTCCCCCATCCCCAGCACAGGAGTCAGCCAAAAATTTCCTTCCCACCAACAACTCAGGTTTCTATCGAGCCCCTGAGTGGCAGCCTCCTCCACTCTCAGTCATAGATGGTGCACTTTAATTTGCACTAAAAAGCACTCAAAGGAGAACTTACACTGGCAACAATATAAAGTTTAAGAACAGAAAACTGCATAGTTGGCCAACAACTGAAACAATATTACCATACCAGATAGCATACATAGAACATAGAATATCACAGCACAAAACAGGCCTTTCAGCCTATGATGTTGTGCTGACCTTAAACCTGTTCTAAGATCAATCTAACCCTTCCCTCCTACATAACCCTCCATTTTACTATCAACCATTTGCCTAAGAGTTTCTTAAATGCCTCAGAGTACTTTCCCCAAAGAATTACAGTTTCTATGTAAATAGTTGGATTGAGTAGCTATTTTTTTTTAGGACAGTGGAAAAATAGGTAATGCAATGGAAAAGCCCAAGATATACTCCCTTTATAGAATATTACATAGTCAACAAGTGGAGAGAAATTTGGGGATGCTCATGAGAGACAGCTTAGCAAAGCAGTCGATAAGTATGTGAGTTCTAAGGCTTTATAAGCAGAATATAATGCTAACCGTATCATGGGAACATGGGGGTGAACAATCCTTACACTTTTGAATTTGGTGTGCCGCCTGTAAGGGGGAGGGACACTAAGCAGACACAACCTTCAAAAGGGAGTTGGATAACCAGCTGAAGGAGAAAAAATGTAAGAATTAGAGAAAAGAGAGAGATTGGGACTAATTAATTGCTCTCTGAAAGAGCTATTGTTGTTTCCTGTTGTATAAGACCATAAGACATACAAGCAAAATTAAGCCATTTGGCCCATCAAGTCTGCTCTGCCATTTTATCATGGCTGATCCAATTTCTATCTCAACCCTATTCTCCTGTCTTCTCAACATAACCTTTTTTCACACCTTGACAAATCAAGAACTTATCAGCCTCTACCTTAAATACACTCAATGGACTCCACAGTTGCATGGGTGACAATGAATTCCATGGATTTACCACCTTCTGGCTAAAGAAATTCCTCCTAAATGGTTGTCCCTCTCTTCTGAGCTGTACCCTCTGGTCCTAGACTCCCCCACTACATGAAACATCCTTTCCACATCCACTCTATCTAGACCTTTCAACATTTGATAGGTTTCAATGAAATCCCGATTCATTCTTCTGAATTCCAGTGAGTACCGGCCCAGAGCCATCAAATATCTCTTCTATGATAACACATTCATTCCCAGAATTGTTCTTGTGAAACTCCTCTGAGCCTTCTGCAAGGTTAGCTCATTCTTTCATAGATATGAGATCAAAAATTGGGCACAAAACTCCAAGTAAATACACAACCAAATTGATCTACAAGTTAACCTTTAGGGAATCCTGCACAAGGACTCCCAAGTCACCTTGCACTCAGATTTTTGAATTTTCTCCCCATTTAGAAACTAGTCTACACTTTTACTCCTTATACCAAAATGCATGACGATGCCCTTTCAGACACTGTATTCCAGCTGCCACTACTTTGCCCATTCTCCTAATCTGTCTGGTCCTTCTGTAGCCTCCCTGCTTCCTCAACATGACCTACCCCTCCATCTATCTTTGTATCATCCACAAACTGGCCACAAAGCCATTAATTCCATCGTCCAACTCATTGATATATAACATATAAAGAAGTGATCCCAACATCAATCCCTGCAGAACACTAGATTCTGGAATGGTACCTGAGGGCTGGAAGCCCAGCATAAAAGATTCCTTTTATTCCCAGACTTTGCATCCTGCCAATCAGCCAATCCTGTATCCATGCTAGTATCTATCCTGCAACACTATCCTCGCTTATCTTGTTAAGCAGCCTCATGTGCGGCAATTTGTCAAAGGCGTTCTGAAAATCCAAGTACACGACATCCACTGATTCTCTTTTGTCTATCCTGCTTCTTATTTCCTCAAAGAATTCCAACAGATTTGTCAGGCAAGATTTTCCTTTGAGGAAACCATGCTGACCTTGGCCTATATTATCATGTGCTGAGTAACCTGAGACCTCGTCCTTGACAATTGACTCCAATATTTTCCCAACCACTGAGGTCATCCTACTAGCCTATAGTTTCTTTTCTTCTGCCTCCTCCGCTTCTTGATGGGTGGAGTGACATTTGCAATTTTACAGCCCTCCAGTACCATTCCAGATTCTAATGATTCATGAAATATCATTACTAATGCCTTCACAATCTCTTCAGCTACCTCATTCAGAACCCCAGGGTGTAGTCCATATGGTCAAGTGACTAATCTACCTCAGATCTTTAGCTTCCCAAGCACCTTCTCCCTAGTAATAGCAAATGCACTCACTTCTGCCCTCTGACAGTCTGGAACTTCTGGCATACTGCTAGTGTCTTCCACAGTGAAGAATGTTGCAAAATATTTATTATTTTCCGGTGGTCCAAACCCTACTCTTGCCTCTCTTTTACTTTTAATATAATTGAAAAAAACATTTGATATTATTGACTTGCTTTTCACCTTTTCTGTCCCTGTCTGGTTGGCTGCCAGTGACCAGAGGTGTTTCGCAAGGGTCAGTGCTGGGACCACTTCTTTTTATGCTGTATAACAATGATATAGATGATGGAATAGATGGCATTGTTGCCAAGTTTTCAGATGATACAAAGATTGGTAGAGGGGCAGGTAGTGTTGAGGAAATAGGTAGGCTGCAGAAGGAATTAGACAGATTAGGAGAATGGACAAGAAAGTGGCAAGTGAAATACAATGTTGGAATATGCATGGTCATGCACTTTGGTAGTAGAAATAAATGTACAGACTTTTTTCTAAACAGGGAAAAAATCCAAAAATCTGAGATGCAAAGGGAGTCCTTGTGAGTCCTTGTGCCAAACTCCCTAAAGGTTAACTTGCAGGTTGAGTCAGTGGTGAGGAAGGCAAATGCAATGTTAGCATTCATTTCAAGAGGTCTACAATACAAGAAGAGAGATGTGATGCTGAGACTTTATAAGGCACTGTTGAGTATTGTGAATATCTTGGGCTTCATCTCTAAGAAAAGATGTGCAGGCATTGGAGAGGTTTCAGAGAGGTGGTTCACAAGGATGATTCCAGGAATGAAAGGGTTATCATATAAGGAATGTTTAATGGCTCTGGGTCTGTACTGGAATTTAGAAGGATAAGGGGGCATCTCATTAAAACCTCTTGAACATTGAAAGGCCTAGACAGTATAGATGTGGAAAGGATGTTTCCCATGGTGAAGGAGTCTAGGACAATCGGGTACACCTCAGGACAGAGAGGCATTCATTTAAAACAGAGATGCAAAGAAGTTTCATTAGCCAGAGGGTGGCAAATTTGTGGAGTCTGTTACCACAAGCTGCAGTGGAGGCCTGACCGTTAGGTATATTTAAGTCGTGATTGGACATGGCATCAAAGGTTACGGCAAGAAGGCTAGGAAATCGGGTTGAGGAGGGGAAAAAAGGATCAGCTATTAATTGAATGGCAGAGCAGAGTTGATGGGCCAAATGGCCCAGTTCTGCTCCTGTGTCTTATGGTTTTATGATCTTATGGCTTTTTAGTTGCCTTCTGTTGGTTTTTAAAATATTCCCAATCCTTGAACACGCCGCTACATTTGCTCTGTTATATGCCCTCTCTTTTGCTTTTATGTTGGCTTTGATGTCCCTTGTCAACCATGGTTATGTCATTCTACCTTTAGAATACTTCTTCTCTGGGATGTATCTACCCTGCACCTTTAGAATTGCACCCAGAAACTCCAGCCTATCGTCATCCCTGCTAATGTCCCTTCCAATCAACTTTGGTCACCTCCTCCCTCAGGCCTCTGTAAGTCCCTTTGCTCCACTGTATTACTTATTCATTTGACTTTAGCTTCTCTCTTTGAAGCTCTATAATAAATATTCACTGCATCCTAAGGGTTTCTTTACCCTACACTTCCTAATCAAAACCAGCTTTGTTATACAACACCCAATCCAAAACAGCCTTTCTCCTACAAGGCTTCCACCAGAAACTACTCTAAATAATCATTTCATAGGCACTCTACAAATTCCCTCTCTGGGATCCAGCACCAACTTGATTTTCCCGATCTACCTGCAAATTGAAATCCCCGTGACTATTGTAAAATTGCCCTTTGTACATGCCTTTTTTTATCTCTCATTGTAATCTGTACCCCACATTCCGGCTACTGCTCAGAGGCCTGTATATAACTTGCATCAGGGTCTTTTCACCTTTGCAATTTTTTAACTCTACTCACAACAATTCTACTTCTTCCAATCCTACATCACCTCTTTCTGAGGATCTGAGTTAAATTTTTACCAACAGAACCACGCCACCCTCTCTGTCTACCTGCCTGCCCCCTTTGATACAATGTGTACCCTTGGGTGTTAAGCTCACAACTATAATCTTCTTTCAGCCGCAGTCATACTTGCTAATCTCTAACAGCGCAACAAGATAATCTAGTGTATTTTATTGTGCATTCAAATATACCACCCTCTGTCCTGTATTTGTCAC
Source organism: Hypanus sabinus (assembly GCF_030144855.1). Lineage (NCBI taxonomy): Eukaryota > Metazoa > Chordata > Chondrichthyes > Myliobatiformes > Dasyatidae > Hypanus > Hypanus sabinus. The sequence goes on from NC_082719.1 coordinate 73,988,030, forward strand.
CCTTTTTGATTTTGTCCCCATGTTACATTGCAACTCAATCCACAGTTTGCAATTTTGTCTAATCATCTGTGTGCCTGTCCTTCCTCACAGTCTCACTACACACTGCATCTAATTGCATACCAGCTGTCCCATCCTCAGCCCTATCATTCCAGTTCCTATTCCCCTTCCAAATTAGTTTAAACCTTCCAATTATCGCTAACAAATCTGCCCCCAAGAATATTGGCCACCCAGTTTGGTGTAACCCATTCCTTCTGTACGGGTCATACCTTTCCCAGAAAAGATCCTAATGATCCAGAAATCTGCAATTCTGCCCCCTGCACCAGTTTCTCATCCACACATTCATCCGTTACATCATCCTATTCTTACTCTCACCATCACATGGCACAGACAGCAACCTAAAGACTTCTATCTGGAGGTCCCACTTTTCAGCTCTCTAAATTCTCTCCAGGACCTCCTCCTTTTTTCAACCTATGTCGTTGGTGTCAGTATGTACAAAGACCAATCTTCCCCTTTAGATCGCCATGGATCTGATCTGGGACATCACTGACATTGGCACCAGGGAGGCAAAATACCACTGGGGTGTCTCTTTCACGTCCAAGAATCTCGTGTCTGCTCCTCTAACTATGGAATCTACTTTCACTGCAGCAGTTCCCTCCCCACCCCCCTTCATTTCACTTCTGAGCCACAGCACCAGAGTGTCAGATACGTGGTCACTGCAACTCCCAACAATAGGTCGTCCCTCTCAGGAGTTTGCAAAATGTTATTACTGAGGAGAAAAGCCACAGGGGTGCACTGTACTAGCTGCCCATTTCCCTTCCCCCTCCAGACAGTCACCCATTTTCCTGCCTCCTGCAAATTAGGGGGTGATTACCTCCCTGTAGCTCCTATCTATCACCTCCTTATTTCCCCTGTGAGCCAAACATCATTGCTCTGCAGCTCCAGTTCCCCAGCACGCCCTCTGAGGAGCTGCAGCTCAGTGAACCTGGGGCAAGATGTGGTTATCCAGGAGGCTGGAGGTCTCCCAGAACTCCCACATCTCACAAAACAAACACAACACAGCCTCTGGAGCCATTCTCACTGCCAAAGCCTATTGAACCAAAGCCTCCCCATTATAACACAGGTCCGCTCCACTTGCCTGCTTTGCTTGTCCTTACCCTATTTTTATTTGCCCATGCAAATGGACAGCAATACAATTGGGCCACCAGAAAAGCCAAAAGCCACTGGGGTGTCTCTTTCACGTCCAAGAATCTCGTGTCTGCTCCTCTAACTATGGAATCTACTTTCACTGCAGCAGTTCCCTCCCCCCCCCCCCCCCTCCTTTCACTTCTGTGCCTTTTAAATTGCTTGCCTCTACCTGTGTGGAGCTTCCTCTGTTGTTTCGAGTTGGCTGCCATATCATAACCTTCCAGGTATAAAGGAATATTTGCCATACTGTTTCTTTTTTCATGGACATGCTGTGATTAATTTGTATTTGGATAGTGTGGACTACATCAAGCCATTTGTCTATTTGTGTATTATCTGATGCAAACCCATAGAAGAGAAAATAAATACAAAAATAACTGGTCACAGCCCTTTCCTACCTCATCATCCAAAGTCTATGTTCCCCACCTCATGATGTTATACAATGGGGAAAACTCATGGCCCTGCCGATGCATTCCCAGCTCAGGTTCACTGGGAACACAGCAGAAGACCTGAAAGTGATATGTATGCTGAGAAATTGAAATGAGTCAACTCAGCACAGCGGAATCAAAATTAGAGTCACTGAAAGGAAGTCAGGAATTTCCCCATGGCTGGACAGAGATGAAAGATTGAACAATGACTCTTAGTGATATTGACAGAAGCCTGGGAGGAGGCCATCTGCTCAGCTGCTCGCCACTGAAACCTGCACGGCATCAGAAGATGAAAAAAAAGGGAAAGAAAAATAAATAAATAATGTGATTTGCAGCAGCTGCAGATTTTTGTTCTTCGCTAAAGTTTCTGCTTAAAGGCTGCAATTTTCTACTTCCGATTTGTCATTAATTTTGGGCTTTGGCTGCTTGTTGATAATCAGAAAATAACCTTCAGTTACAGAGTTTGCTATTTCTTACATTAAAGAAAAGATCTGGCACTCTACTGGACTACGTAATCAATCTTTGAAGATTTCTTGAACAGAGGTAGAAGGTGTTGCTGGTTGAAAATAAATAGAAATGTTCACTGCAAGCTGTTCTGAATAATGTTGTGCTTCAATGTAAGATATAGCCTGCATTATTACCAGGCATTCTCTACTGTAAGTTGGATATATCCTGCATCTTCATGATTTTAATTTGAAACATACATGGTTTTTTGTAATTTCATTCCAGAGTGATTATCAATGACTCTTTCACTTCAACACTGACTGATGCTTCTAATCGTCAGAGCATGAACTATGAGGAAACACTTCAGAAAATTTGGACTTGTCACCTGGATAGTAGGTGCAAAGTAATAAAGAATAGAAATTGATAAAAAATTTCTTCGTTCCAGGCGCAAGTGTGCAACAGCTGGTTAAAAAGTTAAGAAATCCGACTAAAAACCTCACTTAAAAATACATTTCTGATAAATTGTGTTAAATTATCACTGCAAACGATGGGGCGAGTGATGACGAGGTGAGTTCGAGGAATGAATCGAGATAGTGTGCTGCGGAGTCGTTGCAGATGGAGTTCTGATAGCCATTGAACTGGCCTGGGTGCAAGGATGAATCAGTCTGGGCACAGAGAGGACAAGCTGGGGCCCAGGCAGAGGAGATTCAATGCCCGTACAACTGACTCGCGTGTGAGGTGGATTGCTCTGGCTGCCAAGCTGATTTGAAGAGCTTGAGAGCGGCTTCGGGCTGGATGGTGAAACCCCGGCCTGGAGCGAGCCGCTGGGCGACATGTTCTACACCCTGACTCCTTTCCAGAAGCCAGTGCCTAGTGCGAGATACCATCCGCTGTTTAGACAACTTAAACACTGGCCCAAAGACCAAAAAGGCAGGGTGTCAGGATCTGAAACAAGAGCCAATTAAGCTCATTTTGCGCAATGATCACTCCTCTCTCCATTGTGCTGAGGCTATGAAGGCTGCCCCAGCTGCTGTGTTCTGTGCCCGCTAATATGATGAACTGATAAGTGAGGTTTTTGGCTACTTCAGGCTGCTTCTGATCTGAGGACTCAATTTTGGTTCAGAATGTTGTTGATCTCTTCAGTTGTTCACATGGTTTCTGCTTTCTTCTCTCGTGCATCAAGTATTGGTGTGGAAGAATATTACGCTTGAGAACTAAGGGTTAACAAAAGCATGTGAATACCAGGGTAAGGAGCAGATGGGGTCTGTCTGTCTACTCATACTAATTAGCAATAAGTCCTGTTAGAAATGAAGAACCAATAACACATAGATGTACTAAGTCCTGCTAGGAATGAAGAACTGATAATGCATGAATGTCATGTGTAAGAAGGAACCCTTATCCCTCAGGGCTACAGGACTGATGACTTGGTTTCTTATAATCAGTGGGGAGGAACCACTGGCCTTCAAGACTATGTGACTAACAGCTTGGTTTCTTCTGATTAATGGAGAACTGATTGTGTATGTGATTGTGTCGAATTTTGTGTAAGGTATGGACGCATCCAGAACCTTGCAGAGGGAGTTCCGATGGCCGTACAACTGGCCTGCGTGCAAGGGTAAACCTTCTGAGTGCCAAGAGGAGAAATCGAGGCCCAGGCAGAGGGGTCTAAGCAGGAACTCTTAACCCCTGAAAATGGCTGAACTGCGTGTTTTTTAAGGTATAAAAGACCATGATTTTGCTCGCTTTAGTGTGATCAAGAAATAAAGTAATTAAATTGAATACCTGGGTCTTTGTCTTTAAGTCCAATTAGCAATAGCAAATTTATCTGGCAATCAGTCTTTTATTTTTATCTTTTTTTCTTTAATCGGGTTCTTTCAGGTTTCTTGCTTTGCGGCAAACAGATCTTAACATTGTATAATTTATACATTCTTTGATAATAAATGTACTTTGCATATTCAAGTCTTGAAAATTCAGAGACCATACAAGATAATGAGGAAAGCTGAATTGCCAACGATCATCCCATTCACAAAGAACAAATCCAATCCAGCTAATGACTCTCTTATCTGACTACTCTCAATCATTAGCCATAAAATAGAAACTAACAATTGCCACTTATTCATTTATAAGACGGGTTCCCAAACTGCTGTCCATAGATCCCTTGGTTTACTGTAGGGGTCGATGGCATAAAAGAAGTCCGGGAACCTCTGATTTATAAACTATTCACTCAGGGTGATGGACTTCTCATAAGATGGTGACGTGTTCAAATGCAGCAGTCTCCTGGGGGCAAACCAATGGTGCTTTTTCCTTTGTAAACTGTGCTCCAATTATGATCAAAAGATTGTTCTACTCCAAGAACTTTGGGTACTGCAAGGCTACTCCATCTGTGAGCTGCTCATTGATTGGAGTAGCTGTACTGGTGTCAGTGGCAGCCAGCCGAGGTGACTAAGCTGGGATGTCAGGGAAGGAGCCAGCTGGGATGTTGAAGGAGCTGACCTGGCTGCAGACAGTGTTGCGGCCTGTAACTTGAAGGCATTGGAGTTGGTGCACGAAGGCACCGAGCAGTATAACCATGGGAGATTGTCTCAGACGTTTCACTTGCAATTACAAGACTCTCTTGGACAGTGATAATGTAAATTACTGCTGGCCTGTTACCCTTGTCTGGTGGCGCAACAAGTGACATGGGAGCTGTGTAGCCTTGGCTGTAGCAAGGACTGGGCCTCAAGTTGCAGGCTTGCCTGCAGGTGATGTGGAGGCGGTGCAGCGTAGTGTTTGCGCTTGGCTGCGGGCTGGCCTTTTCTGTCAGAGCTGCCCTCCCATGTTCGAGTGGTGGAACATTAGGCTGGATTGCATGCGTCTCCACACTGCCAGGAAACTGTACCATGAACTGCGGAACATGTCACTCAGGGTCTTGGACTATATACATATATTTTTTGCATGAATATGCTTCTTTGCTCGCTATTTTGAATGTGCTGTTTTGTATGATTTGCATCTTGGCTCCAGAGGTATGCTGTTTTGTTTGGCTGTATCTATGTATTGTTGAATGACAATTAAACCTGATTTGATTGATTTTGATTTGGGTTTTGCAAGGACTATTCAGCTAAAGACCTCATCACATTGATTCAAACGTGGAGCAAAAAACTGAAATCCAGACATGAAGTAAGTGTAACCAAATATATTGCTAAGGAGTCCTGATAAAACTACCAGATTACCTTTCAGTAACTTTTTTCCTCTCTCTTCCCTTGGCTTCTATTCCCCACCTTGGCCTATTACCTTTTCTCCTCACTTGCCTATCACCTCCTCCTCGTGCCCCTCTTTCTTCACTTTCTCCCTTGGTCCATTTTCCTTTTCCATCAGATTTCCTCTTCTCCAGCCCTTTATCTTTCCTAACCACTTGGCTTCCCCCATCACCTTCTAGCTAGTCCTCCTTCCCGCTACCTCCAACTTTTTATTCAGGCCATCTTCCCCCTTCCTTTCCAGTCCTGAAGAAGGGTCTCATCCCAACACATTGACTGTTTGTTCATTCCCTTGATGCTGCCTGGCCTGCTGAGTTCCTCCAACGTTTTTTTGTGTGTGTTAAACTAGGTCAATATGTATCAAAAAGAAACTACTACAATAGTTAGAGTTACACCTTGCACATAGGTGTCTGAAGTTGTAAGACATCCAGGTAGAAGTTCCTTAGGACATCACTATAGATATTCCTCAAGACAGTATCTTGATGCAATCATCTTCCCTTCCACCATGATTTCAGAAGTAAGGATATTCACTAATAATTCCACAGTTGATAAAGTAAGCAATGCCTTTATGCAGTAACATCTAGATAACATTCAGGCAAGAGCTAATAAGTAGCAGCAGCATTTCTGGTACAGAATTGTTTGTTAATGTCCACAGCACACAAGAGACATTCAAGAGCATTATTACAGTTTTAACCCCATCATCAACAGTTCCCAACTCACCAGTGATCGGAATTTCAAGTAGATCAGCCACAAAAATAACATGGTTACAAGAACAAGTCAAAGGCTGGTTAATCAGCAGCAACTGAACTATCTCCTGACCCTCAAAGTCACTTCTACCACCTAAAAGGCACTAGTCAGGTGCCTGAATGAGTACAGCTCCATTAATTCTGAAGAAGCTCAACACCATCAGAATAAAGCAGTCCTCTTGATCTGAACCCCGCCAGCATTCTAAACATTCATTTTATAAACATAGACATAGAACAATATAGAACAATACAGCACAGTACGGGCCCTTCGGCCCACAATGTTGTGCCAACCCTTAAACCCTGCCTCCCATATAATCCCCCCACCTTAAATTCCTCCATATACCTGTCTCTTAAATTTCACTAGTGTATCTGCCTCCACCACTGACTCAGGCAGTGCATTCCATGCACCAACCACTCTCTGAGTGAAAAACCTTCCTCTAATATCCCCCTTGGACTTTCCACCCCTTACCTTAAAGCCACGTCCTCTTGTATTGAGCAGTGGTACCCTAGGGAAGAGGCACTGGCTGTCTACTCTATCTATTCTTCTTAATATCTTGAATACCTCTATCATGTCTCCCCTCATCCTCCTTCTCTTCAGACAGTAAAGCCCTAGCTTCCTTAATCTCTGATCATAATGCATACTCTCTAAACCAAGCAGCATCCTGGTAAATCTCCTCTGTACCCTTTCCAACGCTTCCACATCCTTCCTATAGTGAGGCGACCAGAACTGGACACAGCACTCCAAGTGTGGCCTAACCAGAGTTTGATAGAGCTGCATCATTACCCCATGACTCTTAAACTCTATCTCTCGACTTATGAAAGCTAACACTCCATAAGCTTTCTTGACTGCCCTATCTACCTGTGAGGCAACTTTCAGGGATCTGTGGACACGTAGCCCCAGATCCCTCTGCTCCTCCACATTTCCAAGTATCCTGCTATTTATTTTGTACTCTGCCTTGGAGTTTGTCCTTCCAAAGCATACCACCTCAGACTTCTCCAGGTTGAACTCCATCTACCACTTCTCAGCCCACTTCTGCATCCTATCAATGTCCCTCTGCAATCTTCAACAATCCTCAAAACTATCCATAACACCACCAAACTTGCCAAACCACCCTTCTACCCGCACATCCAGGTTGTTAAAAAAAAACACGAAAAGTAGAGGTCCCAGAACCGATCCTTGTGGGACACCACCAGTCACAACCCTCCAATCCTCCACCATGACCCTCTGCTTTCTGCAGGCAAGCCAATTCTGAATCCACCTGTCCAAACTTCCCTATATCCCATGCCTTCTGACTTTCTAAATAAGCCTACCATATGGTAGCTTGTCAAATGCCTTACTAAAATCCATGTAAATCACATCCACTGCACTACCTCATCTATATGCCTGGTCAACTCCTCAAAGAACTCTATCAGGCTTGTTAGACATGATCTGCCCTTCAAAAAGCCATGCTGACTGTCCCTACTCTGGGAGTCACTAATGGCTACAAATATACCATCCATGAAATACACTGTGGTAGATTGCCCAGATTACTTTTCCAAGAGCTTGCAAATCCATTATCACTGCTATCAAGAACGACATGGCCTTTATGTACATGGGAAAATTAATAACTACGTGATCCTTCCAGGTTTTACATTATCACACGTTGGAAATGCATTATCCTTTCTTCACAATTGCTGGATCAAAACGTCTGCATCTTCTCACCCAATAACACTGTATTAGTACCTTCACCAGGTGGCCCATCACCACATTTAGAATCAGAAACTCATTTAATATCACTGAAATACAGTGCAAAGTGTTGTTTTGTGGCAGCAGTACAGTGCAATAAATAAAAATACTATAAATTACAATAAGAATTAATGATATTTAAATTAAATACGTTGTGCAAAAAGAGAACAAAATAGTGAAGTAGTGTTCATGGGTTGGTTCTTTGTCTGTTCTGAAATCTGATGGCAGAAGCTGCTCCTAAAACATTGAGCATGTCACATAACTCTTCTCGCGGCTTCCAGCTGGGTCCAGGTGCCGATTTTAACCAGTGTATCAGTGACAAACTCCACTATCTTCATCAGGGTTGAAGCCTGAGAAGAGTTTATGCATCATTTTACACTGGAGAAGCACTAGATCCTTTTTTCATATTCAATGAGTAGTTCAAGCTCCTATATCTCCTCTCTGAGGGCAGTAATAGATTATCATCTGATAGTCATTTTCAAGGGCAGTTAAGAATCGGCAAAAAGTTGCTGGCCTTGTTTATCAGGGAAACTAAGACCCTGATAAACAAACTAATAAACAGACAAAAATATAATAAAGTTGAGAGTGTAGAAGAGATGCAAATTACAGGATCACTCTACCTGGCAAGAACTGTGAGGTAGCATCTTTTGACTGCATAGTTCACATGCTGAACACAAACACAACTCGGCAACTTGCAGTTGCTTTTCAATATATTCATTTATCTTCCCTTTAATTAATTGTCCTGACAACTGTAACAAAATGAGAGGTTCTGGCCTGTTGCTCAATAACTTTCATTTCACCACATTTACTTTCAATCCCTGTAATGGGGTAGGTGGCAAACCCAGGAGATGACAACATATCTCTCAGTTAATGAAATCCTGTCAATCTTGGTTTTCATTCTAAGCATAAATATGACTTTATAAGTCATGTTTCCATGCTTTGTTCTGTACTAGTTAAATCCCAATAAATAGAGTATTGGAAAATATTGGAAAACAACCATAAAATAGATAAAATTTCACTGAAAGCCTATATTCAGGGTTTCTCACAGGTTTGTTCATGGGACTAGTAGCACAGGTTAATGTCACAAAAATACTAAAACTTGGAAGTTTAATTGCATAGCTTTGCTTTTAAAGAGTGATATGATCCAATTCTGATTTTACCTGAAGGAGATTGCATTAGATATCATTCAGAAACAGCACTAGGACTGAAAATGGACTAGGCATTTCAGTACAGTATTCATGTTTGCATTTCCCTACTGCCAGGCACACAACAAATTACCTCATTATTTCCATCATGCTCATCTGTCCATGCAGATATAATCTGGATCATTACTCTCTGTTGTAAGAGGAAAACAGTGCTAGTTGGTGGGGGTGGGGGGGGCGGTGTTATTTCCTATTTAGGGACATTCTGCAGACACCAGGTCACCTTACTCGTCAGCTTCAAAGCTGACTGAAGACTTCTCAGACACTTTCACAGAGTATCCTAAAAGTAACAAGTTTTTCCTGAGACTTATGAGCTGGGGTGCTCATTCAAAAGAATTTCAGGAGCGAACGTGACATGGAGTTGTCAGTGGTAGCTACACAGGCTAGTTGAGGATGAAACCCGCTGGTTTCCTTGGCTGCTTAATTCCAGGGAATACACACTCCAGTCCCACAAACCCATGAGCTTGAGGTGGCTCTCCCACCCTAAACCCCAGTTTGTGTGGATGCTGTGTAACTTGCTACCCTGTTACAACTCTGGGCCAATAAATAACAGGCAGCACACTGCATATGATTGAAGGAATTATAATTATGCATCTTAACTAAAGGGTTAGCAAAGAAAAGAACAAAATGGCCTGTTATAATTAAAGAGTCAAATATGCACAAGTTGGAGCTCAACTTTTCCCACAATTCATATTCACTGATCTTTAATCAATCTTGGCACCTGACTCCATCGAACCACGGACCCCACCGGTTCTCTCCATCGTCTTCCCTCTTCATCACCCACCAAACAAAGGACCCAGCTCACATCCCAAGCACTGTTATCTCTAACCATAACCCAGACACTGCTTCTACAGAACAACCATTACCTTAGCAGTGAAGCCTTTCCCAGGGTGTTGCAAGGAACTCAAGGCAAGATACAAAAGTGCACCCATTAGTTAAAAATCTACTGTCACTGAACTTTAAAAAGCCACCACAACTTACTTAGAAATTACTAATAAACAATGTATTCTTAAAGTTGACGACAGGGGGAATATTTCAAGAAGATTTATGAGGCAAGTTTTTTTTTACACACAGACTGCTGGCTGTCTAGAATGCACTGACAGGTCAAGTGGCAGAAGCAGGATCAACAGCAATATTTTAGAGGCATTTGGAAAGGTACATAAACAAGCTGGGTTTGAGCAATACAGACCAGATACTGGCAGATGGGAATCAGAATCAGAATCAGTTTTCATATCACTGGCATATGCCGTGAAGTATGCTGTTTTATGCTCCCGGTACATTGCAATACGTAACAAAGAAACTATTAATTACAATAAGAAATATATACATATGCCACATTGGCGCCAGAAGTGTGGTGACACTTGGGAGCTTCCCAGCAGAATCCTCACTGATTTGATTTGACGGAAATGGCACATTCAAAGGTATATTTTGATGCATATGTACCAAATAAAGCTAATCTCACTCATCTCCCAATGCATGGAAAGGTTTAAATGGTGGTCTAAATCAATTCACAGATTTTAATCCCTTGGGGTACACCACATCTATTTGACTCATTAACCATCTTTTATCCAGATAAAGTATAAGATCCATGATCTAAATGTTTCTTTGGATGACAACAGTGCAGTATAAATGCGTGGAAAGAGCAGAGGGAAACTTCTGAGAGAAGCATGCTCAGAGGTGTACAACAGAATAGGAAGGCTTCAGTTTGATGTTTTACCTAAATAGTGAGTTGGATGTTTCCAATGGTAGATAGCAACATTCTAGCTGGCCTTCACATCACTATGGTGGAAGGCAGACAGCACAAGATTTGCTTCTGATACCAGCTTATCAGTATTTATGAGGGAAGCCTCACACATGCCTGAAGTATTTTTCTTTTGTGGGGCTCAGTGCTTAAGTATCATTAGATTCATTTTTTTCCCCTTCAGTAAGTGAACAAGCTAGGCACAGAATTATTGAAGATCAGCATATAATTATTCACAAGATAATTTCTGCCTTTATAAAAAGCCATTGGATTATCATGGAATGTTACTGCACAGACGTAGGGAACCCATTGGGCGGCCCTGCTGGTTGAAATAATTATTCCATTGTGATGCTCTTCTTTCCTTCACTCTGGTTACATAAATACATTACAAGAGGAATTGAAGATGCTTCTAAATGATAACAAAAGTTATAAATCACATTTTAACTACCATTGGATCAATAATCCAGGGATGAATTATGGGCTTGCCATAAAAATAAGTATATAGTCTTTTGAGATATTTAAAAAGCATTTGTTTTAATCCGTATATTAAAGCATGGTGTAATAAAGTAAGTTTTACACATTTAATTCAATAACTAAAGGAAGTAGTAGATGTTTTAAACAATATTGGCAAACCCAACAAAACACACACAGTAGACCAGTGGAGTAGCCAGAGAATTGGCCATGACCTCAAAGTGCCAGCCAGTGCCTGGGGTGATTGTCTGTTAGCCCTCTGTAAGCTCAGCATTTCATCTAACCACAGCCTTGGAGTGGCAGCACACATGACAGAGAGTCGCATATTGATAACTTATTCCAGTTCACTTTACTTAAGGTCATATAATGTGCAAGTAGTTTTCTTCAGAATCTCTTGAGCACCTTCCAAAAATCCCCATAAACTGTCATAACTATAGTCTGTTTACGTCCCCAACCAGACACTTTTACTTTGACTTTTTTACATCTCATACTTAAACAGCTTCCACTTCTTGTTTGAGCACCTACTTGCTTTCAGTTTTATGTGGTTGTTGTGCACCAGACACTAAGCTAAGCTACTGAACATTAGTCTTCCCAGTCCAATATCTTTGCATCTTCCTCATCTTCTCTAACATTAATTTCTTACATTATTTTCTATCCTCTTCTTTTCCTGACACAGTATTTAACACCATAAGACATAGGAGCAGAATTAGCCCATTCAGCACATGAAGTCTGCTCTGCCATTCCATCATGGCTGGTTCTGGATCCCACCCAACCCCATACACCTGTTTTTTTACCATATCCTTCGATACCATGATAGATCAGGAAACGATCAACTTTTGCCTTAAATATACCCACAGACTTGGCCTCCACCACAGTTTGTGGTAGAGTATTCCACAAATTCACTACACTCCAGCTAAAAAAATTCCTCCTTACCTCTGTTCTAAAAGATTGCCCTTCAATTTTAAGTTCTAGATACTCCCCACCATAGGAAACATCCTCTCTACATCCACTCTATCTACACCTTTCAACATTTGGTAGGTCTCAATGAGATCCCACTGCATTCTTCTGAATTCTGGTGAGTACAGGCCCGAAGCTGCCAAACATTCCTCATATATCAATGGTTTCATTCCCAGAATCATGCTCATAAGCCTCCTCTGGACTCTCTTGGATGACAACGTATCTTTTCTAAGTATGGGGCCCAAAATTGTTGACAATACTCCAAGTGCAGCCTAACTAGTGTCTTATAAAGGCTCAGCATTATCTCCTTGCTTTTATATTCTACTCCTCTTGAATTAAGTGCAAATATTGCACTTGCATTCTTTACCAAAGACTCAACCTGTAAATTAACCTTCTGGGAGTCTTGTACAAGGACTCCTAAGTCCCTCTGCGTCTTTGATGCTTGAATTTTCTCCCCATTTAGGTAATGGTCTGCGCTATTTTTCATTTTAGTAAAATGTATTATCATACATTTCCCAACACTGTATTCCGTCACTTTTTTGCCCATTCTTGCAATTTATCTTCCAATTTGCTGCAATCACATTGTTTCCTCAGCACTATCTACCCCTCCCTTTGTTTCATCTGCAAACTTTATCACAAAGCCATAAATTCCATTATCTAAATCACTGACAAACAACGTGAAAAGTAGCAATCCCGAAACTGACTCCTGAGGAACACCACTGGTCACTAGTAGTGAACCAGAAAAGGCCCCTTTTATTACCACTCACTGCCTCCTCCCTTTTATTACCACTCACTGCTCTTGTTAAACAGCCTCATGTCTGGCACCTTATCAAGTACCTCCTGAAAATTCAAGTAAATGAAATCCACTGCCTTTCCTTTGTCCACCCTGCTTGTTACTTCCTCGTAGAATTCTTAACAGATCTGTCTGGCAAGACTTCCCTTCACAGAAACCATGCTGACTTTTACTTATTTTATCATTAGTCTTCAAGTACCCTAAAACCTCCTCCTTAATAATAGACTCCAACACTTTCCCAAACACTGGGGTTAAGCTAACTGGCCTATAATTTCCTTTCTTTTGCCTTCCTTCGTTATTAAGGAGTGAAGTGACATTTGCAATCTTCAAGTCTATTATCTCTATTACCTTTGCATCTATTATCTGTTCAACAACCTCTCTCAGGACTCTGGGATGTAGTCCATCTAGTCCAGGTGACTTACCCAGCATAAGACCTTTGAGTTTGCCAAGCAATTTTTCATTTGTAATACCAATGGCACTCATTTATTCTTCTTGAAGTGGAAATATTCATCTCTTGCCAAGACTGCCTGTCAGTTTTCAGTGATTCAGTTTTCAGTCAAGATTTGATAAACTTGGGATTTTTTTTTGCTTTCACTTATATCTCCATGTTTTTTCTACATCCCTCTGTTGGATACTCTGGCCTGCAAGTAGTGCAATTCTCCAGTGCCTTCTCCAGCAAATCTTTTAATCTCTTTGTTCCTAGTGATTTGGTTCTTTCATTAGGCCTGCTCCTAGTTATGGTTGCCAATCTGTAGATCTGCAGTTAAAATGGTGATTCATGCCTCTTGCTGCAACTATATACACTTCCATTTCCCTGAGAAGAATTTGGCTCGCAGAAAACAGAGAAGAAGATCATGCACTGAGGATCCACAATGGTCCCACTTTAGTTCATTGTGTGAGCTCTGTTTACCCTTGTCTCACTTTGCCAGTGTCATTTTTAAATGCCCAGAAGGGATTCTTGAATCACTAGCACTAAAATTTCAATCAGCTCAAATTCCACTTCATGCAGTACTTAATTACAGAAATGATAGCACAAGAGGTCATTGTGTTTGAAGGTAAAGTTAGATTAATGACTTGGAGTGATTTCTTCTATCTACCAATAGAAAAACACTTGCTTTTTTAATTATAGGTGAAAGCCAGAAATGAGAAACAGCAAAATCGTTTGCAGTATCATATGCTGGAGCTGGAACCCAAATATTTACTCAGTTAAGATTCACAAAATACCTCCTCTTATTGTATTTTAACTTCCATCCATTTTTTATAGGCATTTTGCGGATGGAAGAAATAAATCAAATGAGACAAATTGTTAGTCTGTCCTGACCTTCTGCTCAAAGAGACTGCCCTCTCATGTAAATTAATCTAGTAAGCTGTGAGAATCAGTGAACGGTTCTCACTTTCATATCGACAAATGCCAACTTCACCAGGAAGGGTGCAGTTGATCCACTTGTTGACTGGGAGGCCTGGCCTATTTTATACATGGTCTCACTTTAATCTTTCCTCATTGACTGCTGACCGAAGTTGTCAGAGATAAAGTGGAATTTAGTGGCTCAGAAAGTAAATACCACAGTATGGAGAAATGGATCCTAGTATTCACTATAAATTTCCATCACTGGAATGATAAGAACCATTGAGGTATTTCATTTACAACAAAGCTAAACTCATCAGTAAGGGTTAAAGAAACATCAATATTCTGGCGCATGAATAAACAGCTGCATTTCTTATTGTCAGGACACAATCGTGTTCCTATCTTTCTGACCATAACACTTCAATGCTTCCATTTTATTATGATGCCATGAACAATACATAACATCTACTCAGTCAACTTAAAATGATACCCTATGGGGCTGGAGTAATGTTGACATATTTGAAAATAATTTCCTTTGCCTGACTACAATTTAATTTCAACCACACTCTAGTGTATGCTGTGCAAAACAAAGCCTTCGCCCGTAATGTCCTTTAAGGGGAAAATGTCTCATAACTCATTTATTTTAAGGACTGCCACACTTAGATTGTCAAAGCAGAATGAAGATTTTGATTCAGAACATTTCAGACCAATGATACTGTAATTGCTAATTACCCAGATAAAATAATGATGTATGAATATAAGAATATATTTTGCCAACAATTTGTAATGTTCTCCGAAAACCATGCTAAATGCCATTTCCTTAGGAATTAGGTACCATTTATACAATATAACTCATCTCCTCTGGCATTGCTTACAGTGTTTATAAGCTAATTTTACTCAGAATTTCCTCAGATCTACACTTCCACTTCAGCCACTCCTGACATATGCTGGAAACCTCAGTTTCTGCAACATTATCAAATAAGAATATATTGTGCAAGGAAGTAGGTCCTCAATATAGGCCTTCAAGCTATTTAAGGAGATTACTGCTGAAATTAAGCATCAGAGACAATGCAGAAAGTAAGTTACCCATTTGGCTGCAAACATGAAGAGAGGTGAAGAGACTTTTTTCCCCTGGAGTAGAAGAACTTAAGAGGGAAAAAGATTTAGATACATAAAATTATCAGGGATATACACTCAGTAGCCACTATAGTAACTCAAATACATCTATATTCAATATATAAAAGCATGTGGACACGGACAAGAGATTCAGTCCAAACACCAGAATGAGGAAGAAATGTGGTCTAAGTAACTTTAACCGTGGAACCAGATGGGTTGGTTTGAGTATCGCAGAAACTGCTAATATCCTGGGATATTCACCCACACACAGTCTCTAGAGTGTACAGGGAATGGTGCTAAAAACAAAAAAAAATCCAGTGAGCAGCACTTCTGTGGGCAGAACACCTTGTTATTAACAGAGGTTACAGTAGAATGTCCAGACTGATTCCAGCTGACAGGAAGGTGACAATAACTCAAATAACCACGCATTACAACAATGGCATGAAAAAAAGCAGATTTAAACTCACAACACGTGGAACCTTGAAGTGAATGGACTACAGCAGCAGTCGACCATGAATATACAGAAATATACACAGTGACCACTTTATTAGGAACCTTGTGTACGTAATAAAGTGGCCATAGAGTATACCTGCTAGCACAATGGGGATGAGAAGGTAGGTGGCTTGGTTATTAAGTTTGTAACGTCTCGAAATCAGATGGCAGAGTGGATAGTAAAGAAGGTTGTATAGGGTTATCATAGGATCTAGGAACAGTGGAAGTGGAAAAAATGAATGCCAGAAGGAATTCAACTTGGACAAGTACAAAGTCATGGATTTTGAGAGGTTACACCAGGGCAGGACATACACAGTGAAGGACCATAGAGCACGTTGTAGGACGGAGACTTTCAGGTTTCAAATACGTTATTCCAAAGCGCAAAACCGAGAACACAATTAGTCAGGGTGGTGAAGAAGATATATGACATGCATGCTTTCCTCAACACTTGGTACATGTGTTGGAATGTAACATTGCAGCTGTATAAATGTTGGTGAGATTGCAGTTGTAATATTATCAGTGGTTCTGGTCACTCTGCTATAGGAAGGATGTGATGGCGCATTCACAAGGATGTTGCCCGGTCAGGAGAAATTGATTTAGAAGGAGAGGTTCAAGAGGCTGGGAATGTTTCCCATGAATCAAAGGAGGTGGAAAGATGACATTTTAAAGGTTTATAAAATGATGAACTGCATAGATAGGGCAGGTAATCACAATCTTTTTCCCCAGGGTAGGGTAGGGGAAAAAGACTCTGATTATTCATCTATCTGTGCCCCTCATCATTTAATGAGCTTGA
The DNA here is from genome assembly GCF_030144855.1 of Hypanus sabinus. Lineage (NCBI taxonomy): Eukaryota > Metazoa > Chordata > Chondrichthyes > Myliobatiformes > Dasyatidae > Hypanus > Hypanus sabinus. The sequence continues at coordinate 74,004,696 of NC_082719.1, forward strand.
GTATCCAATAATTAATTGGATTGCCTGCACTTTCCTATCTATATGGAAAGTTACCCCAGGACATGATATTTCAAATCTATGTTTTGCATCTTCCTTAGATCCTAAGTAGATTTCAACAAAGATTTGTAAAGAAACTTTCTATAGTAGTAATCTATTTAATCTCCCAACATGTGAATCAGTGACAGGTTGAGAAAGAGTTATGATCAAGTGTCAAAACATCCTACCAATAATAAGATTTTTTGCAATAACTTACCCTATATTCTCAACATATTTAATATTTCAGTCTCCTCTAATTCTAGGTGAACTCATTAATAACACACACAAAATGCTGGAGGAACTCAGCAGGTCAGGCAGCATCTATGGAAAAGAGTAAACAGTTGACATTCGGGCTGAAACCCTTGTACTTTTTTCCATAGATGCTGCCTGGCCTGCTGAATTCATCCAGCATCTTGTGCGTGATGTTTGGATTTCCAGCATCTGCAGATTTTCTCTTGTATGTGAACTCAATGATAATTTCCATTTCAATGTCCTCTCTCTTTTATCACAGAAGTTGAACATCCCTCCTTGTTTGTTCTGTTCTTCATGCTATTGAGACCAACAAATATTATATAACATATACATGTGATCGACTTGCCGAACTGCTAAACAGCGTACAGCTTTGAGCATCCAATGCAACTCTTGAGATATAGAGTTCAATGCCTCAGATATGGCTTGGGAAGAAACGATGAATTGGGTGTGGGAATAGGGTGTCTATGCACTGTGCAATGGCAGCCTAACCCCCCCTCCTTGAATTAGGAGGTGCTTTCTTATTGCTACTTGTCCTCGGCAGTGAATGGTAACATAGATGATGGACTGTTAGTTATCTTCAAATATTTTGAACAGTTCATTTGACTGCTGTATTGCGTATATTGGGCTTCATTCACTCAACTCATTTGTACCTAAATAAATTAAATGGAGTTCAATATGTATTACAAAAAATATGTTTCATATTATTGAGCTTGGCCCAAAGAAAAGAAGACTTCTAGTAGCTAATCTAATTTTCATAACCAATAGCACTATTATTAATGGGATGCTGCATGAGCTGGTATACATCCATGTGGTTACTTCCTTATCTGTGGTTAAAATCAGATATTCTAAATTGGGTTTTATCGATTTTTCCTGCCTGTTCATGTCAACTTTGTAATTCAAAGTACAGAATGTTCTTACTTGCTTTGCAAAGTTCTCCCTTTTGTTCATACCATCAGACATGGTTTAATCTCTTGTTCAATTTACTGCTGTTAGTGGGATCTTATAATAGACAAACCATTATGTTCAGCTGTGCAAACTTGCTGAACCTCAAAATAAATATAAAAGCAAATACCATAAATGTTGGAAAAATGGACAACAGGAAAGATTAATTTGAAAAGAAAATAGTTGTAAATACAAACCTTACTTTTCTCCCCATAATAATGGACAACATTTATATTTCAGCCAATATAATTAACAGAGGTGACCTGATTATGTGACACCATTTTAAATGCCAGGCCTTATTATTCTTAAATTACCAGCAATATTACACTACATTAGCACAACATATGCATTTCAAAAGTCTTAATGTGGCTATGAAGAGCCTAGAAGAGGGGTTTCCAAACTTTTTATACTATGGATCCCTACCACTAACCAATGGGTCCATGGACCCCAGGTCTCAAACCCCTGGCCTAGAATAAGGCTGACAGAAAACACTTCTATGATTCCCTTGTTAATTTGTCCTTCCCCACTAATCCTCCTCATGGCACTTACCTCTGTAAGCGAAAGAAGTGCTACACCTGTCCATTTACCTCCTCCCTCACCTCTATTCAGGGCCCCAAACAGTCCTTCCAGGTGAGGCAACACTTCACCTGCAAATTTGTTGGGGTTGTCAACTTTATCTGGTGCTCCCGATGTGGCCTCCTCTGCATTAGTGAGACCCGGCGTAGATTCTGGGATCTCTTTATTGAGCATGTTCACTCTATCGGCAAAAAGCAGGATTTCCCAGTGGCTATATACTTTAATTCCAATCCCTATTCCCATTATAACATGTCAGTCCACGGCCTCCTCCGCTGCCGTGATGGGGCCTCTCTCAGCAAAACCTTATGTTTCTTCTGGATAGCCTCCAACCTGATGGCATGAACATCAATTTCTCCAACTTTCAATAACTTTTTTCCGTCCCCTTCCCTCTTGTTCAATACCCCACTCTGGCTCACCTCACACCTCATCTCTTCTCCTCCCCCTAGTGCCCCTCCTCCTTCTCTTTCTGTGGTTCACACTAAATTCTATCACTTTTCCACCTATCATCTCTCAGCTTCATACTTCACCACCCCTCCCCCATCCACTTGGCTTCACCAATCACCTTCTAGCTTGTACCCCTTCCTCACCCCGCCCCCATCTTCTTATTCCAGTTTCTTCCCCATTCCTTTCCCGTCTTGACGAAGAGTCTTGCCCCGAAATGTTGACTGTTTATTCATTTCCAAGGAAGCTGCCTGACCTGCTGAGCTCTGTGTGTGTGTGTGTGTGTGTGTGTGTGTGTGTGTGTGTGAGAGAGAGAGTGAGAGAGAGAGAGAGATGAGAGACTGCAGGATAGGTACAGTCTATTTTCACATAGTTGTGTGAATAAGTCACTTGGGCAAAGAACATGGCAACATGATAACATGTACTATTGTAGTACTATGTGCACAGAGCTTCTTGCTGTTAAAGCAAAAAAAAACTGCATGTTTGACGCTCTTTGCTGTACAACAATCATTGGAAGTGGAGCTTGCTGGAATTCCCATAGAAATTTGTAACATACTGCACTTTGATTTATTAAGTTTATTTTAAAAGGTGGCATAGATTAAACATTCAAATATTTTCTTTTTAATTACAGAAACTCATCACTGAGTACTCTCCTTTTGTCCATTATTCTGCATTTCAGATTACTAGTTCTTCAGATATCTGCAATGAACTGTGATAACTCTCTTCATCAAATCTCTTTTGTTGTGCATGTATGCTGGAGTGGCAGGCTTCCAACCCATTAGACAGCAATAAGTTTTCCACACATCCTTATGTGGTAGTGCAAACTTGTTCTTCATGCCTCTGCCAGCGTGAATTCTGGCTCAGAATGGACAGCAGAGCAGAGAACACAGAGACAAAACTCTGGACATCTGTGTGATTGTTTTGTTTTGCAGATGTATAATGGAAAATTACATTTGGTACCATTCAGTACTGCTTGCCTATATCCATCATTGTCTGAAATTTAACAACCTTCTCCTTGAGAATGTCCTGGTATTCTTGAAGAACACAACATTAATATTCTATTAACAGCAGACCTGGACTAAGTACAGTTGAGATAAAATATTTTGACAGCAGTTGTGAACATAAATGCTATTTCTAAATTGTCCCTGTCTATCTTACCACAAATGCAATCACGCAACTCTGGAAGAACTGGTTAAATGCTCCAGACTTACTTACAGTAACTGGAAGACATAAGGGACAGTGCAAAAGCTGGGCTGAAGGTGGAAGACATAGTTAAGTGTCTACATAGATCAATACACACCAGTCATCACCACTAATTACTCTGACTTTGCTCAGTATTGCTTCACTCACCTCAGACACAGTGATAATTGTTAAATGCACTGCTAATGATTGACATTCAGTTAACCTATTGTGACATATCTGCTGCGGGTTTACAATTACTCTCTGGTCAGCACAAGGAAAATATACACAACTGTCAATCTCATATCCTCCTCCCCTAGTAAACATAAACAATTTGATGCCTATTTTAACTCAAATTAACATAAGTGCAATGCTCTATCAATGCCATAGAGTCATGGAATACTACAGCACAGGAACAGGCCCTTTGGCCCATCTAGTCTGTGCTGAACCATTAACCTGCACCAGGGTCAAAGCCCTCCATACCTCTCCCATCCTTTTACCTATCCAAATTTCTCTTTAATGCTGAAATTGACTCTGCATCCAAACCTTGTGTTGGCAGCCCATTCTACATTTTCACCATCCTTTGAGTGAAGAAGTTCCCTTTAAACTTTTCACATTTCATTCTTAACCCATGATCAATACCTGTAGTCTCACCTAAACTCAGTGAAAAAAGCCTATCTATACCCCTCATAATTTTGCATACCTCTATCAAATCTCTTCTTCTATGTTCCAGAGAATAAAATCCTGACTATTCAACTTTTCCTTATAACTCAGATCCTCAAGTCCTGGCAACATCCTTGTAAATTTTCTTTACACTTTTTCCTGTATGTGGGTGGCTAAAGTAGGCCTCACTGATGTCTTATATAACTTCAACATAACATCCTGTATTCCTGTACTCAATACTTTGATTTATAAACAACAATGTGCCAAAAGTTTTATGGCCCTATATAACTGTGACGCCACTTTTGCAGATACCTCTGTTCTACCGCACTCTTCAGTGCCGTACTGCTCATCATGTAATAGCTATTCTGGGTAGTCCTCCCAAAATACAACTCCTCACATTTATCTGCATTAAATTCCATCTGTGATTTTTCAGCCCATTTTTCCGTACGGTCCAGATCCAGCTGCAAGCTTTGATAGTCTTCCTCGCTGTCCTCTACACTTTCAATCTTGGTATCATCCGCAAATTTACTCATGCAGTTTACCACATTATCATTCAGATCATTGATATAGATGACAAACAACAACAGACCCAACACCAATCTCTGTGGCACACCACAAGGCACAGGCCTCCAGTCAAAGAGGCAACCATCTGCGACCACACTCTGGCTTCTTCCACAAAGCCTATGTCTAATCCAATTTACCACCTCATCTTCAATGCCAAGTGACTGAACCTTCTTGCCCAACTTCCCATGCGGGACCCTGTCAAAGGTCCTGCTAGGGTCCATGTAGACAACATCCACTGCCTTGTCTTCATTAACTTTCCTGGTAACCTCTTCAAAAAACTAAGTAATTTTAGACATGACTAAAAGTCATGTTGACTGTCCCTAATCAAACCCTGTCTATCCAACTACTCATCCAGTCCCTTAGAATATATTCCAATAACTTATCCACTACTGATGTCAGGCTCACTGGCCTTTAATTATCTAGCTTATTCTTACAGCCTTTCATAAACAACAAAACATTATTAGCTATCCTCCAAACCTTCGGCACTCGTCCATGGCTGAGGAAGGTTTAAATCTCTCTGCTGGGCCCTTGCAATTTCTGCACTAGCCTCTCACAATGTCCAGGAGAACACATTGTCAGACTTTGAGGATTTATCCACCCATTTTGCCACAAGACTGCAAACACCTCCCTCTCTGTAATCTGTATAGGGTCCACAACCTCGCTGCAGCATTACCTCACATCTATAAACTCTGTGTCCTGCTCCTAAGTAAATACAGCTGTAAAAAATCCATTTAAGATCTCCCTCTTCTCTTTTGGCTCCATACATAGGTTATTACTCTGACCTTCCCATAGGACTATTTTGTTCTTACTAGCCTTTTGCTTTTAATATACCTTTAGTATCCCTTAGGATTCTCTTTCACATTGTCAGCTCGAGCAACCTCATGCCTTCCTTCAGCCCTCCTGATTTCTCTCTTAGTGTTCTCTTGCATTTCTTACTTTCCTCATGTCCCTCATTTGTTTCTGTCTGCCAATATCTTATATACATTTCCTTCTTTTTCTTAATCAGGCTCTCAGTATCTCTTTAAGACAAGGTTCCTTAAACCTGTTCTCCTTGCTTTTTATTCTGACAGAGACATACAAACTCAGTACTCTCAAAATTTGATTTTCAATTACCAAGTACACCTTTACCAGAAAACAACCTGCCCTAATCCACACTTGCTAGATTCTCTCTGATGCCATCAAAATTGATCTTTCTCCAATTGACAACTTCTGACAACTTCCCTGTCTGATTCCCGAATAGGAAATCTAGTATCGCACTCTCTCCAGTTGGGACATCTATGTACTAATTAAGGAAACTTTCCCTGAACACACTTGACAAACTCTTTTCCATCCAGCCCATTTACAGTATGGGAATCCCAGTCAATATGTGGAAAGTTAAAATTATCTATTGTCACAATCTTATGTTTCTTGCAACAGTCAGCGATCTCTCTACAAATTTGCTCCTCTAAATCCTGTGTACTGTTGTGTGGTCTATAATAATACGACCACTAACATGATCGTGTCTTTACTATTCCTCAGTTCTACCCATAAAGCCTCACTAGACCAGCTCTCCAGTCTGTCCTGACTGACCATGATGTTTTCCCAGTCTAGTAATGCCAACCCTCCCCCCTTTAATCCCTTCTGCTCCATCATGTCTAAAACAACGGAACCATGGATCACTGAGCTGCCAGATCTGTCCTTCCTGCAGCCAAGTTCACTAATGGCTAGAACAGCATAATTCCATGTGTTGATCCATACCCTGAGCTCATCCATCTTTCCTACAACAATCCTTGCGTTGAAATATACACAGCTCAGAATATTAGTCCCATTGTGATAGACCTCTTGATTCTTGACTTTATATGTAGGCTTAACAGTGTCTTTCTCCACAATACTCCTCTATCTGCTCTGGCGCTTTGGCTCCCAAGTAGCATGTGGCATACCACATTCGGGGAACTGACATGGTGCTGCACTGTTGGTTCTAATGAGAAGCAGGGCACAAGCTGAGCAAAATGAGTCATAATATTGGTGGATCAGTACTCAAGGCAGCAAATAGATGTCAAACTGAACAAAAAACACTTCAATTTTTCTAACAAGGTTGGCCAACTTCTTGTTTCTCAGAGATAGGACAAAAGTTGCTTTATCATATAATAGTTTGTAGTTTTCTCAGATTATATCCATGGAGAGAATGAATAGGTATTTAGGCAAGCTTTATGGTTTCTCAGTTCTTCCAATTAATATGACTCAGTCATCTGTATGGAAATACAGTACCTTACCACGTGGTATTGACTACCATTACCTGGAACATCTTTGCTAGCTGGTAAATCTTCGGACAAGAAGTTGAAGTCATTCAGGGCAGAGCTGGCCAGTAGTACACGGAGCGTATCTGCACTCTGCAAAATCTCACAGAGGAGCTGTGAACCAGCCTCCCCATCAAGGACTGAGCCCAGAGTCACACTGAAAAAGTATATCATCATCTCTGCACAGGAAACCAGGAGACCAGCAAACTTTTGCAGCTTATTGGTCATCAGATGAAGTGACTTATTAAGGAAAGATATCTAAACCCAAAGCCTTCTATTTCAAGGCAAGAGTGCTTCCTGCTGAGACACAGTTGGTACTTTCCTCACTTCCCTTACGTAGCTGCAAAAGCAACAAATTCGGAAATGCCATCCCAACACCCAGGTGAAGCCTGGTTGCAATGCATTTCTATCGTACCTGCTAATTTGCAAAATAGACATTTAGTATACTACATTGTTTTCAAAAGTAGAGGTTTTTTGAATAGCTCTATACTATTTTTCACATGATACAGAGCAAAAATAATATGCAATTCATTTTTTATTTGCTGCCTGGTTAGGTTCATGAAATGTTTATAAATCAGACAATTGTAAGGATAAACCCGGTAAGTGAAACAATGACTGCAAACAAATGTAATGAAGCAGAAATTCTTCCTGTGTTGTTAACCATATTGATGACTCTGATGACTTAAGGTAAGGAGTTTTCAATGATAGGAAATAGGGTTGGCCTATTACAACAAGCATTTCAACTATGATGACAAATGTTCCACTGCTAAAGTTTCATATGGACTATTGTCTTTCTCTGAATATTGTAGGAATCAGCTTGTCTATTCCTGCACATTATTTTTGTAAGTAATACATATGACAGGTAACTTGGAGAAAAACTCAGTTATGTATCCAAAGAGGAACACAAGAGAATTAGCTGTGTAATTTTTTTATTTGTTGTAATATCAGAAATGTGCAATGATTCAGCAATAGGTGCCTCACTGTGCACTGTGTATTGAACACATAATTTCATCTATGTAAAAGGTGTATCAGTTTTGATATGATAGAAATTTTAGCCCTTATTGAACAAAAATCTTTGCCTTGGATGTAGTTAGTGATTTATCCTCCAGAGAACTCTACAGTAGAGAATTCCAAAGCTTTATGATTACAAAATTTCTTCTTCATCTAATCATAAATAGATGGCCACTTATTCTGAAACTATGCCCCCCAGTTCCACATTCGCCCCCAAGAAGCGAAACATCCTCTCAGCATTCATCTCTCATACATACTCCTCCTCACTTATAGATGAAAGTTTGGGATTTGAGGCAATGATAACGTCCAGTACAAAATGTTTACCTGTCTTAGGAGCAATGTTATGTATGTGACAGCTTCCATTGACCATCAGGATGTTAATGGTGGAAACCTATCAGGGGTGACGTCAATGAATGTAAAGAGGTCTGCTTTCAGTTTCTCTAACCACTGAAACATTTGCAACTAATCCCCAGTCATTAGCCGTTTGGGCTCTTGAATTCAACACTCAGTCAACAGTGGTTTTAACGCCATGTAATTTTCACCATACCTCAAGTCTAGTACCTCATGTCAGTTCCATATGTGTGACAACTGCATTACAATTAGAATCAGGTTTAATATCACTGACATATGTCATGAAATTTGTTGTTGTTTAATAGATATGTACATTCATATAAGTTAAATTAGTGCAAGGAGAGCAAAAATGGTGAGGTGGTGTTCATGGGTTTATTTATTTGCTGAGATAGAGCACAAAATCATCTCTTTCAGCCCTTCAAGTTGCAACACCCAGAAAGCTCCAATTTAACCTTAACCAAATCACTAGGCAATTCACAAAAATCCATTAACCTAAAAACCACTACGGCTTTAGTCTGTGGGAGGAAATCAGAGGAAACCCACGAGGTCACAGGGAGAAATCTCATCTTGTAGTTAATTTCTATTGTTGTGATCTTGGTTGCTAGGCAACTCCAACGTCTGCAATGGTGAGCAATTGTTCCATAAATAGCTTCCTCTTGATGGCAAAGCTTCCATTAATTCGCTGTTGATTTGTGGTAGACATGTTATCGGTAGGTAGAATTTCTTCCATGTTTTATGCTTAGGCAAGTTTTGTCATTGTCATGTTGATGCTTTGGTCACACTAAAGTGGTCTGGCTGAAGACATAGGCTCGTTCTGACACGCAATTCCAAACTCATGGTGAGATGCACAGCCTTTAATATGCATGCTCTTCACCCATTTCTTGCTACCATCTAATTTGAAGTAAATTGCTAAATTGGCTATAATTGGCTGTAGGCCAATACCAGAGATTTGCTTTGTGTATCTCTGCCTGGGTTCAGTAGATAGAACAGTAGAGCACCAGACAGGCCATTTGGCCAAAGATGCAGAGCTCATTTCGATGCCAATTTATACTACATGTCTTCCTCCTGTGTGTCAGCCATATCTCTCCGTCCCCTTCATGTTCATGTGTCAAGAGTCTTGGGTTCCACAAAGCTACTGGATTCACTACTATGTCTGATAACATATTCCAGGCACCATCACTCCCTTTGAAAAAAGCTTGACCTGTTTTTTATTTGTTTGATATTTCTACCCTGGGAGAAAAATTCTGACTGCCTGCACTACCTATGCCTCTCATACATTTAAAAACATCTACCAGGTCTACCTTTTGGCCTCTGACAGTCTAGGGATAATAACTCAAGTTTGTCCACCTTTTCTTATAAGTTATACCCCCTAAACCAGCCTGCTGCATGGTAAACCCTTTCTGCAAACTCTCCTCAGTCTCCACATCCTTCCTATAATGGGGCAACCAGAACAGCATGCAGTGCACAATTAATATAGCTACTGCATGCATTCCTTATTCTTATATGAAACACTCCTGCCAGATGCCTTCTTTACCATCTTATCCACTTGCATTGCCACTTTCAGTAACCTATAGACCAGCACCTCAATATTTCTCTGTGCCCCAATGCTATTCAGGGACCTACCATTATCTGAATACTTTCTTTCATTTGTCTTCCCAAAGTGCAACACTTCACACTACCCTGGTCATCATCAGTGATTTCTCTGCCCTCATCTGTAACTAATTTACAGTTATTCTGCTGTATTCTTTGAAATTCCTTAATAATGTCACCAACTCTACTAATTTAGCAATATAGCGTGGAGTAGGCCCTCTGTCTCTTCAAGCCACACTGCTCCTACAACTGCACAATCCCATTTAACCCCAACCTAATGGTACAATTTACAATGACCAATTAACCTACCTGGTAAGTCTTTGGAATCTGGGAGGAAACCAGAGCACCAGGAAATCTCATGCTTTCCATGGGAAGGATGTAGAGACTCATTACAGAATGGCACCTGAACTGACTCGGAACACCCTGAGCTATAATAGTGTTGTGCTAATCGCTGCACTACCAGTATCTTAGTGTCATTTGCAAATTTGCTAATCCACCCATCTATATACAATTATCACAATATCACAGTGATTGTGGTAAGCCACTTATCACAGATTTCTTGCCAGAATAACAGCCTTCCACATACACTCAAAGGTTCAAAGTTCAAGGGTCCAAAGGTTTATTTATTTTATCAAGTACCTAACCATATACAACTCTGAAATTTGTCTTCTCCAGATAGCCATAAAACAAAGAACGAACAGGAAAGTTGTTCAGAGAGAAACATCAAACCTATCACTCCCCCACACACAAAAAAGAACAGCATTCAGATCATCAATCCCCCAAACAGCTCCTCCACCCACAAAACAGAACAGGAACATCAAACCCCTCAAAAAAAAAACTAAACCTTCCCCGCATAAAAAACAACAGAAAACAAGAGTACATAAACCCACAAACACTCTCCCCCCACGCACAACAAAACTCTGTCATCAATCAGCAAGCCAGTTCTGAATCCATACTTTCAATTTCACCTTGGATCCCGTGCATCTTTGTCTTCTGAATCAACCTACCATGAGGGACCTTATCAAATGCCTTACTAGCTTAAAGAGTGACAATGCTGAAGATGTTTAAGGATGTTCACTGAGCTGCTTTCCCTGTTATTTGCTTAATTCATCACTGTCATTCACAACTGAGTGAAAAGTGTTCAGAGCGTTTGACTGATCTGTTGATTGTGGGGTCACTTCGCTCAGCACTGTAACTTCACTCTCCTCCATTAATGCCTGACACTTGTCAATGGGAATCAAAACATAGTTCCATTTTAAATTTAACCTATCCCTTAATGAACTAGATCTTAAACAATTATATTAACTAGCATCTTGCATGACTAGTTAACCACTCAATACAGTTTGAACAAATCTGCACACATTGCACACATACACTCAGAGGCCACTTTATTAGGTACACCTGTTCACCAATGCAAATGCCTAACCAGGCAATCATGTGGCAGCAACTCATTGTATAAACGCATGCAAATATAGTCAAGAGGTTCAGTAGTTTTTCAGACCAAATGTTAGAATGGGGAAGAAATGTGATCTAAATGACTTTGACCGTGAAATGATTGCTGGTTTGAGTACCTCAGAAAATGCTAATCTCCTGGAATCGTCATGCACAAGGTTCTCTAGAGTTTACAGAGAATGGTGTGAAAAACAATTTTTAAAATCCAGTGAGTTGCAGTTCTGTGGGATAAAAATGTGCTGGTAATGAGAGAGGTCAGAGAAGAATGGCCAGAGAATTTCAAGATAACAAGAAGGCAACAATTACCTAATTAACCAGACATGACAACAGTCAGCGCAGAAGAACATCTCTGAACACACAGCACATTGAAACTTGAAACGGATAGACTACAGTACCAGAAGACCATGAACATGCACTAATTAGCCACTTTATTAGGTACAGGAGGTACCTAATAAAATGCCCACAGTTCAATTTACAACGAAATAAATCTAATTTCTTAATATCTCCAAATCTCAACTTTAAAAATTCTGCTTAAAATCAGTCAGTGAATTTAAATATGAAGTGTTTGCAAAAATGGTAACAATGCAGTCTCAGCAAGTTAATTGTTTTTGACTATGATAGAATGCAAAGAGCTATAAATACAGCCAAACCCTGGTACATTTCATAGGTTGTGTTTCTGGAAGTTCAATCTAAAAACAAAGCAATGCAGAAAATTTACTGTATAACTATTCAAAATCTGACAATTATTGCAGAAGTTCAACATCTGAAAATAGTTTCAATAATATCCATGTCTAATTCCTGGTTTACTTAGATTAAACATTTGAATGCAGATTGTCATATATAACTTAAGAGTTACATTGGGCATAAAAAAATAATAATAACAATTTTGTTTTCAGAACATAGTATAGAAAGAGGAATACACCACTCAGCCCCTCCATAGCATGCCATCAGTCAATGAGATCAGAGGTAAACCCTTCTAGTCCACTGACCTCAGGGTTGAAAGCTTCCACTGGTCTTCCACTGTGGTAAATGAACTGACACCATTTTTCAAGATGAGGAACTCAAGGAATTTAACCTACTTCTAAATAAAAACTAGAAGCTTCAATTATAACTTGGATAGAGGAATAAAGAGTAAATATCAAAGTTTCAAAGTGAAGTTTGGGAGATGTAATACAATGTCAAGTTGAGTGGAGTAGACTTTGACTATCCTTTCATTCATATTGCAACTTGCCAGCTCAAGCAAGGTATTGGAAATGAATTGCACCAATTTTTAATAGAACACATTTACTCAGGCTGACATGCAAGATAAATAAAATATGTGGACACTTGGGAGTAAAGATAAAGAGTAGTCAAATTGTCAAGCTTTGAATCCAAACTACATAAAATCCAATACTCTGCCCTTTACTCTTTCTGCATTAATCCCAATCTTTCCATCAAACCCAAAGATAAAGGAGATGTTCTTACAGTGTGGCAGACTGACCTCTAACTTGTTGAGGCCAAGTCGCATCTCTCAGGCACCTCCCTTTCTTATCCCTTAAAAAGGATCCCACTGTGGACCATCAACACCATCACTAACCTCATTAACTCTGGAAAACACCAATATATTACAGTACAGTTCCTTCGAGGTACTGAGGTGCTTCAACAGTCCCAATGGGTAATTGGAAGAAACAGAAATGCTAGGTTATCAACATTCCTAGTGAATTGTCATTATGTAAAATGCATACATATATTTTCTAGCAGTGTAACTGGATAATGGCAGGAATTAGTGAAGTCCCTTCCTTCTCAGTACAGTTGAGTTAAGATACTCATTACCTCTGAAGTAATGTGTTAAAACACTGAAACATAGTCAAATCTGAGCTCATTTCCTTTACAACACGGTCCAGAAGAAATAATTTCTACCACATTATCAAACTAGAAGGATTTATTTACTTTTACATTCCATAATTTTGATAACTAATATAGCCATATGATAAATTCTCTGCGTGATACATAAGTGCCTTATGCCAATCTTGCCATCTTGCTAATTCATCCTTAAAGACCACTAGCAAAAGCAAAATATTCCAAATGTCAGAATTCTGAAATAAAAACAGAAATACCGAAAATATGCATGAAGACATCAGTATCCATAAAGAGAGAAGCCAAATTAATATTTCAATTTTATGATCTTTTACCAGAATTAATGGAATGCTGAAAGGTGATCAAAGTGAAACATAAATTGCATGGTAGTGTAGCAGTAAGCATAATGCTTTACAGTGAACGATAGGGTTTCAATTCCCATTTTGTCTGTAAACAGTACGTTCTCCCTGTGACTACGTGAGTTTCCTCCAGGTGCTCCGGTTTCCTCGCACGTTCCAAAGACATATGGGTTAAGCTTAGTAAGTTATTGGCATGCTATGTTGGTGCCAAAGGCATGATGATACCAGTGGGCTGTCCCCACCACATCCTCATACTGTGATGGTCATTGACACCAACAATGCATTTCACGATATCTCTTGATACCTCAATGTATATGTGACAAATAGAGCTTTTTTTAAAAATCCTTCAGCTTTTTTCTTCAAAATTGCTACTTCATCTGTTAAGTATTTCCAGCACATTGTTTTTCTTATAAAATTAAATTGCATCAGACTGCACTGGGCGGGTTGCAGTTAGCCGAGTCCTGGTCATTGAAATAGATGGCATGGTGACACCGATGGTGGAGCTTCTTCTCCAGAGCTCTAGCAACTGGATTTCAATGACCTTTGGTTTTGTCTGCATGAAGTTTGCTTCTTCTCTTTCTGACCACATGAGGTTTCTCTGGGTGTTTCTGTTTGCTTCCCCCATTCAGAACCTGTACTGGTTGACCACATTGATCATGGCAAACTGCCTCTACTGTGTGGTACCGTCACAGAGGATTAATGGAAACATAAGGAGAATAGATTGCAGGGAAAATGAGAGCAGTACACACAAATTGCCCGAGGAACTGAGCACTGCAGGCAACATCTATGGAAAAAGATGTTTCGGGCCTAAACCCTTCAGCAGGACTAGACAAAAAAGGCCAAAGAGTAGATTGAAAAGGTGGGGGAGGGGAGTGAGAAACACAAGCTGATAGGTGGAACCGGGAGGGAGAGGGATGAAGTAAAGTGCTGGGAAGTTGATTGGTAAAAGCGACAGAAGGCCATGGAAGACAGAAAAAGGTGGAAGGAGCACCAGAGGGAGGTGATGAGCAGACAAGGAGATAAGGTGAGAGAGGGAAAAGGGGATGGGGAATGGTCAAGCCTGGTGGGGAGCATTACCAGAAGTTTGAGAAATCAATGTTCATGTCATCAGGTTTTCTTGTTTGTGTAGGGAAAATTAGCAGGGTATGGTATTGCTTTGTAATTTGGCATAGGCTTGATTGGCTGAAATAGCCAGTTTCTATGTCGTCAAGATATATAAATTGTAATATAAAACAAGATCATTAGTTTGTTACAGGGATGACATAGCAGTGTCCTAACTAAAAGAGCAACTAATATCCTACTTCTACACCTCAGCCACCTGCTACCAATGACAAAAATGGTAGGTTATAAACTCTTGTGTGAATGAGAACTGGGTGCTGTGAGATCAGCTTCACCCAAGTTGATTTCCCCTGTCCATCTTGCTTTCTCTAACATTTTTTTTACTGTGAAGAAAAAGAAAACAATACTATTGTTGAGGCCAAGTTACTGTGGCTTTCAGCAGGCCAGGACCAAAGTAAATGGGGAAATTTACACAGATATTGAATGAGGATTTTTAACCTTTTCTTTTGCATCCCAAAATCCTTGTCCTCAAATCTAAATATTCCTTATCTATGTCCATACTTGATCACGTTACCAATTTCCACTCATTCAGTTTGGATGCCTCTAAGATTGCTGCATTTTGCTTCCCTCCACTGATTTCATGGATAGAGATGCTAGCACAGCCTGCAGCTCAAAACAAAATGCAATGAAAATATAATTGAATCCATCAGCAGTGATGCAGATTTTGCAAGTAGTTCGAAAGGTTGAATAATTATTCCCTGCAAATGTTCCATTTTTGCCCAAGTGGTTTGAAATCTAATAGATTCCTGCTGTTAGGTCATAAATTGTTTTCCAATTCAGAAATTAAATGGAAATTAAATTTTTGTGTTTGTGAGAATTGGATAGAAGAATAACTGGGCTTACATCACTGGAACGTAAGAAACCTAAGAAAATCAAAAGGTTCCTAAGCACGTGTACACCTGGACTCCTTACCTTCCTCTACTTTTAAACAGCAACATGCCACTGAATAATTAAGATTAAAATGATTTATTATTATTTTGTGCAGTGGACAATCCCTTTCTCAGTACCAAGTTATTCAAACCCAAAAAAATGCTTTGTTTAAATATTCAATCCTGAAATGAGAACTAACTTCAATGGCACAATACAGCAGAGTAAAGCTTGAATTTCATACAGAAATATCCCAAGGATTTTACATAATGGAGAAAAAAAAGAAAAATACAAAATAACAGATGTTGACTCACTGCAGTTAAAATAGGTCAAATAATAATAGTTTGGCATGAAGGTGGAGAGTTTTAAGTGAGCAACAAAAAATCTGCCAAAGAAACTCAGCAGGTCAAACAGCATTTTTGGGAAGAAAGGAATTGTTTATGTTTCGGGTTAAAACTCTGCACTGTTCTTCCAGTAGATTGTTTATTGCTCCAGACTCCAGCATCTGCAGTCTCCTGCATCGCTGAATTTCAGGCAAGTTTAGGCACAGGCTCCAACATAAAAAACAGGGCAGTAAGGCAGACAGACAGAAATCTGGAATCCGGTAGCTAAAGCCAGCTGGTGGGAATGCTGGGCTGTAGAAATAATACAGGTGAGGACACGGTAACTTGGAGACAAGAAACTAGTGCTTTCCCGTTGTATATGAGCATAAAGTCTTCTTGGGCTTCTAGCTGAGGACAGGTGTAGAATACAAAACATTGGGAAACAACAAGTCAACATGGATAATCTATAATGTGATACACTAGGGTAGGCATGCAGCAGCACTCTTTATTTTTGGAGAAGTTTGAATGCTGATAGTTCCCACAGATTACAAGGGGATCTTGAACAGTTAGGGAAGTGGGCCAAGGAGTGGCAAACTGATTTCAATACAGATAATTGTGAGGTGATGCATTTTGGAAAGTCAAACCATTTTAGGACTTGTACTGTGAATGGTGAGGCACTAGGAAATTTAATGAAACAGAGGGACGTAGCAGGACAAGTACATAGTCTGTTAAAAGCAATGCCACAGGTAAACAGGGCAGTGAAAAAGGCATTTAGTAGTCAGGCTACTGAGCAATGTTCTCCCTAAGGCGTGCACATGTGCGTGCGCACACATCTTTTGCTTCTAGCACACAAAGGAACTTAAACTGCGCTCAAAAGGTTATCACCCTCTATCTCATTTCACCAACGTACACAATCACATTTCCTTTTCCAGTTTATGATGCGGACAGTTTTGACAACATGGAGTTTAAGTTGATTTGTTGGCAGATTTTTGAACCGGCTAACTTATACTGTTTCATTTGAAGAAATTATTCAGTGCGCACACGTTGTTGTCACAAGGTAAAAAATTGCACAAGATTTTTGCACGTACTGGTCATAACAAATTAGAGGGATCATTGTTACTGAGTATAGCAACAGGGATATTATGTTGCAATTGCAATATACAAGTCATTGGCAAGGCCACACTTTGAATACTTTGTACAGGTTTGCTCATCCCATTATAGAAAAGCTGTGGCTAACTTCAAAAGAGTGTAGAATGAATTTATGAGGATGCTACCAGAGCTAGAGGGCCTGAGTGATGGGGAGAGCTTGCCCAGGCTAGGTCTTTATTCCTTGAGATGTAGGAGAATGAAGAGTGATCTCATAGACAGGTTTAATATTCTGAGAGAAATAGGTAACAGTCTTTTCAACAGGGTAGGGGAATCAAAGATATAGGATGAGAGGAGTAAGATTTACTAGGGACCTGAAGGGCAACATTTTCATGCAGAGGGTGGTGAGTATATAGAGCGAGCTGCCAGAAGAACTGGTTAAAGCAGGTACAATAGCATAATTTAAGAAACCTTGGATAGGTACACAGATGGTGGGCTTAGATGGGTGTGGGCTCAAAAAGAAAAGGAAATTGCCAGGATTCCACCCAAAGAAGTTAGGATGGGAGAATGGGCACCACCACTTCTTCAGTGATCTCTATTAAAATTAATTGAAAATGCTTATTCAAAAGTAAATTGTTGCATGAACAGAAATTTCCAAAACAGTGGAACATTCAGGTTATTGTTTGCTAAATTAATCCTTGAAACTACTTCATATTGTTTAGTGTGTCATTTCTCAGTCAAATGCAGAATCGTGTCTGGAAATTGTACAGTCCCATTCAATCTGATGGCTTGCCAGTGCTTCTGGGAAACAAAATACAGAATTACAGATGAAGTGGTCAAAAACACTACCACATCACAGCAAAATCCAACAAAGCTACAGGCAGGGAATAGTCAGTTAAACAGATATTCTGCATCTGATTGGGAAATAATTACCCAATCAGAGCATTCAGCTGTCCCCTGTCAAATAGCAGAGAAAAGATTGCTGCAGAAGGATATCCAATTGTTGATATATTTTCGAAAAATTCTTCAGAGCTTGCCCTTTCTGAAGAAGAAAATGCATATGGGATTGCAAGGTCCTTCATTATGATACAGTTTATGTTTGATAAAGAATAATGGATAGCTGGAAGCATACAAGGCAGTAATATAGGCATTAGATTCTAAGTTATTAAATCAGGATTCACAGCACTGGACAAATAAATCACAATTGAATTACAGCCTTGAAATCACACGCTGGTATCCAACAGAATATTGAACAGGCAGCATTCCAATCTTACATGAGAGCTTTATGTTGTTCTGCTCAGATTTTAAGTTATTAGCGTAAACACCAACTGTTGGCATGCTCTTGATGCAGGGTGACATTTGCGGGCCACAACAGTGACATCTTTATTTCAGGTTAGCTGGAATTCTATGCCCAAAGGAAGCCATTCCTCATTGTCAGCTAATACCATTTGTTTTTACTGTCACAGTCAGTAAATGCCCTTGCTCTAATATCATGCCTACTCGATTTCAGAACCGCAGTTTTCCATGTCCGTGATAAACAAGCTAAATGATAAAAAGATTACAAAGGATGAAGCCTGTAATGCTTGAAATAAATGGAAAGCTTGTACTCAGTCTGGGCATTCAAAAGATACCAAGTCATTCGTTGAAGTACAGCACTCTGTATGTGTATGCAGTAGACATCACAGCCATGAGTGACATGAGGCAAGTGCAGACAACACATCACTCTTGACATAAAGAACAATGACCTTGCTATAATTTTCCAGCTCCCTGCTCTTTCAAATATTTTGGGAAAACTCAGACCTTCAGACTATGATCTCACTCATTTGGGGCCATGAAGTAACACGCAAGACTGTGCCCACAGCAGCTCAAAGGAGCAAACAATGACATTGTCACTTCCAAGACTGCAGGTCAATAGGCACAAAGCGTCCAAGGTTTGCTACTGCGGCTGTCCATAAGCTATCCATCAGGTACAGAAATAAGAAGAAAATGCAATGCTTGCCAATTCAAGTCACCATTTAAAATTTGTTTATTTTTATCCTGTACTGTAAGCTATAATAAATAGGATACAATATCTTTAGAATCAGATTATGCATGCAAACATCGAGCACAGTGCACTGACTTGTGTATTTTGTGGACAAATTTAGGAGCCACTTTCCCAGTGCACAGTGTTTATGCAGAAATCTGCTTCAGGCAGATCTAATGGCTTTTAATCTCCCTTATCTTTCTCTTGTGTTCCCTAAATCCCTTTCCATGTAAGGCATTACAACTGGAACTCTGTCACTCCCCAACACCTTATCAGATCAGAAAGTTATAACATTGTGCACTCTGATCCACAGCCTGAATGTTCAAGGCCCCAGACCCCATTAAGCTACTGCCTCCTGACATTTCCACCCACACCCTCTTATTCTAGTTCCTTCTTGTGAGCTGGACTCAATTCTCTCTGCCCATTCACAATTGTACAGCAGACAGAGGGCAGTTGTTTAAGTCCATAAACTGTAGAAAAGTGACTGTGACTAGCACTCAGAGCCTTAAGATCATAAAGTCTTGTGGAGGCATTTCTTCGAGGAAAAAAAATTCCTTTCTATATACAGTAACAACAACATACCAACCGTTTACAGTGACGAAGCTGTTTAGCACCCTTGTACATTTTGGTCAGAACTTTATCAATAAACCAGTCAAAATACCTTGGACAATATTATACCTTCTGGTAAAGAAAAACATAAAAACATAAGGGTTAGAAATAGAAGACTATTTCTGCTTTATCATTCATCAAGATGATAGATGACATTCTCTCTCAATGCCCAATACACTATTTCTATACAGAACATAGGACATGGAACATAAAACACAATAGCACAGTATAGGCCCTTCAGTCCAAGATGTTGTACTGACATTTTAGCCTACTCCCTGATGAATCTAACCCTTCCCCTCTTACAAATCCCTCCATTTTTCTATGATCCATATGCCTACCTAAGAGACTCTCAAATGTTGCTAATGGATCTGCCTCTATCAGCACCCCTGACAGTGTTGCATGCACTTACCACTCTTATAGGAAAACCTACCTCTGTTATTCCCTCCCTCCCATACTTCTTCCAATCACCTTAAAATTATGCCGTCTCATGTAATCCATGGCTGCCCCTGGGAAAAGGCTCTGGCCAATGACTCTATCTATGTCTCTTATCACAGGAAAACACCTCTATCAAGTTATCCCTTATCCTCATTTGCTCTAAAGAGAAAAGCCATAGTCATCCCATAATTCCATTACATGCAGAAATCTACCCATCTCTGCTTTTAAAAAACTCACTAACTGAGCCTCTGCATTTCTCAGGGATAGAGAATTCCAAAATTCCACCATACTATGAATGAAGAAGTTCCTCCACATCTCATTCTGAAACAGGATGTGGCCTAAGGCCTACACCTTATTTTGAGCCTGTGATCCTTGATTCTAGACTTCACAACAAGAGAAATATCCGTCCTGCTTCTAGCCTGTTTGAATAACATCACACAAGTCTGAAAATACTGGCCTAATCTACTCAATCTCCCGTCAGACCTCATTCTGCCACTGAAATCATACTTGCACTCCCTCTATGCACAGCCTGGGATAGTGGCAGAGGCAGAAACATTAAAGACATTTAAGGGATGTTTAGATAGACTCATGGATGTGAGGAAAATGGAAGGATATGGACATTGTGTCGGCAAAAGAGATTAATTTAAGTTGGCCATTTGATTACTAATTTAATTGTGAGCGGAAGGGTCTGTTCCTGCACTGGACTGTTCTATGTTCTGTATTCAATTTTAAACCTTTATTGGGGCAGGAGATCAAAACTATGCACAATGCTTCAGCTGCATTTCCACCAAGACCCTACCAAATCGAGAGGAGGTATCAAAAACAAAACTGGTTTAATGCAAGATAAAGGAGCTTTAAGACCTAAGCAGTTTTTTTTAAATAAAGGGGTTGATATCTGGAAAGCACTGGGAAGAAATTGGTGGAGTCATATACAAACACTGTGTTTAATCAATATTTGGGCAGTAAATTAAATAGACAAGGCATACAAGGACAGAGTTCTAATACAGGCAAATGGGATTAATGGATATGGACAAAAAACATTGCATGGATATAATGGGCTGAAGGGCCTATTTTTGAGTTGCATCATACTATGCCTTGGTGAACCTATGGTTCTATAAAATTGCAGACTCTCGTACTCGAACCCTCCCCTAACAAAAGCCAATATATCACTGACATAACAGTTAAATAGGTGTGATTTTGTTGCTGTAACTCCATGATGGATGTTTTCCAGTCAATACAGATGGAACATCTTATGTGTGCAAGCATTTTAAGTTCAAACAGGGATGTATCACCAAAACTGGAGAATGTATACCACATGGGCATATTACCAAGGGCACTAATTAATATTATTTTTAATTTTCTGGCATCATAATTCCCTTCAATACAATAGCTTAAAAATTAATTAAGCAACACAGGGATAAATTTCCACAGGCCTATATTTTGATAGTTATTTGATTATAGTACGTAAATCATATTTTTGGAGGTAATTATTTTCATCTCATAATTCTGAGAGGAATAGGTCATGTGATCCTCACAGAAAGCAAAGTTTACCATATAAAAACAGAAAATGCTGTAATCACTTATTGGTGTCCAGAATCGTAGGGGTTGCTTGACCCAATTTAGCGGTCAGCAATAACTTTAATAATCAACCACAATATAACAAATCATGAGGAGCCACAAGAATAACCGAGAACAAATACTAAACTCATAGGTAATGGAATGTTAGGAGCATTCGGTTGAGGATGGCTGGTTCGATGAGTGAACAAAGGACAGTGGATGAAAGCTGGGTTTAAATAGGCTGCAGGTGATGTTAGAAAAGAGTGGCTGGTAACTCCTGTTTGTCTGGATGGTGACTGGAAGGAGTCTGCATGTGCAGGCCTGACAACTGGGCGATATGACATCAATGGAGAAAGAAAGAGTTGATGCTTCAGATCAAAGATCATTCACCAGAACTGTGACAAAGGGTCTTCAAACTGAAATGTTAACCATTTCTCTTTTACCTACAAACTGTTTTCAGAATTTATTCGTTTTTTTTCAGATTTCCAGCACCTGCAGTTTTTGATTTTCAAATTCAAACAGTTGTGTCAATCTCTGAATGACAGGTCAGTCTCAGGGTCCACCTAGGATCTCAACCATTAGAGTTGCCTGTCTTCAGCAAATTAATGTGATTCAATAAACGACTGACCATGCTTGATGAAGGAAAGCCCATGGGCTCCAAAAATACCCCAGGTGGTAAAACTCATGTGCTAAAACTAGCCACACTTCCTGTCAGGCTACATTCGAGGCAGCTACATCTTTTACATCCACCTGACAAAATACAACACTGCTCAAACATCAGTAGCTACTTACTAACCCAGTGGTCTGTCAATCAACAGCAAGATTGCGGGCTATACCGTATTGTTAAAAGCACCACCAAATGCAAATTTCCTGCTAACAGCCTGTTCACTTATGTAACCTCAATTTCAGCAGAAGGCTCAGCTCCAAACATTCTTGCGGTCCAGAACCAAACAGGGACAAAACACTGAATTCCATAGAAAAGTTTGGATTGGGATGACTGGAGTCAGAACTTGGATGAGGGGAATGGCAATCAGCCATAAGACAGTGCAGCAATTTCTTAACACAAAATCCTTCAGCAGTCAGTTCCCAAATGAATGACCATAGCTGCATTGTCAGAAGTAGGAATGTCTGGTGATTGTATAAGTTTCATTTACAGCTTCTCAAATGTACTGCAATTTGTGTTTACAAAAACCAAGGTCTGAAAAATGTTCAGTCATGAGCTCAAGAAGCGAATAATTATTGACCTACACAATTGCCAGACGATGACTACCTCCTCCTGAGTATCTAACCACTCGCTTTTGACAGGAAGCAGCATTGTAGTCAATAATCTGTGGGTAAAGGTGGGAGGCCTGACGAAACCATTACATTTACTAGACTTCTGTCATTTCATGTCATATCTACAAATGATGGAACATGCATGATGAATAAAGCCCACATCTATGTGAGCCACAAAAGTCCTTTAGTGAGTGACTCCAATAAGTAAGTCTCTGAAGCCTTCCTGTCATTTATTAGGTACAAGTTAGGCACACATTGTAATATGCCATACTTGTGCAAGGCCCTGGTTAAGATTTTTACTGCTGTGCTGTAGGTATTTCATTTTAGCAGTTCTGTAACAGCAGTCTGGTCTGCTTTCAGCCAAATTAGGTTTGAACTGAGTTCAGAGGCTTTGTTGTTCAACATAGGAATATGATGTCAGCTGATCGAGAGAATGCTGGGTGGAGAGGTTTTCTGAGGATAAACTGGTGTAAGTCCAGGTCTTTTTTGTCAGGAGCTGGGAGAAGACAGGGGGAAAGGTAGCTGAGGATACCGCCCCTGTTGCACAAGGTGCGTTGTGCAGATGAATGGCTTCAAGGAGGAAGGACCAATACTTCCGAGGGAGACCCATTTGTTCAAGATGTATTTCATGCAACATTCAGAAGGCGATGTGTGCTTTCACACAGACCAAAGTTCCATATGTGCGTATTTGACTGTTTAATTATAACGGGCCCTTTTGTTCTCTTTAATAACTCTTTGGTTAAGTTAACATTCATAAATATACTTTCTTTGTAATTGTAAGCAGCATAAAGTCTGTTATTTCTTGCCAACGGGCAATTGCAGGGGGGCAGTAAATCACAAAGCACTCACACAAACTGGGGGTTTGGGTGGGCAAGACCTCACAGGCTTGGCAGGACCAAAGTTGTTTTTTTTAGCGTGTCGCATCAGACAGACAGCCCTTCTTGTCTGGCGCGTGGTGTCAGGATTGGTCTCCTTTTGGATTAACCAGGTCACCAAAGTGTACACACCCTACACATACGGAGCCTGAGAAAGGTGGGGTTCTCGCCGTGGAGCCCAGTGGCTGTTAGCAAGGAGCTAATGAGCCACAGTTCCAGAGTCGCCCGGTGAAAAGGGGTTTCACTTGTTTGCTTGAAGATCAACTGTCACACAATGTGCACGGCACCATCCAGGGCAAAGCGGCACCAGATGAGTGGCACCCCACATGTCACTCTAAGCCCTCCATCCTCTCATTTTTAATTATTTTTATTATTTTGAGATACTGGATAGTAATAAGCCGTTGCAGCCCGACAAGTCTGTGCCACCTGTGTGACCAATTAACCCACTGATCCATACCCTTTTTTTGGAATGTGGGAGCAAACTGGGGCACCCAGAGGAATCCCACGGGGTGAATGTGCCAACTCCTTACAGAAAGCAATGGAAGTGTCTCAAGCCCTGTGATGGTGTTACACTAATCACTACATCACCGTGCCACTCCAACCTCTGTGCACTCAGCAAAAGTACACAGCTTCCAAACATTCTGCCTTTCAGAAAGGAAAAAAGCAGAAGCCACTTGTGAAAGACAACACTTGAATTTGGACTTCAACCTGTCTTGGCAGTTGATCACAGTTCCTTTGAAACAGTTGTCAAAATCTGGGAATTCCCTCACAGCACCCTGGAAAGAGACACTAGCAAGAAGCACAGCAGAGCAGTGAAGTCTGGAGTTTCTGCGAAAAATGAGGGACGGGCAAGGCAGATATATTACAAAAAATATATACACTTTCGAATGGAAGAAGGACATTACTGTAGCTGACAAGTAAAGTCAGAGTCAAAGTAAAAGCAAAAGAGAAGGCATACTAGGAAGCCAAAGCTATTGGGAAGATACAGGATTGGGAAAGTTTAAAAACTTGCAGAAGGAAACTAAGGTGGTCATTAAGAAGGAAAAGATGAATTATGAAAGGAAGCTGGCAACTAATCTCAAAGAAGATACTAAAAGCTTTTCTAAGTATATAAAGGGTAAAAGAGA
Organism: Hypanus sabinus; assembly: GCF_030144855.1. Classification (NCBI taxonomy): domain Eukaryota; kingdom Metazoa; phylum Chordata; class Chondrichthyes; order Myliobatiformes; family Dasyatidae; genus Hypanus; species Hypanus sabinus. The sequence goes on from NC_082719.1 coordinate 74,029,520, forward strand.
GTTGAGGGGTAGATATAGGACCAATAGAAAATGATGCCGGAAAAATTTTAATGAGAGACGCAGAGATGGCAGAAGAACTGAATGCATATTTTGCACCAGGCTTCATAGTGGAGGACATCTGCAATATACTGGACATTTAAGAGTGTCACGGAAGTGAAGTTTGTGCAGTGAAAATTATGACTGAGAAGGCGTTCAGGAAGCTTAATGGTCTGAGGGTGGATAAATCTCCTGGACCTGATGGAATGCACCCTTGGGTTCTGAAGGAAGTAGCTGGAGAGACTGCGGAGAGATTAACAATGATCTTTCAAGAACCGATAAGATTCTGGCATTGTACCAGATGATTGGAAATTGAAAATGTTACTTCGCTATTTAAGAAGGGTGGAAGGCAGCAGGAAGGAAACTATAGACTTGTTAGCCTGACATCAGTGGTCGGAAAGCTGTTGGAATCGATTGTTAGTGATGAGATTACAGAATACCTGGAGGCACACAACAAGATAAGCCAAAGCCAGCATGGTTTCCTGAAAGGAAAATCCTGCCTGACAAACCTACTGCAAATTTTTGAGGAAATTACAATCAGCATAGACAAAGGAGATGCAGTAGATGTGGTGTACTTAGATTTTCAGAAGGGTGAGTAGAGCATTGGCTGGTCAGCAGAAAACAGAGAGTGGGAATAAAAGGATCCTACTCTGGCTGGCTGCCAGTTACCAGTGGAGTTCCACAGGGGTCAGTGTTGGGACCGCTGCTTTTTATGATGTATGTCAATGATTTGACTAAGGGATTAATGGATTTGTGGCTAAATTTGCTGATGATACAAAGATAGGTAGAAGAGTGGGTAGTGTTGAGGAAACAGAGAGCCTGTAGAGAGACTTAGATAGTTTAGAAGAAAGGGCAAAGAAGTGGCAAATGAAATACAATGTTGGAAAGTGTATGATCATGCACCCTGATGGAAGAAATAAACGGGCAGATTATTATTTAGATGGGGAGAGAATTCAAAATGCAAAGATGCAAAGGGACTTGGGAGTCCTTGTACAGGATACCCTAAAGGTTAACCTCCAGGTTGAGTCAGTGGTGAAGAAGTGCAAATGCAATGTTGGCATTCATTTCTAGAGGTATAGAATGTAAGAGCATGGATGTGATGAAGAGGCTCTTTAAGGCACTCGTGAGACCACCAGTATTGTGTGCAGTTTTTGACTCCTTATTTTAGAAAGGATATACTGACATTGGACAGGGTTCAGAGAAGATTCATGAAAATTATTCCAGGAATGAAAGGGTTACTGTAAGAGGAATGTCTGGCAGCTCTTGGACTATATTCCCTGGAGTTCAGGAGAATGAGGGGGGGATCTCATAGAAACATTCCCAATGTTAAAAGGCCTGAACAGATTAGATATGGTGAAGTTATTTCCCATGGCAGGGGAATCCAGGACAAAAGAGCATGACTTTAGGATTGAAGAACACCTTTTAGAACTGAGATGCGGAGAAATTACTTTAGTCAGAGGGTGGTAAATCTGTGGAATTTATTGCCACAAGCAGCTGTGGAGGTCAAGTCTTTGGGTGCATTTAAGGCAGAGATTGATATGTTCTTAATTAGCCAGGACATCAAAGGGTATGGGGAAAAGGCAGGGGAGAGGGGATGACTGGAAGAATTGGATCAGCCCATGACTGAATGGTGGAGCAGACTTGATGGGCTGAATGGCCTACTTCTGCTCCTATATCTTATGGTCTTAAGGAATATCGTTGTCATCCCAACTGCAGTGCTTCAAGAATAAGCACTAATAGTACCTTCTCGGGGGCATGAGGACAGTATGTGCTGCTGTCATCAGCCATGCCCGTATTCTATAAAGAAATATAAAGCAATGCATTAATTAATTTTTTTCACAATCTGTTTGCTGTTGGAGAAGCTACCATTTGCAACACACACAAAATGCTGGAGGAACTCAGCTGGACAGGCAGCATCTATGGTAATGAATAGAGGGACGACATTTTGGGCTGAGTTGCTTCTTCAGGATAGTCACCATTTATTGCCCATCCCCAAATGGCCTTGAAAGGGTGGTGGTCATAGTTATTGCAGTCCTTTTGGTGAAGATACTCTCACAGTGGTAAATATTAACAAATATATTATCTACTAACTGAGCCCCAGATGATTTCCTGTTGGCAACAAGTACATTATGGCAATTGCACACAAATGTTTCTTTTTGTATTACTCTTTAACAGAATATTCAAGAATAAAGTAACTGATTACAATCACAGCTACTCAGAAAGCTCATTACTCTCTTCAGTGGATCAATAATCACCTGAAATTTTAAAACTGAAATGAATTTGAAAAACAATTAACAATATAAACAATGAACAAGGTCAAGTGATTCTGTTCATATCAAAACATACCAAAAATTATAGCAAATATTCATAGAAATACTCTGATGTATGATCTATATCTGAGAAATAACTTAATGACATGCTTGGTTAAATTAGCTTTTCTCTATAGAACTTCTTTGGTCTGCTAAGTGTCCAAAGCAATTTATGCTATTTTTCAGTTTTCGAATATGCATTGTACAATGCATTACTTTTATTTTAAAAAAGCCCACTTGAGTAGTTTAAAACAATGACAAAATTTCCAGCGCAGGAAGTTTAATAGTTATCATGAGCCATAGCTACCACAATAAAGTATTATCCTTGATAAAGTATCAATGATTAATTATTGTTAAATTGCATCTTACCTTTTCTCAGAGATATTCTGAATTATTTCACATAGATTATTCTAAGTTACAAAATCACTACTTCTGTGGAGGCAGATTTGGCAGCTATTTGTCCTCAATAAAATTGTCCAAGACACAGCAATTAATTAGTTAATCAGCCTATTAATAAGCATTAAAAAATAAACTACTGGAAGAACTCAGTCTGCATCAGTAGAGGAGAAGGGATGTTTGGGATTACAGATTGAGGTTGCACCACGTACATTTAGGAGGGAATCGTTCTCCACTGGAATAATCCTTAAACTAGAACTCCTGCCTGTTCTGCTGCAGTTAACATGTTAGCAGACATAATTCAGAAAAGAGCTTCTAATTTTATGAGTTGATAATGAATTGAAAGTTAGAAAATCATTACAATGCAGAAGGAGGTTATTTATCCATCAAGTTCATGTCATCTCTTTGCAGCAAAGCAATTTATTTAGCTCTTCATTCCTTGCAAAATTCGTGCTTGGCTAGCATACAATTAAAACTTCAGATATCAAAATAAGCATATATAATCCGAAGCAAAAACATTAGTACTCTCAACTTTACTGAGTGCTACTGAGTTAATTTCCCTGATTGTATGCTATATTAAATACTCATCTACACCGACAAATTTCTCATGCCTTCACTCCATCTGAACTTCATCAAAATGAGATACCTCCTAACTATTCCAGTGTATGGTGCAAATCAAATGGAATACTTCAAAGGCAAATGGGTAATTTTATGGTACTTAAGGGGTATAGTTTTCAAACCATGTCATATAAAATATGAATTAACTGGTTAGTTAATTTTACTGCTTTTCCTTAATATCTTGCCATGCAAAAAAATAGCTGCCATAGTTGTCTGCCAAAATAGTGGAGACAGCCCAAACCATCACACACAAAGTTCTCTCCACCACTCAATACATTTACATGGAGCTTTGCCACAAGTCAGTAGCATCTCTGATCCGGGAACCTCAGCATCCGGGCCATGCTCTCTTGCTACTACCATTGGGAGGAGGTACAGAAGCCTTAGGTCCCTCACAATTAGGTTTTAGAAGCAGATTATTACCATAAACCCTTCAGGGCTCTGAACTGGCATGTGTATCATAGAAACATAGAAAACCTACAACACAATACAGGCCCTTCGGCCCATAAAGCTGTGACAAACATGTCCTTACCTTAGAACTACCTAGGCTGACCCATAGCCCTCTAGTTTTCTAAGCTCCATGTACCTATCCAGGAATCTCTTAAAAGACCCTATCGCTTCCGCTTCCACGATTGCTGTCGGCAGCCTATTCCACATACTCACCGCTCCCTGCATAAAAAACTTACCCCTGACATCTCCTCTGTACCTACTTCAAAGCACATTAAAACTATGCTCTCTCATGCTAGCCATTTCAGCCCTGGGAAAAAGCCTCTGACTATCCAGCTCCTATTATCTTGTACACCTCTATCAGGTTACTTCTCATCCTCCATCACTCCAATGAGAAAAGGTCGAGTACACACAAACTATTCTCATAAGGCTTGCTCTCCAATCTGGGCAACATCCTTGTAAATCTCCTCTACACCCTTTCTATGGTTTCCACACCCTTTCTGTAATCAGGCAACCAGGATTGAGCACAGTACTCTAAGTAGGGTCTGACCAGGGTTCTATATAACTGCAACATTACCTCTCAGCTCTTGAACTCAATCCCACGATTGATGAAGGCCAATGCATTGTATGCCTTCTTAACTACAGAGTCAACCTGCGTAGCAGCTTTGAGTGCCCTATGGACTTGGACCCTAAAATCCCTCTGATCCTCCACACTGCCAAGAGTCTTACCATTAATAGTATATTCTGCCATCATATTTGACCTACCAAAATGAACCACCTCACACTTATCTGGGTTGAACTCCATCTGCCACTTCTCAGCCCAGTTTTGCATCCTATCAATGTCCCGCTGTAACCTCTGACAGCCCTCCACACTATCCACAACACCCCAACCTTTGTGTCATCAGCAAATTTACTAACCCATCCCTCCACTTCCTCATCCAGGTCATTTATAGAAAGCATGAAGAATACATCCCTCACCACAATTCCAAACTAACTCTACAACCTACAGGGGCAACACCAGTGAATCTGCAGATGCTGGAAATAAATAAAAACAGAAAATGCTGGCAGAACTCAGCATCTATGGGAGGAGGTAATAACGACGTTTCGGCCGAAACCCTTCAGCAGGTTTATCTACAACCTGCAGACTCACTTTCAATAGCTCTACAGCTCATGCTTGTGGTGTTACTTTTTTAATATTGCAACAATTTGTGTTCTTTTACACAATGGTTGCTTGTCAGTTTTTGTTATGTATACTTTGTTTTATAAATTCTACTGCATTTCTTCATTTTTCTGCAAATGCCTACAAGAAAATGAACTTTAAGATAGTATATGGTAACGTATACATACTCTGATAATAAATGTTACTTTGAATTTGACTTTGTACTTCAAAATACCTCTGTGATTCCCAGCCCCAAATCTTTACCAGAGGTCACGGTTCCTTGACTCACTCATTCTATGGAAAACCGCATAGAGACCTGTCTAATCATCACAGTTCCTACCATCTCTAGCTTTGACAGTCACATTCCCAGTTAAAATGTCCATTTCTCCATCCCTTGACCATCCCTAAATATCTCCCTTCATTTCTTATTCCCTGTCTTACATTAACATTGTTCATCTATGGTACTGGGGTAGTGGTAAATTTGGGATTTTTAAGAGACATATAGATAGGCACATGAATTTGAGGAAAATGGAAGGATATGGACATTGTGTAGTCAGAAGGGATTAGTTTAGTTAGCCATTTGATTACTAATTTAATTGGCTCAGCTCAACTGCGTGTCCCAAGGAGCCTGGACCTGTGCTGTACTGTATGATGTTCTAGGACCTATTTCTTGAAGAATTGAACATAATTGGACAGAAACTTGTAACAAATACATCTGCTAAGGTGGCAATACCTACAATATTGACAGAATCCATCTTTGGCAATGGCTTCAAAATGAGATCAGAAGCCTTACACTGTCAGTCAAAATAGGCAAGGTGCAGCTCCAATGACAAAGAGGTATTTTATAAGGTGGCCACACTGTCCATCTATTTCATCATAGTCTGCTTTTCATTTCATTTCAGGTACTACTGTGCACACTTTAAGTTGGAACTAGGCTGAGACTTGGTCAGTGCAAGCCTTGATTACTTCAATGAGTAATGGGAGAAAAAGGATGCTGAGAAAGATAAATCTTGATTTATTTGCCGTGTCTTGAGAGAGGAATTGTGTTCCAATACAAGGGATAGCAATCTGTTTTGAAGTTACAGCTCACCACTTCACAACATTTCTCCATCTCTTGTAGAACAAAATGAGGCTGTTCAGCCCATCATCCATTGGTGGCTTCAAGCAGATAAAACCCAACAATTCCTTTCCTCTGGTCTTTCTCCATAGATTTCAAAAATATTCCCTTAAGTGCTTATCCAAATTCCTTTTGATTCCGTTTCCATCAGCTCTATAGGAAGCGAGCACTAATCCTGACCAACCTTTGCATGTAAAGTTTTTTCTCACGTCCTCCTTTTATCTTTTACCGCTTATTTTTTAATCTTGTGTTCATCCATTAAAAGGGAACCATTTCTATCTTTGAATCAAGCTATGATCTTGATCACCGATGTCAAATTTTATCTCATCTTTTTTTTTTGCTCTCAAGGGAATCACCACAACGTCTACATTTGAATTTTACAAGTGAAGTGCACATGCCTGGAATAATTTAAGGAAATCTTTGCTAAAGTTAGGTGACCGGAACTGAATGATCTATTCTACTTGAGGCCAAACTCTTGTATTTTTTTCCTGTCAATACAGGACAGGAAGGCTCGACAATAAATAGTCAAAACTACCCAATGCATCACCTGCACCTGCCTACCTGCCGTCAAGGATGTATAGAGGAAGGTGTCTGGAAAAGGGCCAGTAACATCATGAAGGATCCCACCCACCCTGCTCATGGATTCACGGATTACTTGTTCCACTCCCATTCCAATTAGGGAGGAGGCTACAAAACACCCATACTAGGACCACCAACTCAAAAACAGTTACTTTCCCCTAACCATAAGGCTGATCAACACCTCAATCCACTAACCAATCTCTCCACACTGCAACCACCACTATTTTAACATTTCCTGACAGTCACCTTATGTACAGATATCACTGTATAATCTATGTACATTTATTGTGTTTTTATTATTATAGTTTTTTTTGGTGCTGTATCAGATTAGGGTAATAATTATTTTGTTCTCCTTTACACTTGTGTACTGGAAATTACAATAAACTATCTTGAATCCACATGGGAGAAAACTCGATGGGCTGAATGGCCTAATTCTGCTCCTATGTCTTATGGTCTTATGGTAGCTGTCTGAGCAAGCCTTACCTCTTCCTTAAGCATTATAATTAATAGTTCACCTCATTTAATCCTTGATCAGAAACACATATTTGGGAACATGCAACTAAAAAACTTTTTCAAATTTGAAGATAACATTTGTAGGAACAACACATTCAACATAAAAAATGTGTTGCAGCTTTGACTGGGGATAATTTAGACACTCAGAAACTTGGAAGTCAGTACTACAAACATGAGCAACACACACAAAATGCTGGTGGAACGCAGCAGGCCAGGCAGCATCTATAGGGAGAAGCACTGTCGATGTTTCGGGCCGAGACCCTTTGTCAGGACCAGGCCCTTCGTTGGTCCTGACGAAGGGTCTCGACCCAAAACATCGACAGCGCTTCTCCCTATAGATGCTGCCTGGCTTGCTGCGTTCCACCAGCATTTTGTGTGTGTTGCTTAAATTTCCAGCATCTGCGGATTTCCTTGTGTTTGACTACAAACATGACTAGTTTTTTGCTGCAACTAAAAATCTAGTCATAATCCTGAATAAGCAAAAGCGTTAAGGGAAAAAATAAAATTGACATAAACTTTAGTAATGTGTTAGCCTGGCTGTATTATACAACACTGGCAGAAAATAACAGGTCAAATAACAGGCATATGTAAACAAATTTTTAAACATTGAGGTAATTTTACTTTTATTCTATACTGCAGAATTCTATACATCCATTATTGGAAATGTGATAGCCATTATTAAATGTCTTATATTACTGAAAATGTCCAAATGGACATCAAAATGATTTTAAAAAATAATGTAAATCAATTAAATATATGAAGCAAAATTGGTGCATAATATTTCAAATAAAACAATGACAGGATAAAATGATGATATCTTGACTGATAGGATAAAGCAAAAATGATCTAGTTTATTGGACATTCCAGAAGGCAATCAATAAAGTGTCCCACAAGAGCCTTAAAAAAAGTCAAGCATGTAATGTAACTGTATAGATTGATGATAAATTGATTTAAAAGAAACATGTGTTTGGAAGATGAATGTTGCTGGATTAGAGTAGAGAACCCCAATGATTATTACAGGATCCAGATGAAGAGACAAAGACAAGTTATCCAAATAATTGTAATGATGTTTTTTTTTAAATACATTACTAAAATACAAAGTACTGGTGTAGAATGTTTGAAATGATGCCATGAAAATTGTGCTCAGAATAAGGCACATTTCATTAGATGGTTAACTAAAATCATGCATCTCGTACACACTTGTACTGCCACATTTCATGTTATATTTGAACTTATCAGTGATATTTGCACCATACAACACTGTAATATAACTCCCTTAACATAACCCTAATTACAAATGTTCAGAATGATTTGTAAAAATTCAGAACAATACCAATCATTAATACTGCCAGAAAAATTAAGCATTAAAGGAATAAAGAGTGACAAAGTGTACGCAACCGTACATACATGTTTGCATTTCCAAGCACTTGAATCAATTTTTAAAAAGCAGCACATCTGAATCAATATTAAACCCTGTTGCTGTAATAAGGATTTATGGATTTTAATCATTTACTTTAGAAATATTAATCAAGTACTCAAGAATCTTAAGTAAATGTATAAATTGAGGTATGATAATATGGTCTCAGCTATACAGGATTCATGAACCAGGAAACATTCTCAAGCTTGGAAAAGAGAAGATGGTTTAGATTTAATCTTCTCGTAATGCAAGCGGCTGTGAATATGCAGAATGGAATACCAAGAAGCTGCTGCAAAGATAAACAATGTGGGACTTAATTCAGGCAAATTGATTAAGAAGAAATAGTGGAGGATTGATTTGGTACTTGCCATAAAAATCTTTTGTAATCCCATTCTTTTCAATGATAAATATTATAAATTCCTAATTATCACTGATTCATATTTTAGAAGCTTTGTTCATCATTTTAGTTCCATTTTAATTCTCGACAATGTACAAGTAAGCATCCAGTGGCATTATTAATTATGAGTCAGAGGAGTTATGCTGAGTTAATTCCTCCTTCTCACAAGTCAATCAATGGGGCTAAAATGATCATTTTAACTCAATACTCATTTTATTGAGAACAACCTGACATTCAAAACATTGTATGAAGTTGCCAGGCTGTCATTAATATTAGGCAAAAAAGTTGAAAATTATATGAGCTGCATTACTTAAACTGAACTATGCAGTTTGCAGGCAACTGAATTTCACTTCTTCCTCAGAAATGAAAGAAGTTCAGCTGCTCTGAACATTATAATACATTACAATGTACAGTTCCAAGTGCAAATATTTATTTTTCAGAGATGTGACATGTTGATATTTCATTAGATATAACATAGAATGCCTCTGAAACCTGTTTGCGATTAGCTTTCAAACTTCAGGTTTTATGTTATTAAATATTTACTTGAAATATTTTAATAACCCTTCCCTATAAAAGAAAAGGATAGGATTCAAAGACAACTGATTACATGGCTTCTCGGTGAAAGGACTGTATCGCTCTAACTCTGTTCTGAGGGGACTAGAGGAACAAATACCTGCCTTGCAACTCAGTGAGACCTTTCAGCTGAGAACAGCAATTTTGGAACACCTTCTCTATCAATATGGAAATAATGCTTTGCCATAATTTTTATAATATGGAACAGGATTTTTTTTTTGTAAATGATACCATACAAAATGTGTTCATTGAACAATAATGTGAGCTTTTTACATGGCAGGAAATGAAAGATTCTCTAACGTCATTCAAAGTTCAGAGTAAGCTTATTATCTAAGTACCTATACGTCACCATGTACAACCGTGAGATTAATTTTCTTGTGGGCATATTGAATGAATCCATAATTAAATAATAACCATAACATAATCAATGAAGGACCACACCAAGTTGGGCATTCAACCAGTGCATAAAAGACAATAAACAGTGCAAATGCAAAAAGGAAGAAATAATAATAATAAATAAATAAGCAATAAATATGAGAACATGAGATGAAGAGTCCTTGAAAGTGAGTCCACATATTGTGGGAACATTTCAATTATGGATCAAGTGAAGTTGAGTGGAGTTACCTCCTTTGATCCAAGAGCCTGATGGTTGAGGGGTGATAAGTGTTCCTGAACATGGTGGTGTGAGTCCTAAGGCTCCTGTACCTCCATCCTGGTGGTAGCAGTGAGAAGAAAGTATGACCCGGATGATGGATGTTGCTTTCCTTTGACAATGCTTTGTGTAGATGTGCTCTAATGGTTGGGAGGGCAATACAACACTTAATTTTCAGACGCATACAATACTTGCTACAAGATATAATATTAAAATGACTACTATAAAGAGGCAGCGTCATTTCCCTCCATACATGCTGGCTGACTTGCTCCACAATTTTGTGTATTTTTTATGATTTCAAGCACCTACAGAATCTCCTGTTCCAGATCCTCTTTTGTCTCGGCATGCTCAGCTTATAACACGTTCCTGTGCTTTATGACCAATAAAATACTCCTGTAATGTGTATATTGTTGAACTGCTCAGAAGGAAGTAGCCGATATTCACACAGCAAGCTGCCATAAAGACCAGTGTGGTTGTTTTAAAAATATAGATTTGGCATTAGATATTGTGAACAATAAATCCCCTGTTCTCTTTCACAGTGACATCATAGAACAAACAAATAAAAGGGTACAACATAGGAACAAACCCTTCAGCCTATGACGTTATGCCAGACTTATTTAATTAGTAATCAAATGCCTAACTAAGCTAATCCCTTCTGCCTACACAACTTTCATATCCTTCTACTTCCTGCACCTTCATGTGCCTAAGAGCCTGATATTTACTTCACTACTGCTGGTAGCACACTGCAGGCAGCCACCAGTCTCAATGTAAAAAAACAAACTTGTGGCACATGTTTCCTTTGAACTCTTCCTTAAATGCATGCCCTCTGCTATAAGACATCCCAGCTCTGGGTGGGGGTGTGGTGGAAGGATACTGGCTGTCTACTCTAACTATGTCTCTCATAATTTCTAAACCTCTCATTAGATCTTCCTTCAGCTTCCACTGCCCGAGTTTATCCAACCTCTCCTTAGAGATCATGCCCTCTGGTAAAATTCATCTACACCCTCTACAGAGCCTCCAAGTCCTTTCTATAACAAGATGACCGGAACTGAATGAAATACTCCAGATGCAGTCTAGGTAGAGTTTTATAAAGCTGCAACATAACTTTCTATCTCTTGAACTCAGTTTTTCAAATAATTAAGGGAAGCATGCCATTTGCCTTATTTACCTCCTGATCAACCTGCATAACTACTTTCAGGGAGCTATGGATATGGACACAATACTGTCAGGATTCTAGGCATTGTTGGGCTAAACTTCATCTGCCATTTCTCTGTCCTTATCTGCAACTGATCCCTATCCTGCTGTATCCTTCTAAGTTATTCAAAACACTGGTAGCATCTGCAAACTTGGTAACCAATGACCTACAGTTCAAGTTCAAGTTTGTCACTCAACCATACATGAATACCCATGAATACAGCCAAACAAAACAGTGTTACTCTGAGACCAAGGTGCAAAATACAGTGCCAACAGTCTCACACAGCACAGGGCACATACAGGGTAACAAGCATATATAAGAGATCAGTAAGATACAGTCACATGATAAAAAAGTTTAGTCCAAGACACTGAGCCCATGAATGTTACAGGAGTCTGCAGTTGAACACATTACAGCTTGGCTTCTGCTGAGCAACTACTGGAGAGCAGCACAGATTCCTGCTTGGACATCGCGCCACACTGCCTCCAATGCCTCTTTCGTGGGTGGCTTAAAACAGGCAACACCATGGCTTGAGGCCTAAAACTTGCTACAACCAAAGCAACACAGCTCCCTTGCCGTCCACCCGTCATTCAATGAATCGGACTTCAAGCATTCCACATTAACATTGTCCTACAGGATGTTGTGATCACAAGAAAAGCAACTAAGAAAATCACTTGAAGTTAGATTGTGCACTGACACCTCTCTGACACAGGCATATCACGAACAACAGAAGTCCCGGTACAGAACAATGCAAAGCACCATCAGTCACAGCCCTGCGCCCAAAATAAATCATATCTGTCTTCAAGTGGCAAGCCAATTCTGAATCCAAACAGCCATTTCACCTTGGATCTTAATCTTCTGGATGAGCCTCCTGTGAGGAAACTTATTGAACACCTTACTGAAATTTATGTTGATGGCATTCACACCTCTACAATCATCAATCACATTAGTAAGACACAAAGTGCCTTGCATTAAGCCATGCTGACTGTCACTAATTAGGCCATTGTTTTCCAAATGCTCCTATTTTGTGAATCCATTCCAGTAACTTCCTTTCCACTGACATGAGACTCACCAGTCTATAGTTTCAGGATTATATCTCTCTCTATGTCTCTTCATGAATAATGGAACGTTAGCTGCTTATCGGTCCTGCAAGACCTCACCTGTGGCTAGGGAGCAAGCGAAGATGATGTTCAAGACTGCAGAAATCTAATCTCTTGCCTCTCTCAATAACCTGGGGGTATATGCCATCATCCTTGGGGACAATCACCATAACCTTCTTTATCTCCTTTATCTTTATCTCCTTCTTTATCTTTATCTCCTTCTCCTTCAATATCTCCTTCTTTATCTCAAAATGCCCTTTAGCATATTAATGTACTCTACACTGATCCCCCTATCCTCCACATCCTTCTCCTCTGTAAATACTGATACAAAGTACTCATTTAGAACCTCATCCACATCCTTTGCCTCCAAGCACCTGTTCTCTCCTTTATCCCTGAGCGATCTTACCCATAAAATGGCTCAGGATTCCATTTAATTCTACTTATCAAATACTTTTCATGGGCCCAGCTTGGTTTTCTTAATCCCTTTCTTGAATCCTTGTCTGACATTGTTTCTTAATAGTCTTCAAGGGCTCTGTGTTAGCTGTCTAAACCTTTGATATGCTTCCTTCTCCTTCTTGACTAAATTCACCACGTGTCTTGACACCCATGGTTTCCTTATCTTGCCATCTTGCCTTTCCTTATTTCTGGAACATACATGTCCTGTACTCTGTGCAGTTTGACTCTAAACACCCTCCACATGTCAGGTATGGACATGCCCAAAACCAGCTGTTCCCAATTCACTCTCCCCAGATTCTACCTAATAATCTATTAGTTCACCTTGCTCCAATGTAATACTCTCCTGCATACTTATCATACTTAATTTTATCTATGGCTATCTTAAAACTTAAAGCATCGTGATCAGTAGTTCCTAACTATTCCCCTCTGAAACTTTAGTCATCTGGCCATAATCTAATACCAGGTTAATATGGCCTCTCTTCGTGTTAGACTATCTACATACAGATTTAAGAAGCTCTCTTGGATGGACCCAGCTTCTGCCGCATCTAAGCATTTTGCACCAAGAAACCACCAATCTATGTTAGGCAACTTAAAGTCACCCACTACAACAACACTGTTGTTTTTACACCTTTCCTTAATCTGCCTGCATGTCTGTTCTCAAAGACCCGATAGCTATTGAGCATCCCTTCAGAGTGACTGCACCTTTATTACTTTTAAGCTTTATCCATACAGACCGAGGAGATGATACTGCCGTTATGTACCCTCTGAGAGCAGCTGCGATATTATGCCTGATTCCTCCCCCTCTTTTGCCTCCTCTAAAAGCATAGAAACCCAGCAATATTATGTATTTTTCCTGTCCCCCTCTCTACTAGGTCTATTATGGCCACACTATAATAGTTCCACATTATAACCGATTTATGCTCTAAATTCGTTACCCTTATCCATAATAAACCCAGAATTCAATACACACACTTCAACCTGTCTATCACATGGTTTCTATTACCTTATCTGTACTGGTCATGATATCTACCTTCCACTCAATCCCTCCACTTTCTGACCTAATCCTCGTGTTCCAACCACAGCCGCACCCCCTCCACCAAACCCACTTGAGTAGCAGCAGTCAACCAAGCAGCACTAACATCATGGGAATATGAGTAAAAGTGGAAGAGATTTTCTAACTTTTTGAGTCTGCTTTAACAATTATTAAGATCATAAGATCTATTTATTACATAGGCTGTTCTTTTATAATTCTATTTACATAGAATGCAATAGATTAAAATTAAAATTTGAAGAACATCAGGATCGGCAAGTCTTTGGAGCCAAATGGGAGATAGCCCAAATTTCTATGGGATGCAAGGGAAGAGAGTTCTGTGCCTTTGGTAATGATTATTTCTGCATTTGCACTGGCCACAGTAGTACCAGATGATTGCAGGGTGGCAAAAGTTATTCTTTTGTTCAAGAAAGGGAATAGGGATAACCCTGTGAATTATAGACTAATGAGTTTTATTTCAGCACTGGCCAAATTATTGGAGAAGTTACTTATAGACGGTAGTTTGTGAAATGTGTGCAGGATAGTTTTTTGCAACAATACATAGAAGTACCGACTAGAGATGGGGCAGTGTTGGATCTCCTGTTAGGGAATGCGATAGGTCAGCTGACAGATGTATGTGTTGGGGAGCACTTCGGGTCCAGTGATCACAATAGCATTAGCTTCAATATAATTATGGAGAAGGACTGGACTGGACCTAGAGTTGAGATTTTTGATTGGAGAAAGGCTAACTTTGAGGGGATGCGAAGGGATTTAGAGAGAGTGGATTAGGTCAAGTTGTTTTATGGGAAGGATGTAATAGAGAAATCGAGGTCATTTAAGAGTGAAATTATGAGGGTACAGAATCTTTATGTTCCTGTTAGGGTGAAAGGAAAGGTTAAAGGTTTGAGAGCACCATGGTTTTCAAGGGATATTAGAAATTTGGTTCAGAAAAAGAGGGATGTCTACAATAGATATAGGCAGCATGGAGTAAAGGAATTGCTCGAGGAATATAAAGAATGTAAAAGGAATCTTAAGAAAGAGATTAGAAAAGCTAAAAGAAGATACGAGGTTGGTTTGGCAAATAAGGTGAAAGTAAATCCGAAAGGTTTCTACAGTTATATTAAAAGCAAGAGGATAGTGAGGGATAAAATTGGCCCCTTAGATAATCAGAGTGGTCAGCTATGTGTGGAACCGAAGGAGATGGGAGAGATTTTGAATGATTTCTTCTCTTCGGTATTCACTAAGGAGAAGGATATTGAATTGTCTAAGGTGTGGGAAACAAGTAAGGAAGTTATGGAACCTATGACAATTAAAGAGGTGGAGGTACTGGCGCTATTAAGAAATTTAAAAGTGGATAAATCTCCGGGTCCTGACAGGATATTCCCCAGGATCGTGAGGGAAGTTTGTGTAGAAATAACAGGAGCTCTGACGGAGATCTTTAATATGTCATTAGAAACGGGGATTGTGCCGGAGGATTGGCGTATTGCTCATGTGGTTCCATTGTTTAAAAAGGGTTCTAGAAGGAAGCCTAGCAATTATAGACCTGTCAGTTTGACATCAGTGGTGGGTAAATTAATGGAAAGTATTCTTAGAGATAGTATTTATAATTATCTGGGTAGACAGGATCTGATTAGAAGTAGCCAGCATGGATTTGTGCGTGGAAGGTCATGTTTGACAAACCTTATTGAATTTTTTGAAGAAGTTACGAGGAATGTTGACGAGGGTAAGGCAGTGGATGTAGTCTATATGGACTTCAGCAAAGCCTTTGACAAAGTTCCACATGGAAGGTTAGTTAAGAAGGTTCAGTCATTAGGTATTAATGCTGGAGTAATAAAATGGATTCAACAGTGGCTAGATGGGAGATGCCAGAGAGTAGTGGTGGATAATTGTTTATCGGGATGGAGGCCGGTGACTAGCGGGGTGCCTCAGGGATCTGTTTTGGGCCCAATGTTGTTTGTAATATACATAAATGATCTGGATGATGGGGTGGTAAATTGGATTAGTAAGTATGCCGATGATACTAAGGTAGGAGGTGTTGTGGATAATGAGGTGGATTTTCAAAGCTTGCAGGGAGATTTATGCCAGTTAGAAGAATGGGCTGAACGTTGGCAGATGGAGTTTAATGCTGAGAAGCGTGAGGTTCTACATTTTGGTAGGAATAATCCAAATAGAACATACAGAGTAAATGGTAGGGCATTGAGGAATGCAGAGGAACAGAGAGATCTAGGAATAACTGTGCATAGTTCCCTGAAAGTGGAGTCTCATGTAGATAGGGTGGTGAAGAGGGCTTTTGGAACGCTGGCCTTTATAAATCAAAGCATTGAGTACAGAAGTTGGGATGTAATGCTAAAGTTGTACAAGGCATTGGTAAGGCCAAATTTGGAATATTGTGTGCAGTTCTGGTCACCGAATTATAGGAAAGATATCAATAAATTAGAGAGAGTGCAGAGACGATTTACTAGGATGTTACCTGGGTTTCAGCAATTAAGTTACAGAGAAAGGTTGAACAAGTTAGGTCTCTATTCATTGGAGCGTAGAAGGTTGAGGGGGGATTTGATCGAGGTATTTAAAATTTTGAGAGGGATAGATAGAGTTGACGTGAACAGGCTGTTTCCATTGAGAGTAGGGGAGATTCAAACTAGAGGACATGATTTGAGAGTTAGGGGGCAGAAGTTTAAGGGAAACACGAGGGGGTATTTCTTTACTCAAAGAGTGATAGCTGTGTGGAATGAGCTTCCTGTAGAAGTAGTAGAGGCCAGTTCAGTTGTGTCATTTAAGGTAAAATTGGATAGGTATATGGACAGGAAAGGAGTGGAGGGTTATGGGCTGAGTGCGGGTAGGTGGGACTAGGTGAGATTAAGGGTTCGGCATGGACTAGGAGGGCCAAGATGGCCTGTTTCCGTGCTGTGATTGTTATATGGTTATATGGTTATTTATGAACATTTGGAGAAGCATAATCTGAGGGGCAGGCCATGCCTCACAAGCCTGACTGAATTCCTTGAGGATATGACAAAGCACATTGCTGAAGGTAGAGCTGTGCATGTGGTATATATGGATTTTAGTAAAGCATTTAATCAGGCCTAAGGTACCCTCATTCAGAAAGACAAGGTGCATGAGATCCAGGGAAACTTATCTGTGTGGATACAGAATTGGCTTGACCTTAGAAGGCACAGGGTGTTTCCAGATGGAGTGTATTCTGCCTGTTGGTTGGTGACCAGTGGTGTTCCACAGGGATCTGTTCTAGGATCCTGTTCTTTGGGATGTTTATAAATAACTTGGATGAGGAAGTGAAAGGGTGGGTTAGTAAGTTTACAGATGACACAATGGCTGATAGAGTTGTGGATAGTTTTGAGAATTGTTGCAAGTTGCATTAGAACAATGACAGAATGCATACCTGGGCTGAGAACTGGCATTTGGAGTTCAAACTTGAAAAATGTAATGTTCAAATTTGAAGGCAGAATACAGGGTTAATGGCAGAATTCTTGGCAGTGTGGAGAAACAGAGGTATCTGGTATCCACATCCATTGATCCCTCCAATCCATTGTAATTGAAACCATTTCAAATAAAAGTCATTATCTTACTCACTCTCATCAACATCACTAACATATGCAGAGCTGTCAATAGAATTCCATTACTGAATAAATTCAGCTGAACTACACTCCAACAACTATTCTGATTTCCAAATACTGCACTGAGTAATTTACTAAATTATTCCATTATTGTGGCCTTAGCAGCTCTCTACAGAAATATTTCAATTGCTGTACATTTTCTGTAGAAATACAAAATCAAATGACAAAAATACACTTAAATAGTTAAAAGAATTTCAAGAAAGTGGGATGGGGAGTGAGACGAATAAGAGGGAACTGCTGTATATTTGTAAATGCCAACATGAGCCAGATGGACCAAGTGAGGTAGTTTTAATCTACGATATTCAATGTAAATACTTCTATTCCTGAACACATTCCTCACAACCCACAAAAAACTTTCTTATTTGTGTTTAATATAAGTGAAACCATTCTATTTCCATCAACTAAAATATCACCTGATATAAAAGGTAACTGAGTATCTTTATCTCTTTCACAAAAAGACATGGAAAGGACATAGATTATTAATGTCACCTTTAAGGACAATTTACAACTCCTGTTCTAAGTTTCTTTTTAACTTGCACAATTTGTCTTCTTTTGCATATTGGGTATTTGTCTGTTTTTGTTTAGGTATAGTTCTTTTTTTCATAAATTCTATTGTATTTCTTTATTTTCCAGTATATTCCTGGAAGAAAATGAATCTGAAGATAATAAATGGCAACATATACATACTTTGTTAATAAATTTAACTTTGAATTTGAAGAGTAAATTTACTCTAATTTAGTCTTGGTTGACATAAACACCAAGTATTGATCTCAACCAAGCCAGACACAGGATAAATGTTTTAAAATCTAACTTTATTTCTCATTTTTCCAGTTCTACTGAAGGATCTCCACCCAGAAACATCAATTCCGATTCTCTTTCCACACATATTTCCTGACCCGTTGTGTTTTTCCAGAATTCTGTTTTAATTACATAATACTTTTCTTACTCTCTCCAAAAGAATACCTCAAAAACCAGTATGTTATCCGTAAAGATTTTCTGTACCCTTCACTTACAACCATAGCATTTACCCTATGAATATTTTTGTGATTCAGACCCATGCACATAGAATGCAAATGATTTTATTCTTCCATCGTATAAACAGTAAACATAGAAACATTGAAAATAGGTGCAGTAGGCCATTCAGCCCTTCGAGCCTGCACCACCATTCAGTATGATCATGGCTGATCATCCAACTCAGAACCCTGTACCTGCTTTCTCTCCATACCCCCGAGCCCTTTAGCCACAAGGGCCATATCTAACTTCCTCTTAAATATAGCCAATGAACCAGCCTCAACTGTTTCTTGTGGCAGAGAATTCCACCGATTCACCACTCTCTGTGTGAAGAAGTTTTCCTTCATCTCAGTCCTAAAAGGCTCCCCCTTTATCCTTTAACTGTGACCCCTCGTTCTGGACTTCCCCGACATCGGAAACAATTTTCCTGCATCTAGCCTGTCCAATCCCTTTAGAATTTTATATGTTTCAATAAAATCCCCCCTCAATCTTCTAAATTCCAGTGAGTATAAGCCTAGTTGATCCAGTCTTTCTTCATATGAAAGTCCTGCCATCCCAGGAACCTTCTTTGTGAACCTTCTTTGTACTCCCTCTATGGCAGGAATGTCTTTCCTCTGATTAGAGGACCAAAACTGCACATAATACTCCAGGTGTGGTCTTACCAAGGCCTTGTACAACTGCAGCAGAACTGTACTAATACTAGTGGACTTAGCAAAAAGTCTGTAAAAAGTCAGATCCATAAAGTATTATAGGATATGAGACCAAAAGCATTTTGTAAATTAGTGTGCAAAATATGATCTCATATTAGGTTCAAGTTACATAAAGAAACCATTAAACCCTTTGAGCCTGTTCTATGTAATTAGACTGTAGATATGTACTTCAATTCACTTTGCTTCCATTGATCACTTGATATCGATACATGGTAAAAACTCATTCTCAGTTTTCAATCTGCCCACTGTAAGTAATCTTTAGTGTCCAGCATCAATTGTGCAGAAGAATATTGATAGGCCAATACAAAATTTATAAATATGTCCATTGTCCTGGAATCAGGTTCTTTTCTTTAGACCCATCAAATTAATCTTACAGTTCAAACAATGCCCATATAATTCAACATTTTAATTTGATAAAATTAAGGCATAATGAAGGTCATTTACAAATCTGCTTTGAATCAGTGGACTAGACCATATTCTGGAATGCATCTTTGGATCTGAATGAATATGCCACATCCATCATCGACTTCATTAAGATCTGTGTGGACGAGTGTGTGCCTTTGAGAATGCAGTGAATCTTCCCAAACCAGAAGCCCTGGATCAACCAGGAGATTTGCAATCTGCTGAGGGTTATATCTGTGGTGTTCAAGGCTGGCAATCAAGAATCTTACAAGAGGTTCAATTATTATCTACGGAAGGCCATTGTGAGAGGGAAAACGCAAATTCTATGTGAAGTTAGAGACACAATTGGAAGCACGGCCTCTGTGGCAGGATTTGTGAGCTGCTTCCATGACTCTTGCCCAATGGCACTCACATCTAGAGCAACAAGGTGGCTAGAGAAGTTGATCCTGGCTAGAATTAACTATTGCCTGAGCAAGAACTTGCATCAGCTGCAACTTCCCCAACAGTGCAACAATTCTACAGCGGACATAGTCTCACTGGCTTTCCAGTCTGCTTTGAAGCAACAGTTTCCTCCCCATTCCTAAGATGTAAGGGTTAGGATTAGAAAGTTGTGGACATGATACGCTGGTGCCCAAAGCACAATGACACTTGCAGAATGGCCCAGCACATACTCAGACTGTCACTGGCATGAACGATGCATTTCACTGTATGCTTCAATGTTTTGATGTACATGTAATAAATAAAGGTCATCTAATTTAATCATCCCCTCAGTATTAATTAAGAAGCTTCAAAACCTCCCTCTGCAACTGGATCCTTGACTTCCACATCAAAAGACCACAGTCAGTCAGTATGGATTAGAAATATATCTTCTCACATACAGTCACAGCCGTACTTCAAGGATGCATTCTTAGCCCACTGCTCTGCTCTCGCTACACATATAACTGTGTGCCTAGGCACAACTGAAATGCCATCTATAAATTTGTCAATAACACAACTGTTGCTGGCTGAACCTCAGATGACATCCATCAGTCATTCAAGAGCGATATAGATTTGTCTGAGTGGTGTTGCATCAATAACCTCACACTCAACATCAGCAAGACCAAAGAATTGGTTGTGGAGTGAGAAGAGGCAGTCAGAGATCGCACACCAGTTCTCATTGAATGGTTAGCAGTGGAAAGGGTAAGAAGCTTCAAGTTTCTGAGTGTCAACATCTCAGGGGATCTATCCTGGGCCCAACACATTGATGCAATCATGAAGGCATGCCAGTGGCTTTATCTCATTAAGAATTTGAGAAGATTTGGTATGTCACCAAAGACTCTTATAAATCTCTACATACATACAGTGGAGAGCATTCTGACTAGTTGTATTACAACCTGGTATGGAGCCTTCGTTGCACAGGATCAAAATAAGTTACAAAGGATTGTAGACTCAGCCAGCTCCATCATGGGAACAACCCTACCCATCAGAGAGAACTCCTCAAGAGTCAAGGCCTCAAGAAGACAGCACCATCATTAACGGCCCCCATATGGGACATGGACATGCCCACTTCTTGTTACTACCACCAGGGAGAAGGCACAGGATCCTGAAGATATACACTTAATGCTTTTAGAACAGTTTCTTCCCCTTTGCTGACAGATTACTCAGCTATCCACATAAACTAGCTCATTAATTCAATTTTTACATTATTTACCTTTGCAGCTGATAATAATTTTTTACGTCCTGCAGTGTACTGCTGCCACAAGTCAACAAATTTCATGACACATGCTGGTGATATTAAAGCTGATTCTGATTCTGTTGCATCTTTACCAGCAACCCCTGAATAGCTTTCTTGTAGGCCTGCTTTCATCAAGAAATAGTCTTTCTTGATGCCCTAAACTAAATACAGTGTTCCTAATGGGTCTGTATAACAGAAATATTGCTTTCTCATGTTGGTATTCCACCTCTCCTAGACTTTGCACATGGGTACTCACCTTTATGGGATTTTTCGGGGAAGGGTAGCACCTCCAGTGAAGGGGCTTGTCATGTTCATTCTGGGGAAGTTCATTCAAGTTTGGTCCCCACCAGACATTTAGCTCTGTCCTGTGGCTCCAAGCAGCCGTTGGCATGCGAGAGTGGCTGTACCCCGGTACACTGCTTCGACAGGCGGGCTAAACCAGGTGGCAATACCTGGCAGCCTCGTACCCTGGTGAGATAGGGACATGCCTCTGCTAGCGTGCAAAGTCAGATCTGGCAGACTGGGCGGATGAGAGCTACAGTGAAATCCAACAGCTAGGAAGACGGTACTGCAACACTCCACGGAGAACGAAGGGTGTGACAAGGCACAGAGGAGGTCATGGTCATCCTCTGCAACCAAGGAAGACCCCATTTTGTGACACTTGTTCATACCACTGGACCAGGATTTCTGCGGTTGAGAGAGTGGAACTGTCCGGGTGCACTGTCTTCTGTTCTCTCCTGCACTGGATTCCTGCCATTGTCAGACACAATGGACACACACCACTACTCATCTTTATTGTAATGTACATAGAGACATAATCATTTTCTACTAGAGAATGTATTCTTTCTCTGTTAAAATTTCACAATGCAAGGTAAATAATTTTTGTCTTTTCACTGCTTTTATAATTTTCCTTTGTAATTTTCTGCCTCCATAAGGTCAAACACTGGAAAAGACCTCAGAGAAGACTACATCTTGTCTTTTAATACATTAAATGAACCATCTCAAATCTATTCTTTATCCACTTGGCACATCACTATTTATAACTTGCTATTTATAAGGTGAGTCAGATGCTTTTGGATCAAAGCAAAAGATGACATCAAATAAGAACGATTTGCACCACCAGGTAAAAAATAATGCACACATTCAAAATTTGTCTTTTTTTCTTAAGGATTCTTAAGTAAAATGTCTGCAATTCAAGTGGATTTTCAATACAGAGTATAGATTGAGAGAGATCCTAACCAAGTCTGTCAGATTGGCCTTCTAATATATGCTTTCCATATAATTCTGCAATCAACAACGTATAAAGTTGCCAGTTTATTCAGCATAGCATCAAATAACAGCAAGGATCTTGGCTGAAGAAAACTACTAAGATGCTAGTGGCTTTCCAGTTCTCTACATTGGATATCTGTTTATTAAGGCTACTTAATAAAATAAAAATATTTCATATGATGACAATGGTATTCCTGTCAGAGGGAGGGTGATTGGGAAATCATCCTGTCATAGACACCTCATATCTATACAGCTGGAAGTGACAGCTTCATTTTATGTGCATAATTTGCCTACAATTATCCTCCAGTCACTTTATTTTCCCAAAGAACATGCTCAGATTGTTCTGGGTGAAATTGTATTTCTACTCTTTTCTTTAAGTAGGCTTGTTTGCTTTGTAAGTTGCTTCTGCAGCATGATTGATTGGTCTAGGCTCAGTCACGTACAGCATAGTGTCTCAGACTCTTTGGCTGAAACTATATCATCAACACACGCATTGTGAAATAAAATACTCATCCTGTACAAATTCCATTTTTGTTCTCCGCTCAATGTGAAGCCTAAAGTTGAACTTGCCCCTCGTAACCATTGGGATTGTCCATTGTAAAACTAAATAAATGCAGCTGCAGTGCAAATTCACCCTACTTAATTTAAGTTTTATGATATTCTTTAAGAAATAAAATGTATTTTCTAACACTTTTCATGTCCCAGTGTGCTTTACAGCAAACAAAATACAGTCATATTGTGGTTACTCTTATGGTAAATGGAGATACAGCAGTAAAATTCACTGACATTAAATATCCACAAATAGCAGGGAGATTAGTGTTATGATATTAGATTTAACAATGCTGGTGGATATAAAATTATCGATTGGGCAGAGAAAGAACATTACTGCACTTTTCTTGAAATTGAATCATATAAACTTTTATTTCCACCTGGGAGGCAGTAAGGGCTTAACTCATCATCTCATTGCTATGTTTGATAATGCAGCACTCCTCAGAATTGTAGTGACATGCCATTTTAGATTATGTGACCAATTCTCTACAGAGGGCCTTAAACCTACAACCTTCTACTGGAAGTATTGAAAGTTCTACTGAGGAAAAGCTAATCATTTGGTTTACAATTAACTGCATGCAATGCAGCCAATGATCTTCAGCACATAACCATAACATAAAAAATCCAACACAAAAGGTCCTACAAGTCTGCACCAGTCTTAACAACCTACACAAGTCACCTCCTATTCCACCAAAAGTGTCTTGTCTCCAGGTTATAATTTTATTGTTCCATTAAGCAGTGATTAATTTCTTTTCAAAAGTATCTATTTTGCACAACAATTGTTGGTGTAAGAAATTCCACATTACGATTACACAGAAACAAAATATCCTCTCAATTCCTTTTGGCTTACTGGCAGCCATTTTGACTAATGATCTGGATTCTTTTTCAAGTGGAAATATTTTCTCCCTTCCACTATTTCCATCCCATTCATAACTTCAAAAAACTTTATTGGCTCAATTTTAAGTACTTTTTTTTTCCAAAAACAAATACCAAAACTGTACATTCCCCCTTTCAATTCTAGCACCACCTTGGTAATCATTTTGTATTTCCATATTGCACCCGTGACTATACAATGGACAACACTCTGGCATGGCCTTACCAAGATCTCATGAAATTTTATCTTAACTTCCTTATTTTTCAATAATATATCCTTTGCCCCTAGAAATAAATCCCAGGGCTATGTCAGCCTTTGTTTTAATTGCTTCTATGACCTGTGATACTGATTTTATCAACTCAGTTATAATTAAAATTTTAATCAGTAGTAAGTATGGAGAATGCAAAGTCTTGGATTGTGAATTGCTCTTATTTGGCGGTGGAAATTCATAATGTAATTAACTTCAAAAACAAATATACCACATAGAATGTCTGTACCCAAACACAAATTGATCAATATGAGGCCATATGGTTTCTGTGAAAGCACTATGGTTGATTCGCTTGTTCCAGGCACTCTGATGATATCCAGGGATCAGTTTTGAAGTATTGTCCATAAGGACCTTCGGAGAGTATTTTTTTAAGTTATGTAGCAAATCTAAAAAGATAGAGGCATGGAGGCAGGAAATGGGGTTTATATAATGTTTGCCTTTATCTAAGGCAATTGTGAAAAAAAAAACAAGATATACTATAACTGGACAAAGTTTTAATACTGACTGGAGTGTACTGTTGAGTTTTGGATGGTGAAATTCAAGAAAGACATAAGATTAGTGCTAAACTTACGAATATTATCATAACTGAAAAATTACATTCAATCTAACACTATACTTAAATTCACCACACTGTAATGGTAACGCAGGCAACGCATTTAAAATGATGAAGGTGTTTAATGAACGAATGCAAGACAGAAAGTGTTTCTTCCAGTGAGGGAATCCCACTAATTAGAAGTAGATAACTTAAGAGCAAAACTGGGAAGTAATATTTGGGGGAAGGGGATGTGAACTCTGGAAGTCCCCTCCTAAAAAGGAACTCACAGAACGGAGATCAATGATTTTTTTTTAGGTAGGCGTTCCAGTCTAACTCCGTGAATGAAGGTCGACTTCATAAGCACCCAGATAGACTTAATGATCTTTTTAAAGAACAGGCAACAGTCTGAAAGGTTTTGCGCTGTCTGCTTAATTCTTGTTTCGTTTTTACTGTGTACTGTTTTGAAGCTGCTCTGAGGATTATAACTGCAATGAAAATTCTTATGACTAAAGCGATTTCAGTGCTTAAGCTTGGTGTTTCAAAGCCTATTTCAACCTCCAACTAAGCTAGTTTCCTCTTCTTCGCGGTTGCACATTCATTCGAACTACAGACAAAAAAACAGTGGTAACCTCTTAGGCCGTCCTTTTAAATGTAAAAAGAAATCCCTTAAAATAGCAGC
Organism: Hypanus sabinus; assembly: GCF_030144855.1. Classification (NCBI taxonomy): domain Eukaryota; kingdom Metazoa; phylum Chordata; class Chondrichthyes; order Myliobatiformes; family Dasyatidae; genus Hypanus; species Hypanus sabinus. Next base: position 74,055,148 of record NC_082719.1, read on the forward strand.
ACAGACTTCCTAACTCCGAAAGAAACGAGTCCGCTGAGCGAATTCTCTCTCATCTATGGGTTTCTGCATCCACCACTCGAAGGTGGACTTGCTCGATCATCAGAAATGGCCTTCCGTGTGCATAACAATACCGTATCTACAGAGGTGAAATGCCCCGCTCCAGCAGATGGTTAAAACCGCACAACTAGTAAACCCAAGTCTTCCAGTTCTCTCAGAAATCTAAAGCCGTCAATTTTGTTTTCATATATGTTATAAACTTCGCGAGGGCGGGGAGCCGGGCAAAATTATCACAACTAGTTCCCCCGTTTCAGCAACTACCCAGTTAGTCATGGCATATGATACTATATTTATATACCTTTCAGATAAATCGCGGGCTCTGAGCATACGTAAGAAAAAACCTGCAAATACTGGAACACACATATTGCTTATTCAACGCCCTAGATATAACGTGAATAAATATATAATGATATATATTGCAACGTGCGCTACTGCATTCAGGAACTTTAGAACAAAGTATTAATGGACAGAAACTTTTTCTGTTTTTAATTTTTGTATTTAAATTCAAGACTGGCTCTGCAAATTAGAACACCTATTAGACAATATCATCACCCTTTTATTGTTCATCGTTCTTCAACTGAACCGAAAGAAAAGCCTGGGTATGCGGAAGTTCTGAGCAAGTTTTGGAACTACTTTTACAACAACAGACACGGAAGTTTTGTTTTTGAGGGGTTAGGGGTGGAAATGGATGGGAAAGATAAAGCTCCACACTACCTTTTCGAGCCTCTTGTATATGTATAGGTGAATGTGGAATCGGAATATCTGAAATCTAGAATAAAACAGAAACAATATCAAAATTAAGTGAACAAACGAAGAGGATTGTGTACTGAACTGCCTTGCGTGGATTAATGATATAATCTAGCTCTAGCGAAACAATCACATGCAGTTCAGAGTCTGCGAAGAGCGTACTTCATTGATCAGGCCATTTACAGTACAGTACGTTTTTTATGCAACAAGTGTTACCATAGCGACAACAAAATTGTCGGTGCAAATGGACACATCCATGGAATTGAACAGAAAATGCAGCAACAGTGGCTTTCATCTATCTGGTCTATAATTATGTGATTGCTGCAAATCCATTTTAAATACCGTAAATTAATGCAATAAAGATGCAACAGAAGAAAATACTTTATATTCCCAGTGTCATGTCAAAGAACCAAACGCTTACAGTCGGGATTTTAACACCGATTAAAAAAAACAGCAAAAGCCATTTAGGAGCTTTTGTTTTTTTTTATTAATATCAAATCTTACCGGAAAACAGGCAGTCCTTGTCCGCCTTGCACCTCTGGAGTACGCTGTCTATGTCTGTCTGTATCCTCTCCTGCCTTGAACACATCCCCATGAAGTGTAAACAGAGAGAGAAATGTTTTGCTTTCCTTTTGTTGTCCCCTCTTTTCCAGAAAAATCAAACCTGCGAACCGAGTCGCTGGCCAGCCCAAGGTCAGCGTCCCCAGTGTGGTACGGCTGGGAGGCAGTGCGGGGTTGCTGGGGCCGGGAGATGGATGGGCTCGATGCGGGGCTGCTGCCTCTTTCCAAGGGACGCTGCCGCAGCTGCTTTATCTCAGCTGGCCAGAGATGACAATAGCAATCCAGCTGCTCTTCCGACTAGGGATGTGGTGTACTACGGGGCGCCGCAGCCTCCACATACACATACACACACACACACACTCACACCATACACACACCCTGCTCCACAAGGCTTCGCGATTTCGAAAGCTAACAAGACGCTAGTCCCCTGCTTCCTTTTTTTTTCAAACCGATTTCTTCATCAATTATTCCTTCTGCATTTTTTTCCTTCAGGGGAGAGTAATATCCGACCCGTGAGCAGCCTGTCGATCTGGGCAAGTGAGCAAGCCACACGGTATTTTACCCAGTATCGGACGAACGTAGGAATTCAAAAGATGCCACACATCAGTTCATGAGGTGAATTCTGACAACGTCACCCGCTGAAGAAATCTGATGGCCACGACGGATCTGACAGAACTCCGGACTGATAAATAGCACTTGCGGGGGTTGTGTATGTATATGTGAGAGAGGGTGGGGGTAATGGTGGGGAGGGGGGCTTGTATGCACGGGTTGTCTCATTCAATAAATGCGACGTGTTAATTTCACAAATTAGGTTCCCTGTCTATTGTTTATTCAGCAAGCGATTATTAAAATCATCAACATATCCGCACACAATCCACGCCTCCGAAAATGTGGCAGCGTGCATTTTATTTCATCGCGGCGTTCTATAGAAGGTGCGATTTATCCTACAATCCCTAAATTTGTTGGTGATTATTTTTCCCTCCGTTTCGTGACCTTTGGGGAATTTGACCGACAGCCCAAATATGGCAATGTGCCTATTCTGTAATGGATGTTAACTGAAAAATGTTGTATAATACTGTGTGTGGAAGACTTATTAGGGATGCCATTCTCGAAGTAGGTGGAAAGACCTGTTCGGACTCGGGCCCTTGAGCCCTGGAGTAACAGAACGAGCGCCAGCGGGGTTCCTTGCTCTCACTGATGGGTCACATGAAGCTCTGAATAAAGGATTCACTTCAGGTGCCACAACACTCATTCAAAATCACATTCTGTTTCTGAAATCACGTGAGACGGTTTCCCTTTCCAGGGAATTGCCATTCTGAAACTGAATGCAAGACATGCAGTTTAATTCTCGGTGTCCATCCCCTTCCAGCCATTCTTTTTTTTTGCACCGACTGAACTGAATGGAGTATTGTAAACATCAAATAATTCAATTTCACGGTCATGTTTTTTCGGACCGTTCACAGCAAAATCATTGGGGTCAGATTAAGAGAAAGGAGACAATCCCCACCCTCTCCTCTCAAATCAGTTCGCTCTTTACTGTTGCTTCTCCCTTTTTCGAAGAAGATTGTGAAATAAATTGAATAAGCGATAACATTCTGCAATATCCGCCTGTTGTCTTCAAGTAAATTTCGACCAACCTTGTAATCGGGGTAATGTATAAAGCTATTTATACAGGAATCTATTTACAAATACTTACAGCTCCCTTCCTTTCCTATCTTGAATTCTAAATTACTGTTGACAATGTATCAACTTTACCACTGCTTTAATTCAAAGTGGAGACAGATAGTGTAGTTAATAACAGAAGGATAAGCCGCTTTTAATAATTCAGAATCTGCATTGACTGGGTAACAGTAGTGTGCAACAAACAGATAATAAAACAGAGGATCTATAGTAGTAAATGGTGGAACGTCCTCTTTATTTAAACTTTATTGTACTCCTTCCATCTATGCTCACTTTCCAGTGCACCTGGGTCAGCTGTCTTGAGCATGTGCTGGGGTACTGAGTGGAGCAAATGGCATATCTATTCAAATAGAAAGTAAGAGACAACATTCTTCCACATTGATGGTCTATTGAGGCTGTCAATATGTGACCAATAGATAGGCATGGTAAAATATAATTGGCTATTCATTGGGAGTCAGTTGAGAACAAGGGTCCCCAACCTTTATAATGCCCTTGACCCCTACCATTACCTGAGGGGTCTGTGGACCACAAGTTGGGGAACCCTGCTCTAGAAGGAGAAACACTGGCATTGGTGCATCCATGGAGATGCTGTTCATTTGTAAGTATCATTCTAAAGGCAAGACCCCTGATCATCCACAACAATATTGTTAGATCTTGCTCTTTAAGAGAGTGAGATATGAGGGCTAGTGTGGTGCTGAAGAAAGATGTTCTTTTGCCTACAAGTAATCCAGGATAGATATGGGTGTAAAGCTGAGGTCAGGCTTGAGATCTATCAACAGTATCATCAACTTTGCATTGGGAATGTTGGGATACTTTGGCGCAGGTGGCTAACAAAATCTTAAAGGGTGCTCAAATTGGCCTACATATAAGAGATGTTTAGATACATATTTGTATTGACTGGCAGTAACATTTCACACAATCAACATTGTGCTGTAGTATATTTTCATTTATGGTTGCAGTAGCTGCTACTGATATTTGGGACAGGGGCTTGACTCTGGCCATTTCCATATAAGCTCAAGTTCAAAATCAGAAGAGCAACTTCATCACAAAAGTTGTTCTTCTTTTAGCTAGAGTTCTAGAGTCTAAATAACAGCAAAGTCATTGATTGAAAAACCATTCAGGGCCCTAAACAGTTCTTCCAGGTAAGACGGCACTTCACCTGTGAGTTTATTGGGGTCATCTACTGTATCCAGTGCTCCCGAGATGGCCTCCTGTGTATCGATTAAACCCAACGTAGATTGGGGGACCACTTCGCTGAGTACTTATGCTCCAACTGCCAGGAAAAGCGGAATCTTCCAGTGGCCTCCCATTATAATTAAGCTTCCCATTCCCACATGTTAATCCATGGCCTCCTCTACTGTTGCAATGAGGCCACACTCAGGTTGGAGGAGCAACTCCTTATATTCCGTCTGGCTAGCCTCCAAACTGATGGCATGAACATGGATTTCTCAAACGTTCTGTAATGCCCACCCACCCTCCACTCCAACTTTCCCTTTTCCCTCTCTCGCCTTATCTCCTCACCCGCCCATCACCTCCCTCTGATGTTGCTCCCCCTTTTCTTTCTTCGAAGGCTTTCTGTCCTCTCCTATCAGATTCCCCCTTCTCCAACCCTCTCTTTCACCAATCAACGTCCCATCACTTTACTTCACCAACGCTGCCCCCCTCCCAGCTTCACCTATCAACTATCGTTCTTTCTCCCCTTTCCCCACCTTCTAACTCTGACTCCTCATCTTTTTTCCCTCCAGTCCTAATGAAGGGTCACAACCTGAAACAATCAACTATACTTTTTATCCATAGATGTTGCCTGGCCTGCTGAGTTCCTCCAGAACTTTGTGTGTGTGTATAGGCCTCCGTTAGTCTCGATAGATCATGGATTTGCACTTTGGAAAGTTTCCAGGGTGCAAGCCCGGGCAAGGTTTTTTTTGGATGGAAAGATGAAAGACCGGCAGTTGCCCAAGCTGCAAGTCTCCCCACACCACACCACCAATGTTGTCCAAGGGAAAGACATTAGGACCCATAGAGCTACCCATTTACCCATATATCTGTCATCGCAGAGCAATGTGTGGTTAAGTGCCTTGCTCAAGGACACACACGCAGTCTCAGCCAAGGCTTGAACTAGCGACCTTCAGGTAACCAGACAAAGGCCTTAACCACTTTTGTGGGTAATGCAAAGGCAAAACCATTCCTTCCAATGAAATGCAAACGAGGACACTTTAAAAATTGCAACCTACCTGGACTTGGCAACTGAAAATCTAGCACTGTTTCACTGAGGGCATTTAAACTTGGGCACAAAGTAACGGAAAACCTTCTAAAGCAGGGATTCCCCCTAGTGGGTGGTTATGTGTCATAAGGGGACATTAGGGGAAATAGAAGTTGTCAGAGTGTATTCAAGATTCTTGGGAGGTGAGTAAGCAGCACCCTAACTTGAGACCTGACCAGCTATGTCAACTATCTGACATTGTCAACATCTGATAGGCATTCTCAGTTAATTTTTTTATTTTAATTGAGCCCCATTAATGACGGCTAAATACATAGAGTGCAATCTCTATGAATCTGAAGGCAGTGAAGTCTTGAATTCTAATCCTGCTAAGAAACAGAAACTACAGAAAGTACATCAATGCTATGTTATATGCCTGGAGAATGGTTTTATTCCGTTCATGTCAGATCAGCAACGCCCCATGTGTATTATTTGTAATGCTGTGCTGTCTAATGAAGCCATTAAGCCATGAAACCATCAGAATTGCAGGAACATTTCTGTAAAAGACACACTCCTGAAAATGCACTTATGATATTACTCAGTTCCAGAAGATGGAAGAAGCATTTGGAAGTGTTGGACATTCAAGTCATTTGCCAAGAAAACAAGAAATGACCTTGATAGTGATCTCATTGCTTCTTATAACATTTCCACAGTGATAGCAAAGTGTGGAAAATCTCATACAATTAGTGAAAGATTAATAATATCTGCTGTATCAGACATGCTCATCACTGTTCTCAAAATGGATACCAGTATTTTAAAATCAGTTCCTCTGAGTAATAGCTCTGTAGTTCATTGCATTGACAAAATGAGTGAAGACATTGAGTATCAACTATGCACAGAGCTAGAACAAACAGAATTTGGATACAACTGGATGAGTCAATTGTGCAAGACAATGCATTGCTAATGGCATATGTACGGTTTATCAAAAATGAAAAAGTTTCTGAAAAGCCTCCCTTTTGTGAAATGTTAAAATCAAATTTCAATGGAGAATCAATCTATGACAAGCTCAAAATGTATATTGATGATAAAAGTGAGACATTTTCAAAATTCAGAATGAAGAAGTAAATATGCTTTTCAAAAATGTTGGATTTTGTGGAATGTGGCTACACTGTCATATGGAGTTTCCTGGTTTTTGGAGAAGAGCCAAACTTTTCTTCATTGCATTCCCATCCTCCTACCTTGTTGAAAGAGGCTTCAGTGCAGTGAGCCAGATACTCGCAAACATCAGAAACCGCTTGGACATTGTTACACGTGGGGACTTAAGACTTTTGCTGTCACAACTTGAACCGGATATTTCAACTCTTGCTAAAACCCATCAAGCTCAAGCATGCCATTGATATTGAAGCTGCTGTCCAGCGCGCAGGTACTGTGTAAGCTAGGTTTAAAACAAATAAAAATTTAAAGCAGAATAATTTTTCTCATGTTAGCATATGGTAGAAATGTTTTTTACATTGGGGGGCACTAGAAAGTATATCGTGCCCAACAGAGACATTGGTAAATAAGAAGGTGCTTTGGCGGGACATTGAGACACACTGTTCTAGACCAAGCAGTGCGTTCAGGAACCAGGTATTCACTATCTCAACTTTAAATCTCACAGTTCAGCATTTTAACCAGAGAGGCAGAGTTTGCACAATGAATTAGAAGCTGAGTAGGAAAATGGGTTAAAAAAAAGCAAACTAAAAACTGATGCAGGTCACATTCATATAAGGGAAGATAAATTAATAGTCAGAATTGCACAGCACAGAAACAAGCACTTCAGCGAACTTTTTCATGCTGTCTATGATGTATATTAGCTTTATTAATCCCATTTACATACATTATACCCATATTTCTCCTGGATCAAATACTTGTTTAAATGCCTTTTATAACTTGTAGATGTTTCTATCTCTGGCAGCTTATTCCACATAACCATCATCCTCAGTGTGAAGAACTTGTTCCTTTGATCTTATTTACTTTGTTTGCCCATCACCTTAAACCCATACTCTCCAGTTTTAGATTCCCTACATAAGGAAAACTGACTGTCCATGACCTCCATTTTGTATTAAATTATCTATGGTTTCCCATCAGCACCCTACACTCCAGCAAGAATAAATTCATCCTAACCAATATGCCCTTATAAAGAAAATTTCAAGCAAACTTGTTCTGTGCTTATGTTACCCTTTAGGTTTATGTTGTGATGCCCAGAACCATATACAATAATTCAAGTGCAGCTTGACCATACTTTATATAGTTCAACATACACTCATGCTGAGACCATGAAGACAAGCTTGCCAAATATCTTCATGAACCTATCCACCTTTGTCACCTTTTTCAGGCAGCTATGAACTTGTACCATGGTCCCTCTGTAAATCAATGCTCCTGGGCTTCCTGCCATTTACTGTACATGTTCTATTATTTTTTAACTTTCCACAGTGCAACACCTCATATTTCAAACAGGAGAGAACCCGCAGATGCTGGAAATCTGAGCAACACACACAAAATGCTGGAGGAACTCAGCAGGCCAGGCAGCATCTATGGAAAAAAGTACAGTCGATATTTTGGGAGACACTCATTCACACTAATCCCATATTAATCCCATTCTTTATTATGTAGACCACTAGAAAACAGAAATAGACCCTTCAGCCCACAATATTGTGCTGCCCTAATCAAAATAGTAATCAAACACCCAACTAAACTAATCTGTTTATGCAATGTCTATTCCTTCTATTTCCCACATATTCATGTACCTATCTAAGATCCTCTTGAAAACTTCAGTCACATGTTCATTCGTAATCTGCCTGTATATCTGTTCTTCAGTGTGCTGGTAACTATTGAGTTGGGTCTGTTATATCAACTCAACAAGTTATTGCACCTTTCTTTTTAGAGTTCTTCCCATATAAATACAGCAGACAGCCCTGTTGAAGAATCTTGGCCTGAACAGTCTACTGTATGCTTTTGCATAGACACAACCTGACCTGCTGAGTTCCACCAGTATTTTGTGTGCGTCACCTCTCATTTTCCTAAATTAAAATTTGTCTGCCACCCATCTGCCCAACTTCCCATCTGGTCTATGTCCTCCTGTATAATTTCATAACTTTCACTATCTTTTGTTCCACCGATACCTGTTGAGAACAAACTTACTAATCAACTCGCAAATATTTGTATCCAAATCATTTATATATGGCATCCATCACTATGGTCCCTGACCAAGTGGGATACTCCCTTTTCTCATTACTACCATCAAGGAGGAAATACAGGAGACGGAAGACCCGCAGTCAATGGCTCAGAAACAGCTTCTTAATTCTGCCATCAATATTTTGAATGATCCATAAGCACCAGCTTGTTATTCCATTTCTTTGCATTATTTCAGTAACTGTACTGCTGCCACAAAACAATATTTACTTCATAAGACAGTGATAATAAATTTGATTCTACTTCTGCTCAAGCCACTGAGTTCCTCCAGCAGATTGTTTGTTACTCCACATTCCAGCATCAGCAGTCTCTTTAGATTTGACTTGTTCGGTTCTCGAATGGCAGGTCTGCCTTTGAGGAGCAATTGCAAAGATTGGGCCCGTAGTAGTACAGCATAGAAAAAGGCTTTGACACATCAAATCCATATTAATCATCAACCACTCATTCACATTAATCCCATATTTTATCCCTTTTTTTATTATGTAGAACATTTTAACACAGAAATAGACCCTTCAGTCCAGAATGTTGTGCTGAACTACGAAATAGTAATCACACACCTATCTAAACTGATTTGTCTGTCTATACAATGTCTATATCCTTCCATTTCCCACATATTCATGTACCTATTTAAGATTCTCTTGAACACCTCAATCACATGTCCATTTCCTAATCTGTTCTTCAATATCCTGGTGACTATTGAGTTGGGTTTGTCGTATAATCTCATCAAGTTACTGCACCTTTCTTTTTTGTGTTCTACCCATGTACAGTACAGTAGACTGTGGGTGAGTCTCATTAGTGTGGCTGTGCACACTAATCTCATTAGTGCAGCTCTCATGAGTATGTCCCTTATTAATAGCACAACTGCCACCTCCAGCTTTCCAGCATTTATCTCCATCTCTAACTTCTTAAAACTTGAAAGCCTGGAACATTAACCATCCATTCATTTTCCTCTTTCAAACAAGTATCTGTTATGGCCAGAACATCATTGTTCCATTTACAGAACCTTGCTCCAAGTTCATCAACCTTAACCATAATACTCCTAGCATTAAAATACAGCCACTGCCCGTCCATGCCTTTGTGTCTGTTACCTTGCTCCCATCTGCTCTAACTGCTCAGCACATCTACATTCATCTCTACCCATCCTGACTAGTTTCTGACTTGCTACTCCAGTTCGCATCCACCCACCAAATAAGGTTAAACCCTCCCAAGCAGTACTAGCAAGCCTCCCAAGCAGAACATTAGTTCCACTCCAGTTACAGTGCAACCTGTCCTTCTTGTATTGGTTGCCCCTTCCCCAGAAGAGCTTTTAATGATGCATGAACTCGAAACCCTGACCCAGTTCCTCAACTACTCATTCATCTGTTCTGTCTTTCTATTTCAGAAACCAGTCAGCTCAGATTGGCAAAAACAACTCCTCCACAATCTCCATCAGCACAGGTGCTCAGCAGGGCCGTGTGCTTAGCCCCCGCTCTTCTTGCTTTGCACCTATGACTGTATGCTCAAGTACAGCTCCAACACCATATACAACTTTGCTGATGACACCACTGCTGTGGGCCGTATCAAAGTGGTGATGAATCAGCAAGCAGGAGGGAGATTGAAAATTTGGCTGAGTCGTGTTATAACAACAACCTCTCATTCAATGTCAACAAGAGCAAGGAAGTGATTGCAAACCTCAGGAGATGGAAACCAGAGATTTGTGAGCCAGTAATCAGAGGATCAGAGGTGGAGAGGGTCAGTACCTTTAATTCCTGGGTGCCACTATCTCAGAGGACCTGTCCTGGACCTATCATATAAATGTAATTGTGAAGGAAGCACAACAGTGCCTCTACTTCCTCCAGAGTCTGTGGATATTCAGCATACATCTAAAACTTTGACCAAGTTCCATAGATGTGTAGTGGAGAGTGTATTGACTGGCTGCATCATGGCCTGGTATAGAAACAGCAATGCTTTTGAGTGGAAAATCCTACAAAAAGGTGGAGTGTTCACTGGGGCTGTTCCCAACGGCAAAATGTATGCCCGTTTGGATGCTGCTGGGTAGGGTGGTGTGGACTATCAGGGCACATCAACAACAGCCAGGTCAATGACTCAGCAGGGAAGCCTGAAGTCAGGGAGGGCAATAGTGATAGGAGATCAACAGTTGAGTAGAGATTTGTGTGAACAAATAGATTCAGCTCAGTACACCACAGGTAAAGACCTCCCAACCACTGTGCCACATCTACATGAAACATCGTCCTAGGAATGCAATATCCATCAAAGACCCTCACCACTCAGGCCATGCTCTTTTCCCACTGCAGCCATGGGGTAAAAGGTACAAGTGCCTCAGGACTCAGACCACCAGCTTCAAGAACAGTTACTACTCCTCCACCATCAGGCTCCTGAACAAAAGAAGATAACTACACTCTGTTACATGTTTCCACAACCAATAATCTCACATTAAGGACGCTTTATTTGCTATTTCATGCTCTCATTATTTTTTTTTTAATATTTGCATTTGCATAGTTTGTTGTCTTCTATGAACACACACAAAATGCTGGTGGAACACAGCAGGCCAGGCAGCATCTATAGGGAGAAGCACTGTCGACGTTTCAGGCCGAGACCCTTCGTCAGGACTAACTGAAAGGAGAAATACTAAGAGATTTGAAAGTAGTGGGTGGAGGGGAAATGCAAAATGATGGAAGACGGGTGACTCACAGGTCCACAACTCCCTTGTCCACTTCTTCCTCCCCCCATCCCTTCCCACTGACCTCCCTCCTGGCACTTATCCTTGCAAGTGGAACAAGTGCTATACCTGCCCTTACACTTCCTCCCTCACCACCATTCAGGGCCACAGACAGTCCTTCCAGGTGAGGCAACACTTCACCTATGAGTTGGCTGGTGTGGTATACTGCATCCAGTGCTCCCGGTGTGCCCTTGTATATATTGGTGAGACCCGACGCAGACTGGTGGACCGTTTCGCTGAACACCTATGCTTGGTCCACCAGAGAAAGCAGGATCTCCGAGTGGCCACACATTTTAATTCCACGTCGCATTCCCATTCTGATATGTCTATCCATGGCCTCCTCTACTGTCAAATGAATCCACACTCAGGTTGGAGGAACAACACCTTATATACCGGCTGGGTAGTCTCCAACCTGATGGCATGAACATTGACTTCTCCAATTTTGTTATTGTCCCTCCTCCCCTTCTTACCCCATCCCTGACATATATAGTTGTTTGTTTTTTTTTCTCTCTCTCTGCCCATCACCCTGCCTGTTCTCCACCTCCCCCTTCCTTTCTCCCGAGGCCTCCCATCCCATGATCCTTTCCCTTCTCCAGCTCGGTATCACTTTCGCCAATCATCTTTCCAGCTCTTAGCTTCATCCCACCCCCTCCGGTCTTCTCCTATCATTTTGCATTTCCCCTCCCGCTACTTTCAAATCTCTTAGTATTTCTCCTTTCAGTTAGTCCTGACAAAGGGTCTCGGTCCGAAACTTCGACAGTGCTTATCCCTATAGATGCTGCCTGGCCTGCTGTGTTCTACCAGTATTTTGTGTGTGTTGTTTGAATTTCCAACATCTGCAGATTTCCTCGAGTTGTCTTCTACGGTCTGCTTGATCTTTCATTGATCCTGTTTATAGTTTCTGTTGTAGATTTACTGAGTATGCCCACAGGAAAAAGAATCTCAGGGTTGTATGTGGTAATATATATGTACTCTGATAAGATTTACTTTTGCAACACACACACACAAAATGCTGAAGGAACTCAGCAAGCCAAGCTCTATCTATGGAAAAAAAGTTAGTTGATGTTTTGGGCCAAGAACTTTCGGCAGGACTGGAGAAAAAAGCAGAGGAGTAGATTTAAAAAGTAGGGGCAGGAGAGAGAGAAACTCAAGGTGTTAGGTGAAACCTGAAGGGGGTGGGATGAAGTTAAGAGCAGAGAAGTGGATTGGTGAAAGAGCTACAGGGCTGGAGAAGGGTTGATTGAAGAGGATAGAAGGCCATGGAAGAAAACAAGGGGGCAGGAGCACCAGAGAGAGGCAATAGATGAGCAAGGAGATAAGGTGAGAAAGGCAAAAGGGGATGGTGAATTATGAAAGGGACGGGCATTACTGGAAGTTCGAGAAATGAATGTTCATACCATCAGGTTGGAGGATACCCAGACGGAATTTAAAGATGTTGTTCCTCCAATCTAAGTGTGGCCTCATCACAACAGTGAAGGAGACCATGGACAGACATATCAGAATGGCAATAGGAAGTGGAATTAAAATAAGTGGCCACTGGGAGATCCCACGTTTTCTGGTGGACGGAGCATAGGGTGCTCAACAAAGCGGTCTCCTAACCTACATTGGGTCTCACCGATATACAGAAATTCCAATTCCCATTCTGATATGTCAGTCCATGGCCTCCCCTAGTCATGATGAGACCACACTCAGGACCTCTTCCCCTTTCTACCCATGTCATTGGTGCCAATGAGCACTAGAACCTCTGGCTGTTCACTCACTCCTTTGAGAACATTCTGCCTCCATTCTGACATATCCTTTGCCATAGAGGCTACACACCATTCTGGTGTCTCTTTCACTGTTCGCACAAATCTCTAGTCAACTGTTGATCTCCTATCACTATTGCTCTCCCTGACTTCATGCTTCCCTGCTGAGTCATTGACCTGGCTGTTGTTGATGTGCCCTGATAGTCCACACCACCCTACCCAGCAGCAACAAAACAGGCATACATTTTGCTGAGGGGAACAGCCCCAGTGAACACTCCACCAATTACCTGCTCCCCTTACTGCTCCTGGTGGTCACCCAGCTAGCTGAAACCTGTATTCGAGTGGGACCATCTCAATAAAAGTTTTATCTGTGAAGTCCTCAGCTTCCCAGTTGACTCTCTGTACCTCCATATCCTGTTCTAGTGCCTGGAGTCTATCAGGAGCTGGAACTGGATGTAATTCCCACAGATATGGTCATCAGAGAGACCAGACCTCCCATGTCTTGACTTAATTATCATCCTGCTTACGCAGGGTTAAAAACTAAGGATGAACAACAAAATAAAACCTTATATTTTCTTAACTGTGCCTTCTCAAGAAGCTCTTTTCAAAGTTGTTCTCAAAATGGTCATTTATTATCAAAGTGTGGTGACCCATTTTCCAGCACACTCGAACCGGCTCACAAAATGGCAGACAGGCCGGCCCCAAAAAGGGCGCCAGGCCTTCTTCACCAGCAAGGGGAAAAGCCCACGTGCGGGAGGGGACTGTGAATATACAACATTCCCGCCCGGGGAGGGCAGAAAGGGGAAGGCTTAAAAGCGAGGCCGCGAAGTTTGAATAAATCTTTTATGCAACTGCAACTCACGGTCTGCGTGTCGTTATTCCAGCGCTGTGTGTAGCACACCGCTACAAAAGCATGTATCCATATACAATGTTGAAATTTGTCTATTCCAGATAGCCACAAAAACAAAGAAGATGAGAGTCGTTCGGAGAGAAACAACAAATCCACCCCCACACACAATAAAGAACAACGTCTTAATCATCTCCCCCCCCAAAAAAACAACACCTCCCCCACACAGAAAAGCTAACAGAATACAGCAGAACATCAACCCACAACCAACCACCCTCACGCAACAAAACAGAAAAGGAACAGGCAATAAAAAACACAGAATTTAAAAATCATATGTCTAAGAAATCCTCACACCCAGCAACTTACCTCTTATGCTGAGAAGCTAAAGCCTCAGCTCCTCAATAGTACACTAACTTTTTTCTCATTGGCCACTATCAATTAGTTTATTAGTCAGACAAATAACTAAAAATTTGAAAGCATGCTTCTTTTAGAGTTCTTTTAAAAATTCTTATGAATTGTTGGGTTGTTTAAAACAATTTAAGTCATGTTCATATATTTATTTATTTAGTTAGTTTTTATTATTAATATCCTTATTATTTGTATTATTTCTTCTTGGGGTTGGTGGTGGGAGATATTAGGATCCCTCTCTTGCATCTCCTTCACCCTCCAGTTCAGTACGTGGTGATAATGCACCTTTTTAGTTGGTCTGCCAGCTGCCAATAAAAAGCAATAGAAGAATCCTGTTCGGAAACACACCAGCAAGTCCTGGAATCTTCCTCTTTTAAGCTCTCATGTCTTTTAATTTCTTGACATTTTTAAGAATAAAGAAAAGATTAAAATCTCAAAGACCTTGACAGGACAGATACACGATTAATGCTGCCTGGCTATGCTCTCCAGAACAAGGAACCACAGTCTTAAAATGAGTAGCTAGCCATTCAGAACAGACATGAGGAGACATTTCTTTGCCAACACAGCAGTGAATCTTTTGTATTTTCCATTGAAGAGGAGATTCAGTCAATGAATGTATTGAGGACAGAGACTGATAGATTTTTAGATATTATGGGAATCAGGGGATATTGGGATGGAAAAAGGTGTGTTGTGCGTTGTGATAATCAGTCATGAGGTTATTGAATAGTAAAACAGGGATGAGGGACCCAATGGCAGTAACCTTGCACTCAACATCAGTAAGACGAAGTAAATAATGGTGGATCTCAGGAAAGGAAAGTCGAGAGATCAGAAGTGGAAAGGGTGAGCAGTTTCAAGTTCCTGAATCTCAGTATCTCTGAGGATCCATCCTGGGCCTAACATATTGACGCAGTTGCAAATGAGACACGACAGTGGCTCCATTTCATCAGGAGTTTGAGGAGAATTGGAATGTCACCAAAGACATTTGCAGATTTCTGCAGATGTACTGCGGAGAGCATTCTAAATGGTTGCATCACCGTCTGGTATTGAGGGGCCACTGCCAAGGATCAAAAAAGGCTTTAGAAAGTTGTAAACTCAGCCAGCTCCATCATGGGCACGATCCTCCCCAGGATCCGGGACAGCTTCAAAAGGTGATGCCTCAAAAAGGTGGCATCCATCATTAAGGACCTCAACATCCAGTAAATGCCCTTTTCTCATTACTGCCATCAAGGAAGAGGTATAGGAATCTGCCCAACGCTTCAGCAACAGCTTCTTCCCCTTGCCAACAGATTTCTGAATGGACAATGAACCCATGAACATTACTTCAGCATTTTTCCTTTCTTTTTGCTCTACTTATTTAATGTAATTTTCTTAATAGACCTAGTACTTCTTACTGTAATTTATAGTTTTTATGATTAGGTATTGCAATATATTGCTGCCGCAAGAGAAAAACTTTCATGAGAGTTGATAGGTGAGACAAAGTGAGAGGGAGGATTTGTGGGTGGGTGAAGGGGGGGGATGAAATAAGAATCTGGGAGGTGATAGGTAGAAAAGGTAAAGAGCTGAAGAAGAAGGAATCTAATATGAAAGGACAGTGGACCATAGAATTGGCATCATTTCTTACATCCTTCACATACATGAGGAGTAAAAATCCTTATGTTACATCTCTGTCTAAATGTGTAATGTGCAATCATAGTAATTTATAATAAGTTATAATAACTAGAAGAGACAATGTAACATAGAAATACACTCAAATCAACGTGAGTTATTCAGTCAGATGGCCTGGTGGAAGAAGCTGTCCCAGAGCCTGTTGGTCCTGGTTTTTATGCTGTGGTACCATTTCCCGGATGGTAGCTGGAATAAATTGTGGTTGGGGTGAATCAGGCCCCCAATGACCCTTCGGGCCTTTTTTTCACACCCGTCTTCATAAATGTTGTGAATAATGGGAAGTTCACAACTACAGGTGCATTGGGCTGTTTGCACCACTCTCTGAAGAGTCCTGCATTAAGGGAGGTACAGTTCCCACACCAGGCAGTGATACAGCCAGTCAAGATGCTCATAAAGGTGCCCCTGTAGAAAATACTTAGGATTTTGGAGCTAATACCAAACTTCCTTAACTGTCCGAAGTGAAAGCGATATTGTTGTGCGTTTTTCACCACACAGCTGGTATGTACAGACCACATAAGGTCTTTGGTGATGTGGATGCCGAGAAACTTGAACCTGTTTACCCTCTCAACCCCAGATCCATTGATGTCAATAGGGGTTAGCCAGTCTCCATTCCCCCTGTAATCCACAACCTGCTCCTTTGTTTCTGTGACATTGAGGGAGAGGGTGTTTTCTTGACACCATTGTGTTAGAGAGATGACTTTTTCTCTATAGGTCACCTCATTATTGTTTGAGGTTAGGCCAATAAATGTAGTGTCATTGACTAATTTAATTAGCAGTTTAGAGCTGTAGGTGGTGACACAGTCATGGGTATACAGGGGGTAAAGCAGTGGACTTAGTATAGAGCCCTGAGGGGCATCTGTGTTGAGAGTCAGAGGGGAGGAGGGGAGGGAGCCCACTCTTACCACCTACCGGCAAACTGACAGGAAGTCCGGGACCCAGCTACACAAGGCAGTGTCAAGGCCAAGGTCTCTGAACTTCCTGTTGAGCCTAGAGGGAACTTTGGTGTTGAATGTTGAACTGTAGTCCAGAACAGATTTTCACATAAGCATAAAAACACAAAATGCTGGCAGAACTCAGCAGGCCAGACAGCATCTATTTTCGGGTTTCGGCCCGAAACGGCGTCACTACCTCCTCCCATAGATGCTGTCTGGCCTGCTGAGTTCTGCCAGCATTTTGTGTTTTTATTTATTTCCAGCATCTGCAGATTCACTCGTGTTGCCTTTCACATAAGCATCCTTCTTCTTCAGAAGTGTAAGGATGCTAAGTAGAGCAGTGACTACTTTACATCTGTCAATTGGTTTTGTCAGTAGGCAAATTTTACAGGGGAGTGGGGGGTCCAGTTTGGCTGGCAGCATGCTGCAGATGTAGTCCTTGTTCTGCCTCTCAAAGCATTTGCTTATTATTGATGTGAGTGCGACAGGACGCCAGTCGTTCAGACATGCTACCTTGTCATTTTTGGTACAGGGACAATGGTGGATGATTTGAAGCAGGAGAGCACATTACACTGGGAGAGGCAGAGATTAAAGGGAAGGAAAAGGGGAAGTACAGGTAGGTGATGGGCAGGTGAGGAGAAAGGGTAAGAGCGGAACTAGAATGGGAAGGGAAAATGGGAGAAGGAGGCTCCCTGGTCTCCAACTCGATTGCTTGAATATTGATTTTTCCAACTACTGGTAATTTCTCCTCTTCAGTCCTTTCTTTTTCAAAAGGAAAGTATCCAAAGGAGTATCTGATTGAAGGAGTGAGAACTAATTAGGAAGAAACACCACAACAACAGCCACAGAACTACTAACAGTTTATTTTCTTTAACTGTGTTGCTGGTGCTGGAATCTATCTCTGCTATCTCGTTCTGCAAATCTTAGGCTGCTTATTTTTAGGCTTTGAGGAAGCGCATGTCAGAACTGTACATTCTTCTTCAAAGGGCAGACGGTGAAATGGTGCAAACCTCCCATTGCTTGTGCAGAGCTTTTTTTGTGTGTTCAGAAAGAGACTGGAAGAGACTACATCATAGGTATATTAGACTATATTTAGCCAGAGCGATTGAAATCAATCCTATCAATGAACACTACTTATTTGTGTTTTAGCACTGAAGAGTGATAGTGAATACAACACCGCACTGAAACCCACACTACACGTTCCAAAAGCAAGATCTGCATTATAAGCATTCGATTCTGGATATACTGGATCTGACATGGGCTCAGAATTAGGAGAAGCGGAGAAAACGAGAACAATGGGACAGATCTTCTGCAGCAGTGTTCTGTAACCCTTCCTGATTTTACACTCAGAAGCTAAGCATGGTAATTTAGGCATTTGATTAAACTGGAGTGGTGAAATTCCAATTAACTGGACACCAAGAATGTAATACTTCTGCTGCAAGACTTGGTTTTCCAGTAAACTCGTCACTGCAGTGCTTACTTCCTTTCCTTATTACAGAGACCATTTGCAGCAGAATCCAAAGCGTCAACAAACAGATAATTTATGTCAGTACAACCAGCACTATCTAATGGACAGTGTTAGCAGAATCACAGTGCTTCCTAGATTTGGCAATTTTCCAACAAGACGTAGTCTAACCCAGGGCAGTTGTGCTATTAAGCACATCTGCATTAGGGTGTCCTTGGAGAACTGGAATCCCCTCAAGCATCCCCTCTCCCCTCTCAAGCATCCTCTCGTCCCCACTTGCTCCCCTCTCCTGTTATGGTTGATTTTAAATTAGGGCATACCTTCCCTTCTCCTCTTCTCATAGCATGATGCCGAGCACATTGGGCCCAGTTGTCCTAATTTGTTTCAGACAAACATGCAAATTAGGAACAGAAGTTGGTCACTTCCGGTCACAACTTCGTAAGATTGTCACCGATTTGACTACAGGAGCAGGGAGGTTCTACTGCAGTTGTACCAGGCCTTGGTGAGACCGCTCCTAGAGTATTGTGTGCAGTTTTGGTCCCCTAATCTGAGGAAAGACATTCTTGCCATAGAGGGAGTACAGAGAAGGTTCACCAGATTGATTCCTGGGATGGCAGGACTTTCATATGAAGAAAAACTGGATCGACTAGGCTTAGACTCACTGGAATTTAGAAGATTGAGGGGGAATCTTATTGAAACATATATAATTCTAAAGGGATTGGACAGGCTCGACGCAGGAAGATTGTTTCCGATGTTGGGGAAGTCCAGAATGAGGGGTCACAGTTTAAGGATAAAGGAGAAGCCTTTTAGGACTGAGATGAGGAAAAACTTCTTCACACATAGAGATTGGTGAATCTGTGGAATCCTCTGCCACAGGAAACAGTTGAGGCCAGTTCATTGGCTATATCTAAGAGGAAGTTAGATATGGCCCTTGTGATGAAAGGGATCGGGGGGTATGGAGAGAAAGCAGGTACAGGGTTCTGAGTTGGATGATCAGCCATGATCATGCTGAATGGCGGTGCAGGCTCGAAGGGCCGAATGGCCTACTCCTGCACCTATTTTCTATGTTTCTATGATCTGATTATAATCTCAAAACTCCATTTACCTTTTACCCACTTGCTTACCTACTACTTAATTAAAAATTTTCAAATATGCTCTCCCACTGCCCTCTATGAAAGAGCTTCAAAAAGTTATGACCATTTATGAGAGAAAAAATTTAGAGAAAAATTTTACAAGGATGTGTTTAGAACTTGAGAACCTGAGATCCAGGGAAAGATAGAATAGGTTATTCTCCAGAGCATTGTTGAATGGTAGATTTGTAGAGAGGAATCTTCATCGCAGATTTGCTGAAGGTATATAAAATGATAAATGCAAGCAGCCTTCTTCTCCACTGAGGTTAGGTGAGACTAGAACTGGAGGTCATAGGTTAAGGGTAAAAGGTGAAATATTTAAGGGGAACCTGTGTGGGAACTTACTCACTCAGAGAATGGTGTGAGTGTGAAATGACCTGCTAGCAGAAGTGGTGGATGCAGGTTTGATTGCAACATCTAAGAGAAGTCTGGATAAATAACATGTTGGCATGGACTAGATGGGCTGAAAGGCCTGTTTCTCTATGTTACTGTTTTATTTAGCAATATAGCATGACATAGCCTTTTCCAGTTCTTCAAGCCATAATATTCCAGCAACCCGACAAGTCCAATTAACCCTAACCTAATCGTAGGACAATTTATGATGACCAATTATCCTGCCCAGTACATCTTTGGACCGTAGGAGGAAACTGAAGCACCTGGGGAAAAACCCATGTATTCCACAGTGAAGATGTACAAAGACTCCTTACAGAATGTGCCAGAATTGAAAAGCGAACTCCTAAACACCCCACCCAACCTGTAATAGCACTACACTAACCTTTATCTTAACTTACTTCTAAACAGTGAGTCATCATTCTTTATTATCCCACAAGAGGAACAATTCTCTCCACATTCACCCTGTCAAGATTGCTCAGGATTTTCTAAAGTTTCTATCAAGACTTTGTCACTCCTTAAAATTTTAGCCAATACAAGCTCAGAGAGTCTTTTTTTAAATCTTTTTAGACAACCAGTCCTTTCCAGTTATTTATCCAGTAAATCTCTTTGAAGTGCTTCCAATATGTTAACATCCTTCTTTAAGTAAGTTCAAAGCAGTGTATAGAAATCCAGAAAGAGTCTTACCAATGCCCTATATAAAAGAAGGATGACCTCCTTATTTAAGTGTATAATTCCTCCTACAAGAAGGGATAACATCCTCTTAGCTTTCCTTAATTGTTAGCAGCACCGTATAGTAGCCTTCAGCAAATGATATTCGAGGACACCTCTGTATCTCACGGCTCTGCAATCTCTCACTGTTTAGATAATTAGGATTTTTATACTCCACTTGCCAGGTGTTCATCTAATTACTTAAAATTTCTCTATCATTTTATAACTCTTTTTGATCTTTTTCACACTTCTTTTCTTTTTATTTGGCTTTGTGTTATTCATGAGTTTGTCAACACTACCGTTGATTCCCTTTACCAAGTTATTCCTAACATTGTAAAAGGTTGAGACACCAGTAACAAATGATGTGACATGCCATTTGTGACATCTGCCCTGACCTAAAAGTATACACTTAAGCATGCTTATTGTCAGTCAACCAATATTCCATCCACGACAACAGATTGCTTCCTACGCTATGCACTTTTATTTTTCACAATAACCTTTGTCTTTGGACATCCTAATGCAACTTCATTATCTAAAGCACAATACTTCTTTAAAAATTACAATCAATTTTGGGGGTCGTTTTGCCTGACAAACTTTAACTTTTTTAAATGTCCTACCATCATATCTTCAATAGCAGTTTCTAACATTTTCCTAGTGACGGATCTTAAGCTAACTCATCTATAGTTTTTTTTTTCTATTCCTCCTCCCTTTTTGAATAAACAAGTTACATTCACTATTTTTGACTTTCCCACATACTAGGGAATTTTGGAAAATTGAAACCATTCCTTCAGTACATGGTTTTCACCTAGTACCAGATCTAAGAATGAAGTCCATCAGGATCAGAGACTCATTAATCCTCAGCTTCATCACTATCTGCACCATCTCATAGTGATTGTAGTTTTTCTGAGCTCCTCCCTCTCCTCTTATTCACAGCCCCTATATTGTTGCTTGTATCCTCCATAGTGAAGACTGATGTTAAATACCTGCCATCTGCTGTCACCATGTTTTCTATTATTAATTCCCCAGTCTCACTTTCCCATGATCAACACTCACTTTATTCAATTCAAGTTCAGTTGAGGTTTAATTATCATTCATCCAATTTTTTTTTATCTTTTAAGAGAATCAGTCCTTTCCTGTCTTTGTCCAGTAAACCTGTCAGAAGTGCTTCCAACATATTAACATCCTTTTAAAGTAAGTTCAAAGCTGCATATAGAACTCCAGAAACTGTCTTACCATTGCCTTATGTAAAAGTATGACCTCCTTACTTAAGTGTATTATTTCTCTTACAAGAAAGGATAACGTTCTGTTAGCTTTGCAAACATATCTGTAAACTGCTGTCTCCATGCATTCCATTATTAATTCCTCAGCTTTACTTTCCCATAACAAACTTTCTTCAGTTCAAGCTCAAGTTTGAGTTAAATCACACATGAATACAGCCAAACAAAACAGTGTTCTTCCAGGGCCAAAGTGCAAAACACATTACCAACAACACACTGCTCACTGCTCATAGCACACAGTGCAAATAAGATATATGGTTATGATAATAGAAAAATGTAGTCACGAAAAATAAATAGATGATAATATAGCCCAAGTCCCTGAGTTGTCTGGCCTGTGGATTGATGGTAATTTGTCCTTGTTCAGCTTGTTTTTCCACCAAGTGAGCACTGGAGTGTGGCACCAAGCTAACACCAGAGGGCAGCACTGAGAGAACACTGGAGACCAGCACCAATGGGAGGGGACAGCTCCCAACTCAGTATGGATTCCAGTGTGACCACAGAGGCCTCTGTCCTCTGCCACACTACTTCTGATGTTTCCTCCCCTGGACAGCTGCAACAGGTGACTCCACAGTCTGAGGCCTAGACCTCTCCACAACTGTGTCAATGCAGTTTCCCTGCCATCAGCCTCTCCAATAAATCAGTGAACCAGACTTGCAGTGTTCTACCTTCCCAATGTCCAACAGGGTCTTATGATCCCAATAAAAAAATGTCAGATTCAGAATCAGAACCACATTTAATATCAGTAATGAAAATTGTTAACTTTGCAGGTGCAGTATAATGCTGGAGTATATTAATAGAGAAAAATATAGAAATAAAAAAGTAGTGAGGTAGTGTTCATATGTTCTATGTCCATTTAGGGATTGGATGGCAGAGGGGAAGAAACTGTTCCTGAATCATTGAGTATGTGCCTTCTGGCTTCAGTAACTCCTTCTTGATGGTAGCAATGAGAAGACATGTCTTGGGTGTTGGGATCTTTAATAATGGATGTTGCTTTGTTGAGGCATCCCTCCCTGAAGGCTGGTGTGCATGATAGAGCTAAACGATTTTACACTCTGCAGCTTACTTTGATCCTGTGCAGTAGCACTCCCATCCCAACACTAGACTACGATGCAGCCAGTTAGAATGCTCTCCACAGTACATCTATAGAAATTTGAGAGTGTTTTGGTGACATACCAAATCTCCTCAAACCCTTAATGAAATATAGCCACTGTCTTGCTTTCTTTATAAGTGCATCGATATGTTGGAACCAAGTTAGCTCCTCAGAGATATTGACACCCAGGAACCTGAAATTGCTCACTCTTTTCACTTCTGATCCCTCTATGAGGACTGGTTCATGTTCCCTCATCCTACCCTTTCTGGTCCACAATCAGCTCTTTGGTCTCACTGATGTTGAGTGCTGTGACACCACTCAACTAGCTGGCATATCTTGTTCCTGTATCCCCTCTCATCTCCATCTGAAATTCTGCCAGTAATAGTTGTATTGCCAGCAAATTTGTAGGTGAGTGCAGAAAGAGTAGAGCAGTGGGCTAAGCACACATCTCTGAAGGGTACCAATGATTATTGTCAGTGAGGTGCAGATGTTATTCCCAATCTGCAGATACTGTGGTTTTTGCTTAAGAAGTTGAGGATCCATTTCCAGAGGGAGATACAGAGGCCCAGGTTCTGGAGCTTTCCAATCAGAACTATAGGAATGATGGTGTTAAATGCTGAGCTGTAGTCGATAAACAGTATTCTGACATTGCTATTTGTGCTACTCAGGTGATCCAGGGCTGCGTGGAGAGCAAGAGAAATCATGTCCATGATTATGTTGGCAATTGTCAAATTGCAATGGTAATGTGTTTAAAAAATATTTATTGAAGCTCTTACCAACTGCTATTTTTTATTTCTGGTGAGCTTTATCTTATATTCTAATTTCTCTTTGCTTCTTAATCATTTTTATATTCTTTCTGATCTTCTGACCCACCTCCCTCCTTTGCACAATTGTATATTTTATCTCTAAGTACGATATGATTTCTGACTTTTTTTTTAGTTGACTACTGCTGTTGGGGCTTTTCCTTGGAGACTTTGGAATGTATCCATTCTGTTCTTTGCAAAAGATTCCATTCTACCACTGCTCCTTGACTGACTGATAGATTCCTTAATCTAATTTGCCATTTCACTTTAGTTAGCTCTGGTTTCATGTTCTGGTGCTTGCCCTTATTTTAAGTACGAATCTTGGACCCATTTTTCCCTCTCCAAAACTGAATATCAAAATTCAACATGTTTCGATTGCTTCTAATATAGGAGTTGCTCTATGATGAGGCCATTAATAATTCCTTTCTCATTACACAATATGAAATCTACTATAGCCTTAATCTTAACCGTGGCTGACTCCAAAAGTGCTGTATCCAGAAACTAACCCCTAAACAACCAGTGAACTTTTTATCTGAACTGCTTTGCATGTAGAAACCACCAGTGCTTATTAAATTCCTTTCCTGACAAGGTTCTATTATTTCTTCATCTCATACTCTGTTCTACCATGTGGTTACCTTAAGATGGTGTATAAACAACTCCCATAAGTGACCTTTATCCTTTATCATCTCTAGCCAGGTTGTCTCATGATAGGTTCCTGAGCTCAAACCTTTCCTATTTCCTTCTTGGTTGTATTTACTTAATAGAGATACTTCTCCCCCACCCTTCCCTAGCAATATATTTTGTTTTAAATGTTAGCTTTTCATTTCACTCTTTCATTTTATTCATCTCCAGCCCTATCTGAGATCTGTAATCCTTATCCTTCCAATCAGAGACTTTTCAGCTTTTCCCAGCTTCGTAATTTTCTCTGAAGCCATGTCTTTGCTTTTTAACTGGAATCGGGATTGGTTTAGTGTTATCACATGTAACGAGGTGTGATGATAAATTTAGCTTGCATAATGTTCATACAGATCAAATCATTACACAATGCATTGAGGTAGCACAAGGTAAAATAATAACAGAGTAAAGTGTGTTTTTTTTCTCCAGCCCTGCCAAAAGGTCTCAGCCCAAAACGTCAACTGTATTTTGTTGCATGGCTACTGCATGGCCTGCTGAGTTCCTCCAGCATTTTGTGTGTGTCATTGGATTTCTAGCACCTGCAGATTTTCTCTTGTTACAGAGTGAAGTGTTACAGGTACAGTGAAAGTGCAGAGCAGATATACAGTAAGTTTCAAGTTTAGGGATCAAAACTAGGGAACCATTCCATAGGCTTATACCAGTGGAGTACAAGCTGGCCTGGTGATATGTGCTTTCAGAATTTTGTATCTTCGGCCCGATGGGAGAGCAAAGAGAGAATGTCTGGGGTGGGTAGCTATTTTATTGAAGGGGGGAGAATTTGGTTTCTGTGATGTGTTGAGTTGTGTCCAGAACTCTCTGCAATATCTTATGATGACAAACAGAGCAGTGGCCATACTGAGTCATGATGCATCCAGATAGGATGCTTTCAGTAAAAATAGGTAAGGTTCGATGGGGATATGCCATATGTCTTTAGCCTACTGAGGAAGTAGAGGTAATGGTAAACTTTCTAGTATTTGGACTAGATCAGACTATTGGTGGTGTTCCGTCTAAGCACTTGAGGCTCTTGGCCCTCCTGATCTCAGCACAGTTGATAAAAACAGATGTACACTTCGCTTTTTGAAGTCAATTCCCAACTCTTTGTTTTACAGACATTGAGTGAAAGTTTGTTTTCATGACATGATGTTCTGAAGCTCACTATCTGCTTTCTGCACTCCAACTCACCATATTTGAGATGTGGCCCACTAAGGTGGTATCTACAAACTTGTAGATAGAATTGGAGCAGAGTCTGGCTATACAGTCATCAGTGTACAGGGTGTAGAGTGGAGGGCTGAAGACACAGCCTTGTGATGCACTGGTGTTTAAACTAATCATGGTGGAGGTGTTGCTGTCTACATTTACTGATAGTGGTTAGTTGGTCAGGAAATCAAAGATCCAATCACAATGAAAGATGTTTACTCCCAGGTCTTGGAGTTTAGTGATAACTTTGCTTAAAGTTATATTATTGAAGATATATTAAAGATATTTGGCATATCTTTGTAATATTTGCAATTTATATAGACACACCCTCTGCTTCCCGAAGAATGGAGCTTCTATTGCAGACTGGTCAAACAATTTCAGGTGTAAACCAATCTAACCACACAGTGTCCACAGTCCCCAGTTAATGAGCCATAAACCACTTCTCTCACACCAGTCTTTCGGCCACTTCTCCATTTTATTAATGTTATTCAAGTTGTATAACCTTTGTGATTTTGTTTCTGATATCCTGACTATTCAGAACCCGTTTTTTTGCTTCACCGTTATCATAGGTTCCTACCTTTACTACAGCTACAAGATTCACTCCCTCCCACTGTGAGGGCCATTCTGACCTGAGCCTTGACGGCAGGCAGGCAGCACAGTCTTTGTCACTTGTTCTTTGTTACAAAGAAGAGTGTCAATCACAAGCACTATGGGGTGTTTGACACACTGCAGCAAGGAACAGAACTCTTCACTTGAACAATAATGCTCATTTGCATGAATCCAATTTTGAATGTGGTTTTCATTCCACCTACGTTCTCGTCAGCTCCTCCCTGACTGTATCAACCACCCACGCACCTGGAACAATTTATAGAGGCCAATTAACCTACCAAACTATTAAGATGTGGAAAGGAAAGCCACAGGGAAAATCTGCAAATTCCTCAGAGAGAGGTATCAGAGGTCAGGATTGAAGCTGGTGTTGTGAGGCAGTGGCAGTTGTAGTTCAACTGCACAGATTAAGGTTCTGCATTCTGGCCATCTGGGTCCCTACACCCATCCCTCTTACATTATCTTATTCATAACTACTGACCCCATCTGAGGTCCTGTAGTCACAGGTTTGTTCCCCCCCCCCCCCTCCACCACCCCAGTACACAGCATCCAGGTAACCTTCCTCCTCCTTGGTATGTTTGTCTAAATTCACCACAGCCTCTAGCTCAGTGACTCTGAGGTGAAGCTCATCAAGCTAAAAGATATTTCCTGCAATCATGTCTGCCCTGGATCACACTGATGTCCAAGAGTTATTCTGTGCAGTAGCCATCACCTATCAAAACATAATATATTAAATTGCAGTCTGTTTATTCTAAACAATTAGTTATTTTCCTTTCTGCGTATCATCTCAGCAAAGGCTCTGCGCTATTTAAACGCTCCAGAGAAAAGCCACCTTCATTGCTTACCGGGTATTCATGGATACTCACCACGGACCTGGTCTCTTGCCTCTGCTCCGAACTCTGTTAAATTGATAACAAAACAGATTTCTTATTCTCTCTCTCTGCCTGTGCTAGTGTCGTTATGTTTATTTTGTCATGTAAGTTATGTATAATTTATGTTAACTTACTTTCTATTAATTTATATTTGTTGTACTTGTAATAGTCATAGAACACTACAGTACAGGAAAGGCCCTGTGGCCCATCTAGTCCATGCCAAACCATTAATTTGCCTAGTCTCAATGACCTGTACCTCCATACCCCTTCAAACCTTGTCCCTATCCAAATTTCTCTTACATGTTGAAATTGACCCCGTGTCCACCACTTGCGCTGGTTGCCGGTTTCACACTTTCACCGCCTTCTGAGTGAACACGTTCTCCGCTATGTTCCCCTTAAACCTTTCACCTTGACCTCTCACTGAACCACAATGGTAAAAGCCTGTTTGTATTTATCCTGTCTATACCCTTCATAATTTACCCCTCATACACCTCGTATCTATATCTGTATCAAATCTCCACCCAATTTTCTACTCTCTAGGACATGAAGTTCTAATCTATTCAAACTTTCCCTATAGCTCAGGTGCTCAAGTCTGGCAAAATCCTTGTACATATTCTCTGTAACACACACAGAATGCTGGTGGAACGCAGCAGGCCAGGCAGCATCTATAGGGAGAAGCACAGTTGACGTTTCGGGTCAGGGTCTCGGCCCGAAACGTCGACAGTGCTTCTCCCTATAGATGCTGCCTGGCCTGCTGCGTTCCACCAGAATTTTGTGTGTGTTGCTTGAATTTCCAGCATCTGCAGATTTCCTCATGTTTGACATATTCTCTGTACTCTTTTAATCTTATTAACATCTTTCCTGTAGGTCGGTGATCAAAACTGCACACCACCCTTCAAATTAGGCCTCAACAATGTCTCATATAATTTCAACATAACTTCCCAACTCCTATACTCGATACATTGATTTATGAAGACCAATGTGTCAAAAGCTTTCTTTACACCCTATCTACTTCTGACGCCACTTTAAAGAAATTACAGATCTGTCTGCATTCCCAGATCCTTCTGTTGTATAGCACTCCTCTGTACCCTACAGCTCACTGTGTAAGACCTACCCTGTTTGGTACACCCAAAGTGCAACACCATACACTTGTCTGCCTTAAACTGAACCTGCCATTTTTCAGCCCGTTTTTCCAACTAGTACATATCACGCCGCAAACTTTGACAGTCTTCCTCATTGTTGACTATACCCTCAATCTTGGTGTCTTCCCAATTTACTGATCCAGCTGACCATATTATCATTCAGATCATTGATATAGATGACAAACAACAATGGACCCGTCACTAATCCCTATGACACGCCACTAGTCGCAGGCCTCCAGTCAGATAGGCAACCACTACTACCACTCTCTGGCTTCTCCTATGATGCCAATGTCTAATCAAATTTACTACCATATTTTGAGTACCAACCAACTGAACATCCTTGATCAACTTCCCATGTGGAACCTTGTCAAAGGCCTTGGTAATTTCCATGTAGACAACATCCAATGCCTTGCCTTCATCAACTTTCCTGGTAACTTCCACAAAAAACTCTGTAAGATCAGTTAGGCACAATTTAACATACACAAAGCTATGTTGACTACACCTAATCAATCCCTGTTTATCCAAACACCTATATGTCTGGTCTCTTAGAATCCCTTCCAATAACTTACTGCTGATGACAGGCTCACTAGTCTATATTCTCCAGGCTTATACTTAGAGCATTTATTAAACAGTGGATCAACATTAGCTATCCTCCAATCCTCTGGCAACTTCCTAGTGGCTAATGATGTTTTAAATAAGTTCATAGTTCAAAGTACATTTATTATTAAAGAACGTTAACTGAATACAACTCTGAGATTTGTCCTTCTGCGGGCAGTCATGAAACAAAGAAACACTATGGAACCCATTCAAAGAGTACGTCAATTGCTCAACATGTGGAAAAAGAACAAATTTTGCAAAAGGCAAAAAGCAAACGAACAACACCTTGAATATCAAACATCTAACCAGGGGTTCAGGGGTATTGAGCTTAATTCAGTTCATTTCAGTTCAGTGCTGTGCCACTAGCCAATACAGGCCTCAAAGCCTGTCTTTGTCAAAGTGCCACAGTTCTCCTTGAAGCCCTCTGACACACCACCCAAGACTAGCACAACTAGAGTAACAGAATCCAGAAACACATGCAATATGAACCTCAAAGTCTCCCAGAAAAACTCAATAAGATTGGTTAGACATGACCAAATCCACATGAAACCATGCTGACTATCCTTAATTGGTCCATGTTTATCCAAATACTTACTTATCTGGCCTCTTTGAATACTTTCCAATAATACTTTTACAATTGATAAAGATCCCTGTTAGGGCCCCTGATGTTTCTGCACTAGCCTCCCACCAGGTCAAAGGGATCACACTGTTAGGCCCTGACAATTTATCCACCATAATTTGCCTCAAGACAGCAAACACCTCCTCCCCTGTAATCTGTACAGTGTCTATGACCTCATTGCAGCATTCTCTCACAACTATAGGCTCTGTCTCCAGCTTTTGAGTAAGTACAGATACAAAATCTCCATTTAAGATCTCCCCCATCTCTTTTGGCTCCACACATGGATTACTACTCTGGTCTTCCAGAGGAGCAATTTTATCCTTTGCTATCCTTTTGCTCTTAATATATCCGTAGAAGTTTTTGCAATTCTCGTTCTGCAACAGCAACCTCATGACTTCTTTTAGCCCTTGTGATTTCCTTCTTGGAGACTTTCTGAAACAATGGAACAAGATTAGCTCTCCTCCAGTCTTCCAGCGCCTCTCCCTCGGCTAATTATATTGGAAGTACTGCGTTACTTCAACAAAAGTACTGTATATTTCCATGGCATTTCTATCTTGTGTAGGTAAGCCTAAAACAAAAAAAAAATTAAGTCTCTGTGTGTGTGGGGTTCCCTGCAAGGTGTTCAGGTTTCTACCCACAGCAAAATAAAGTGCTGTTTATTAGTTTAAGTGCTGCCTGTAAATTCCCCATGGTGTAGGTGAATGGCAGGAGAATAAAGGCTGAGAAGTGATGGAAGAATTAGTGGGAATGTGAGAAGAAAGGAGGAATTAGTTCAGGATTGTTGTAGATGGGTGCTCAATGGCCATTGTGAGCACCGTGAGTTGATGGACCTGTTTCTGTACTGTATGACCCAATCTATCTTCTGTAGCTATAGAAATCAATGAAAGAAGTGCTGTTCATAATGTCCTAATTATGGCATCTAGCAGCAGTAGTTACTGATGTCCTTCAACTGGAAATACATCCTCAGTTTGCTCTGAATTTTGGAAGTAAAATACTATGCCTTTCTCAACCATAATGCTACTAGTTACGAATCAATTTCAAAGCATTTATCTATAAATTAATAATTTAAAAGCCTCTGCTGTTACATGAAAAATGGCCCTTAGGGAGATTTAATTACCTGTTTATGGTTCGTTAACTCCAGTGTTGCACTAAATGATTTAAAATTACTCTCCAGCTCTGGGGAGAAAACAAACTTTCAAGCACCTAACATCAGAGGACGGTCACCTTAGAGAAAAGAAAAGCAGTGGAGAGTGAGATTCAGGATTCAAGACCATTTATTGTCTTCCATAATTGAGTGTAAAGGAGAACAGAATGATTATTACTCTGGATCCGATGCAGCATAAAAAACATAATAAGCATAAAGAGAACAATAATTAAAAAAACACAATAAATACAAATATAAAAGCAATCCTATAAAACAAATGTAGAAGTGACTGTTCTATAGTTATATAACTGCTATATAGACTGACTGTATGTACGTAAAGTGACACTAGATGATGAGAATGTAGTGGTGCTGAGCTGTGTTAATGGGTGGAGGTGTCAATCAGACTGACAGCTTGGGTGCAGTAACTGTTATTAAACTGGTCCTAGTGTTGATTCTGTGTAGCCTCTTCTCCGATGGGAGTAGGACAAAAAGTCCATCGTCGGGGTGGGGGTGGGGGGGGGGAGGAATCTTCCATGATATTGTTAGCCTTTTTCTTTTTTTCCGGCACCTTTCTGTAAATATGTCCTTGATGGTGGATAAGCTGGTGCTGCTGATACATTGGCTGGTTTTGACTACCCGTTGTAGAGACATCTTGTCCGCCACAGTGCAGTTTCTGTACCGTACATTTATGCAGAGATGCACTGTTGCTGAGTAAATATATTGCTTATTAAATTTATGAATTCATCATTATATACAGAGTAAGATTAACATCTGATCACACATTGCCACTATAAACAATGAAGACATTAATGCTCCTGTTTTATGAATCATTTATTGAAATACACTGAATGTGTCATATGAATGCTTGTCATGGAATGCACTTGTCATCATTTTTGATGTCTTCCTATCCTCAAATTCTCACATGCCTGATGCCCTGACAAATTTTCTGTCTGATGGGTATTGAAAACAATATATCATCAGTAGAGAAATTTATTGAAATGAATGACAGGTGGTGCAGGAGGGTTAGCTTTGGTTTGTACATTTTTGAGACACTGGGAATGTCTTTGGGGCAGCTGGGATCTGTGCAAGCAGGTCGAGGACCAGGTGAGATTTGTGGGTGAGTTGGAAATGCTAGTGCTCTTGAAGATGGTTTTAATAAGCTTGGGAACTTTAAAGGAGAAGGGAAGAAGGGAAAATAAGCAAGGCAAATTAAGGAAGTTTGAAAAATAGGAAACAAAATAAAGGTAACAGAAGCAAATGCAAGCAGAAAATTACTCAAGATCTTTAAAAATGTTTGTCAGTCTATTTATCTATTTATTTATTTATTTATTTATCTATCCATCTATTTATCTATTTATTTATTTATTTATTTATTTGTGCGTGTTTGTTTGTTTGTTTGTTTGTCTGTTTGTTTATTTATTTACTTATTTGTTAAGCTCAGACTTCCGTACCTCCTGCCTGATGGTAACAGTGAGAAGAGGACATGACCCAGATGGTGGGGATCTCTGATAATGGATCACCTCCTGTCCATGATGTCAGTGGTGGGGAGGTCACAATTCTCCTGCTTCCTCATGACCTATGGAAACATGAGTGGATACTTCCATGGTTCTTGTCATATCCTGGTCTCTAACTGGTTGCATCATCCTCTGGTATGGAAGGGCCATTGCACAGGATTGGAAAAACCCTGCAGAGAGTTTCAACTCAGACAGCACCATCATGGCCACTAAACTCCCCACCATCAAGGACATCTTCAGAAGGTGATGCCTCAAAAAGGTGGCATCTATCATTAAGGACACACATTATGCAGAACTTGCTCTGTGCCTTGTATGAAACAGCATTTTCTTAAACTGGGAACTAAAGTCGTTCAGAGAGCTAGACATGCAACCATTTTCCCTTCCCTAGTTGTCCCCTGTTGTCTCTAAGATGGTTACAGAGAGCCGCTTCCTGAAATCACTTGACCTTTGGCAGATATCTTGTGGCTTTTTTCTATGAAGACAGACATGAACTAGTTGTTCAATTTCTTTACCATTTCATTATTATTTATTGTCTGATCTCTATCAGTTAGGGATGGAATTATACCCTTGCAAGTTTTAACATTACATTTAATATATAACATTTCGCACAATGCTTCTCAGTGCCAGCCACCCAGGTTCAATTCCTGCCGCTGTCTGTAAAGTGTTTGTCTATTCTCCCCATGACCACATGGGTTTCCTCTGGGTGCTCCAGTTTTCTCTCACAGTCCAAAGACCTTCTGGGCTGTAGATTAATTGTTCAATGTAAGTTGTCCTGTGATTAGGCTGGGATTAAACAGGAGATTGCTGGATAATACAAACAGGAACAACTTGGGAAGGGCAAATAGTTGTGGCCTGGACAAAAAAAGCCTAGCACTCAGAACAACTTTAGTTCCCCAGCTTAAAGAAAGATGGTGTTTCATTGAAGGCAGAGAGCAAGTTCTGCATAGTATGGGTCCTTAATGATAGATGCCACCTTTTTGAGGCATCACCTTTTGAAGATGTCCTTGATGGTGGGGAGTTTAGTAGCCATGCTGACGCTGTATATCTGTTCAGTTGTAATGCTACTGTGACACTGTAATTTTCTTTGGTATCAATAAAGAATCTATCCATCTATCTTTTTCATGTATTAATTATTCTTAACACCTTTAAAATGTACCCCAAATATGGGATAAAAATAAATATCTTTCATTGTGCTGACATACACTGGTATGGCAGCTGCTGGCAATGCTACTAGTTCTGTCAGTCTCCAGTTATAAAGGACAACAGCAATATTATTATTGAATACATTGATAGCTAACTGTTGAAAAAAGACATGTCTATGATTTCCTGCACACTGTGAGTTTGGAAAGGTGTCTGAGCAGCCTGCAGTGGTTTTGAAGATGTTTGGTCACATCCCTTGATGCTTGCAGGGTTTCCCTTTGAATAGACAAATGCAACAAAGTAGAACAAATTCCACTTTATACTTTATATAGTGTGTAAAGTTTTTACATTGCACCTATAAACTTCAATTTATGTAAGTTCAGGAGAAAATGTTTGGTGCATGATTTATGGCGTCACTAAATGCAAACTGACCTTGCAAAAACTTCAGCCACACGAAGATTTATTGTGCATGGAGTGCCAAGGACTATTTCCCAATGGGCTCAATTTCACTTAGAAATGATAACTAGTGTGATCTACCCTTGGTATCATCCCTTCCATGTACTATTTGCACTTGATCCACTGGTTCTAATCAGTGCACTTCTTGATTCATATCCTTGAGGAAATGTTTTTCTGTGTTGAAAGAATACCACAGAGATGTAGCCAAAGATGATACCCTCATCACCCTGAAAAATAGGTTACATACAAAAAAATATGAAAAGGAGGAAAGGTTTCTGCAATCGTTGGAGTAAACAGGATTAATCCAGCTGCTGGAATGGAAGCAAAAGGCATAAAAAAAGAAGTGGTAGGGAAGGGTGGGGGGCGCTGGTTTTGTAAGTGAATTTAGCAGGGGGTTGGGAACCAGAGCACCAGGTCAGAATGTGGAGGGAAGGAGAAGAGGGTCGATGTCAGAACCAGTGAAGACAGACAGGAGGAAAGAAATAGATTCAAAGGGATGGATAGTTTGAAGTATGTGTATTTTAATGCTTGGAGTATTATGTGTAAAGCCGATGAACTTAAAGGATGGACCTGTACATGGAACTATGATGTTATGGCCATTACAGAGACTTGGTTGAGAGACAGACAGGAGTGAGTGCTTAATGCCCCAGGGGTTCATTGTTTTAGAAAAAATAAAGATAAAGGCAAAATGGGAGGGGGAAGTTGCACTACTGATCAGGGAAAATACACACAGCTGTATTCAGAGGGACATAACGGAGGACTCATTCACTGAGTCTATAAGGGTAGAACTCAAAAATAGGAAGGGTGCTATCACTATGAAGGGATTTTACTGCAGAACTCCCATCCCCAATAGCAACTTGGACTTTGAGGGATCAATAAGCAGGCAGATTAAGGAAAGGTAAAAAGAATAAGATTGTTGTCATGGGGGATTTTAATTTCCCTAATATAAAATGGGACAATCTTAGTGCAAGAGGTTTAGATGGGGAGGAATTTGTTAGGTGCATCCAAGAGGGTTTCTTAAATCAATACATAGATAGTCCTACAAGAGAAGGGGTTGTAATAGATCTGATGTTGAGTAATGAACTTGGCCAGGTGACCAACTACTCAGTGGGTGAGCAATTAGGGAACTAACTCCTTATGTTTTAAGATAGCAATAGATTAATATAAGTTTGGACTTTGTGGGAGAATATTAAATTGGTGCAGGGCAAATTACGAGAGCATTAGGCAGGAAAAAGGAATGTTAATTAGGAACCACTGTTTTTTGGGCACGTCAACATTTGATACTCGGAAGGTTTTTCAAGACCAAATGCACAGAGTACAGTACAGGTATGTTCCAGTCAGAAGGATGGGCCAGGATGGTAAGGTAAGAGAACCTTGGTTGTCAAAGAAAGTATGTAAAGCGTAGTAACTTAGAATCAAATAGAGCCCTCAAGTATAATTAAAGTGCCAGAAAATCTCAAGAAGAGAATGGAATTAGGGAAGGCAGGAGGGGCCATGAAAAGCCTTTAGTAAGTAGGATTAAAGAGAATCCCAAGGAATTCTATACATACATCGGGAGTAAAAGATAATTAGGGAGGGGATAAAGGAGGGCACATTTTCCTACATGCAGTGTATGAGGGTGAATTCCTTAATGAGTACTTTACATCAATATTTACCGAGAAGAAGAATGTAGAGGATGGGGGATCAGTGTCGAGAGTATTAATATGCTAGGACATTTCAAATTAAAAGAAGGATTAAAGTTGGGTCTCTCAAAATATATTGAGGTGGTTCAATCCCTAGGGCTGGTTGGGATTAGGGCCAGTTTATTGAGAGAGGCAAGAGTGTTAAGCAATACCCTGACCAACACCATCATATCCTCTCTAACCACAGGCGAGGTCCCGGAGGACTGCTGATGTGATGTGAGTGATTGATGAAGATAGAGATGTGGATGTTGTCTGCATGGATTTTAGTAAAGTGTTTGACAAGGTTCCTCAGGGAGGCTCATCCAGAAGATTAAGATGTATGGGATCAATGAATCGGCTGTTTGGGCTGAGAACCGGTTTGTCCATAGAAGTCGGAGGGTAGTGATTGCAGGAAAGTCTCTGATTAATGGAGTTCTGCAAGGATCTGTACTGGGACCTTTGTTATTTATGATGAAAATGTAGGTAGGTGGACATAGACATAGAACACCATAGCACAGTACAAGCCCTTTGGCCCATGATGTTATAGGTATCCCCCCATCTTCTTTATAGGGCCCCTGCCCTCTCCTTCTTCAGTCCTGACGAAGGGTCTCGGTCCGAAACATTGACTGCTCATTTCCATGGATGCTGCCCGACCTGCTGATTTCATCCAACTTGTTTGTACGTGAGGCATCCATTAGTCTCATGAGACCATGGATTTGCACCTTGGAAGGTTTCCAGGGCGCAGGCCTGGGCATGGTTTTATGGGAGACCGGCAGTTACCCATGCTGCAAGCCTTCCCTTCCCCACGCCACCGATGTTGTCCAAGGGAAGGGCATTATGACCCATGCCACTTGGCACCGGTGTCATCACAGAGCAATGTGTTAAGTGCCTTGCTCAAGGACATAACACACTGCATCAACTGAGGCTCGAACCACTGACCTTCAGATCACTTATCCACTAGGCCCTGTGCCAACACAACAATGTTATGCTGACTTTTTAACCTACTCTAAGATCGATCTAACACTTCCCTCTCCCATAGCCCTCCATTTCTCCATTTCTCTATCATCTATGTGCTTGTCTAAGAGTCTCTTATGTCCTTAATGCATCTGACCCTAACCACCATCCCCAACAGGGCGTTCCATGCACCCATCTTGAGTATTCACAACCGATTTCAATGATTTCTAAGTTAAAGTATAATTTATTATCAAACTATGTATATGTTAGTTTATTTATTGAGATACAACAAGGAATGGGCCCTTCAAGCCCTTCGAGTTGCGCAACCTAACGACTTCCCCTGATTTTAATCCTAGCCTAAGCATGGGGCAATTTATAATGCCCAATTAGCGTACCAACTGGTACGTCTTTGGACTCTAGCCATGTACCACCTTGAGATTCATGTTATTGCAGACACTTAAGTGGGGAATTACACATAACTAAATAATTAAGTTTTATTAAGTTATTATGTTATTAATATGTTATTAAGTTTTTAGACGATATGAAGATCAGTGGTGTTGTGGATAGCATGGAAGATTGCTAAAGAATACGGCAGGATAGAGATCATAAACAAAATAAGTTCCACACATGCTGAAAATGTAAAGCAACACGCACAAGACGCTGGAGGAACTCAGCAAGTCAGACAGCATCTATGGAAATATATAAATAGTCGATGTTTCAGGCCAAGACCTTACTTCAGGATTGGAGATTGAAGGAGGAAGACACCAGAATCAAAAGGTGGGGGGAGAGGAAGGAGGATATCTAGAAGGTGATGTGTAGGAAAGACGTAGATGAGGAAGGAATCTGATAAGAGGGGAGAGAGGACTATTGAGAAAGGGAACGAGGATGGGCAGTTGAGAAGAGGTAAGAGGCTAGAGTGGGGAGTAGAATAAGAGGAGAGGGGGAGGGAAATTTTATTTTACTAGAAGGGAAAAATGATATTCTTGCCTTTAGATTGGAGGCTACCAGGTGGAATATAAGGCATTGCTCCTCCACCCTGAGGGTGGCCTCATCTTGGCACAAGAGGAGGCTCTGGACTGACATGTCGAAACGGAATGGGAATGGGAATTAAAGTGTTTGGCCACCAGGAAGTTCCAGTTCTGGTAGATGGAGTGGAGGTGCTTGATGAAGCATTCTCACAATTTACAACAGGATTTACCAGCACAGACTTCCAAGCACCTTAAACTGTATTGAAAGCAGGTACAGAGGAAATGTCAAGGGTAAGTTTTTACGCAGAGAGTGGTGAGTGCATGGAATGGTGGTGTTGGTGGAAATGATCGGGTCTTTTAAGAGACTCCTGGATAGGAACACAAAGTTTAGAAAAATAGAGGGCTATGGGTAACCCTAGGTAATTTCTAATGTAAGGCCATGTTCGGCACAGCATTGTGGGCTGAGGGGCCTGTATTGTACTGTAGGTTTTCTATATTTCTATGAACTTGAAGGCAGACTAATATTTCTTCAGTTCATATGCTGGCCACTAATCTGGTATCGGTATCAGAACATGGTTATTAATGTTGGAGCTTAGCCAAAAGTTGTACATTAAATGGAGGTGTATTCATGTGACTGAACAGGGCTGACTCAGATAGGACATATGGGACTTAAATTGGGAGTGTCTCATTCATACCCAGCCAATCATACCCACTGAGTAAGATTTATTCTTGGTAAGTGTTAGTAAGCTTGAAGGTGTGACAACATGAAAGGCATAAGATAGATTGATCTTATATTGCTTATCTTATATTGATGTTATATCAATACTTATATTGCCAAAATTGCCTTAGTGATTCCCTTTAGTTGAACATCCATCATATTCACAACGAAACTCTTCAACAAGTCAGACAAAATCTACAATCAAAAATACTGAAGTCCTAGTGTATCAATTACGGTATGTTTTTCATAAGATGCCTTTTTTTCATACAAGATTGATACCAGACGTGATCTTTACTCTGGTGTTTAGACAGTGATCTTACTGCTGAGATTCAGAGTCATCTGACCAGTGAGATTTTATCATTGCTGAAATTGAGACTGAAATTAATACTTCACCTGAATTTGAAACAGGGTTCAACTGAATGTCAGTGAGTGTTAGCTTGATATTACGGAGAACTTCACCCTCAGCTGCGAAGACAAAGTCATTAGCAAATGTTCAATGACAGATATTCTGTGACGGAGATCTTTGGTGTTTGTATTGAGGGCTGGCCGGAACTTTGACCCATGTGGTACACCATCATCGATTGTGTCTAAGCAACTAATGTTATTTTCCAATATAAATTGAGAAGCATTGATTGATAATGATCAATTTAACAAGAGCAAACATCACATGAAGGAATGAGAGATTACTGAGAGATCACTAACAAAAGAGATTCTGCAGATGCTGGAAATCCAGAGTAATATGCACAAAATGCCGAAGGAACTCAGCAGGTCAGGCAGCCTTTCCAATCCTGATAAAGGGCTCAGCCTGAAGTTTCAATTCTTTATTTTTTTCCATAGATGCTGCCTGGTCTGTTGAGTTTGTTCAGCATTTTGTGTGTGTCACTTGGTTGATCTACAGCAGTATTATGGAGCTTTTGGGTACAGCTACATCATTTAAATTTTATGGCAGTTCCCAGCACAAAAGATGAAATTATCATTGAGGTAAAAGGCACATACCTTCCATATGTTTATTTTTCATTTTTGCTTTAATTACATTTCAGCATCTTTTTCATTTGGATTTTGTCACGAAATCTGTGCTAGTGATTAAACAAAGGAAAGAGGGAGATATGATCAAACTACATAATGCTGGTGTTTTGTGTCATAAAAAGGTCCCAGTGATGAAGTTTAAAAGAGTTTAATAGTAACAATTATGAATAATATCCAATGTATTTATGCAAAATATTATGGAAGTGCACAATGTTAAAGTTGGGAGAACGTTTAGAATGGAGAATGTTGTAAGAGTGCTAACTTTAGCCAAACTGAAATTAATAAAGAATACTGAATTTGAATGGGGTTCTGCATGGCCTCAGTGGTAGTGCAGATTAGGCTCCCATGCCTGTTGCAGTGCTCAGGGAAGCGATGCTGGAGGTGGTGCGGGAGAAAGCAGAAGTGCAGCAGATGTACTGGAGTCTGGGAGTTGGCTACTCCCATCAGTGCTGCTCTCCAGTGTTCACTCTGAAGATGATGAGCTGGATTGTGTTTGCCACTGCACTAACGCATGATGATTGGAATACTGCAGACGTTTTCTTGCCAACAACATCCATGCACCATCAGTCTACAGGACATGACCCTGGAGTGTTAGCTATGTTATATTTACTTCCACCTTGTACGTGCTATATGTACTTTGTGCTGTGTACGACTCTTAGTACTATGTTTTGTATCTCAGCACCAGAGGAACGCTGTTTCATTTAGCTGTATTTTCTGGGTATTCATATATGGCTGAATGACAATTAACCTTGAACTTGAAAAAAATTGAACATGCTTTAGCTGAAAAATGTTATTCCTTTGTTTATTCTTGGCTCCAAAATTCCAAAGCTGCATAAATCAAATGCAAGAAAACTTTCATAACTTGCATTCCTGTGCTGCCATCTTTCTTTTGAAGGTTAGTGGATGAGGGGAAGGAAGCTGGGTGATATGAAGATGGGGGAAGGTGTGATGAGGTTGAGTGAGAGTAGGAGGATTTGGGTAGATTGGGAGAAAGAAAAGGACAGAGGGGCAGCAGCTTACCTGAAAATGGAGAATTCAATGTTCATGCCATTACAGTGTAGACTATCAGGGTAGAATATGAGATGATCCTTCAGGTTACATTTGACTTCACTTTGGTAATGGAAGAGGTTGAGGGCATTGAGGTCAATGTGACAGTGGTGCAGTGAATTGAAGTAATTTGCAACAGAGAGGTCCAGCTGATGTGCAGATGAAGCCATCATCTGCAGACCTTCATGCCTCCATCTGTCACCTCCCAGCCTCTGTCATATTTCCACACTTCCCACTTCTATTTGCCAATCAAGTCGTCACTTTTATTGTCATTTCGACCGTAACTGCTGGTACAGTACATAGTAAAAATGAGACAACATTTTTCAGGACCATGGTGTTACATGACACAAAACTGAGCTACGTAAAAAAACAACACAGAGAAAGCTACACTAGACTACAGACCTACACAGAACCGCGTAAAGTACACAAAAACAGTGCAGGCATTACAATAAATAATAAACAGG
This sequence comes from Hypanus sabinus, assembly GCF_030144855.1. Classification (NCBI taxonomy): domain Eukaryota; kingdom Metazoa; phylum Chordata; class Chondrichthyes; order Myliobatiformes; family Dasyatidae; genus Hypanus; species Hypanus sabinus. Next base: position 74,095,603 of record NC_082719.1, read on the forward strand.
ACAATAGGGCAAGGTGTCAGACCAGGCTCTGGGTATTGAGGAGTCTGATACTTGGGGGAGGAAACTGTTACATAGTCTGGTTGTGAGAGACCAAATGCTTTGGAGCCTTTTCCCAGACGGCAGGAGGGAGAAGAGATTGTATGAGGTGTGCATGGGGTCCTTCATAATGCTGTTTCCTTTGCAGATGCTGCGTATAGTGTAAATGTCTGTGATGGCGGGAAGAGAGACCCCGATGATCTTCTCAGCCGACCTCACTATCCGCTGCAGGGTCTTGCGATCCGAGATGGTGCAATTTCCAAACTAGGCAGTGATGCAGCTGCTCAGGATGCTCTCAATACAACCCCTGTAGTATGTGATGAGGATGGGGGGTGGGAGATGGACTTTCCTCAGCCTTCGCAAAAAGAAGAGACGCTACTGGGCTTTCTTTGCTATGGAGCTGGTGTTAAGGGACCAGGTGAGATTCTCCACCAGGTGAACACCAAGAAATTTGGTGCTCTTAACGATCTCTACCAAGGAGCCGTCAGCGAACAGTGTTCACTCCGTGCCCTCCTAAAGTCAACAACCATCTCTTTTGTCTAGTTCACATTCAGAGACAGGTTGTTGGCTCTGCACCTCCCCTCTGTAAGCTGACTTGTCATTCTTTCTGATGAGACCCACCACGGTCGTGTCATCGGCGAACTTGATGATGTGGTTCAAGCTGTGTGTTGCAGCACAGTCATGTTTCAGCAGAGTGAACAGCAGTGGACTGAACACACAGCCCTGGGGGGCCCCTGTGCTCAGTGTGATGGTGTTGGAGATGCTGCTCCTGATCCAGACTGACTGAAGTCTCCCAGTCAGGAAGTCTAGGATCCAGTTGCAGAGGGAGGTGTTCAGGCCCAGTAGGCTCAGCTTTCCAATCAGTTTCTGAGGGATGATTGTGTTGAATGCTGAACTGAAGTCTATGAACAGCATCCAAACGTATGTGTCTTTTTTTGTCCAGGTGGAGGGTGGTGTCAATGGCGTCATCTGTCGAGCGGTTGGGACGGTACGCAAACTGTAGGGAGTCCAGTGAGGGGGGCAGCAGGGTCTTGATATGCCTCATGACGAGCCTCTCAAAACACTTCATGATGATGGATGTGAGTGCGATTGGTCAGTAGTCATTTAGGCAGGACACTGAAGACTTCTTTGGCACAGGGATGATGGTGGCAGCCTTGAAGCACGTTGGAATGGTGGCACTGCTCAGGGAGATGTTGAAGATGCCAGTGAGAACATCTGCTAGCTGGTCTGCACATCCTCTGAGCACTCTACCAGGAATGTTGGCTGGTCCAGCAGCCTTCCATGGGTTGACCCTGCACAGGGTTCCTCTCACGTCGGCCATGGTGAGATACAGTACCTGGTCATTTGTAGGAGGGGTGGACTTCCTCGCCGCCACGTCACTTCTTCTCACCTGGACCTACATATCACTGTCTAGCTTTTGCCCTGTCCTTTCGCCATACCATATTCCCTTACTCATTCATCCTCAGAATGTTATCTGTCTATTTCTGTCTACAGATGCTGTCTAACCCTTTGAGTTACTCCAACCATTTGTTTTTTCGCCTTGTGTTTTAAAGGGACATCTCTATCATTGGAAAACTGGTAAATATGTTTATCATCCGCACCTGCAACTGCACCAACAACACCTCTCTCACCACCATTCAGGGCCCCAAACAGTCCTTCCAGGTGAGGCAACACCACCTCTCTCACCACCATTCAGGGCCCCAAACAGTCCTTCCAGGTGAGGCAACACCACCTCTCTCACCACCATTCAGGGCCCCAAACAGTCCTTCCAGGTGAGGCAACACCACCTCTCTCACCACCATTCAGGGCCCCAAACAGTCCTTCCAGGTGAGGCAACACCACCTCTCTCACCACCATTCAGGGCCCCAAACAGTCCTTCCAGGTGAGGCAACACCACCTCTCTCACCACCATTCAGGGCCCCAAACAGTCCTTCCAGGTGAGGCAACACCACCTCTCTCACCACCATTCAGGGCCCCAAACAGTCCTTCCAGGTGAGGCAACACCACCTCTGAGACTGTTGGAGTCATCTACTCTATCAGGTGCTTCCCGCGTGGCCTCCTCTACGTTGGTGAGACCTGATGTAGAATGGGAAGCCACCTCGTCGAGCACCTATGCTCCATCTGCCAGAAAAAGCAGAATCTCCCAATGGCCAGCCATTTTAATTCCACTTCCCATTCCCATTCTGATATGTAAATCCATGGCCTCCTCTGCTGTCGTGATGAGGCCTCACTCAGGATGAAGGAACAACACCTTATATTCTGTCTGAGTTGCCTCCAAACTAATGGCATGAATGTTGATTTCTTGAACTTCTGGTAATTTCCCCCACCTCCTTCACTATCCCCCATAACCTTTCTCCTCTCTCACCTTATCTCCTTACCTGCCCATCACCTCCTTCTGGTGCTCCTCCCCCTTATCTTTCTTCCATGGCTCCTGTCCTGTCCTATCAGATTGCCCCTTCTCCAGCCCTGTATCTCTTTCACCTATCAACTTCCCAGCTCTTTACTTCACCCTTTCACCTATCACCTTGTGTTTTTCCCCTCCCTCATTCCACCTTCAAACTCTGACTTTTCATCATTTTTTCTCCAGTCCTGATGAAGGGTCTCGGCCCAAAACAGCGACTATACTCTTTTCCATAGATACTGTCTGGCCTGTTGAGTTCCTCCAGAATTTAGTGTGTGTTGCTTGAATTTCCAGCATCTGGAGAATTTCCCTTCTTTTTAAATTTGTTTATTATTGTTACATACACTGAGGTACAGTGAAAAATTGTTTTGTATATCCTTTATGTAAATCAGTTCAGTACAAAGTGCATTGAAGTAATAAGAGGTAAAACAATAATGGAATACCAAATAAAGTATAATTGCTATAGAGAAGAGCAGCACACTTGACAAAGTGCAGGTCATAATGAGGTAAATTTTAAGGTTGGGGGGAGTCAATCATATTATACTAGGGACTGTTCCACAGTCTTTTCACTGTGGGATAGAAATTGTCTTTGAGTTTGTTGGTACGTGTTTTCAGTATTCTACCCAATGGAAGGTGGGTGTATTCTTTAATTATGCTGGCTGCTTTTCTGATGCAGCAAGAAATGCGGACAGAGTCCATGGAGGAGAGGCTGGTTTCTGTGACGTGTCCACAATTCTACAGGTTCTTGCAGTCATGGGCAGAACAGTTGTTACACCAAGGTGTGATGCATCCAGACAAATGTTTTCTGTGGGACTCTGATAAAAATTGGGAAGGGTCAAAGGGAATACACCAAATTTCTTGAGCCTCCTGAGGAATTAAAGAAGTTGTCGAGCTTTTTTTGACCTTGGTGTCAATGTAGTTGGACAAGGTTGGGCTACTGGTGATGCTCACTTCTGGGAACTTGAAGCTCTTGATCCTGTCAGCCTTGATATAAACTGGTGCCAACAGATTTCCTTCTTCTCCCAAACACCCTGTCTCACTTCCTGAAGTCAATGACCAGCTTTTTTTTTGTTTTGCTGACATAGATGAAGTGGTTGTTGACATGACACCACGACACTAGGCTTTCTATTTCCATCCTGTAGTCGAATCCTTCATTGTTTAAGATGTGGTCTACTACAGTGGCATTATCTGCAAACTTGTAGATGGAGTTAGCTTGTAGATGGATGTAGATGGATCTGGCCATGAGTCATGAGTGCATGGAGAGTAGAGAAGGGGTCTGAAGAAGCAGCCTTGCGGAGTTCCAGAGTTAAGAATAATTATGGCAGAGGAGTGGCTGCCTATCCTTACAGATTGCAATTACTGATCAGGAAGCAAAGGATCCCATTGCAAAGGATGCTGTTGAATTCAGTGTATCGAGGTTTGGAGATAAGTTTGTTTGGAAATAAAATCAACAACCAATAATCTAAAATAGGTGTCTTTACTATCTAGGTGCCCCAGAGATAAGTGTAAGGCCAGGGAGATAGTAGCTGCTGTTGACCTGTTTTGGCAGCAGGTGAATTGCAGAGAGTTGATGTTGTCTAAGAGGTTGGAGCTGACTTAGTACTGTATGTACTATTACCAGCCTCTCAAAGCACTTCATGATGGTGAACATTAGAGCCACAGGTGGTGGTCACTTTTTATTCTCAATGACTGGAACGATAGTGGTGGGGATGTGGGATGCATTGCCAGCAAAGGTGGTAGAGGTGGTCAAAGAGACTCTTAGATAGTACATGGAGCTTAGTAAAATAGAGGGCTATGCGGCAGGGAAATTCTAGGCAGTTTAAAGGAGATGGAAACCTCAGACTGAAGCACGAAGAGTTTAACAATTCCTGTAAATATTCCAGTCCGCTGATCTGTGCAGAATCTAAGGACTCAGCAATGTACATTATCTGGTCTTAGTGGTTTCCTTCAATTCTGTCTCTGGAAGACTAATCTTGTGTTTGCATTGGGTTCAGGTACACGAAGCTGTTGGGGTGGGCGGTTACATCGATTTTCTGTTCAAAGCATCCATAGAATACATTAAGCTCTTTAAGAAGGGATGTGCTGCATTCAGTGCATCAACCAGTTCTTCCACAGTTTCTCAAATCTGGATTGTCCTCTTTGGTACCCAATCCTCAAGACGCTTGCTGATTAAGTTCATGATGGAGAAGACATACTCATCTGGGCTAGCTAAAGATAAACCTGTCTGCTAAGTCAAAGCCATCACGTAGAAGCTTTTCTATTTCCTCAGAGCAGTACTGCATGATTTTCTGTACTGGATCCTTTTGTTTTGGCTTCTGTTCCTATACAGAGAGAACCACAGTCTGCTGGTCTGATTTAACAAACTGTGGGACTGTGGGTGAGTGGGAGGGTAAGTGTGGCTCTCTGGGAATCTTTGATTACTGTGATCACCCTGGTCAAAGACTTTTCAGTCCCTGGAGGATAAGGAGACAAGCTCTTGAAGTAGGCCTGGTTGAAGTCATTGGTAATGTTGAAAAAGATATTAGGGGATCTCAAATCATGCCCACTGGGGTAGGATGTAGGATAACTAAATTAAACTCCTGTGACGGGTAGAATGGGTGACACTTCAATATTAGATGCTCCAAACTGGGTGAATAGGAACATGCTGTGTCTGCCATATCTGGGTGTCATGTTTATTAGGGAGGAGACAGCTCCACTTCAAACTTTGCACAACTATGTTATATAGTTCATCTGGTGAATTGAGAAGCCCTCAGGTTGTATGGAGCATTGTGAGAAGTTTTGGGTCCATATCTCAGAGAAGATGTACTAGTATTGGAGGGGATCCAGAGGAGGTTCGTGAGAATGATAACAGGAATGAAAGAGTTATTATGAGAGGAACATTTGATGGCTCTGAGCCTGTACTCACTGGAATTTAGAAGAATGAGTTTAGGATCTCATTGAAACCTACTGAATATTGAAAGGTCTAGAGAGAATGGAAAAGAAGAGGATGTTTCCAATAGTGAGAGAGTCTACAACCAGAAGGCACAGCTTCAGAAGAGAAGGATGCCCCTTTATTTCAGAGATGAGGAGAAAGGTTTTTAGCCAGATGGTGGTGAATCTGTGGAACTAATTGCTGCAGATGGTTGTGGAGGCCATGTCATTAATCATACTTAAAGTAGAGTTTGATAGGTTCTTGATTAGTAAGGGCATTAAAGGTTATGAGGAAAAGTCTGGATAATGGGCTAGAGATAGAAAATAAACCAACTATGATCAACTGACTCGATGAGCCAAATGTCTTTATTCTGTTAGGTCATAATTGTTGTCAAATGGCAAAACCACGTTTATGAATATGCTCATGGGCAATGAAATATATTTTCTTTAATAGCTCTTCCACAATTGGGCAATTGGAAAGAGTGCCCATTACTGGAAGGAATGTGAATTTAGAGTATTTATTTTAATCAACTGAGACTTCAGCTGACCTTGTTTAAAACTTTTTTTTTGTTTCTGTAAATCTGTAGTTTATTAAACTTGCTGCATATTATTCCTATCATGATTGCTGAATTTTCAGATAAGCTCATTCTGAAAAATAAATAACAAATGATTAAAAATTGTTTTGCCTTTGTTCATAGTTGGCTCCAAACTAGCAGACAGCCACCAAGTAAGGTATCACAGCTCTCTTGAATAGACAAGAAAATAAAAGCATGTCTGTCAATCATTCTGTCCACTTGAGTTTGTCAACTAGCTGCTTTTGTTGTTTTCAGCTTAAAAACTTGTCCTCTGGTTTATTCCTGCTCATAACTGATTAAGGCACATTTGATTCTCACGATGAGTGCCTATGTTAGCTAGTTCCTAGGTATAAGTGTAAGAATGCTTTTTGGTTGACATAAAAGTCCAATCTGATTTCTTTTTAATCTTAGATCTTTAATGGAACAACATCAACATCCAGCTATATAGTATTCTAACCACATTTATGTATTTCCAGTTGATATGAATGCATTTTTTAAAATGAATTTAGAAAGAAAGGGGCACAAGATTATTTTAACAGAACTTAAAGAAATTGGGTTAATGAAGGCTGAAAACCAATAGAATGAGGATTTTTTCCCCTGTGTTTTAAGTGCTTGTTACAACCAACATTTAAAACTACCGGTACATTGAAACACTTTTGCAGAAAACAAAATGAGCAAAAATCAAAGCATATCGTACAATCTCAACAAACAACAGTGTTTATGCATGAAGTTATGCATAAAGCAACATTGCTGGGAACTTCCCAGGGACTTTTTAAATCACTCTGGTAGATTTTCTGTTTACCCAGTTTGTCAATGAACTTCTTTTAAAATTAAGAAATGAAAGAAGGACAAAAGAAATCCCCAGCGCCAATCTCTATGCTGGAAGAATTTCACTGGTCTGTAAAGTGGGACAGGGGTGTCCCACTGTCGCTGTACACTGAAATAACTGAATAAGTACACTGAATAACTGCTGGGTATTTTCCACAGGAAATGAGTGAAAAGTTTAGCCACTCATAACATGGAGAAAGCTTCTGGAGAAACTCATTGAGTCAGGCAGCATCTGCAGAGGGACATGTACAGTTGATGTTTTGGATCAAGCCCCTTCATGCTTACCTTATGCTCAATATTCCATCATCTGCATTCTTTTGCATTTCTTACTAGAATGAACCAGTTTCCAACTAACAATTTAGTTTATATTCTGACAAAGATACTCTGAAGTAATTTAGCTTGAATTTAACTTAAATATGGGGTAATGCAAGGGATTGCAAATAGAAAGTTCAATATGACGTAATAAATACAATAGCTTGGAAAGGGATTAACATATTTGGGAATCATTGGATAGCAAAGATATCCTATTTTACCTTGCTTTTTTCTTCCCGCATACCAAGATGCTAATCTGGATAGTTTATATGACCAGAGGAACTGATTAATATAGAGAATTATAGAATAGATTAACATGAGTTGATTGTAGTACTTCTGCAAGCAATATTTATATTAATAAAACTAGAAAGAACTGATAAAACTTAGTAGGCTTTACTTTCCACAGTAAATTTTCAAAATGTAACAATATTGCTAAATGATGTTACAGCCTACTGATGACTTATCTCATATTTCTGAAAATTGCAAGTCTTTTCCAATGTTTTGAATAACATTCTCTTTCAACATCCCATGGCACCATCATTAGTCAGTGTACCACTCAATGAACAAGCAATGAAAATATTTAATGTTTTTCATTTTGGTTTCATGCCAAAGCTTCTAAGCATTCGACTTCAAGAATTATCATTATTAAAATCAAATGTGACATTTATCTAAATTTCCCTGTCAGATTTATGTCATAGATCCAAACCAGGGCGTATGCATTTGAGATGATGAACAATAAACATAACTCAAAAACATGCCGGTTTCAGACAGAAAATATCAGTTGAAAATTCTAAAGAAAGATACAAGTAGGTCATTGAAGGACATCTTTATATTTGAGGTCAATATATCTTTGATTTCTAGACCCAAACACATATAAATTGACTGCTACTTGAATTACAGTGGATCATAGTAAATGCTTGTGTTGCTGGACACAATGAGTGATGATATTTCTTGATGGCAGTAAAAAACCACCTTGTATTTCTCGACAGCAGTGGGGTGAAGTTATTGCTGCTGTTTCTGGGCAGTTATAAATGGTGGCTCATCTGAAGGGTAATAACTGCTGGTCCCTCTTGGATTTACTAACAGCACTTCTATTACCTCTTTAAATGTTTTTAACTTCACTCTTCCAGCTAAGTCTTGCGAACCTACATCAGTGAACTACAGGTGCTCTACGTAGGAGTCTGGTGCTGCAGGGCAAAATTTTACCATGAGAATTCCCAAAGTCTGCTGAGTGCTCTGAAGAGCAACCTTTTGTGCAAGAGTTCAATACTTAATCAGTCATGAATATTTAACTTTAAATATTTGAACTGGCATCCTCTGAAGCTAAACTGGTGTTTGTTTCCATGATTGTCAACAGAAAGATAAGGGTTTTCTTTACCTTGCTTAGATTTATTTCTTTCTTTGACAGTGGAAATAAATTTGTATTATAAGGGGTTCAACTTCCATTTTTAAATTTAACTTAAAAAGTCCAAGAGGCTTCCTGGGCATCTGTAAAGCGTGTTGTTTGACCATTAGCTACAAGGGCAGAATCAGGTCATTTCAATTCAATTCTATTTTAATTGTCATTCACCCATACATGAATGCTCACCAACACAGCCAAATGAGACTATGTTACTCTGAGTACCAACAGTCACACACAGCACAGAGCAAACATAGCACATGCAATATAGCAAGCACAGATAACTTATCAGTAGAATACAGACACTTAAAATAGTCCAGATCTTGAGTCCATGAATGTTGCAGAAAACTGAAGTCGACCACAACATGGGTTGTCTTCTGCCAAGCAAGTTCAGGGGGCAGCACCAACTCCAGCCTTGACGCCGCTCCGCATCGCTCCCAATGGTGTGCACTGCCTCTGACGCCTCTCTTCTGGCACTGTAGCTTGAGACCTAGTCCTTGCTGTCCACCAATAAACCAGTCAATCGGACTTGCAGCATTCCACATTAACCATGTCCAAACAAGTCTTGCAATCACAAAAAAAAGCAACAAAGATCATCACTCGTTATTAGACTGCACACATCGACTCCTCCAGTGCCTCTCCGATGCAGGCAGCAGTGCGTTCATCAAGGCTTGTGGCTTCTGCAAAGATCCATCCTCTTGGTGGGTATGTGTTGGCTTTCAGTTATTCTTCCCGCTAATGGCCCTTATCATTTTTTATCAGATCATTCTTCCATTTTTGGATGTCACACTTGCACTACAACTTTGATGATTATTAATGCTCTGCCGCATTTTAAACAGGCCACAAAACAAGACCTTACTGCTCCTTGCATAAAGCCAAACTGATGGTGGTGATAATGATGCTGTAATATCTCTGCTCCAGTTTTAAAACCAATAAATTGAATTAATATTTTATTGTCATTGCCTCTAATCCATCACAGAGAAATCTACAAGGATGCTGCCAGGATTTGAGAATCTGAGTAATAGGGAAAGGTTAAATTGGTTAGGATTTTACTTCTTGGAGCATAAGAGGTTGAAATATACAACTTTGTGGATGCCTTTCTATACCTCTCATCATTTTGTCCTCAGCTATGGTGAGACTAGAACTAGAGGTAAAAGGGTTTAGGGAGAAAGAGCTAATATTCAAGGGGAATCTGCAGGGGAACTTCTTTACTCAGAAGATGGTGCAAGCCTGCGGGAGCGGTAGATGCGGACTCAATTGCAACATTTAAGAGAAGTTTTGGATCGGTACATGGATGAGAAGGGTTTGGAGATCTATGGTCTGCGTGTAGGTATAACGGACAAGGCAGAAGATTGGTTTGGCATGGCCTGATTGGGCCAAAGGAGCTGTTTCTGTGTTGTCATAGCTCTGTGACATTAATAAACTTGTAGAACCAAGACTCTGACACAAGCATTTTTTAATTGAGATACAGAATGAAATAGGCCCTTCCAGCCCTTTGAGCCATGCTACCTAGCGATCCCTGATTTAACCCTAACCTACCCTAATTATGGGACAATTTGCAATGACCAATTAATCTTCCAACTGGTATATATTTGATCTGTGGGAGGAAACCAGAGAACCTGGATGAAACCCACATGGTCTTGGGGAGAAGGTATAAACTCCTAGCAGTCAGGGGGAGGAATTGAACCTGGGTCACTGGTAATGTAAAGCATTGTGCTACCCACTACACTACTGTGCAACTCTTGGGGCTGGAACTTTTGATGAAAGTAAAAACTCCATATTTCATGTGCTGAATTAAAGTTACTAAAATGGTTAGAGACATTATTTTGATAGGAGAAAGAATTCAAGTAGAGGAAGGAGTCAAAATCAAAATACACTATGGCTTACTTCATAGGTGACATTGCAGCTGTAGATTTACTACCAATGATTTTATTACTTGTTTTCCCCTTTGTTATCATTTCTGTACAAACAAAGATTAGAAGATAATATTTTGTATTTTACGAGTTGAATGTTGAGATTTTAGTAAACTGATGCAAGAAACCATCAATATACATTTCCTCAGCTCATATGGTTAATCAGACTGCTGTAATGCATAACATGGAGGGTAACATGAAAATCCAGTGGCATTATTTTTAAAAAAGAGCAAAATCCTGCAGATGTTTGGAATCCAAAATAAACAATACATAAAATGTTCAACAAGTCAGGCAATGTCTGTGGAGATAGAAACACATTAAATTCTGCATACCAATAAAACACTTGCTTTAAATGATAATTCTGTTTCACCTCCCAAACATTTTATCTCTTATGTGATTTTCAGCATTAGAGTCATAAAACACAGAGACGAGCCTTTTGGCCCACCATGTGTTGCCAAGCACATATGAAACCGAGCAATCAACAAAATGTGTCTATGGGAGTTCCAACTCGACTGAGCATTGTCTTGCTGAAGGGTTTCGGCCCGAATCGTTAACTGTAATTTTTCAATAGATGCTGCCTGGCCTGCTGAGTTCCTCCAACATTTTGTGTTGATTGGATTTCCAGCATCTGCAGATTTTCTCTTGTTTGAGCATTGTCTGAAATTAATTTAAGACTGAAATTTCCCGTCATGGGTGCACCTCCAGTCATTGTATTGTATGTAGTATTGGTTCTCAATTTCAAGAATTTTGCTAAATTATTGGAGGAAATATAAAGAACTATTAAATGACTAAGTACATACCATAAAGAAAATGTGCCATTAAGAAAGGGTCACCACTCTTAAAAAGGCCAAGAGAATATTGTGTATAATAAATAAGTTTAAGCTTATAAACACATGAACAAATTAGGTCTGGCAAGATTTTCTGCAGTAATGGATCAGAGAGGGTTTTACTTGCAAATCAACAATAATGGATAATAGTAAATGCTGCAAAATGTATTTTAATACCAGACAATGGACAATGGGTAAGCAGAATAAGATTACTCAGTGAAGTGGCAAATCAAGTATGAGTTATGGTGAGTAAGTAAGTGTATTATGGATAGTTGGACTAGTGGGGAATTTGCAGGAATTTAAATCTGCCCACTATGTGAGTTTTAGGTTAGGTACCCATAGAAGTGCATAAAATCTGTGATTAAGAGATCTTGCCAGAAAAATAATGCATTAATTTGCAGATAAAGCTTCTTAAAGTTGTCAGTTTGCATAGAAAAGAAACATATAAACTATATCTTTTTATAGTGTGACTTCAGTTTTAAATTAATGGCTTTAAACCTTTTACGTAATTTTTTTCATTGAAGTGCTGAATGTCTGTATTTTAAAAAAAACAAAATATTTTCAGAAAAACTTTGTCTATGACTTTACATAAATGAAATAAAATTTGAACCAACATCCAATTTTTTGCATTATTACTGACATAAAGCAAAATCTGAAGTATTTGAGAAGCAGATTCTAACTATAAGATAAATTAAGGAAGTCAGCAAAACTTTCACCAAGGTACAGAAAAAAGATGCAGATTATGCAGTTCGGGAACAACACTTGCAAAATGCTGGAGGAATGCAACAGGTCAGGCAACATCTATGGACGAAAATGAACAGTCAGCATTTCGGCCTAAGACCCTTCATCAGAAGTGAAAAGAAAATGAGCAGAAGCCAGAATAAGAGGGTGTGGGGAAGGGGTGGAGCACAAGCTGGTGGCTGTTAGGAGAATTTATGTAAGAGGAGAAGATGGGAGAAGGGTGACAGTCAATGATGAAAAGGCTGGTAGATGGATAGATGGGAGGGCGAAAAGGGCTGAAGAAGATAGAATTGAATGGGCAAAGAGAGTAGACCATGGAATAAAGGGAAGAATATGGGGAGCCAGAAGAAGGATGCTGTGGATGATGACCAGGTCCTGGCATTGTTACAGAATCATAAATATCTTCAACCGGTTTTCATAATATTTCTATAAGCATGGTGACAATAGACCTACATAATTCATCCTGTGGTTCAAGTGGAAAGTTAGCATTTGAAGAAGAGAAGAAGGTTTTGGACCATATGATTTAATTCCCTAAGCTTCATTCCTCTCTAGTTGACAGACTGCCATTTGATTTCACAAAGAATCAGGCTGAATACCAATATTTTATGGTCTGCCTGAGAGTTGTCCACTGTGTGATCTCCCAAAATTTTTGATGAATTGCAGGGAGTATTGCAGCAACAATGACACTTCACGGTCTGCTTCTTGGTTTTGTGATGCAAGCCGGATAGATATTAGAGCATAGAAGTAGTAAGTGTTCCAGTTACTGCAGGAGCATGCCAGGACTAGCATTAACCAGGACAGATGGTGATGATGAGGAAGTTAGCAGCATGGCATCATCACTGATTTTAATCTGGGGGAAAAAAATGTTGCCCTGCTAGAACAGAAAAGGCAAGAATGGCTCATCAATTTTGCAGCTATCTCAAAAGAATCATTTTCATTTCTCTCCACCCATCTTCCCTATATATCACAATGTTCCACATGCAGTCACAAAGTAAGTACAAAATCTTTTTTTATATATATTCCTAACAGTCTCAGCTGTACCTATGTTCTGTCCATGCAGATAGTGTCACCCAGTATTCCTTCCTCACAACAGATTACCCACAGTTATATTCCTTAACAGGAACTTAAACCTGGATTTCAGATCAGCTCGCCCTCCCATATCATTTTCCTTCTGCTTTTCTATCCACAAGGCCCAAAATTCTATTAATATTGCCAACAGCTACTCAATAATTTCTGCCTCCTGGAACAGGATAAGGACCTAAGAACGTAAGAAGCAGGAGCAGGAGTCGTCCATCTGATCCAGCCTACTCCACCATTCAATAAGATCAAGACTGATCTGTCCATGGACTCACCTCCACCTACCGGCCTTTTCCCCATAGCACTTAATTCCCCTACTATGCAAAAATCTATCTAGCCTTGTCTTAAATATATTTACTGAGGTAGCCTCCATTACTTCATTGGGCAGAGAATTCCACAGATTCACTACTCTCTGGGAAAAGCAGTTCCTCTTCATCTCCGTAATAAGTCTATTCCCACAAATCTTGAGGCTATGTCCCCTAGTTCTAGACTCACCTATCAGTGGAAACCATTTTCTTGTCTCTATCTTATCTATCCCTTTCATTCTGTTATATGTTTCTACAAGATCTTTTCTCATTCTTCTGAATTCCAGTGAGTACAGTCCCAGGCGACTCAATCTCTCCTCATACTCTAACCCTCTAATCTCTGGAACCAACCTGATGAACCTCCTCTGCACTGCCTCCAAAGCCAGTGTATCCTTCCTCAAGTAAGGAGACCAGAAATTCACACAATACTCCAGGTGTAACCTCAACAGTTCCCTGTACAGTTGCAGCATAACCTCCCTGCTCTTAAATCAATCCCTCTAGCAATGAAGGCCAACATTCCGTTTGCCTTCTTGATAGCCTGCTGCACCTGCAAACCAACATTTTGTGATTCACGCATAAGCACTCTCAAGTCTGTCTGCACAGCAGCATGATGCAATTTCTATTACCATTTAAATAATAATTTGCCCTTCCATTTCCCTTTCAAAGTGGGTGACCTCACATCAACGAACATTGTACTCCATCTGCCAGACCATTTGCCACTCAGTTAATCTATCTATATATCTCTACAGACTCCTTGTATAGTCTGCACAATTTTCTTTTACACTCAATTTAGTGTCATCAGCAAACTTAGATATGCCTCTTCCAGATCGTTAATGTATATCATGAACAATTGTGGGCCCAGCACTGACCCCTGCAGCGCACCACTCACCACTAGTTGCCAACGAAAGTAACACCCGTGTACCGCAACTCTCTGCTTTCGATTAGTTAACCAATCCTCTATCCATGCTAATATGTCAACCCCAATTCTATGCATCCATATCTTATGGATAAGCCTTTTACACAGCATCTTATTGAATGCCTTCTGGAAATCCAAGTAAATGACATCCATCTGTTCCCGTCTATCTACTGTGCTCATTATATCCTCAAAGAACTCCAGTAAGTTTGTCAAACAGGACCTCCCTTTGCTGAATCCATGCTATGCCTGCCTGATGCCAGATGCCTCACCATTTCTTCTTTAATGATACCTTTAAGCATTTTCCCAACGACAGATGTTAAACTAACTGGCCTATCATTACCTGCCTTTTCCTTACATCCTTTTTGGAACAGTGGTATGACATTCACCATCTTCCAATATGCTGGGACTTGTCCAGAGTCCAAAGAATTCTGGTAGGTTATCACCAAATTCTCTGCTATAATTTCTGCTATTTCTATCAGTATGCTGGGATGCATTCCATCAGGACCAGGGGACTTATCTATCTTCAGGCCCACAGGTTTGCTCAGCACTACCTATTTAGTGATAGCTATTGCAGCGAGGTCCTCAGCTCTCATCGCATCCATAACATCTGTTTTTGACATGTTAGATACGTCCTCCACAGTGAAGACCAACACAAAATAGTCATTCAAAGCCTCTGCCATTTCCTCATTACCCAATATCAATTCCCCCTTCTTGCCCTCCAAGGGACCTACATTCACTTTAGCCACCCTTTTCTGCTTTATATAATTATAAAAGCTTTTACTATTCATTCTTGTATTTTGTGCTAGTTTACTTTCATAATCTATCTTCCTTTATTGCTCGCTTAGTGGTTCTTTTTTGCTTTTTAAAGTTTTCCCAATCTTCCAGTGTCCCACTACTTTCGGTGACTTTGTATGCTAGAGTTTTTAGTTTGATGCCTTTTATTATTTCCTTAGTTATCCAAGGATGGCCATTAATGTCCTTGCTTTTAAGTGCAATATACTTTTGTTGAGTGCTGTGAAAAATCTCTTTGAAAGTCTTCCATTGTCCCTCAACCATTCCGCCAAATAGCCTGTGTTCCCAGTGTACACTAGTCAAATCCTCCCTCGCTCCATTGTTTAGGCATAATACACTGATTTTAGATTGAACTATTGCACCCCCCATTTGTATGAGAAACCCAATCATACTGTGATCACCCTTTCCAAGAGGGTCCCTAACTACATGATCTCAAATTTTACCTGTCTCATTGCACAGGAGCAGATCTACGGTAGCACATTCTCTTGTAGGTTCAGTAACATGCTGTTCAAGGAATTTATCTATCTATCTATCTATCTGGAAAGAACTGTCACACTACTACAGGAAGGATGTGGAAACCATAGAAAGGGTGCAGAGGAGATTTACAAGGATGTTGCCTGGATTGGGGAGCAGGCCCTATGAAAACAGGTTGAGTGAACTTGGCCTTTCCTCCTTGGAGCAACAGAGGATGAGAGGTGACCTGATAGAGGTGTATAAGATGATGAGAGTTGTTGATCGTGTGGATAGTCAGAGGCTTTTCCCCAGGGCTGAAATGGTTGTCACAAGAGGACACGGTTTCAAGGTGCTTGGAAGTAGGTACAAAGGAGATGTCAGCGGTAATTTGTTTTATTTTACGAAGAGAGTGGTGAGTGTGTGGAATGGGCTGGTGGTGATGGTGGTGGAGGTGGATACGATAAGAGACTGCTGGATAGGTACATGGAGCTTAGAAAAATAGAGGGCTATGGGTAACGCTAGGTAATATCTAAGCTAAGGACATGTTCAGTACAGCTTTGTGGGCCAAAGGGCCTGTATTGTGCTGCAGGTTTTCAATGTTTCTATCAGGATGCCTGAAGATTACTTCTAGCAATGGATATGTTAAAAGTTTCTGAAAAAAAGTGCAAACAATGAAAAGCTGAAACAAATTGACAACATTATGAAAATACACAGGCAGGAAAAGTGTCAGAAAAGTATTCTCTATGAGACGGTCCTCCATCTTTGATCTGAAGCATTAACTATTTCCCTTTTCTTAGATCCTACCTAACCTGCTGAGTGTTTGCGGCATGTTGTAGGAAGTTTCAACGGTTTAAGCTGCCTTCAGTTTGACAGCTTCTATATCTACATTGCAGAATGAATACCTCAGAAGGAGGATACCACATAATCAGAACAGCAGTTTAGCAGATCAAAACCTCATCTGAAGGATGTTGTTCTAGATAAGTACAGATCCTTCTATGGAATAATGATTACAGCAAGAAAAAAGATTCACAAATGTAATTTCACCGGAACTTAAGATTCCAACAGGTCATGTGGAAATGGTGGCCTTGTTTAAATCATTGCTTACTTGTAGATGTATCTACTAATTGGCATTTAATTGTTGAAAAAAATCAGTATATTTATAAGTTACAACTTTAAATCAACTAGAACACATACAAAGCAAACACGTAATAATCATGTGAAGTCTACCAGTAGTTTCAGGTATGGATAGTTGCACATGCAAACCAAATAGTACATGACATTTAATTTCTTCGTGGTCAGCACCCATTTATTTGATACACCTTGTGATTTAGTGAATGACTCAAAATATTGACAGATTAATCTGTAAGTCTTTCTCACTCCTTGTGGAAAACAATCTTTTAAAGATTCACATATGGGTTCCATTATGATTTTATAGCTTTACCACATTTATATTGTTGATGAAAAGTATGAGCACAACTTTTGAAATCAGTAATAAAGGACTTCTTGGAAAAGATTAATATTGTAAATCATATATAAAATGGTTATAATTGAATAAAATACTTGTTCTTATCTCTTGACCTTTACAGAAATTTAAACCAGGATTTCAGCTCAGTCTGGCCAGCATAAAGTGAGCTTGGGATGTTGAAAATAGCTTGGAAAAAGTACTCAATACTGTATTCTTGAAGTGCTCTTACCCACAGCTATTTTAATCACCTGCTTTTCAGAACTGATGTTCTCAAGGCATTCAAGGGCCTCCTGAATAAATAACAATTCCGTACATCATTAGTGTGTACAGCATGTACTTAAAAAAAACAATCACAGCAGTCTCCATTGGATAATGTGTGGGAAGGGGATGTTGACAAGGAGTTGTGGATTGCAATCAAACAAGGTGATCTCAACACATTACAGTCAATGGGACAAGTAATTGATAAAGAAGAATGTGGAAATATTCATCAGGTCAGGGTGCAAATATTGGAAGAGAAACAGAGCTAATGTTTCAGGTCAAAGGGCTTTCATCAGAATGAGATCATGTGGGAAGCCCTGCAAGTTTTCTAGGTGGGATTAGAAAATTACAAAATGGCTGTAGACCACATGAGTGATCAAAACTAAGTATGATAGATTTCACAGTGGCAAAGTGTGAGGGTTTCCATTTTGAGTTGGAAACTGAAATATTTTCTTGATGTTCAGACTTTGACATTGGCAGTAGTGGCAAATCCACTAGAAATGTGAGACGTGTAGATAATAATCATATTTACAATAAAGGAGGACTAGCAGACATAAAAATATGCAACAGTGAGATAAATCATCTAGAGATATATTTTCATCAATAAAAACCACAGTCAGTACTCCAGAAGAACATAAACACCACTAAACTTGAGTGAAAGCACAACCCAGAAAAATGAAGAAATTATCACCAAAGAAGAAAATGTTAACCAATGGAACAATATGACCCTCATGAAAGACATCCCAACAATTTGAGCAGACTAGATGTTGACAAGAAAGTCAACCTGACTTAGAGTTGGAGACCACTTCCCAGAATCAGAAGGATTCCTTCTGGCAATGCAGGACCAGGCGGTTAACACAAAACATCCTCAAAAATACATAATAAAAATCAACAAATTGAAGATAATAAATGCAGAAAATGCCAAAAGAAACTGGAAATAATCCAAAACACTACAGAATCCTGCAGCAGTTTAACTCAATCAGATTACTTACATAGGCACAATCAAGTGGCAAGCATCATTCACCAAAATCTTGCTTTAGTATACAAAATCACAAAAGAAACCACACCTTACTATAAATACAAGCTTGATCCTGTCCACAAATAGTATTATGACCAATCTATTATTACAGATAGGGCAATCCATAATAACTGTCCAGGTAGAATAATACACGATAAACAAGCAAGAACAACTTTTTTTAATAGATATAGCCGTTCCAAACATACATAACATACAGAAATCAATAAGTGCAAATCACCAGAAATATGCTGAATTAAAAGAGGAAATTGAAAGGCTATGAAACATGAATCGGGTATACGTTATTCCAGCAGTAATGGCTACACATTTTGTCATCCCACAATCACAGTAGCATTAAACAATTAGGACTATACAGCAACAGCTATGTAAATCGCCAAAAAGCCTCAATACTAAACACTACTGGAATGGTCTGAATGTTCCTAGTAATTGACAAATGAGTGTGTTTGGCTATGCCCGTACCTCAGGTTTTACCAGTTTGAGCTGAGAAAAAATTAAAAAGATGTAATAACGATAGGATTTTTGAAAGGATGTTAACTCTTGTCTAATCTATTGGAGCTTGTTGATGGTGCATCTATTAAAGTAGATGAGGTGGGACAAGTGAATGTGTGCATTGGATTTTCAGAAGTCTTTTACAGGAGGGTGGTGAATGACATTAAAACATAAGATTTTAAAAGGTTAGGCAGTGATTTTACTGAATCAGAAAGCCCATGAGCCCCACCACCTGTAGTACCAAAAAGACTTCAGAAGTCTAAAAACATTGCTCTAGAAATAAGCACTTCTTCAACCAAGCTATTCCAGGACAGATGTAGGACTGGCATTTACATGGCTAAGTGGAAAATTGCTCAATATGTTCTGTCCACAGAAAGCAGGACAAGTTCAATCTCACTAATTACTGCCTTGTTAGGCTACCCACAGTCATTAGTTAAGTGATGGAAGGCATTGTCAACAGTGTTATCAAGTGGCACTGATTCACCAGTTGCCTGCTCACTGATGCTCAGAGCATCTGTCATGACCAGTCACTTCCAGATTACATTACAGCCTTGTTCTTAACACAGACAAAAGCACTGAAACTCATTGGAAGGTCAGGATGATTGTCCTTGAGTTCAAAGCTGTGTTTAATTGAATCTAGACATAAGAATTCTGAATAACTTTGCAACCAATAAGGAAAAACTCTCCACTGGCTTGAGTCAAAACTTTTACAAATATGACGGTAATTTTTGGAGGCCGTTTATTCTAACTTCAAGGCACCACTGCAAGAGTCCTCAGAACACTGTCCGAGGCTCAACAATATCCTTCATCATTATGTCAGAAGAGGGGACGTTTACTGAAAAATTTACGATATTTAACTCTATTTGCAATGCTCAGACAATGACACATTCCCTGCCTGCATACCGTAAGACTAACAACATTCAGGGATACGTTAATTAGTAAAAACATCACTTGTTCCATGCATCTGATCAGCTCTCAGAATCTTTAAAAAAATTTTAAAACAACCCTGTCCATGACTGCTTGGGAGAGAAGCATCATTGATGAGATACCTAACACGACCCATTCCATAAATGCTGGAAAAGCAGTCCATAGGATGGGTATTAAAGGTTATAGAGCTATGAGCATTACTGTATGGAAACAAGCCCTTTGGGCCAACTTGTCCTTGGCGACTAAGATGATCACCTAAACTAGACCTACTAGCATGTGTTCGGTCGAGCTCCCTTTAAAACTTTCTTACCCATTACTATCAATATATCTTTTAAATGCTGTTATTGTTCCTCAAATACTTTTTCTCGGCATGAAAGGATGGTAGATGACAAACATTCTGTCCTTCTAAAAGCAACTGTAAATCAACTGTAGATGTTTCATAAAGAACACAGAGGGTGGCAAAGGAGGTTGGGGCATGGCATTGCTAATGAGGGATAGTGCCACAGGTGCAGTAAAGGAGGACATCACGGATGAATGGTCTACCGAGACAGTGTGGGTAGAAGTCAGAAACAGGATGGGGCAATAAATCTACTGGGTGTTCTTTATAGACCCCCCAATAGTAACAGGGATATCAAGGAACAGATAGGGAGGCAGATTCTGGAAAGGTGCAATAACAATAGGGTTGCTGTGATGGGAGGTGCAATAACAATAGGGTTGCTGTGATGGGAGATTTAACTTTCCTAATATTGATTGGCATCTCCTGAGCGCAAGAAGTTTGGATGGGATGGAGTTTGTTAAGTGTGTTCAGGAAGGTTTCCTGACACAATATGTTGATAGGCCAGCTGGAGGAGAGGCTGTACTTGATCTGGTACAGGTCCACAATCTCTTATCTGAAATCCTGAAATTCCAAAATGCTCCGAAAACCAAAGTTCTTTTCACCAACTGCTGATGCCACTCAGAGGCCATCAGACATATTGGGAAATGAACCTGGTCAGGGATCAGATCTCTCGGTGGGAGAGCAATTGGAAGTTGTGACCACAACTCTGTCTTCTTTACCATAGCACTGGAGAGGGATAGGAGCAGACAATTTGGGAAAACATTTAAATGGTGTAGGGGAAATATGAAGCTATCAGGCAGAAACTTGGGAGCATAAATTGGGACCAGTTGTTCTCAGGGAAATGCACGGCAGAAAAGTGGCAAATGTTCAGGGTATATTTGCATGGAGTTCTGCATAGGTGTGTTCCATTGAGGCAGGGAAAGGATGGTAGGGTTAAAGAATCATGGCGTACAAAGTTAAGAAGAGAAGAAAAGCTTACGAAAGGTTGAAGAAACTAGGTACTGTTAGAGCTCTAGAAAATTACAAGGTTGGGAGGAAGGAGCTTAAGGATTGAATTAGGAGAGCCAGACAGGGCCATGAGAAGGCCTTGGTAAGCAGGATTAAGGGAAAACCCCAAGGCATTCTACAAGTATGTGAAGAGCAAGAGGATGTTTCATAAAGAACACAGAGGGTGGCAAAGGCAGTGGGGGCATGGCATTGATAATGAGGGATAGTGCCACGGCTGCAGAAAAGGAGGAAGTCATGGACGGATGGTCTATTGAGTCAGTGTGGGTAGATGTCAGAAACAGGACGGGGCAATAAATAGAGAAGAGCAAGATAAAATCGAAGCAAGAGGCGGAGAGGGAAGAGGTAAAAAAAGCTCGAAGAGAAGCCTTTTTTTTTAACTGATCGGGGCAGAGGCTAGACTGCGCAGGCATGTAACATAGCACGTCAAAGGTTTAAAAAGGAGAGGAAGTTTCCAACGGTCTTTTAAATCAAAGCAAGAGGAGGAGAGGGAAGAGGTAAAAAAAGCTCGGAGAGAAGCCATTATTTTTAACTGATTGGGGAAAAGAGGCTAGACTGCACAGGCGTGTGAAGTAGCGTGCCAAAGATTTAAAAGAAAGACCGCCATATACAGCGGCCATTGACGGAGTGGACTGAGGCAGAGTGGGACAGCTTTGGCTCAACAGGCTTCGGCGAGAACAGGGTTTGAACGGGGCACAACTGCGCAAGCGCTTGAAATTCAGCCTCTGAGATCAGCGAGGGAATTTAAAAAGCGAGCAGAGGCTGAGTACGAGCTTCACTCCAGGTGAGGTAAGGCCGGGTAAGCTCCTTTAATTAATCTAATTAGATTAGGGGTAGGTAATGGAGGCAGCAGTTAGGGCAGTTGAGTGCTCCATTTGCAGTATGTGGGAAGTCAGGGCGAGCACAGCTGTCCCTGATGACTACACCTGCAAAAGGTGCATCCAGCTGCAGCTCCTGACAAACCGTGTTAGGGAACTGGAGCTGGAGCTGGATGAACTTTGGATCATTCCGGAGGCAGAGGCAGAAATAGACAGGAGTTTCAGGGAGATAGTCACCCCTAAGAGTCAGGAGACAGGTAGTGGGGTGACTGTCAGGAGAGGGAAGGGGAGTAGACAGGAAGAGCAGAGCACCCCTGTGGCTGTTCCCATCAACAATAAGTATACCGTTTTGGATACTGTTGGTGGGGATGACCTACCAGGGACAAGTTGCAACAAGTTGCAGTTGTTGCATCTTTGGCACCGAGACTGGACCCTCAGCTCAGAAGGGAAGGAGAGAAAAGAGGAGAGCAGTCACGATAGGGGATTCGATAGTTAGGGGGGCAGATAGAAGGTTCTGTGGAAGAGATCGAGAATTCCGGATGGTCTGTTGCCTCCCTGGTGCCAGAATCCGCAATATCCCAGATCGAATTCTCAGTATTCTCAAGAGGGAGGGTGAGCAGCCAGATGTTGTGGTCCATGTAGGGACCAATGACATGGGTAGGAAAAGTGAGGAGGTCCTGAAAGGTGGGCTTAGGGAGCTAGGCACCAAGTTAAAGGACAGGACCTCCAGGATAGCAATCTTAGGATTGCTTCCAGTGCCACATGCACGTGGGTTTAGGAATAGTAAGATTCAGCAGATCAACATGTGGCTGAAGTCATGGTGCAGGAGGGAGGGCTTCAGATTTATAGATAATTGGGCAGTTTTCCAGGGAAGGTGGGTCCTGTTCCGACGGCGACGGTTTACATCTGAACTGGAGGGGGACAAATATTCTTGCAGGTAGGTTTGCTAGAGAGGCTCCAGTGGATTTAAACTAGATATGAGCGGGGACGGAAACCAACGCGCAGGAACAGATGTATGGGAGAAGGAAAAATTGTGTCCAATTTTATTGAATTCAGTCCTGATGCAGGGTGCCAACCCAAAACAATTCCTTCCCTCTCACAGATGTTGCATAACACTGTTGAAGGAGCAGCACACTCGACCAGCTCCCAACACTCCATTTTAAGCATTTACTCCCTTTACTATTGGACTTGGAACATTGTGGCTGTATGCGCACCTTCTACACGATGTATTGCCATAACATGCCAAGGTTCTTTTCCAACAGCTTGTGACATCTGCTGCCGGGAGAAGTAGGACCTTAGGGATCTTACAGCCAAGGGCCACACAATTTTGAGTTGATAAAAAAATATGGCTACTAACTTCATTGTTACTAGTATAAGTCCTGACATTAACTACAAATTCTATTACTGCATTTCAACAAGGAAGCACATTTCCATTTCTGTAACAATTAGAAATATCCCTAACTCTCTGAATGAATAAGAAAACAAATCTCCATTCATACATTTAGAGCACATATACAGTATACTAAGCATGACAGATTTCTTCCTTGTTGATAGCTCACCAGAAATAAAGTTATGTGCTAGTAATAACCAGGGATGTGAATGGAATATTAATTACCTGCTATATGTCATCATGAACTGCTTTCTTAATACCACAGGTTTAAAAATTAATGAGGAATATAGATAAATTTAGAGATGCACTTTGTACAGGATTGCTTCAATGCTGCTGAAATTTATCTGAATACTAATTATTTTATTGCTGTATGTGTGGGTTTGAGCTATTTTTTCCCCACAGAAGGAAATTATTCTAGCAACGAAAGAGCAACACATTGTAGAGATGAAATGTTGTGGTTGGACTATTTGTACAGAAATAACCTTAATCGATACAAAAAATAATTTCAAAAATTTCTTTAATGAAGACTGTCTGCAAATATGTGCAAACCCTTGGTACCACAATGGAAGATCAGCCTGGATAACATTTCCCAGTGGCCTTTGATCTTCAGAGACATCGAGTCATTTACAGTGAAACCATTAAACTATGTAAGCTGTGATAATTCTATTTCCAACTATTTTATTTTTGTATAATGCTAATTTATTTCCAACAATTGTATTTTGTATTTCCAGCTTTAAAGATAAACAAAAATTCTTAAATTGAGAGACCAAGGTTGATAAATAATTCAGAAACCACCCGTGAACACAAAAATAGGGTTACCATCAATAAGCAGAGGGATTCAGTGGAGATCACCCATCATATATCCTACCTGGGCTAGGATGACCTTCCAGGCTAGAAAGTCCAGATACACAATGGTCAAAAAGGACAAAGTTACTAGCAAGTTCAGTCTGCAAATACAAGAAGTCATTCCATCCATAGAGAACAACCTAGTGAAGTGTCTTAGAAAGTGGTATAATGCTGCAATGACAGACAATGCCAACATCACCAGCACTGTAAAGCAGACTGAAGAGTGGCTGAAGAAGATCGACAAAACCAGACTCCCAAAATTAAGACATGACTGTACCAACATGGTCTTCTGCCAAGGCTGTTGTGGCTTTTCACAGTGTACAAGTTCCCCATGACCACTGTAGAAGGCATTGAAAGGAAAGTCAATAAGCATCTGCGGAAGTGGCTGGGGATCCCTCCAAGTTTTTCTGCACTGGGACTCCACATAAGATCAGGCCAGCTACAGCTCCCATTGCCATCAGTAGTGGAGGAGTTCACGGTGGCAAAAAGTAGAATTCTGCTAACACCGTGGGGCTCCAATAACAAGCTAATAAACTAAGCAAGAGTCACCACAAGATCGGGCTGAAAGTGGGTTGCCAACTCAGCCATACACCAGGCAGTGAGCTCCCTGCAGTTCAGGGAAATCATCGGCAACCTATGCCTGGGAAGGCAAGGCCTCGGCTCTGCACACTTCCAATGATGGGGTATTCCAAGGAATAGGCATGACATGGTCCAGGCAGAGGTGTGAAACTGAGAGGACGAAAGGTATTTGTTGAAGGCAGTGGAGTTGGGGTCATAGGGCGCCTAGACAAAATGGGATCTTCCCAAGTGCAAGATCACTTTCCTCTTGTCATCCATGTATGGCACTCTCCAACACCATCACAACGGCATGCATGGGGGCTGAGAGAGGACCCTAGCTGCAAGCTTTACAGTCAGCAGGGTTCATTGATGCACATACGGGTAGGATGCAAACCAGCTTTAACACAAGGATGATATAGGTGGTGTCATTGCAAGGTCCTGCTGTCCCTTGCTGACACATTGGAGCGGGAGAGACCAGCTGGCAGAGAGGCAAACTGGGTAGTCATTTTCATCAAGGAGAGGGCCATGCCAGTACTATCAAAGAGGCCTAGATCCAATCTGCTGTGAACTGTCAAACCGTGGGACATGAGGGTCAATGTGGGGAGAAAGCTGCAGTTTCCGGAGGTGGGGCAAACCACACTTTCACTAGACTGAAGACAAGAAAATCATCCTGGTGGAGCTTACAGTACGATGTGAGGAAGCACGCGAGAAGAAGGTCCTGAGGTACTAGTTCTTAGTCCAGGAGTGCAGGGATGAAGGATGGCAGATGTGGCTATTCCCCCTGGAGATCGGATGGAGAGGGTTTCCAACAAGGTCAGCATGGAGGTTGCAGTCTGCGCTGGAACTTGATGAAAAGAGCAAGACCCAAGTAGCTCAGAGCATGGGGAAGGAAGCAGAAAGAGCCACTTGCTGGATATAGAAGACACAAGAGGATTTGAGCTGGAAGTCAGGAGCAGATGGGCAATGGTTTGGCCATGACTGCTGACTTGCCAACTGCAGATTGTAGCAGTTAAGGATTGAAACACTCTATGAAGTTAAGGAACCACCTGATGACATCTGCTTCTGGCCAAAGGCTATGGTTACCCCATCAGGTAACTGAAGAGGGCACCCAAGTGTATGATGCAAGGAAATCTCACACTTTGATTGAAAGACACACATAATTAGCTCAAATGGGATTTTTACTTTACAACTGCAACAAGAGTTTACTAATTATTTCTCACAATAATTTCCTATTGATTAAATCATCCTTCCATCGTTGATGGTGCTGGGTCCTTGCTTCTTGTTAAGGATGCTAATGATCTGGATATGAACATAGGAGGTTTGATGAGTAAGGTTGCAGATTGGTGATATTACTCATAGTTAGGAGCATAGTTGTAGATTGGCAGTTGGTATTGATGTATTGCGATTTATGGAAGGAATTGATACCCAGCATGCAAATACATGATTATGTGCATATGCCGCTGTGGTTCTAGCCTATTCATCAGGTGAATCAGGAAGGAAGAGCATTGAACACAGTCATTAAATATAAAATCTTAAAGCGGGTAGCTAATTGATAGAATAAATAATGCCAAAGTAGATTTCAACCCTCTGTTTAGAATCTGCATCAATGTCTGAAGACAAGGCTGTTGACATCCCGTGTGTGAGTACTGTTTCATACAAATGACATTAACAGGAGTGTTGTATCCCCTTGCCATTACTGCCATACCCGACAATCCCTGGGCATTAATGTGTCAGATTCATGAGGGACACAATCCAATTTCAGTAGCTGTGCTACCAGTGCACAAAGTGTCCCATTGGTACAATAGAATTTCAAGCTGTTGTTCACGCAGTTGCCAAATTCACTGTAATTGGTGAAGTGCTGATTTGACTCCATAATTACTGTACAATAAACTATAGCCTGCATTTGTTTGTTCAGGTCAACATCTGATTCTCTAGCATTATATATGCTATCTTGCCTTACATGTAAATGTTGTTACAACAATTATTAAAAACAATTAATCGTTCAATGTAAAACAATGAACTTATTAGAACCATAGAACCACGGAACACTGCAGCACAGAAAACAGGCCACTTGGCCCTCTTAGTCTGTGCCAAAACATTATTCCGCCAGTCCCATTGACCTGCACCCAGTCCATAACCCTCCAGACCTCTCCCATCCATGTATCTATCCAATTTATTCGGATAGATTTCTTTGCTGGATTAACAAATTAAATGAAGTAAATAACCATTAATAAATTTCATTCCGTAAAGTTTGGGACAAATAGTATTCAAAAGAAGGATACTTCTTAAACTTAATTTTCTGTTACATTTGATCCAAACCCAGATAACTTCAGTATCTGTAACAACATGTACTTTTGGGGTTATCAATGAGATAAGACTCACTTTAGTAAACATTTTACATGAAGGATATATCTTACTTTGTAATCTAACTCCATTGCTTCCCTTTACAGATTTAGTCACATTTTTTAAAAAAAATTCCACCTTTAAAATAAATGCATTGAACTAATAGAGTTAAACCTATAATCAGTATTCAATTCACAACACCCTGTGCAAAATGCTAATTATTTCACAATTTCTTAACTGGAAAAAAGTCATTGTAAAGCCTTTTATTTTTATACAATACAGTATTCCCTGCACCAGATTTAATGAAAATTTTGATTTTAATATAATACTGAAGAATCTAGGGAAATAGTTGTTCTCAATTGTTGGTATTCATTATGCCTGAATATGCAGATAATTATCAATCCATTGAGTTTGGTATGAATAAAAACGACAGTGTACTGTTTCCATCTTATCTGATGAGCACTTAACAATGCTGGTCATTTTTCAGACAGTTGCATTTCAGCATTGATCACTTTCAAACAATTTAATGGCTTCAGGAATATGGTATCACATAACATTAAAGTAGAAGAACCTTGATAAATTCATTAAGTGGAAAAATATCTGACAATTTTTTAAAATATATTGTCTTATTTAGGTGCTGGAATCAGTAACATTTTGAATTCCCTTGGCACTGGTTTTAATTTATTGAGCACTAGTCTGAATTTTTAAGATTTAAGTTTCTTATGAAGCCTTGCTATATTTATGTTCTATCAGATCTTACTATCTGGATATCTAATTGTCCAAGCATCCACCAATTTTGCATTTGATCTGCATATTAGAAGGCGTAGCTGGAAGAGATCATCTCTTCTACTTACTAAAAAGTGTATGATTTCATATTCATCTATTCTGTGAATAGAATGACAAAATCAACTTTATTTCCTGTTTTGAAGGACACCCTATCCCTTGAAAACTCTGGCTCATACTAGTATGGTCTGAGGGTCCTCTACCTCCTTCTTGATAAAGGCCCAGCCAGATATTTCCACTGCATTGACCCTTACCCTGGATGACCTCATTTTTACTTCTCCATCAACCTCACTAAATTCCTGGAAATCACAGGTACAGCTAAGGGTTGCTGCATTTTGGTAGGAGATCAAAGGGCTCAGATGGTCTAAACTCTTCCACACTTGCTTTGTAGGGATGCTTAAACTAGTCTTATTTTTTTCCTTTCCCCTCGTACATTCACCAGTGCATTGCTTCATCTTTCTGCTGTCATGCTGGTCTTGGAAAGTTTCATCAGCTTTGCTGCCCATTTCCACTATTTTACATGGTTCACTTCTGGGACTCTTTCCTTTCTCACTTTTTTACCTTCTTGTCACAGGATGCATTAATGACCACCATCTATTGGAACTGCTTAGATTGTCATAGTAATTTTGATGTCACCTTCTTCTACCCATCTCCCTGTAAGGACTCCATTCAATTCTCCTAGGTTCTGTGCCACTGGTATATCTGTACTTAAAATGACACCTTCCACACCTGTTCATCTCTTTTTAGTTTTGTTTCTGAGGTCCAACAATTTTATCTTTTCCATTTCCCAAGTGTCTAGTCTCAGTTTCCCTTCTCCCACAGGAACAAGGAAAATGTTTATTTTGTCTTCACCTTCCATCCTACCCATGTCCATACTGAATAGGCCATTCTTATATGATGCCACTACCACATAAATCTTTTCTCTTCCCCTCCTTTTTAAAATACCACTATTCCCCTGCCTTCTCCCTGTAACCTTTAAAGCCCTTACTAATCAAGAGCCTATCAACTTCTGTTTTAAATATTCTCAATTAACTTAGCCCCTGCAAATATCTGTGCCATGAATTCCACAGATCCACCACCCTCTGGCTAAAGAAATACTTCCTCATCTCTGTTCTAAACAGATGTCCTTTTATACTATGGCTGTGCACTTTGGTCCTAGACTTCCCACTATAGAAAACATCCTCTCCACACCCACTCTATCTAAGCATTCCAATATTTGATAGGTTTCAATGATATCGTCCTCATTGTTCTAAATTTTGGCAAGTACAGGCCCGGAGCCATCAAACACCGCTAAACATTAACCCTTTAATTTCTGGGAGCATTCTTGTGAATTTCTCTAGACCCTCTCCAGTGCCAGAACGTCCTTTCTTAGGTAGGAGGCCCAAAACTGATGGCAATACTCCAAATGTAGTCTGACCAATGCCTTATAAAGCCTTAGGGTTACATCTTAGCTTTTATATTCTAGTCCTCATGTAATGAAGCCTACAAGTTAACCTCCAGGGAATCCTGCACGAGGATTCCCAAGTCCCTTTGCATCTCTGTTAGCTGAATTTTCTCTCTATTTATAAAATAGTCTATGTCTTTATGCTTTCTACCAAAGTGCATGGACAGACACTTCTGTATACCATATTCCATTGGCCACTTCTTTGCCCATTTTTCCAATCCAAGTCCTTCTGCAGACTATCTGCTTCCTCAATAATACCTGCCCCTTCACTTATTTTTGTATCACTGCACACCTAGCCACAAATCCATCAAATCCATTATCCGAATCATTGACATGTAACGTGAGAAGGAATAGTCCCAACACTGTAAAGCGTACAGGCAGCCAAGAAGAGAAAGCTCCCTTGATTCCCCCTCTTTGCTACCTGAGTTTCCAGTTCCCTGTCAGTGTAATTCTCCATCACACTCCCACTCTGACATATCTGCCTTTAGTTGCTTACTCTTTCACAATGAAGCTGAATGATCAGCCTTCAGCTTCTGTCTAGAAAGATGATAACCTTTGGGGCTCGATGTAAATTCAATGATTTCTAATAGCCAGTTTTTTTATATTGTCATGGTCAGGCAATTATGGTACTAGTCAGGAAACACCAAGGGTGCTTGACCAGTTGGGCAGCTTTGTAGGGAGGAGGGTCAGTACTATGTCAAGAGTCATTGATTTGAGTTATTAGCTCTCTTTCTGATTCTCATTCCAAAAGTGCTTCCTGGACTGCGCATATTTCAGCATTTTCTGTTTCAGATTTAGATTATCAGCATCTGCAGTTCTTTGCCTTCAAATCCCTGGCTAGTTTTGTTGTAACCTAGATTTTTGTCCCTCTGCACATTGTGCCTGATCTGCCTGATACTTCATCATTCCAGCTTCCAGCAATAATATGCTTTGTTTCTCACAGTTTCAATGGGTCTGTTTGCTTTTTGTTTCTCGGTCCTCCTTCAGCTCCCTCTATTTACAGCTTCCCCAGACAAATTAGCATTCTCTCAACACTGATACCTGTCATCTGTTTACTCTTGGACAACATTAGTTTTGTTCTCTTCATTGTCCTTCCTTTTCTTCAAAATACCATGGGCATTGCAGAGGATGGTTCTCATGATAGAGCTGATGGAGTTTACAACTTTCAGCAGCTTATTTCAATCCTGCACATTGCACCAGATGGTGATATAGCCAGTTGGAATGTTCTCCATGGTACATCTGTGGAAATCTGGTGATGTACCAAATCTCCTCAAATTCTTAATGGGGTATAGCTGCTGTTGTGCCTTCTTTGTAACTGCGTTGATACGTCAGGCCCAAGGTAGGTCCTCACAGATGTTGACACCCAGGAACTTGAAATTGCTCACCCTTTTCACTTCTTATCCCCTGATGAGGATCAGTGCATGTTCCCTTGTTTTACTTTTTCTGAAGTCCACAATCAATTCTTTGGTCTTACTGATGCTGAGTGCAAGGTTGTTGCTGCCACACCACTCACCCAGCTGATCTATCTCACACCTGTACACCTTCTTCTCACCATCTGAAATTCTGCCAACAGCAGTTGTGTCATCAGCAAATTTAGAGATGGCATTTGGGCTGAGCCTAGCCACACAGTCATGGGTGTTGAGCGAGTAGAGCAGTGGGCCAAGCACATATCTTTGAGATCTGCCAGTGTTGTTTATCAGCGAGGTGGAGATGTTATGTCCGATCTGCACAGACTGTGGCCTTCCAGTGAGGGAGTCGAGGATCCAGTTGCAGAGGCCGGGGTACTTGAGCTTCTTGATCAGAATAACAGAAATGACACTGAGCTGTAGTCGATCAACAACAGCCTGATGTCATATTAGTATTGTCCACACGATCCAGTGCCACTTGAAGAGCCAATAAGGTTGCATCCAATGTTGACCTATTGTGGTGATAGGCAACTTGCAAAGGATCCAGGTTCTTGCTTAAGGAGGCATTCAAAGGATCAAAGATACAACTTGATGTCAGAGAAATGCATACAATATACATCCTGAAATGCTTTATCTTTGCAACCATCCACAAAAACAGAGGAGTGCCCCAAAGAATGAACGACAGTTAAATGCTAGAACCCCAAAGTCCCCTCCCAGCTCACCCCTCCTGCATGTAAGCGGCAGCGAGCAACAATCTCCTCTACCCTCACTAGCAAAAGGAAAATCATCGGTATCGACACCAAGCACTCAAGCATGAGCAAAGCAACAGCAAAGACACAGAGTTGCAGGTACCCCAAAGGCTTCACGTTTCACCCGGTATTCGACATACCACAGGGGGGTGCTCTCTCTCTCTCTCTCTCTCTCTCTCTCTCTCTCTCTCTCTCTCTCTCTCTCTCTCTCTCTCTCTCTCTCTCTCTCTCCCTCTCCCTCTCCCTCTCCCTCTCCCTCTCCCTCTCCCTCTCTCTCTCTCTCCCTCTCCCTCTCTCTCTCTCCCTCCCTCCCTCCCTCTCCCTCTCCCTCTCCCTCTCCCTCCCCTTAATAAGGGAGAAAGAGTTGTCTCCATTTTTCCAGCGAGTGGGGAGACATAACAAACGACTTGCTGGTTTGTTGGTTTATGACATTAATAGTCTGCCACATAATTTTTATCGAGCTCTGTCCCCAAAAACTGGACACACAGCCGCAGATATCCCAACTCCCCCAACGACACATGGGTCTCCTGTTGTGACACCGACCCTCGTTCTGCCTGACCCCAGAGCCCCGAGATCCTAGGCTTCTGAATCCAAGCCAGACTCTTAGGCCGAGCCTTTGGCGTGCCGAACAATAACGGCCGGTTGTGAAATCCCGAGAGTGGATCCCATTCCTGCAAAGAACTGAAGTCAGTGTGTAACTCCAAATTAACCCTGAAAGAGATATTAAAGATTGAAATAGAGCTTTTTCTGAAGATGCAAGCAAAAAAGTTGCCATTAGGCACCATTAACCCTCCTAAACTTTGCCTCAATTCCAGCATTAACCAACCTCTCAAAGTACTTTATCACCGTAGATGTGAATGCTCACCCTGCTTTTCTTGGGCACTGGCGTGAAGCAGGTGGAAACTTCCAATTGTATCAATGAGAGATTGAAATTGTCTTTGAACACATCTGCCAATTGGTTAGCACAGGTTTTCGGAGCCCTACCCCAGCACTCCATCTGTTTATTTTTGCCTGTTGGTGGTTTGAAGTTTTTCTTAGAATGGGTTCCATAGTTTTATTTGTTTTGCGGCATACATACTTTGATGATAAATATACTTTGAATCTTTGAAATAAGCGGACAGTGAGTTTGAGCATTTGCTTAGCTTACAATCAAACATTTCCCAGGATGCTCACATCAGAATCTGTTTTTTAAATGTAACTTACTTATGCACTGTGCCATATCCTAAATGCCAGAATTGGTGTTTCACTCTTTAATTATGAAAATCACCGTGTTGAGTATAGCAGTGACTAAAGTGCCATGAAAGTACCCAGTTTATAGCATAAAGGGATATGATTTGAGCAACTGTATTTTTGCTAAGTCTGCACTCTTCTTTTATATGGGTAATTAGTATTCATTTAAATATATTCTGGGATGCCATGGAAGAGTAACATAATGCATTTAGGTGCAATTTTCAATGCTGTAACCACTAACGAGAAGATAATTTAGAAAACTTTTCCCACTTCATATGATGTTTTACCTCTACAATATTTATACAAAGGATAAGTCAATTTTGCTTGATTTTTGTGTGAAATGAAGTATTACTAATAATGTGGAAAGAAATCCTTAGCATGTAAAAATGCAAGTTCAATGGAGGGGAGCATATTTGTAAATTTTTCATCCGAATCTTTCTACAAAATATGAGTTGGGTAAGTAGTTATGATTGGGATGACTTTAATAATTTGGTATTGTTGGACATTGTTGAAAGTTTTGAGTCAAAGCTGCAGAGAATACCCTTTGGCTCCGCAACCAATCTGTTGAACCTTCCAAACAAACAAGTGCTGAAGATGGAAATCTGAAATGTAAAATAGGAAATGCTAGAACACTCCAGGAGGTGAAGTGGTGACTTCGTTTCTCAGTCTACATGTAAAATTTCAGGCCAAAGATCTTTCACCAGTTCTTCAGAAACAGTGAAGGTTCTTTGGCATGAGACATTAATTCTGTGTCTCTTTCCACTAATTAAACCAAACTCGCCTTTGAGACTGTTCAGTAGTCACCTCTAAGCATCAGAGCAAAGAAATAGCAAAAGGTATAAGCTGCTCTGGGATTCAGTAAGATCACAAATGATCTCTTACCTCTTTGCCAGTATCTTGTATCCCTTGATTCTTTAATATCCAAGAACCTATTGATCTACCTCTATGATAGTCTGGGCCTGAGTCTTCACAAACTTCTCAAGTAGACAATTCCTCAGGGAGAATAATTGGCAACCAGAACTGAATACTATATGCAGAGTAACTTGAATTTTATAAAGCTGTTACACATCTTCCTGACTCTGGAACTCATTTCCTTGGTTAATAAAGATAAGCATGTCGTATATCTTCTTTAGCACCCTATAAACCTGTGGAATCACTTTCAGAGAGTGATGTCTTGTATCCTAAGATCCCTCTGCACATTGGCACTGTTAAGGGTCTTTCCATTAACTGTTTTTGTATATTTGATGTCCCAAAGTGTAACGCTTCACATTTGATCAATTAAATGCCATATATCCTGCTGTATTATTTGGCAGTTTTCTACCACCAATTGTCATCTGCAGAATTACTCACCTACCAACCTACATATTTGTTCGTTCATTCATTTAATGCTGTGTCATATGACATGGGCAATCATGGCTTTTCCATGATTATGATTGTTCTTGGCAAATTTTTCTACAGAAGTGATTTGCCATTGCCTTCTACTGACCAGTGCCTTTATCTGATGTGTGACCCAAGGCATTATCAAACAAACTTCAGAGATTGTCTGCCTGGTGTCAATGGTTGTATAACCAGGACCTGTGATATACACCACCACCTCCCATGGCTTCATGTGTTCCCGATCGGGGGGCAAAGCAGGTGCTACACTTTGCCCAAGTGTGATCTGCAGGCTAGCAGAGGGAAGGAGCACTTTACATCTCCTTTGGTAGAGATACATTGTCACCCCACTACATCTTCATCCTGACCATTTATATGCTTATATTGAACTTCATATTACAAGCAGCAGAGATCTCAGTGTGGATCCCTGTGGAACATCACTTGTCACAAACTTCCAGCTAGAATAATTCTCATCGACCACTATCCTCTGTCATGTTTATGGGCAAGCCAATACCGAATCCAGGCAGCCAATTCACTATGGGTTCCATGCATCTTAATCTTTTGGATGCTACTTCTATGGAGATCTTGTCAAATGTGTTACTAAAAGCCAGGTAGACAATATTCACAGCTCTACCTTCATCAGTTTCCTTTGCCATCCCCTCGAGAAATTCAAATTAAGTTAGTAAGCCACGATTGCTCTGCACAAAACCATGCTAAACATTATAATAAATCCTATCCTTAAGAAAACTGCCCAATAACTTCCTTACCACGGACGTGACACTCACTAATCTGTACTTTCCAGGAATATCCCTATTTTCCTACCTGAAAAATAGAACATTTTAGCAACTTACCAGTCCTCTAGGACCTCAACCATGGTTATAAAGGACATAAAATATTGGTCAAGACCCCAGCAATCTTCTCTCTTCTTTCTCTCAGTAACCTGGAGTATGTCCAGTCAGGCCCTGGAGACTTATCCGGATTAATGTTCTTTAATTTATCCAATAAACCTTCTTCATTGTCTCGAAATCCCCTATTGTTTTAGCACTGATCTCCCTATCCTCCATATCCTTCTCCTTGGTAAATACTGATGAAAAAGTACTCATTTAGAGCATTTGACAACCTCTACCTCCAAGTGCATGTTCCCTCCTTTATTCTTTATATCATGTATGTATGGCTTAAAATGTACAGGGAAAAAATTGATGTGAATAAGACTGTAGAAATGAGTTAGCTAAGCATCTGCATTAAAAATCAATATTCATTCTTTAACAGGTTGGCAGACAGCCAGACTATTCCACAGCAATGCTCCCTGCTTTAACAGAACAAGTATTTAATTTGACTTGGAGGCTAATTTACAGACAAGTGGGTGGTAGGCCTTGCCATTGGTGGGAAACAATGAAAGCAATTTCTCAATCCCCTGGGACAGCATAAATTATAATTTGTACATTGTATACTGCTAAAGATCTGATTACATGGGAATGTGGAATTTCATTGTCAGGAAGATAAATAGTGGACATCAAGGTGAGTGCTAAATAAGACAAGGCTGCTTTTTAACAATAACAAATAATTTTTCTATCAAGTTACCAGGACTTGTTTCAGCACTTTGAGACTGGACACTTCGAATTTGGCCCCAATGATGGTGACAAGAAAGGGAAAAAATGGGGTAAAGCAGTATTAAATGCAGATTTGAGCACTTTTCCACTCAGAAAACAGCCCATCCTGATCACTTTGTAATGAACGTGAATGTCTACACATGAAGGTGTTTGTAATAACTGAAAATAAAGTATTATATTGGATAATGAAATAATGGTGCTACCAGCTGTGCATGGGCCATTGAAAAAGCTTATACCTTTTTGAAGAATGCATGTGAGAGATAATTTAAATGAATGCTATTAAAATGAAGAATTCTAATGATATTTGTATGTTAGTGGGATTTTCTCAAGTATGAATCCAACCAGAGGAGAAAATATTTAACATAAAATCTGGTGGGTTGGAATCCATGAATACAAATGGGCCTGCTTGATTTTCTTTACTGATATGAAGTAAAATCTAATAGGTCCTGATATTGGTTAAAACATTGCTTGTATTTGATAAATGAACCTGTCATATAGTTTCATTGATGTTCATTGAAGAAGTTTATAAAATGTTAATTTCAAATTTCTTTCACATCCGTAACAATCTCTCTAAAGACTTGCTGACATTGTTCCAAAGTTTGGAATTCCACATGCCTAAAATCATATCTGTGTTCTTCAGTATAGGTGGGGCCAAATGACAAAGAGGTGATCATGAGAGGCGAAGGAGCGGCTATGGGATTGCTTCAAGTTGGTAGTCTGGCCCATGTTCAAGGACTCATCTGTGGATCTGAATGAACACATCACAGTTGCCACAGACTTTATAAAAAAAGTCATAGATCAGTGTCTCCTCACAAAATCATTCAGAGTCTTCCCCAACTAGAAGCTTTGTATAATCGGGAGATCTGTAATCTGCTGAGGGCCAAATTATAGGCATTCAAGTCTGGCAAGAAAATCCCAGAGGTCCAGGTTCCATCTCCAGAAAGCCATCTAAAGGGAGAAGTGGCAATTGCAGACTAAACTTGAAGCAATGAAGGATGCTTGACAACTGTGGCAGGGCTTGAGTGAAAATAGGCCCACTTGCAAAGTGAAATCAAGCAACATAGGTGACAACAGAGCTTCACTTTCAGATGAGCTCGATGCCTATTCTTGCTTTGGCCATCAACACACGGAGGAACCATCATGAACTCCTACATGGTCCTGTGATTTCAGTCTCTGTGGCCAATGTGAGAGCATCCTTTGGGAAGGTGAACCCATGGAAAGCATTTGACCCAGATTGTGTACTTGGCCAAGTACTAAAGACCTGTGCTGATCAATTGGCTGGAGTATTCACTGCGACCTTTAACCTCTCGCTTTGACAATCTGAGGTATGTGCCTGCTTCAAGCAGGCTTCAATTATACAAGTGCCTAGAAAGGTCATTGTAACCTGGTTCAATGTCTACCATCCAGTAGAACTTACATCCACAGTGGTGCAGTATTTTGAGAGGTTTGTTTAGAAACATGTCAACTCCTGCCTGAGGAGTGACTTGGATCTGCTTCAATTTTCCTACTGTCACAACAGATGCCATCTCTGACTCTTCTCTGAACCCTGGAACATCTGGACAGCAAAGATG
This sequence comes from Hypanus sabinus, assembly GCF_030144855.1. NCBI lineage: Eukaryota > Metazoa > Chordata > Chondrichthyes > Myliobatiformes > Dasyatidae > Hypanus > Hypanus sabinus. The sequence goes on from NC_082719.1 coordinate 74,132,727, forward strand.
CATACATCAGAATGCTCTTTATCGACTACAGTTTGGCGTTCAATAGTATCATCCCCTCAGAACTCAAAACTTCAAGATCTTTGCTCCAATACTTCCTTGTACAACTGGATCCTTGATTTCCTCACTTGGAGACCTCAGTCCCTTTGGATTGGCAACAACATCTCCTCCACAATCTCCATCAGCACAGGGGGTGCATCACAAGGCTGTGTGCTTAGCCCCCTGCTCTACTTGCTTTACACTTGTGATAAAGGCGTGGCTAAGCACTGCTTCAAAGCCATATTTAAGTTTGCTGATGACACCACTGTCATAGGCCAAATCAAAGGTAGTGATGAATCAGCCTAAATCTGGCTGAGTGGTGCCACAACACAACCTCTTAGTTAATGTCCTCATCAGGGGGTCAGAGGTGGACAGATCATCAACATTAAATTCCTCTGTCCTGTCATTTCAGATGATCTGTCTCAGGTCCAGCATTGTAAGTGCCATCACAGCTTCCTGTTTAAGATGATGCCACTGAAGACCAGCAACAGCTTACTGCTGGTTCATAGAGTAAGAAGTGCAACTAAATATTTTATTAATAACACTTTTTCTATGGAAAATTGTGGTAAATAATCACTGCAAGCAATAAACTGGTGCGTGAAGGCGAGGCTGGATTGACGCTCGAGGCGTGTGGGTGTGACGCAAAGTCAGAATGTTGTCGAGGCATGTTTGAGAAGTTGTGGTTGGAGTGAGGTCAAGACATGGTTGAGATGGAGTTGGGGCAGGTGAAGCAGAGAAATGTCGAGGAAGAGGAGCTTTGGAGCCCACCCACTTAAACCGAGAGTGAGGTTGGACGGGTCTAAGCACCGGGCTGATTTGGAAAGGTCTGGTATGGACTGTAACATGGTGCTGTATTTGAGGCCCAGACTGTATCAAAGTGACAGGGCCTGGATCCTAGTATGGAGAACAGCCAAATGTTTGGATGATATAAATGCCAGGCCAGATAGATTGAAAAGGCAGGGTGTCGCGACCAGAGGCGAGGGTTGGGCTGGTTCTGCTTGCCGCTCTGCTCTTTGCTGCACAAGGCTGAGGCTAAGGCTGCTCCCGCTGCTCTGAGCTTGGTGTCCTCGAGCTCCATGATGATTTGCTCCTCTGTGAGACTGAGGCTGTGGGCCTGCTCCAGCTGCCCCAGGCTTCGTGTCTATGGACTCACTTTCATTATGAATGCTGTAGCTTGCTTTTCTTGTTTGCACAATGCTTTTGTTGTTTTTTCCTCTCACTATGCATTAGGTGTTTGTTAGTCTTTTTTTTTGTTGGATTCTTTCCAGTTTCTTGTTTTGTGGTTGCTTGTCAGCAGACTATTCTCAAGGTTGTATAATTTATACATACCTTGATAACAAATATACTTTGAACTTTGCTTTGTATGGAAATTACTCCTTGCCAGACGGGAGGGGTCTCTACAACAGGTAGTCCAAACTGCTGATATATCACCAGTACTAGCCTACCCTCCATCAAGGACATATCTACAGAAAGGTCATGGAAGAGGGTCCAAAACATCATCAATGATCCCACACACCGGCTCATGGACTGCTTGTCCCACTCTCATCGGGGAGGAGGCTACATAATACCACCAAAAATGGTTACTTTCCCTGAGTGGTAAGACTGATGAACACCTCCACCCACTAACTCCACCAATACTTTATTGTTTCCTGTCAGTCCCCTTATATACAGCCTAGTGTCACTTTGTGGACATACAATCAATCTATGTGAAACCCCCAGTATCCTTGGCTGCGTAAGTCTAGGGAAGACGCTCTCTGCTCCTGTCAAACTTTTGAGATTGAGACAACTCTCCCACCCCAAACCCCAGTTGTGTGGATGCTGTATAATTTGCTATTGTGTTACAAATTAATGCCAGGAAATAACAGACAGTACACTACTTACAATTAAAGGAACTATATTTATGAATCTTAACTAAAGGGTTAGTAAAGAAAAACAAAATAGAAAAGGACCCATTTTAATTTAACAGTTAAATGTGCACAAGTTGGAGCTCATCTCGAACTTCTCTGTCACTCATGTGCTGGGCCCCTCGGTCAACGTGAAAGCACACACCACCTTCTGAACATCTCTCGCAATCCATCTCGAACAGACGGGTCTCCCACCAGGCCGTACCCTATGACCAGTTCTCCCCAGTGTCTTCTCTCTTCATCTCCCGCTGAGTAAAAGCCCCAAGACCAACCTTAATGTCCTTCACCAAGAAAACCTCCCCTCAGTTCTACCATCTTAATTGGATGGCACACATTCCTCATCATCCCTTATCTTCAACAATAACCCAAACAGAATGAAAGCAAAACAAACTGCTCTTAAAGAACTGCTAAATGAAATGCATACAGCATAACAGCAAAAATATGAATCTGGACATTACATATGTACATAAGCTGTCTTATGTATTTACTTTTTTATTGTTACTGTGTTCTTATCTTGTGTTTTTTGTGCAGTATCAGATCCACAGTATCAATTATTCCACTATTCCACTTGAGTATAGGAAATCACATTAAACAATCTTGAATCTTGAATCCAGCTGTTCCATACCTCTTAAACAGTACTTCATTTAAAAAATTTCCCTCAACTTTTTTTTCAAATTTCCATCTAGTTCTATCACTCTATTTCTAAAATCTCCTCTCGTCTGATAAACTTCAAAGATATCTCCAATTCTGCCTTATTGAGCAATTCAAAATTTTTGCTGCTCCACTGTTAGCTGAGGCCCTAAATTCCAAGAGTTCCCCCCAAAACTCATATTTTGAATTGTAAGTTTTCTTTATGGTGTCTTGGGATGCTTGTTGTTAAGCAAAGCAAGTTGGCAGTATTTGGTGTTGTTGACATGATGACATGGTTTCAATTCTGTTTAAATTTTGTTGTAGTTGATTAGTGTAACTGTTAACGGCTCATTTTTTGGACTTTTGTCTTCTTTCATTGTTTTCTAAATGAAAACAACTTATGTGGAACACATAATCCACTTTTATAATTATGTTTTGGACATCTGTTAATAAGAGATTACCAACAGACATCCAAAAGCAACTTTATACAGTAAGAGTCTTTATACTTCCTTCAGAGGGGATACCAACGTTCATACCAGAAATGAACTAATCCAAACTGGAGAAAGAATCAGAAGCTTTAAGCATGAAACATCCCCTGAATGATTAATGGAGCACAGAAATACTGGAGCAGAAGAACTAAATATTTCATTCACACTCAAGGCTAAGAACAACTTTGTTCAAAAGTTTACTTTCATATTCTCTATATTTTAAATAAACTTTGAAATGTAACTCCAATTTTAGACATCTGTTTTTGTTGGTTTGGTGAAAATTAATATGAAGTCAGCAGGGATAGGTAGATCTCAACTGATGAATTATATTTTTGATAAGAATTTGATGTACTGTCTGCTAGCAGTTCCAGACACTTAAATTCTCCTGTTTCTGTGGAAAGAATAGGATTTGAAAGAAAGGCAAATATTCTTTCTCAAGTGGAATTCTCAGATTCCATTATAAGGAACTGTTGGTTCAGACATTTGGTGTATATGCTTGGCTAAGGAGCCAATGGTGTGAAGCTACCATCCAAAGAATTATGATGAACAATTCATAGTTAGAATACTGCCTAAATATGCATTTTCACCCTGAAAGCAGAAATATAATACTGTCAAAAATTCCCTACCTCTACATCTATCTGAATCACTAAAGAATTCATAGTCTCAGATTATTGCAAAGAACTTTAGAGACAAACACTTTGAAGTATATTGTTCTGATGTGGAAAATGTGTGAGATGCTTTATAGGTGACCAAGATATCACAAATTGTAATCTGGCATTGACAAGATAATCTAGTTTGCTGGTGCTGACTGTTAGATCAGGACACTCAGAATCAGGATCAGAATTAGGTTTAATATAATTGACATATATCATGAAATTTGTTGCTTTGGGGCAGCAGTAAAGAGCAATGCAGAATAAAAACAAACTACAGATTACAATAAGAAAACATATATGTTTAAATATATATTTACATATACAATTGATTTAAATTAGTGGAAAAAGAGAGCAAACAATAATGAGGTAGTATATATGGATTAATTGTCCATTCAGAAATCTCATTGTGGAGGGGAAGAAGCTGTTGCTCAGACATACAGTCTGTTTCTTCAGGCTCCTGTACCTCCTCTTTGATGGTAACAATGAGAACAGCACAAGATCTGGATGGAAGTTCTTAATGATCGATGCTGACTTTTTTGAGGCAACACCTTTCGAAGATGTCCTCAATGATAGGGAGGCTAGTGCCCATAATGCAGCAGGCTGAGTTCACAACTTTCTGCAGCTTATTTTGATCCTGTGTGGTGGCCGCTCCATACCAGTTGGTAATGCAACCAGTGAGAACACTCTCCACAGCACATCTGAAGAAATTTGCTAAAGTCTTTAGCCACTTACCAAATTTCCTCAAACTCCGAATGAAATATAACTGCGGTTGTGCTTCTTTGTAATTAGTTATGGTCATACAGAAGAAGTCATAGAACACCACACCAGAGAAACAGGCCCTTCAGCCCATCTAGTCCATGCCAAACTATTAATCTGCCAAGGTCCATTGACCTGCACTTGGATCATAGCTCTCTATACCCCTCCCATTGAGGTACCTATCCAGATTTCTCTTAAATGTTGAAATAGTATTCACATCCGGTGGGAACTCATTCCACACTCTCACCACCCTCTGACTGAAGTTTCCACTCATGTTCCCCTTAACCATTTCAGCTTTAACCCTTAACTCATGACTTCTAGTTGTACTCTCACCCAACCTCAATGGAAAGAGCCTGTTTGTGTTTACCTGATCTGTATCTCTCATAATTTTGTATACCTCTATCAAATCTCCCCTCATTCATCTACACGCTAGGGAATATTTTCTACATCAGAACAACATACTTCAACAGACTTCCTGCTTGTTTCCTGTACTCTTATGAGTTAGTGGTGGAGATGAAGTCACTAAACAAACTGGTATCTATTATGCAAAATCTGGCACATCGTCTCCATGACCGACTGAATAAGCAGTGGAGCATCCTTTCAAACAGGCTCATTCAGCTCTGCTGTCACAAGGATCATTACAGGTAATCTTTCTTACCAAGTACAGTAAGTGTATACAACAGTTCATCTCTCTGCAATAGGAGAACACGCTTCATTGTACTGTTATGAATGTACCACAGCTCTGAGGGGCCGAAGGGGCGGGAGCAGCCCCCTCCTTCCGGAGAATCGCAAGATCACTATTAATTCGGGTCTCAGACCCAGGAAATGAGAGACAATGCAACGGTTTTGACCATTGTTCTTAGAGGCACCTGTGTGAATTGCATGTCCCTGCTACGTGACAGCTACCATGGATATGGACACCCTCGGGCAATGTGGGGGTGGGGATTGAATCACCCTACTTTGATGGACATCTACAACTCTGCAAGTCAAGATAAAAGGGGACTGCAGGAGGCGGTACCCCAGCGACGCACCAGAAGTACACCATCGCTCAGCGCTCCCATGCTGGCGGGAAGCCATACAAAGCCACGTGCGTTCCGTTCACCTTTCCCTGGGGAGTGGGTGGCTGATAACACCAAAAAGGACTTCGAACTAACAACGGGGAACCAACGCTCCCCTGATTCAACGGAGTTGCTTCATAAAGACCCGGGCAAGTTTTTTCCTTTTCTCACCAATCTCTCTAAAACACGTGAAACCCAGCGATTCCCCAAAAGGCTGAAGCCTGCAGACTTCTGAGTGACTTTTATATTTCCAACGGACAATATATTATCCCCTAGACAACAGTCGAGATTATTTCTTAAGGATGCTTATTACTATACCCGCGCTTTAGATTGAGTATTGACGACATGCATTATCTGAATGTTTGTATTAACCTTACTTTTGTGCCCCTTTATAAATAAAAACATTTGAAAATAGTGCCATCAGACTTCAACGGACCTCTCTATCTTTGCTGGTAAGTTATCCAGTTACGGGATACATAACAGTACAATAGTCTCTGTTTAATTATTTCATGCATCATTATTGCACATTATTGTACATTGCAATATTATTATTTGGTATTCTTATTCTGTACTTTATTATTAGTTAAGTCTGCATACTGCTAAGTGTGTTTTTAAGTGTTGCTGCTGTAACAAAAGATCAATAAAAAACATTATTGTTATTATTATTATTGTTATTATTATTATTACAATTAATATAAAGTACTAACCAGGTTAAGCTTTCCCTATAAGTCAGGTCCTCAATTCCTGGCAACATCCTTCTAAATTTTCTCTGTACTCCTTCAATTTTATTGACATCTTTCCTGCAGGTAGGTGACCAAAGTTTCACACTATACTCCAAATCAGACCTGACCAACATCTTGTACAACTTCAACATAACATCCCAACACCCGTAATTACTACATTGATTTATAAAGGCCTATGTGCTAAAAGCTTTCTTTATGACTCTATCTATTGTGATGCCACTTCCAAGGAATTATGGGTCTGCACGTCCAGATCCTTCTGTTGTAACGCACTCCTCAGTGCCCGACAACTCATCATTTAAGTCATATCCTGATTTGTCCTTAAAAGGGCACCTCCTCACACCTGTCTGCAATAAATTTCATCTGTCATTTTTATCAAGCCCTTCCAGATCCTTCTCTAATCTTTGATAGTCTGTCTCGCTGTTCACTACACTCTCAATCTTGGTGCTATCCGCAAATTCGCTGATCCAGTTTACGACATTATCAACCACATCATTGATACAGATGACAAACAACAGACACAGCACCAATTGCTGCAGCACACCACTAACCACAGGCCTCTGGTCAGAGAGGCATCCATCTACTACGACTCCCGGGCTTCTCCTGTGAAGCCAATGTCTAATCCAATTTACTACCTCGTGTTAAATGCCATCAATATGTTGGGCCCAGGATAGATATTCAGAGATGTTGACAGCCAGGAATTTGAAACTGCTCACCCACTCCACTGCTGATTCCTCAATGTAGTCTGGTGTTCTCTTGACTTCCCCTTCCTGAAGTCCTCAATCATTCCCTTGGTTGTTCTTTTGAGCCCCGCCCACTCAACCAGCTGATCTTATCTCACTCCTCTGCACCTCCTCTTCACCAAGTGAAATCCTGCCAACAACAGTTGTGTCACCAGCATTTTATAGGTGGCACTTGAGCTATGCTAAACTGCATTGTCAGAGGTGTAGGTAGAGCAGAGCAGTCGGCTAAACACGCATCCCTGAGGTGCGCCAATGTTGATTACCAGTGAGGAGGAGACAATATTTCTGATCTGTACTGACAGTAATCTGTTGATTGAGGATCCAGTGCAGAGGGAGGTAGAGAAGCCCAGGTTTTGGAGATTGGTTGATTAATATGGAGGGTATGATGGTGTTGAACGCTGAGCTCTAAGGGAAACAACACTTTTGCCCTTCTTTAAAGAGCTTCAAGTAGGTCGAAGAACTCATCTGAAAAAAATACTACTCTCCTGCAGGAGACCCTGGGATTACTCAGAACCAGCTCAAATCTCTGAGGTGAAACATGAACACACAACCTCTGACTTGGGGGCAAGGGAATGTATTAACTACAATCCATGCCTTTCCACATTATAAAATTATACTACAATGAAATTCAGGTCAGGCAGAAGTAAGAGTTATACCCTCAGTGGCCACTTTATGAGCTACACCTGTACATTTGCTTGTTAATGCAAATATCTAATCAGCCAATCATGTGGTAGCAACTGAATACATAAAGGAATGAAGACATAGACAAGAGTTTCAAGTCTTTTTCAGAATGGGGAAGAAATGTGATCTACTGTGAATGGCTTTGACCATTGTTGGTGCCAGTCAGGGTGCCTTGATATCAGAATCAGGTTTATTATCACCGGCATGTGACATGAAATTTCTTAACTTAGCAGCAGCAGTTCAATGCACTGCATAATCTAGTAGAGAGAAAAATTAATTGTAATAATAAATACAATTAAAATAATAATAAATAAACAAGTAAATCAATTATGTATATTGAACAGATTTTAAAAACGTGTGAAAACAGAAATACTGTATATTGAACAAATGTGAGGTAGTATCCAAAGATTCAATGTCCATTAAGGAATCGGATGGCAGAGGGGAAGAAGCTGTTCCTGAATCGCTGAGTGTGTGCCTTCAGGCTTCTGTATCTCCTAGCTGATGGTAACAGTGAGAAAAGGGCATGCCCTGGGTGCTGGAGGTCCTTAATAATGGACGCTACCTTTCTGAGACATCACTCCCGAAAGGTGTCCTGGGTACTTTGTAGGCTAGTACCCAAGATGGTGCTGACTAGATTTACAACCTTCTGCAGCTTCTTTTGGTCCTGTGCCGTAGCCTCCCAATAGCAGACAGTGATGCAGCCTGTTAGAATGCTCACCATGATACAACTATAGAAGTTTTTGATTGTATTTGTTGATATGCCAAATCTCTTCAAACTCCTAATAAAGTATAGTCGCTGTCTTTCCTTCTTTATAACTACATCGATATGTTGCGACCAGGTTAGATCCTCAGAGATCTTGACACCCAGGAACTTGAAACTGCTCACTCTCTCCACTTCTGATCCCTCTATGAGGATTGGTATGTGCTCCTTTGTCTTACCCTTCCTGAAGTCCACAATCAGCTCTTTCATCTTACTGAGATGATTGCCAGGTTTTTGCTGTGGCACCACTCCACTAGTTGGCATATCTCACTCCTGTGCACCTTCTCGACACCACCTGAGATTCTATCAACAATGGTTGTATCGTCAGCAAATTTATCGATGGTATTTGAGCTATGCCTAGCCACACAGTCAAGTGTATATAGAGAGTAGAGCAGTGAGCTAAGCACACACTCCTGAGGTCAGTGAGGAGGACATGTTATCACCAATCTACACATACTGTGGTCTTCTGGTTAGGAAGTCAAGGATCCAAATACAGAGAGAGGTACAGAGGCAACTTCTCAATCAGGATTGCGGGAATGATAGTATTAAATTCTGAGCTATAGTCGGTGAACAGTATCCTGACATAGGTGTTTGTGTTGTCCAGGTGGTCTAAAGTATGTGGAGAGCTATTGAGATTGCATCTGCCATTGACCTATTGTGGCGATAGACAAGTTGCAATGGGTCCAAGTCCTTGCAGAGGCAGGAGTTCAGTCTTGTCATGACCAACCTCTCAAAGCATTTCATCACTGTCGATGTGGGTGGCACCAGGCGATAGTCATTAAGGCAGCACACGTTATTCTTCTTAGGCACTGGTATAATTGTTGTCTTTTTGAAGCAAGTGATAACTTCCGCTCATAGCAGTGAGAGGTTGAAAATGTCCTTGAATACTCCTGTTAGTTGGTTGGCACAGGTTTTCAGAGCCTTACCAGGTACTCCATTGGGACCTTCCACGTTGCAAGGGTTCACTCTCTTTAAAGAGTATAACATTGGCCTCTGAGATGGAGATCACAGAATCATCAGGTGCAGCAGGGATCTTCACAGCTGTAGTTGTGTCCTCCCTTTCAAGGTGTGCACAGAAGGCATTGAGGTCATCTGGCAGAGAAGCATCACTGCCATTCATGTTATTGGGTTTCACTTTCTAGGAAATAATGTCTTGCAGCCCCTACCAGAGTTGTTGTGCATCTGATGTCACCTCCAACCTTGTCCAAGATTGTCTCTTTGCCCTTGAAATTGCCCCCCGCAAATCATACCTGGTTTTCCGGTCCAAGCCTGGGTTGCCAGACTTGAATGCCACAAATCTAGCCTTCAGCAGATGACATAACCCCTGGTTCATCCATGGCTTCTGGTTTGGGAATGTACAGTAAGTCTTTGTGGGCACACACTCATCCACACAGGTTTTAGTGAAGTCAGTAACAACTGCAGCATACTCATCCAGGTCCGAAGATGAATCCCTGAATACAGTCCAGTCCATGGATTCAAAGCAGTCCTGTAGGCACTCCTATGCTTCCCTTGTCCATACCTTCTTGGTCCTCACTGCTGGTGCTGCAGTCTTCAGTCTCAGGGAGTAGAAGTACAGCCAGGTGATCAGACTTCCCGGAGTGAGGGTGTGGAATAGCACGGTAGGCATCCTTGATGGTGGTGTAACAATGGTCCAGTGTGTTGTTTCCTTTGGTATTGCACGTGATCTGTTGATGGCAGTTGCTTAGAGATCTTATCAGGCTGGTCTGATTAAAATCTCACAAAACAATGGTGAAGGTGTTAGGGCGCACTGTTTTGTGCATGTTGATCCCCTTACTCAGATCATCTAAAGTCCGCTTGACATTGGCCTGAGGTGGAACGTAAGCTGCTACCAAAATGACCCCAGAGAACTCCCGTGGTGGGTAAAAAGGACGGCACTTAACTGCTGGATATTCCAGGTCTGGTGAGCAGAATTGGGACAGCACTGATATATTTGTGCACCAAGAAGAGTTGATCATGAGGCATACTCCTCCACCTCTGCTTTTGAGAGACTCTGTAGATCTATCCTGACAGTGTATAGTAAACCTGTCAATCTGAATTGCTGCAGCCGGTATGAAAGGGGTTAGCCAGGATTCTGTGAAACAAAGGACGCACATGGTCCTAATGTCCGTCTGAATCAGCACCCTAGCTCTGAGATCATCAATTTTATTCACCAGAGACTGCACGTTTGCCAGCAAGATGGTCGACATAGGGAGTTTGAAACCCCGTTTCCTTAAACACACTTGTATCCCAGAAACGTACGCTCGCACTTCCTCCGAGCTGTCTTTCGTGGGTACTTCCGATCACAAACGGTGTTGTTTCCATTTGTTTTAAGCAGCGATAGTTTGTTTCAATGCATTAAGACATCTTTGTTGACTGTACTGTCCCTGTAAGCAGTTGTGCTTTTTAGCCGTATTAGACTGAAACAGGAATATTTAATCGTTCCATTGAGAGTGCTGCTGCTACTCGAGTCGCACCTAGGCCACCCTGTATGTCAGACACTGTTCATCTCCTGGGACTTTCACACACAGGGGTTCCAAGCCATGATCTCCACCATTAACTCTACCATTCCAAGGACCCCTGGCTAGGGGAAATCGATTCTCCAGAGTTTACAGAGAAAGCTGTGAAAAGCAAAGAAGAGCATCCAGTGAGTGACAGTTCTGTGGGTGAAAGTGACTTGTTAATGAGAGAGTTTGAATGAAAATAGTCAGACTGAATCAAGCTGACTGGAAGGAGAGTGTAACTCAAATAGCTTCGCATTACAACCGTGGTGTGCAGAAGAGCATCTCTGAATGCACAACACATCAAAATTTGATGTGAATGGGTTACACCAGCAGAAGGCTGCACCAGGTTCCCCTCCTATACCTAATGAAGTGGCCACTGAGTGTGCTTTTGAGAAGCAGCAATCTGTGATGTCTATTTGAGGTAAAAGAAATGTAGAAGCTGGACCATACCAATGCCACCCTTCTTCAGCCTTGTCACTTTTTTTATATTTGTGGTCAGCTACTCCAGATGCTGGAGATACCATTCATTCTTTCCTAGCAGTTGCTGGGTATTTTGTATGTGGTGATAGTTCTTTTTTGTACTAAGGTGTGCAGATCCAGTGATGTCTGTCTTTCAAGAGCATCTCAGTGAGTTAAAAGTTTCATCGATTACTGTGGGAATGCCTTTAAATGACTACTAGAGATCTTTTGTTTGACCTTTGTGGCATTGCTTTTTGAAATCTCCCAATACAAGCATCTGTGCTCAGAGTATGTAATGTGTGTAAATTACAAACATTATCAGTAAACAGAAAGTGATAGAATCATATAGGGCAGAAACCAGCACTTTGGCTCACCCTGTCTATACTGACCATCAAGTACCTACTCCTTCACCTATTTTCTATGTTTCTATTCTGATCCTACTTACCAGCATTTAGTCTGAAACTATCTATACCTCGCAGCTTCAGTACTCATCTATGTTGTTTTCAGATGTGTGAGAGTACCTGTCTTCACTACCCCCATCAGGCAGTGTTTTCCATCTCCCAACCAGCCTTTGCATGAAAGTTTCCTCCTCAGATCCCCTCTGAGCCAGTTACACTAAACCTATGCCCTGTAGTTTTAGACAGCTCAGCCAAGGGGGAAAGTTTCCTATCATTTAACTTATCTAGGTCCTTCATATTTTATATGATGCAACCAAATCTCCCCGCAGCCTCCTCCAATCAAGAGAAAACAAACCAAGCCTTTTCAGTCTCTCATCATAAGCATATTGAATTTAGGAGCTGAGAGATAATGTTACAGCTATATAGGACCCTGGTCAGACCCCACTTGGAGTACTGTGCTCAGTTCTGGTCACCTCACTACAGGAACGATGTGAAAACCATAGAAAGGGTGCAGAGGAGATTTACAAGGCTGTTGCTTGAATTGGGGAGCATGCCATATGAGAATAGGTTGAGAGAACTCGGCCTTTTTTCTTTGGAGCAATGGAGAATGAGAGGTGACCTGATAGAAGTGTATAAGATGATGAGAGGCATTGATCTTGTAGATAGCCAGAGGCTTTTTCCCAGGGCTGAAAGGGCTAGCACAAGAGGGTACAGTTTTAAGGTGCCTGGAAGCAGGTATAGAGGAGATGTCAGGGTTAAGTTTTTTATGCAGAGAGTGGTGAGTGTGTGGAATGGGCTGCCGGCAATACGATAGCATCTTTTAAGAGACTCCTGGTCAGGTACATGGAGCTCAGAAATATAGAGGGCTATGGGTAACCCTAGGTAATTTCTAAGGTAAGGGCATGTTTGGCACAGCTTTGTGGGCCGAAGGGCCTGTATTGTGCTGTAGGTTTTCTCTGTTTCTATGTGTTCTCTGAGTGAAGTGTTCTGATTTAGGCAACATACTGATGAATTTCCTCTGCACCTTCTCCAGTGCAGTCATATCCTACTCATTGTGTGCCAACCAGAAATGTAGCCAATGTCCAAACAATGCTTTATAAAGTCAATGCATACGTTTCTTCTCGTAAAACTCTATGCCCCAGATAATGAACTTAATGAATCCCATTTGCCTCTTCACCACCTAATCTATCTGTACTGCCAGCTTCATTTATACTTGGGCTTGTATACCAAAGACCCCGTGTTATGCAATTCTCCTCAAATCTCTGCCATTAAATGTATATTCCCTATCATAATTAGACCACAACACAGAAGAGCAGAACTAGACCATTTGGCCTACTGAGTCTACTCTGCTATTCCGTGATGGCTGATTTATTATCCCTCTCAGCCACAGTATCCTGCCTTCTCCCTGTAACCTTTGACACACTAACTAATCAAGACACCAATCAACCTCTTCCTTAAATATACCCAATGTCTTGGTCTCAGCTTTCATCAATGGCAATGAATTCCATAGATTCATAACCCTTCGGCTAAATAAATTCCTCCTCAACTCTAGTCTAGTCCTAGACTTACCCACTATAGGAAGCATCTTCTCCACATCCACTCTGTATAGGCCTTTCAATACTCAATAGGTTTCAATGAGATCCTGCCTCATTCTTCAAAACATCAGCGAGTACATATGATGAAGCAACAGTGATTGGCCTTAGCAGCGACGATAAAGAGTCAGCATACAGAGAAGGGGTAGAGAAGCTTGTCAAATAGTGAGAGAACAACAAAATGGGTCTCAACAAGGACAAGACAAAAGAAATGATTGAAGACTTTAGGAAGGTGAAGTTGACCACACTCCATTGCACATGAATGGCTCTGCTGTAGAGAGAGTGAAGAGCACAAAGTTCCTTGGTGTACACATAACAGACAATTTAATCTGCACCCACAACACCTCCTCATTAGCCAAGAAAGCACAGCAGCATCTACACTTTAGAGGACATTGGGAGATGCAAAGATCCCCGCCCTGATTCCAACATCTGTCCTGTATGGCTGCGTCACTATGTGGTATGAAAGCTGAAAGGAGAGAAATTGAAAACTGCCTAAGGGATCCTCAGGGACCTTTACTGGGAGCATTGTATATGAAGGGCCCTAAACATTGCTGAGGATCCCTATCACCCTTCCCAAAATCTCTTGGAGCCACAATCATCAGGAAGTAAGTACAGTAACCTCAGGGCTCGTGTTGGCAGACTGAGGAACAGTTTCTTCCCTCAGGCTGGGAGACTAATGAATACTCTGCCACCACCAAACTCTTGTTACTAGGATAGCAAGCTGTTTACTGTTCACTGTACTGTTTAGTCATGAAGTGCTGTGTGTGATGTATGTTTTCTGGGTGGGTACACTGTGGGCCAAAGGAATGTGGTAGGATATACTGTACTTTCAGTCAGATAACAATAAAATTGAATGTGAACTTGTACAGGCCCAGAGCCATCCAACACTCCCCACACATCAACCCTTTCATTCCTAGAACCTTTCTTGTAAACATCCTCTGGACCCTTTCCAATACCAGCACATCTTTTCTTAGATAAGAGTCTCAAAACTGCACATAAAACTCCAAGTGTGGTCTAACAAATGCCTCATAAAGCCTCAGCATTACATCCTTTATATTTTAGTCCTCTCAAAATGAATGCTATTATTGACTTTTATTCCCTTTTATAAAATTAATGTTATTATTGCCTTTGCCTTTTTTACCACCAACTCAGCCAGCAAGTTAACCTTTAGGGAGTCTTGTACAAGGCTCCCAAATCCCTTTACACCTCTGACTTTTCAATTGTCTCTCCATTTAAAAAGTAGTCTATAAAATTGCATGTCCATACCCTTCCCTACACTACATTCCATCTGCCACTTCCTTACCCATTTTCCCAATCTAAGTCCTTCAGCAAACTCCCTGCTTCCTCAAAACTACACACTCCTCCATCTACCTTTGCATCATCCTCAAACCTGGCCACAAAGCCAACAATACCATCTACCAAGCCATTGACATATAATGGGAAAAGAAGTGGTTCCAAACAAAGACCCCTGCGGAATACCGCTAGTCACCAGCAGCCAACTAGAAAAGGCCCTCTTAAATCAGACTCTTTGCTTCGTGCCAGTCTGCCAATCTTCTACCCACACTAATATCTTTCCTGTAATAGCATGGGCTCTTTTCTTGCCTAGAAGCCTCATGTGTGGCAACTTGTCAAAGGCATTCTGAAACTCCTAGTAAACAACATCCACTGACTCTTCTTTGTCTCTCGTGCCTGTTATTTCCTCAAAGAATTCCAACAGAATTGTCTGGCAAGATTGCTCCTTATGAAACCATGCTCATTTCGGCCTTTTTTATCATATGGCTCCAATTACCCTGAAACCTCATACTTAGTAATGGACTCCAACAACTGCATAACCACTGAAGTTAGGCAAACTGGTCTAAAATTTCCTGTCTTCTCCTTCCCTCCCTTCTTAAAGGTAGGAGTATTCTGGTTGGTGTATACATACTTGAATTCTGGATGCATACTATCTCTTTTCATAATAAATGTACTTTGACTTCGAAACTTCTGAGTGACATTTGCAATTTTCCAGTCCTCAGATACAGTCCAGAATCTAGGCATTCTTGAATGATTATTACTAATGCCTCCAGAATTTCTTCAGCTATGTCTTTCAGAATCTGAGATCTACTACATCTGGTCCAGTTGACTTATTGACCTTCAGACCTTTCATCTTCCCAAGCACATCCTCCTTGGTAATCAAAACTAGACTTTTGCCCCCTGACAGAATCCTCTTATTAGTCCTCTCAAAGTACTTTACCTCTCATTTGTCAGGATTAAGTTCCATGTCCCATTGCTGTGCCCACCTCACCTACTGTTCAACATCATCCCGTATTCTACAACTATTTTCCTCATTATCAACAATAAAAATATTCACGTTATTTGCAATGGTACAAATCATATCACCTGCATTTATATACAGATTGCATGTACATAACAAACAGCAAGGTTCAAGCACTATTCTTCTTGGCACACCACTGGCTACAGGTTTTCAAACATAAGAACAACCTTTACCATCTCCCTCTGCCTTCTATTAATAATTAAATTTCATATCTGTTTGAAGCTTACACTTGCAAACAAGGAGGTTAACAAGGTACTCTGTATGAAGACACCACTTTATAAATGTAGTTGTGATCTCTTCACTTGAGGTCAATTAATTTCTGCTGCTTGGTACAAGAGCTGTATGTAACTTAAACAAGAAGAGCAAAATAACCAAAGTGGAGGTTTCACAGCAGATCTTGGCCTCCTCCTTGGGCATAAGAAATAAGAATTAAGAGCTGGGGAATGCCATAGCCTATTGACCCTAGATTCACAAGTTGATAAATCCATTTTTTCATCTCCATTCTCCTGCCCTTTCCCCATAATACTTAAATCCCTTACTAATCAAGAACCTATCAATCTCTGCCTTAAATGCACTGAATGATTTGGCCTCAACTCCCTTCTGTGACAATGAATTCCACAGATCCAGTATCATATGGTTGGAAAAAAATCCTCCTCCTCTTAGTTTTAAAAAGATGTCCTTTTTTTCTGAGGCCATGCTGAGTCTGAGACAGTCATCTTCTCTTCAGCTCTATTTTTCCCTCCTCTCCACAGCAGATGGTTTCAAAAATCCCCAGAGAAAGTGCAAACCTTTGAATATAAATTATATGAAGAGTAAGAACTAATGTTAGGGGAAGAGACCAAAAAGTTGCTGATCTGTCATAGAAACACAATGGGTTCATTACTGCCTTTGAAAGAATGCACCGCTATCTTTACCGATTCTGACATAGCAAATTAAAACAACAGAGTTTACTGGATGAGCAGTTTAAATTAAGATACCATATAAATATTCAAAGTTAATAATTCAAGATAAATTTATTATGGAGGTACATATATGTCACCATTTGCAATCCTCAGATTCATTTTCTTGCAGGCATACTCAATAAATCATATAACCATAATAGAATCAATGAAACACTGCACCAACAGGGCAGAAAACCAGTGTGCAAAATATAACACAGAGTACCGATACAACAAGAAGGTAAAAATAATAATAATGATAATAAATAAATCAGCAATAAAAATCAAGAATATGAGATGAAGAGTTCTTGAAAGTGAGTCTATGGATTGTGGGGACATTTCAGGGATGGGGCAAGTGAAGTTGAGTGAAGTTATCCCCTTTGGTTCAAGATGTCTGAGGGATAATAAATGTTCCTGAATCTGGTGGTGTGAGTCCTGAGGCTCCTGTACCATCTAACAGATGGCACCTGCAAGGAGAGAGCATGAGCTGGATGATGGGGGTCCCTGAAAATGGATGCTGCTTTTCTGCAGCAGCACTCGGTGTGGATGTGTTCAATGGTGAGGAGGGCCTTATCCATGATGGATTGGACTGTATTCACTACTTTTTGTAGGATTCTCTGTTCAAGGCCATTGGTGTTTCCATATCAGGTTGTGATGCAGCTTGTCAATATACTCTCCGCCACACATCTGTAGAACTATGACAAAGATTTCAATGTTATGCAGAATCTTGGAAAACTCCTAAGGAAGTAGAGGTGCTGCCTTACTTCCTTCGTAATTACACTTGCTGGCTGGACCCAGGATATGATCTCCAAAATAATAACACCAAGAAATTTAAAGCTGCTGAACCTCATCATCTCTGATCTTCTGATGAGGACAGGATCACGGACCTCTGGTTTCCTCCTCCTGAGGTCAATAAACAGCTCTTTTGTTTTGCTAACGTTGAGAAAGAGGTTGTTGTTGTGGCACCGCTCAGCCAGATTTTCATTCTCTCTCCTTTATGCTAATACATCACCTGCTTTTATTTGGTCAACAACAGTGGTGTCATCAGCAAACTTAAATATAGTGACTTTGCAATATTTACCTCTGTTGGGTTGGAGTTGATCTCCAACAGTTCATCTCCCATGAAGACAATGGAGGGAAAAAATAGAGAGGGATGAAAAGCTGACACCAGGTTCAGCACATGTCCCTTCATGTATAAGGCTAGACAAGCTTAGTTGGTACTATTATCAAATTAGAGCCATATACATATAAATATTCCATATTTATCTGTATATAACTCCAATATTTATGTGTATAGAGCTATAGTCCATAAATCAATCTGCTGTTTAGAGCACACAACAAGTCCTGTTGGATTTTTTTTAATCAATGCACGTTTAACAATTCCAAATGAAAATCTATTTATATTCAGTGCTCATGATGAGCCTTACTTGTACTGTTGAACAGATCATTTGTATTTCATGCTTTTAGAAGCCTCTCTTCCTGTTCTGCACTTCATTACTATTCCCAATTATTTCAGCCCCTATTTACCTGAGTAATTCCACTGATTAAATTGTGTAAGGTACTGTCTCATTAGTGATGGAAAATTATATCCTAATTATATCCAATTGCAGAACATAATCATATTTGAATGGAGAATCATTTATGACAAATGTTCAGAATGGTACAATTTAAAAAAATTACAATGCACTAAGCATCTGTGTGAAGCCAGACTACCAGCCTAGTTAAAGACTTTTGCTCATTTGTGGTTGAACTGGCCATTTGTTTTCCCTTTTCAGCTCTGCATGTGCAACACTTCCTGAATGTACAGTTTCTGTATGACAGCTACTGGATGAATCGTTGTGTAACTCTGTGCGACAGAATCACACAGTAATCCATTCAGTAACTGGATGTCAACCCAATTTTCATATTTGCCAGTGGAACTTTGTGGAAGACTTTCCAAAGAAGTTAGGTAATTTCCGCACAGTTTAAAAATACTTGGTTTGAAGCACCTTTAATGTGATGCTTTCACTCAGGCACTGTGTCCAAAAAACATATTCATTTTTTACATTCATCCAGTTATTAACAACAATTATTCTGACTATGCTTGTGGGCAGAATGCTCCTGATGCTATTAATGGCAGCAGTAAAGCTTTTCTACACCTGCCTGTAGTAATGAGATTGAAATGCTGCCAAATTTCTGATTGCTTTCCTTTGAGTCTGGACAGCAGCAGAAGCAAATTAGTGCTGGGAATCTGAGAACAGAGTGAGGTAACCATTGATGCACTGGAGCATTGGGATTATCAGCTCTCCACCTAACTTCAGCTCATGTGTGTATTGCTTCTGATTAAGTAACAGTTGGGCACTTCTTCTGTCACACATAATCCCTGGTTCCATATGTCCAAAGTACATCCTGACAGTCTGCCACCCAAATGAGAGGGCACTAAACACGTATGTAGACATCGCCAAGGCAGGATGACTATGAGTACTTTTGGCTATAGCTCGAGAAAATGATGGACAGTTGCTGGACCAGGCCATACAAATAAAAATGAAGCATGCTGTTTTATTCTACTCACAGTATTACAAAATATTTCCTCTTTTATTTGTTTTATATTTACTTTTGATAAACAATCACAGGTAAATTATTTTTTCTTTCAAATTGATGCATCAAGAAGTTTAGCAAATTCTTCCTTTCTGCTCTGGTGTGCATCCATATATACCAGCAATACTAGATTTTGACTTAAGCTGCCATTACCATTGCAAAGGACTACTCCAAATCCAGACATCTGACTGAGCTGCAGTATGCAAATGATGCTTTTATATATATATATGCACACATATATATATATATATATGTGCATTTGCATACTGAGCTTCAAGTCACTGTCAGCTAGTTTGCCGAAGCAGAGGAGGATGGTTTTCATAATAAATGAGTGCAGAGCTGCTCTGACTGCAACGATAATAATAGCTCACAAGAAAACCTGGAATGATATAAACCAGATTTAGAGAGGCACCTTCAATGAAGGCAGATAATGACATTCACCATCATCATCCATTTTGCCATCTAAGGAATAGAGAATTTGAAAATCATGACCTCAAACTCAGCATGAAACTCATGGGTTACTAACAGACACCTTGAGACATTCAAAAGAAGGCACAAATGCAAACTTCTCCAGAACAAACCAACATCACTGTTCTTTGCCAGAGCATTGGCCCAAAGGATGCTTCAGCTCTAGAGGTATTAGCTCTGGGTAAGTTTCTCTTAAGGTTCCCTTTCTTTCTCTCTCTTGCTGGACTTAAGTGTATTAAATGGCCATTGTGTGTTCTTCATCCCAGATACTGAATTTCTGAGAGACCCCTAGTCTCCCAGGGAGCTACATCTGCATGAAGTGCGTACAGCTGAAGCTCCTTGAAGACCGTGTTAGGCATCTGGATCAGCAGCTGGGTGACCATCACCTCGGGAGAGTGAGAAAGTAATTGATCAGAGTTACCGGGAAGTTGCAGAAGGCGAGTAGCTGGGTGACTGTCAGGAGAAGTAGAAATGTGAATAGACAGTTAGAGCAGAGCATCCTTGTGGCGATTTCCCCCAAAATAAATATACAGTTTTGGATACTGTTGTGGGGCATATCCTCCCAGCAGAACACCACAGACACCAGGTAACTGGCACTGAGCGTAGGTCCATGGTGCAGAAGATAAAGAGGGAAAAGAGGAGAATAAGGACAAGCCATGATTGAATGATGGAGCAGATCTGATGGGCCAAATGGCCTAATTCTACTCCTATGTTTTATGGTCCTTATCATCATCAGAATCACTAATTTGGATACACAGACTATTTTCAAGGATGGGTCTCATTGTTTCCATCTTCATGCTCCTGAAACAAGTGCACTACTCTGACCTCAGTCAGGTAAGGAGATTACCAAGTGGACAGTGAAAAATGATTCAAGCATGTTCACAACATTTCCTAGAAAAGTCTAATATTCCCACTGACTTGTCCAAATCCCTGGACTGCAGCTGCTGAAATGGAGAAGTAGCATTCAAGATGGCACTATGAGACTAGACTCTCTTCACTAACGCACACAGAAGCCCACTGCAGTTGGTGAAGGAACACAAATCCTGAACAATTCCCTACCTGTTCAAGCATCTCCTGCCTCTCTTACGGTAGTGAACATTAATCCTACATTGGCCCCATCCGGATCAGATTCATTATCACTGACTTCAGTTGTTTTGGAGCAGCAGTATCGTGCATGACATAAGAGTCACTCTAAGTCACTAAACAAATAAATAAATGCACAATCAACCAAACAAATAGTTTGTTTGGTGAGTGGATGATAGCTTACTTTATTGCATGAGACAGGGATTGGGGTTTAGGGGTTTGTGAATGGTGTATCCTTTTCTTTTTCTTATGGGAGGGGGTTGATATCTTTTCTTTCAATGACTTCCATGTTTTTTCTGTATTTTATGGCTATCTGGAGATTGCAAATCGCAAAATTGTATTCTGTATGGACACTTTGATAATAAAATGAACCTTTGAAATAATTGCAAATTACAAATGGTGAAGTTTCATGGACCATTCAGAAATCTGATGGCAGAGGAGAAGAAGCTGTTTCTAAAATGTTGAATGTGGGGCTTCAGGATCCTGTACCTCCTCCCCAATTGTAATAATGAGAAAAAGGTATGTCCCAGATGGTGAGGGTCCTTAATGATGGATGCCCACTTCCTGAAGCACAGTTGAACCCTGTACATTGGATTCTTCATACCAAGTGGTGATGGAACAGTTCGAATGTAGAGTTTTTAGTCAGATTTCAAATCTCCTTAAACTCCCGATGGAATATAGTCACTGGTTCCTGAGGAGTTTCTGATTAAGAGTTCTCATAGATTTGGCATGACATCTAAAACTTTGATAAACTTCTATAGAAGTGTAGTGGAGAGTATACTGAGTGGTTGCATCACAGTACCGTATGGATACACTGATCCCTATGAATGGAAAATCCTAGAAAATAGTAGATTCAGCCCAGTACATCATGTATAAATCCCTCCCAACTATTGAGAACATCCACATGAAATCCTGTCGTAAGAAAGCAGCATCTATCATCAGGGATCCCCACCACCATGGTCATGCTCTCTTCTCACTGCTGCCATCTGGTAGAAGGTACAAGAGCTTCAGGACTTGCACCAACAGGTTCTGGAACAGTTAGTACCCCTCAAGCATCTTGCTCTTGAACAAAAAGGGATGATTACACTCAACTTCACTTGACCTATCATTGACTGTTCTCACAACTAATGAATTCACTTTCAAGGACGTTTCATCTCATGTTCTTGTTACTTGTTGTGTTACATACCCCGTGGGTATTTTGTAACTGTCTTATAACCATGACGTAATTGAGTATCTGGTGAGCATGATGTAAAGGTCTTGTGATGGTGAGGTGATGTATTTTCCCGCCAGTGTGAGATCACGTGGTGACATGTTCTCAACAGGTATAAAACTGGAGAGCCTGCTGTGATGCAGGAGCTTTTGTGTTGAGATGTCGTTTAAGTTGGCAGTTACTCCGTTATGCTGCGTACTTGGTTTTGTGACGCAGTTTCATTTTAAAGTGGAGTTTTAATTTCTACTGTAAGGTAGATTATTGATGTGCCGGCAGTTTTGAAAATCTTCGATTTAATCTTAAAGTCTAAGTATTGGAGAATGAAGATTTTACTGAAGTATGGGAACTTGAAGGATCAAGTAAAGTTGGTGTCATTGGTGGTTTACTACAGGATCGACCCTATTGGATCTTCGTTCAGGAAATAGTAACCTGCATCCGAGATAACCCCTGCATTGTAAGAGCAGAAATGGTTGGGCACAGGGTTATTCGCCAAGGAAAAGGTCAGTTCCTTCAAGCCGTTTTTATCTCCTTCACCGTGAGTCTTTCAGGCAAGACATATTTCGGTTGGGATCAGCAGTAACGTCATGTCGTCAAAGAATTTGTTAGTTCAGGAAAGTCTCTCCTGATTGACTGTACAAATCATTTTGACTTTCTCATTTACCACTTTAAGAAGTGTGTTCGCATTTATCGCTTTAAGAACTGTTTGAGTTGCCATATAGCAGTTAACTTCCAGTTAAGTTAGTCGTTAGTTTACTTTTCATTTTTGTTGAGCAGAGTTAAATAAATGTTTATTTGTTTATAAAAAAACCTGTCTCAATTCTATATTTATTGTTGCCAGAGACGTACCATAACAATGGCTATTTATTTATCTATCCCATTTGCTGTTTGTTGTCTTATGCATTCTGTTTGATCTTTCATTGATCCTGTTATACTCGCTGTTCTATAGATTAGTTGAGTATTCCCACAAGAAAATAAATTTTAGGCGTCTATGTGGTGACATATGTATACGTTGATAATATAATTTATTTGAACTTTGAACTTTGGTGTGTCTTTGATTGGAAAAAAAAACACAGGCAAGGATGACGGCAGAGCATCATGGCTAGAACTTCTGGGAGCAATTTAGAAGTCACAGGATATATACATCCCTAAGAAGAGGAAGTATTCTAAAGGAAAGAGAAGTGGCTAACAAGAGAAGTCAAAGTCAACATAAAAGCTAAAGAGAGGCCATATAGTAGGAAGTTAGAAGATTGGGAAGATTTTAAAAACCAACAGAAGGCAACTAAAAGAGTCATTAAGAAGGTAAAGATACGAGAGTAAGCTAGCCAAAAATGTTAAAGAGGATACCAAAAGTTTGCTCAGATACATAAAGTGCAAAAGGGAGGCAAGAGTGGATGTTGGACAGCTGGAAAAAAGATGCTGGAGAGGTAGTAATGGGAGACAAGGAAATGGGGGATGAACTGAATAAGTATTTTGCATCATCTTTACTGTGGAAGACACTAGCAGCACAAAGGAAGTTCCAGGTTTCAAGGGTCACGATGTGTGTGAAGTTACCATACTAAAGAGAAAGGTCTTGGGAAACTGAAAGGTCTGAAGGCAGATAAGCAACCTGGATCAGATAGTGTACACATCAGGGTTCTGAAAGAGGTGGCTGAAGAGATTGTGGAAGCATTGGTAATGATCCTTCATCTTTCAAGAATCACTAGTTTCTGGAATGGTTCTAGAAGACTGGAAAATTGCAAATGTCACTCCAATCTTCAATAAGGCAGAAGAAAGGAAATGATAGGCCAGTTAGTCTGACCTCAGTGGCTGGGAAGAAGTTGGAGTTGATTGTTAAGAATGTAGTTTCCAGGTACTTGGAGGCACATGATAAAATAGAATGTAGTCTGAAAAAGCTGTTGGAGTTCTTTGAAGAAATAACCAGCAGGATAGACAAAGAAGAAAAGGTTGGCGTTGTGTACTTTGATTTTTAGAAAGCCTTTAACAAGGTGCCACACAAGGTGACACACCTCTAACAAGGTGGGCAGAAGGCTGCTTAACAAGTAATGAGCCTGTGGTTTGATAGAAGAGATTCTAGTATGGATAAAGCAGTGGGTGATTGGTGGAAGACAAAGAGTGGGAATAAGGGGGTACTTTTCTGGGTTTGTGTTGGGACTGACTCTTTTTACGTTATATGTCAATGACTTGGATGATGGAATTCATGGCTTTGTTGCTAAGTTTGCAGATATTATGAAGATAGGTGGAGAGGTAGGTAGTTTTGAGGAAGTAAGGCACCTACAGACGGACTTAGATTCAGAGAATGGATAAAGAAATGGCAGATGGAATATAGTATTGGCAAGTGTATGGTCATGCATTTTGGTGGAAGAAATGAAAGTTTTGTCAATTTTCTAAAAGGATAGAAAATGCAAAAATATGTGGCTTAAAGGGACTTGGGAGTCCTTGTACAGGATTTCTTGAAGGTTAAATTGTAGGTTGAGACTGTGGTGAGGAAGGCAAGTGTGATGTTAGCATTCATTTCAAGAGTACTAGAAAACCAAAGCAAAGATGTAATGTTGAGACTTTATAAAGCACTGGTGAGGCCTCACTTGGAGTATTGTGAGTAGTTTTTGGGCCCCTTATCTTAGAAAGGATCGGCTGAAACTTGAGGTGGTTCAAAGGAGGTTCACAAAAATGATTCCAGGAATAAACGGCTTGTCATATGAAGACCGATGATGCGTCTGGGCCCGCATTTACTGAAGTTCAGAAGAATGAGGGGTGACCTCATTCAAACCTATCAAATGGTGAAAGGTCTTGATGGAGTGGATGTGGAGAGGATGTTGCTACATAGTCTAAGACCAGAGGATACAGCCTCAGAATAGAAGGTATCCTTTTAGAACAGAGATTAGGAAGAATTTCTTTAGTAGAGGGTGGTGAATTTGTGGAATTCATTGCCACAGGCAGCTGTGAAGACCAAGCCTTTATGTATGTTTAAGGTAGAGGTTGATAGATACTTGTTTGGTCAGGGCATAAGTGGATATGGGGAGAAGGCAGGGATTAGGGCTGAGAGGCGGACCACTCAATGGACCAAGTGGCCTAATTCTGTTCCTATATCTTATGGTCTTTTGGTCTTGTGGTATACAGAAGAGTCACATATAGTACAATAGTCTTATGGTCTAGAGGCAGGATGACACAACTGTGGGTAACAGGAGAAGTCAAAGCCAACATAAAACCAAAGAAAGGGTGTATGCTTATTGCCCATTATGCCACTGACATTAAGAGCAGCAATGAAGTTCCTTTATGGACTCCTCATTGCTGTTTCTACCACAATACTTTGACCAGTCAAGGTTATTTGCTCTGAGTTGAACCTCCAAACCTGGAGGACCTCTCTTAGTCTGACCTCCATCCATTGACCTGTTTGGCATGAGTGCCCCTATCAAGAGTCAAAGCAGAAAGCCCTGATTCCTTCCAACAAAGTTATTGAGGCACGCAAGCCTCTAATCCCCACAACAAGGTTGTAGTCCTCTTGGAGGAAAGACAGGGAATATAATAGATCAAAGATTACTGGGAAGTTAGAGGATCGGGAACTTTTGCAAACCAACAGAAGGCAACTAAAGATGTCATAAAGAAGGAGAAGATGGAATACAGAGGTAAGCTAGTGAATTATGCAGAAGAAGATACCAAAAGTTTCCTCTGATATATAAAGTATAAAAGTGAAGCGAGAGTAGATATCAGACTGTTGGAAAGTGATGCTGGAGGGGTATTGATGGAGGGGGGCAAGGAAATGATAGAGAAACTGAACAAGAATGTTGCATCAGTCTTGAACATTCAGTATGCTGAAAGTTCAAGAGTGTCGAGGGTAGAAGTGT
Source organism: Hypanus sabinus (assembly GCF_030144855.1). NCBI lineage: Eukaryota > Metazoa > Chordata > Chondrichthyes > Myliobatiformes > Dasyatidae > Hypanus > Hypanus sabinus. Next base: position 74,158,558 of record NC_082719.1, read on the forward strand.
ATGAAGTTGCCATTACTAGGTAGAAGGTTTTTGGGAAACTGAAAGCTCTGAACATAGATAAGTCACCTGGACCAGTTGAAATACACCGCAGATCCTGAAAGAGGGGGCTGAAGAATATGTGAGGGCATTAATACTGATCTGACATGGTTCCAGAGGCATGGGAAATTGCAACTGTCATTCCACTCTTCATGAAGGAAGAAAGGCAGAAGAAAGGAAATTATAGGCCTTTTAATCTGACCTCAGTGGTTAGGAAGACGTTGCAGTTGATTGTTAAGGATGTGAGTTTCGGGGTACTATATTTGGAAACACTTGATAAAATAGGCCGTAGTCAGCATGGAAAACCTTGCCTGAGAAATCTGGTGGAATTCATTGAAGAAATAACAAGCAGGATATACAAAGGAGAATCGGAGGATGTTGTGTATTTTGATTTTCAGAAAGCCTTTAACAACATGCCTCACATGAGACTGCTTAACAAGTTAAGAGCCCATGGTATTACAGGAAAGATATTAGCATGAATAAAGCATTTGCTGATAGGCAGAAGGCAAACAGTGGGAATAGAAGGAGCTTTTTCTGGATGGCTGCTGGTGACTAGTGGCGTTCCACAGGGTTCTACATTGGGACAACTTCTTTTTATGTTGTATGTCAATGAGTTGGATGATGGGATTGATGGCTTTTTTGCAAAGTTTGTGGATGATATGAAGATAGGCAGGTAGTTTTGAAGAAGTAGAGAAGCTACAGAAGGACTTAGGCGAGTTGGATGAATGGGCAAAGAAGTGGCAGATGGAATAGTGTTTGAAAGTGCATGGTCAAACAGTTAGGTAGAAGGAATAAAAGTATAGAATATTTTCTAAGAGGAGAGAAAATTTAAAAAATCTGAGGTACAAAGAGTCTCTGTGCAGGATTCCTTAAAGGTTAATTTTCAGGTTGAGTTGGTGGTGAGGAAGGCAAATGCAATGTTAGCATTCATTTTGAGAGTACTAGAATATAAAAGCAAGAATGTTAAGGCATTGGTCAGACCACACCTGGAATGCTGTGTGCAGTTTTGGGCCTCTTATCTAAGAAAAGATTTGCTGGTATTGGAGAGGGGCCACAGGAGGTTCACAAGAATGATTCCAGGAATGAAAGGGTTAACATATGAGAAGCATTTGATGGCTCTGGGCCTTTACTCACTGGAATTCAGAAGAATGAGGGGTGACATCATTGAAACCTATCGACTGTTGAAAGGCTTCGATGGAGTAGATATGGAGAGGGTGTTTCCTGTAGTGGGTGAGTCTACAACCACAGGGCACAGTTTCAAAATAATTCCATGTTTGATATGCTCTTGATATGTCAGGTTGCCAAATGTTATGTGGAGTAGGCAGGAGGTTAAGATCGAGAGGTATGATAAATCAGCTGCGATGGAATGGTGGAGCAGATTCAACGGATCAAATTGCCTGATTCTGCTCCTAAGACTAATGATCTCATGGTCTTTCAAAATAAAAAAAAACACTTTCATCTGCTTCCAGCTAGTCATCCAAGTTGCATACCACCCAGATGCACTGTGACTCATTCGCAGACATGGGTAGATTCATGAAGATGGTGAATAAATGCTGCCAGCTGCACCACACTGACATTGAGCACCATTAACATACTTTCTTTCTTTCCAAGCATTAACTGAAAAAAAATGTTGGCTGATATTGAAGCATAAAGAGTCTGTAACAATCAATAGTGTGACACTCATTGAAAATGAAACATCCATCTCCACTCCCTCTTTTCCCTCAACTCGCAATCTTCTGTGGCTTTCCAACTAGAGATGTGCTTCTTATCTTTTATAGATCCCAAAATCACTATTATCCCAGACTAGTGCTTGATTGGACACTCTCATTCACCGGCTGGGGACAGTATTAGTTTCCAGGAATAGTTTCTAGGCGATGCCCTTGATGAAAAATACAGAGAAGAGTAAAGGTTATCTGTCAGGTTTTGCAAAGCAACTGCCAAATCAATGCAAATTAATCAGAATCTTTGGCATTTCAGCAATGTCCATCAAACCTGTTAATCTTCTGAATATACAGAATAATAATGGATTGTTGTTTACCATATGCTGAGCATGTCTCTCAGTATTACTATTTGAAACCCATAACATTGCCAAAGGACATAGAACATTGAACATAGGACAGTGCAGCACAGTTCAGGCCCTTTTAGCCCACGATGTTATGTTGACCCCTTAACCTACTCCAAGATTAAACTAACTCTTCTATTCTACATTAGCATCCATTTTTCACTTAGTCATGTGCCTATCTAAGGGTCTCTTAAATTCTCTAATGTATCTTCCACATATCTACCACTCGGTGTGAAAGACCTGCCTTTGATCTACTCTCGATACATTCTTCTCAACATGCTGAAGTTATGGCCCCTTGTATTACCCTGAGAAATAGTCTCCAGCAATCCTCTTGAACTGTGTCACTCATCATCTGGCATACCTCTGTTAAGTTACCTTTCATCCTCCTTCTCTCCAAAGAGAAAAGCTAAAGCTCGCTCTCTGTTTCCTTATAAGACATGCATTCTAATCCAGGCATCATCTTGGTAAATCTTCTCTGCACCCTCTCTAAAGTTTCCACAACCTTCCTATAATAAGATGACCTGAACTGAACACAATATTCCAATTGTGGTTTACCCTGAGATTTGTGGATTTGCAACATTACCATGTGGCTCTTGAACTCAATTTCCAGCATAATGGAGGCCAACACATCATATGTCTTTTTAACCACCCTATTAACTTGCGCTCCAGCTTTGAGAAATCTATGGTTGTGAGACACAAGATCCCTTTGTTCCTCCACACTGTTAAGAATTCTGCCATTAACCTTGTTTTCTGCCTTCACGCTCTACCTCCCAAAGTGAATCACTTCATACTTCCTGAACTCCATCACTTCTCAGCCTAAATCAATGTCCTGCTGTACCCAATGACAATCTTCTACATTCTCCACAAAACCACAAACCTCTGTGTCATCTGGAAAATTACAAACCCACCCATCCACTTTCTCATCCAAGTCATTTGTACAAAGCACAAAGAAACATAATCTGCCTCTCACAACCACCTTAAACCATTTACTCTTGCTCAATCAGAGGTAAGAGGGTTGTTTCCATTCTTCTCCTACATTCTCTGCAAATTAAAACAAACTAATTTTCTTTCCTGCCTATTTCAGATTAAAGGTTTAGGATCTGAAATGTTAAATTTGTTTCTCTTTTCACTGATGCGGTCTGACCTGTTGAATGTTTCTAACATTTTATGTTTTATTTCTGATTTCCAGCAGGCAATATTATTTTGATTTTCATTTAAAAAAAAAACTACACTACCATTTTCTTCAGAAATGGAATGGGGCTTTGACCAATTTTCCACAGCAACAAGGAATTTGTAGGGATTATATGAAGTGCATTCAGGCTCATTTGGAAAGAACAAGCAGACAGAAGCTAAAACAACACAAAATAGAATTGGAGGCAGAAGTAAAGGTGAAAGGCAGTGAGAAAGGCATCAGAGACAATTTTGGATTTGGCACGTACAATGCATAGCAGAGATTTTCTGATGAATTATGGTCATACATGTAACATTCTGAGTAGTTGCTACTCTTTGATTACTCTCACAGAAAATGAGACCAAATGAACATAATATAATCAAGTTCATTTTACACAAACTCAGTTATCCTTCAGCTTTATCATTCACCAAATTAAATGAAATTGGGCCTCTAATTGATTTTTCAGATGCCAATTATATCTCTACTCAACTACTCCCAATTGGAAACTTATCTTTGGAATATCTAATTCATGAGCCAGATAAATAACTGTTATCGGCAACTTGAGATTTATGCATCATTGTGCAAGAGGATGGAGCTTATTAGTGATATAGTTTGTTCCTGTCACAATGCATTGTCATACACAGGACAATATTAAACAATAAGACCAGAAGACATAGGAGCAGAATTAGGCTATTCAGCCCATCAAGTCTGCTCCACTATTCCATCATGGCTGATTCCGGATCCCACTCAACCCCAAACACTTGCCTTTTTGCCATTTCCTTTGATGCCCTGACCGATCAAGAAACTATCAACTTCTGTGTTAAATACATCCACAGATTCGGCCTCCACCACAATTTGAGACAGAACATTCCACAGACTCACTACTCTCTGGATAAAAAAAAATCCTGCTTACCTCTATTCTAAAGGGTCACCCCTCAATTTTGAGGCTGTGCCCTCTAGTTCTGGACACACCCACCACAGGAAACATCCTCTCCACATCCATCTTACCTAATCCTTTCAACATTCTGTAGGTTTCACTGAGACTCCCCCACCCCTCCGCATTCTTCTAAATTCCCATGAGTACAGGCCAAAGCTGCCAAATGCGCCTCATATATTAACCCCTTCATTCCCAGAATCATCTTTGTGAACATCCTCTGGACTCTCTCCAATTACAACACATCTTTTCTGAGGTATGGGGCTCAAAACTATTGACAGTACTCCAAGTGCAACCTGACTAGTGTCTTATAAAGGCTCAGCATTATCTCCTTGCTTTTATATTCTATTCCCCTTGAAATAAATGCCAACATTGCATTTACCTTCTGTACCACAGACTCAAACTGTAAATTAACCTTCTGGGAGTCTTGCACAAGGATTCCTAAGTCCCTCTGCATCTCTGATGTTTGAACTTTCTCCCCATTTAGATACTAGTCTGCACTATTGTACCTTTAACCAAAATACATTATCATACAATCTCCAACACTGTTTTTCATCTGCCACTTTTTTGCTAATTCTTCCAGTTTGTCTGAGTCCTGCTGCAATCGCATTAATTTCTCCGTGCTACTTATCCCCTCCACCTATCTTCGTATCATCTGCAAACTTTGCCACAAGGCCATCAAATCCATTATTTAAACCATTTACAAACAATGTGAAAACTGTCTCAATACTGACCCCTGAGGAAAACCACTAGTCACCAGCAGCCAATCAGAAAAGGCCACCTTTATTCCCACTTCTGCTTCCTGACTGTCAGCCATTCTGCTATCCATTCCAGTATCTTTCCTCTAACACCATAAGATTTCATCTTGTTAAGCAAACCCATGTGTGGCACTTTATCAAATGCCTTCTGAAAATCCAAGTAAATGACATCCACTGCCTCTCCTTCCTCCGCCCTGCTTATTACATCCTTGAAAAACTAACAGATTTGTCAGGTCAGATTTCCCTTTACAGAAACCATGCTGACTTTGACTTACTTTATCATTGGTCTTCAAGTACCCTGAAACGTCATTCTTAATAATGGACTCCAACACTTTCTGAACCACTGAGATTAGGCCATCTGGCCTATAATTCCCTTTCTTTTGCCTTCCTCCCTTTTAAAGAGTGGAGTGACATTTGCAATCTTCCAGTCCTCTGGGACCATGCCAGAATCAAGTGATTCTTGAAAGATCATGTCCAATGCATTCCATTATCTCTTCAGCAATCTCTCTCTGGACTCTGGGATGTAGTCCATCTGGTCCAGGTGACTTACTCACCTTAAGACCTTTGAGTTTGCCTAGCATTTATCCTTTGTAATAGCAATGGCACTCACCCATGCTCCCTGACACTCACGGACCTCTGGCACACAGCTAGTGTCTTCCACAGTGATGACAGATGCAAAGTACTTATTAAGTCCATCTGCCATTTCTTTGTCCCCCATTAGTACCTCACTAGTATCATTTTCCAGTTGTCCAATATCAACTCTCATCTTCCTTTTAATCTTTATATAACTGGAAAAAACTTCTAGTATCTTGTGTTATATTATTAGTTTGTCCTCATATTTCATCTTTTCCTTCCTTAGTTGCCTTATGTTGGATTTTTAAATGCTTTCCAATCATCCAACTTCCTACTCACTTTTGTTACCTTACATGCCCTTGTCAACCATGGTTGCCTACCCCTGCCATTTGAAAACTACTTCTTCTGTAGGACATATCTATCCTGTGCCTTGTGTACTATACCCAAAAACCCCAGCCATTCTTGCTCTGCTTTTATCCCTGACAGTATCCCCCACCACCAACCCACCTGGGCAAGTTCCTCTCACGCCTCTGTAATTCCCTTTATTCCATTGTGATACTGATATATCTGACTTGTGCTTCTCCCTCTCAAATTGCAATATGAATTCAATCATATTATGACCACTGCTTCCTAAGGGTTCCTTTACGTTAAGCTCCCTAATAAGATCTGGGTTATTACACTACACCAAATCTAAGATAGATTTTCCCCAAGTAGGTGTAAGCTGCTCTAAAAAGCAACTTTGTAGGCATTCAACAAGTTCCTTCCCTTGCAGTCTGACACCAACCTGATTTTCCCAATCACCTTGTATATTGAAGTCCCCCATTACAATTGTGTCATTACCCTTATTGCATGCTTTTTTTCCAGCTCCGTTTGCAATTATTCAAGTTCTTCTTACTTCCCTACTCACCATTTTCTTTTCAATACTTATCAATTCTCCCTTAAATCTTTTTGACACTACTCAAAGGGGCTATTTGCCCCTTTATTGCCCCCAGTTTGCAATTTTGTTTTGTGTAGTCAGAAAAATAGTTAAACTATCAGCACATTATTGGAATGTGCAAGGACACCAGGGTACCTGGAAGAAACCAGTGTGGTTATGGAGAGCATACAAATTCCACACAGGCATTGTCCAAGGTTCAGATTGAATCTGGGTCCCTGGGACTGTGAGACAACAATCCTAAACCCTGTGCCACTGTGCAAAGTAAAGAACAAATATTTTCAGAAAATATTACAAGTGTGCAATTTATCTTGTAGAAGGAAGAACTGAATTTCTGCAGGGATTTGTTCTTATGCCAAATTCTACCATGATTCAAAAGGAATCAGATTGTACTTAGATAAGACTATAGAAATTGGAACTATCTATAAGTTAATGTTCAACTGCACCAAGGGAGCATAGAGTAGCAAGGTTAAGTTCACAATGATATTGGGGAGATAATGACATGAGCAGGCTCGTTTACCTTTTTTCATTATTTTGTAAATGATTAAACATTCACATTTCCTGCGCACCTCTACCACTGCTGACCATCTCTTCTTCACCCTATCCAGGAAAGGAAATAAATTCAACTGTGTCCACTACAGAGGGACCTCTTTGCACTTTGACACAGGAAACCTCAATGCTGTAACCTTTCACAAAAGAGTCCTCGCAGTGACTGAGAAGCTGCTCCAGGCATCACACAGCAGCTTCTTTCCATCTAGATTCACTATGGACATGACCTTCACACTGTGCAACTCTGAGAGAAATCCTGGGAGGAGCCACTATAGATGGCCTTTTTCACAAAAAATTTTGACTCCACAAATCAGGAGGGGCCAAACAGCACTTTTCTCAATTTGGCTGCTCGCAAAAATTTGTTGCCATCTTATTTATATTTTATATATGTATTTCTTATTTTAACTTACAGAAATTCTTCACTGAACCCCTGCAGCAAAACAACAGATTTCATGACATATGTCAGTGTTAATATACCTGATTGTGGTTCTAATGTGAAAATTAAAGGGATATAGTTTAAAGAGAAGGAAATTGGAATAACTCAAGTCAATAAGTTGATTAGGACCTTGAAGTGCAACCACAACTGACTTGGGAATCTCTGGCCCAAAGCTCATCAAAGTGGAGAAGGAGCACACAGGTGCACTGAAGAATTAGCAGGTGGAGCACACCATCACATTGTCTTTCCATTACCTGTCCCATCAGACACCTCTTAGCTCATCTGTACAATTAGCTTCACCTAACATGCCAGGATCCCAAAAACTGGAGTAGAAACTGCCTATGAAGAAGGATAGCTACCAACTTCAAAGAAAATGGGACACTAGATTTATCCTTCTGACGTGAAATAAATCCCATATTTGTCCACTGAGCTAGAATAAAATTTACCATTTAAAGTTTCTCTCTCTTCTTGGTCAAATATTTTTCTCTAGCTGCAATGTAACGAGAACTAACTGGACAACCTTACAAAGCTGATAAAATTGCATTTGTAGAAGAGGGAAATGCATCGAATCATGCTTAGCCATGGTTTCAACTCTGAAGAAAAGCCAGCTGATGGATCTCAGGTAAGTCCATTCCTCAAAGATGATCAGTCAACCTGTGTCCTGAAGGACTCTCAACACGCATGGAGTATCTCAAGGATTTAGATCCAATGACCACAAAGGAGAAAAACTGGAGAAATGGATAAGAAACACAAAGATGTATAAATGCACTTTTACCAAATTCAGACGATTTAATTTAACTGTAATCAAGTCAGTTTGACAGGAAGTTTGCTCCCAGTACACATTTAGATTTGAACTTGTAACCTCAAGCTCTTTGTCTCATGCTGTCTGGTTCAGTGTTAGCATATGGTTCAGTTACTCCAACTTCTTATTTTTGAACATTCCATTACATTACTATTTTCAAACTCCTAAATTAAGTCACATATATTGCATTAAAATGGCAAAACACAGATAGTTCCTTTCAGAAGACAAGTGACAAAGGAACCAGTGAACCTTAAAAATATTAAAAGCTGACGTGTGATTCATTCTATAAGTTTTAAAATACAATGATTTCCATGTTAAACTTTGCCGCAATTCTCAACTAATTACAAAAGATGAAGAGCCAGTACTGATGATGCTTTAGTTTTCTTTTATGCATAAAAGTACAAAGGAGTCTTCAGAAACCTTTCATTTGTATATTGATATCTTGTAATTGTTTTAGAAAATTCAAAATTTAGTGTGCTGGCAGATCTAGGGGAATTCCACTCTTGCTTTGCAAACAGGTTTCTTAAGTTGCCAGCTCACATGCTATTGCCAAAACAAACATCTGCTTTACAGTACTAGATTTTCCATGTACGGGGTATACAGTAATTAGTAAGCTTGAAGACAACACAAAAAATGGTGTAATTCTCGATTATAAAGAAACATACGTTAGGACATCAATCAGCTCAAAAATTGGGTGGAGCAGTTGTGGTGAACTACATATACCTGTCTGGACACACCCCCTGCTGACTGCTCCTGTGGCTCTTCCCACAGACCCCTGTATAAAGGCGATCGAGGCCTGAGCCCAGCCTCTCTGTCTCCAGGATGTAGTATGGTGGTCAACCACTGCTTGTTCCTTCTTCCAGTCAATAAAAACCGATATCTCGCCTTACGTTTAGGCCGGAACCAGCACAACCTCTGTCTCCGGTGCAAGCACCACCAGCACCTGTGCAATCACCACCACCGGCACCTGTGCAATCACCACCACCGGCATCTGTGCAATCACCACCACCGGCACCTGTGCAATCACCACCACCGGCACCTGTGCAATCACCACCACCGGCATCTGTGCAATCACCACCACCGGCACCTGTACAATCACCACCACCGGCACCTGTGCAATCACCACCACCGGCACCTGTACAATCACCACCACCACCGTCTCCTGTGCAATCACCACCACCGGCACCTGTGCAATCACCACCACCGGCACCTGTGCAATCACCACCACCGGCATCTGTGCAATCACCACCACCACCGTCTCCTGTGCAATCACCACCACCGGCACCTGTGCAATCACAGCCGGTGCTACGTAGATCGCAGTGACAGATTCGACCACCTGATAGACTTAACCTGTAAGAAACTTCGCCACATGGGGACTCTTTTTAAAACAAAGGGGGGAGTGAATGTGGTGAACTACATATACCTGTCTGGACACGTCCCCTGCTGACTGCTCTTGTGGCTCCTCCCACAGATCCCTGTATAAAGGCGATCGAGGCCTGAGCCCAGCCTCTCAGTCTCCAGGATGTAGTATGGTGGTCACTTACTGCTTGTTCCTTCTTCCAGTCAATAAAAGCCGATATCTCGCCTTACGTCTCAGAGTGAGTTATTGATGGTGCATAAGCAGTGTCAGTTGGAATTCAATCCAAACATGTGGAAAGCAATGCACATTAAGCGCTTATATTCTGCTGGGACATGCAGAGTAATTGGCAGGGACTTTAGGAGCTTTGATGTATAGAGTATAGGGACCTTAAGAGCTTCAATTTATACAGAGACCTTGGGGCTCAAGTCTATTGTGCCCTGATAATGAAAGTGCAAGTGGTTAAGGGAGAGAAAAAAGGCATTTGGTATGTTGCCTTTATAGGCCGAGACATGGAGTATAAGAGTTGAGGCTTCATGTTGCAGTTATATTTGCCATCAGTTTGGGAGTATGTGTACAGTTCTGGCCACCACACTGCAGAAAATATGTGGCAACAGAAGAGATTCACCAGTAGATTGGGCATAACAAACAATCTGCTGAAGGAATTGAGCAGGTTAAGCAACATCAGAGGGGAATGTGTAGGTTACGCTTCCTGGAACACAGGAGGCTGAGAGGTGACCTTACTGAGGCTTATTAAATTATGAAGGATACAGATAGCCAGAACCTTTATCCCAGGGCAGAAGAGTCAAGAACCAAACTAAGGCGAGAGGGAAGGCACTTAAAAGAGATCTGAGAGGTAAAGTTTTTCTCCCACACAGAGGATGGTGAGTATTTGTAATGAGCTACCAGAGGAGCAGGTTCAACAAAGATTAAAATGATCAAAAATCACTTGAATGGGTACTTCAATAGGAAAGAAGTAACGGGATACAGGCTTAGCACAAATAGATTTACATCACAGTCAGTATGGAAAAAATGGGCCCCAAGGGTTTGTTTCTGTGCTGTGTATTTCTGTGAAAGAGTTTATATTTGTATCTGATTGAGCTCTCTTTGCCTTTTGCTTCTTAAACATATGCTAACATCCAAGGTTGAAAGAACTTGCAGACACTTGGCTAATAGGCAGGCACAAAGACAATATTTCCAGTCACTGGAGAGACCAATAGCACAAACGTTGACAATAAATCTGTAATGCCAGCAAATATTTCAAATAAGGAAGGTCTGTTCCCTCACTGCAGCCCATTGTACTTGAGCTGACTCAAAAACGAACTTTCTTAACTCTGGTTTATAATTAAACTGAGCACTGTTTACAAGACAGAAGTGTTTATTTAAGCTTAAGCAGGTTAGATGCTTCTTTAAATACAGGAAGCAGAAACCTCATCAGTAGTTAACATTCACATATTCAAGGTCTATTGTGTTGCTTCATAAGGTGATGATAGCTCCTGAGTGACACTCATATCACTTCCTCTTGCCAGAGAGAGGCAAATGGAGCAAGTGTGGGGATTTACTTGAATCTGAGGATTCCCCTTGCAGCAGGCTGCCATTGACTAGTATTCATTGCTTTTTAGGCTTACATACCCCTACACATGAAAGGTAATACCCTCCCCTCAAATTTTCCTTTACGAGTTCTTTCCTTCTGGTTAATACTATGTCTTTCTGTTTTTAATACATCTATCATGAGAGAAAAAATGTATTTGATAATCCACCCCATCTATGCCTCTCAATCTTATATACTGTACTTCTGTCAAGACATCCTCAACCCCCAAAGTTTCAACAAATTCACTAAGTCTATCACCCCTACTGGGCCAGAGTCCTCTGTCCTGGGCCAGTCGTTCATGTTGTCCTCAGGTGTAGCCCAGCTTCTTGGTGTATCTTTCCTCTTCCAGGAATGAGGTCTTTGGAGCTTCTGCTGGTGTTTCTGTAGCATGGGGTTTTGATGGGGTGGATTGATAGCCTTTTGCCCGTACCTCCTCATTTCGTAGCCGGGCTTGGGACTACCCATGGCGGATCTCTTTGTAGGCATCCATTGCAAGTATTTTCTATGAACCAGAGATCCCAGCCATCAATTTGCTTGAGACCACTGGTAATATATGGGTAAATTCCTGCTAACGAGGCAGTGGTCACAATTCTTTCATTCTGCAGCAGTCCTCTGTGCCATTTGCATTTGGCTCAGTCCAACATGATAAAGAATGGCCATGGGCAAAGGGGTTTACCTCCTCAGGCATAGCTCATAACTGCATCCTGAGAGTCTCACATCCACGTACAGTTGGCCTGGTCACCTCACCATAAGGAACATCATGGCACACACAGCTAGCATTCTTTAAGTAACACCTTTAACCCTTTAACTCTTTAACTGTTTTGGAAGAGGACATGACATGAATATCCAGATGACAGTGTAGCTAGGATGTGGTAGGAATCTGGTTCATCTGCATTATTAGGCCATGTAAGGGACTAATCCAGAGGTTAGAATAATCAACTAAGAGTACAGAGGAAAAGAAGAAAAAGAGGAGATCCCCTCACTTCCCATTCTCCACTTGACAAAATAATTCCTGAATGATTCCAACAACCTTAACCACCCCTTTCCCTCATAGTTCCAAGCTCCCCATTTTATTATTTATATTTTATTTTTATTTAAATATACAGTAGAGCATGGCCCAACAAGCCCATGCTGCCCAATTACACTCATGTGACCAAATAGCCTTCCAACCCTGTAGTGTTCTCGCACAGGTGTAAAAGAACTCTGAACTAAATACCAAGCATAAATCAGTCAATGAAGCGGTCCCAGTAAGATTAACCGTTTACTGTTCACTCTTCCACATTAACGTATGGTGAAAACTGTTGATAAAACAATACAAAATATATACAGTATTTGTTTCCTTCTTGGCATCACATTTACATCATAAATACTTGCAAAAGTAAAACTACAACAACTATATTGCATTAAAGTGCAACATACAGTCAGAATCTACCTACGCGATCGACTGGCTTTAAATACACTTCAACACAAACTATCCGCAACTCTTTAAATAACAAAAAACATAAACTTAATCAACCGTCATTACTTTTAACAGAATCAGCATTAACATTTTTAATTCAACATATCAATTATCTCATGAACCTCTGGCATTGCTTCACTAATGTTTCTAGTGCGTAGAAAGAAAACTACTCTCAAGCTGATCTTGCACACATAAGCCCCCTCCTTCCCGTTTCTCCAAACCGATATTTCCCCACAGGACGCGGCGAAACCGGGTGTGATGTCATCACATGCCGCGATATATCACAGACAACGAATTTACTTTAAACAACCTTAACTTTAACTAGAAAATGATAACAAACAAATTACTAAAGTGAAAATATAATTAACTAAACAAATGCCTTAAAGGCAACACAAACCCTTTGGAAATTGAAGGACTCTGAGGAAACTACACAGTCATGAGGAGAACGTGCAAACTCTTTCCATATAGCCGCAGAATCGAACCTGGGTCACTGGTGCTGTAATAGTGTTACACTACCTGCTATGCTAATGTGTTTACATGATAATAAAACCAAACTTCAACCAAAAAATAACTAGGATGACTTGAAAGTGATAAGTGTTATTGCTGAAGAGGATGTTCTTAGGCTGCAGGATTATATTGATCATTTAGCCAAAAGGCAGAGGAATGGCAGATGGAATTTAATCCTGATAATGGCAAGGTGATGAATTTAGGGAGGACTAACAATGATAAAGTATCCAATGAATGGTTGGACCTTAAAGAGTAAAGGGGGATATAGGGACTTTGGTGTAGAAATACAGGGATCCCCAGTAGGCTAGCAGGTACTGAAGATGGCATGTGAGAAGCTTGCTTCCATTAGCCAGGTAGCATAGATATAAAAGTCGGGAGGTTATGGTCCAACTTTATAAAACATGGATTGGGCGGAAGCACTCCCTTGAGTTTTATCAGCACACTATAGGAATGATGTGATTGCACTGAGAGGATGCAAAGGACCTTCATCAGGATGTTCTGCCTGAGATAGAGACCTTCACCAAAAGAGGGAAATTGAATAGGTTCTTTTCCTTGGAGCAGATACAGTTGTAGTTTTAAGCCTTCTATCAAAAGGTTATTTTTTTTTTAATCAACTAAGATAAACTAATTAACCTGACACAGTCTTTTAGTAATTATCCTTGTCTCCTGATTCTTTTCATCTCTTCTCCTTCCAGTGGATGCTTATGTAGTCCTTACCCAGTGTGTCAGAGTCCAAACTGACTTTATTAAGAACTCGGATCCTCTCCGACAGTCACAATGGAAATATGTTTAAGAGACTCAAGCTGCCTTTGAGGATCATCAGCCTCTTAATATATTCATACTCATTTGTTGAGTCCATCCAATCAATTGTACAAGAGATACTGTCATCATGCGGGAATGTTCTGAGAACTTGAAAGCATTCAAAAGCAATAATTAAATGTTGCTTTTAATTATTAATATAAAATCTGCAAACTAAAATATAGTAGATTTTATTTTTGTGCTAACACTGCAATAAAATTCACAGTGGGAGGAAAGAACAAGTTACACTAAAATTATGAATATTAAAAATGGTTAAAAATAAGTGAATATTCTATGCAAATTATTTAAAGAATATTTGTTTCCCTGATGAAACTTTCACTGCCATCTCCCTGGGAATATCTCCCTCATATCCGAAAACTCAATTCGGACTTCCTCAGCTCTGGTTGTAACATAAACCATGAGAACGACAGCCCACTATTGGCAATAGAATTATAATTATCAGAGTACTCTTGGTAACACTATTTTGATTCACTTCTGAGGCTCTAGTCTCATCTCTATTCGCAAAGAGCCCCATCTAGAGGTCCAAAAGAAATTTGCAATTTAATAAAACATGAATGAAATTCTCCAGTTTGGAATATATTACCGTCTTGTTTAACAACACGAAGAAGCTTTTTTTTCTGACAAGCTAGCAATTATGTGGTACTAAAAAGATATAAGGAGTTATCAACTAAAATCTTGCACATCAGCAATTCACACAAGTTAATTTTCACCTTTTATCCCTTTTGTTAATTTACTTCAACAATGATTTCCTCTCAGTCCTTTAAATGAAGTCGGACAAGACTTTGGTGTGAGAACATTTCAAACCATTGAGAATAATGGGATTTGTGAGTTTCTGTGAGGGGCACAGAGGGCTATGGTCCAGGTGCAAATTGATTAGACAAGGCAGAATAATAGTTCGGCAGGGACTAGCTGGGCTGAAAGGACTGTTTCTGTGATGTAGTGCTCTATCACTATGACTGCTGATTGTCATTCAACCATATATACAGATGTACACACACACATATGTATACCACCGAATGAAACAATGTTCCTCCAGACCAAGGTGCACAACACAGTACATAACATTTACACACAACACATAGGTAATATTACCACAAAATAAATTAACAAACAATAAGATGCATATGTCATGGAATTTGTTGACTTTGTGGCAGCAGTGGAATTCAAAATATAATAATAAAGAAAAAATTGTGAATTTAAATATATATTAAAGTAGCTGAATAAGTATTTTGAAAGTAGAAATAAAAAAAGTAGTGAGGTAGTGAGGGTTCAATGTCCATCAAGATATTGGATGGCAGAAAGGGAAGAAGCTGTTCTTGAATCATTGAGTGTGTGCCTCCTTCCTGAGGACAAAGCATGCTGCCTTTGGTGGGTGATTGATGCTGCCTTTTTGAGGCACCACTCCTTGAAGATGTTCTGCATACTATGGAGGTTAGTGCTCATGTTGAAACAGGCTCATTTTACAGCTCTCTGAAGCTTGCAGCTTACTTCGATCCTGTACACTCACCACCCTCCCCCCCCCCCCCATACCAGTCCATAATGCAGCCAGTTAGAAAGCTGTCCCTGAAACATCTGTAGAAATTTCTTGATTGTTTTTGGAGTCACACCATGTCTCCTCAAATGCCTAATGAACTATAGGCGCTGTTGTGCCTTCTTTATAGCTACATCTATACGTTGGGTCTATAATAGATCCTCAAAGGTATTGACATCCAGGAATTTGAAGTTGCTCACTCTTTCCACTTTTGATCCCTTCCATGGGTATCCATAGAATTTATATAAATCTTACATCCATCCCATGTGAGTGAGTAAAAATCTTTGCATTATGAGTCCATTGAAATGTACATACATATGAATTTAGAAGTCTAATGGCTTGTAGAAAGAAGCTATCCCATAGCCTGTTGGCCCTGGCTTTCATGCTGCAGCATCATTTGCCAGACAGAAGAAGCTGAAACAGTTTATGGTTGGGGTGACTGATGTCCCCAATGATCTTCCAGGCCTTCTTTCTGCAACTACTGCTGTAAATGTCCTCAGTGGAGGGAGGTTCATATCCACAGATGTGCTGGGCTGTCCGTACCTCTCTCTGCAGAGCCCTGGGATCAAGGTTGATGCAAGTTCTCATACCAGGTGGTGATACAGCCAGTTAGTTTGCTCTCAATGGTACCCCTATAGAAAGTCTTAAGGATTCGGGGGTCCATGCTGAACTTTTCCAGTCGTCTGAGGTTGAAGAGATGCTGTTGCACATTTTTTGCCACAAAGCTGGTGTGTACAGTCCAGGTGAGATCATCGGTGATGTGTATACCGAGGAGCTTGAAACTGTTCACTCTCTCAACTGCAGACCCATTGATGTTGATCAGGTGGAGCCTGTCTCCATTCCTCCTGTAATCCACAATCAGCTCCAATCAGCTCTATTGTTTTTTGGATATTGAGGGAGAGGTTGTTATCCTGGCAGCACTGTGTCAGGGGGTCAACCCCTCCTCTGTAAGCTGTCTCATTACTGCTTGAAATAAGGGCGATCACAGTCATGTCATCTGACAATTTGATCAGCAGATTGGAGCTGTGTGTGGCAGTACAGTTGTGGGTGTAAATGGAGTAGAGAAGGGGACACAGAACACAACACTGGGGGCACCTGTGTTGACGGTCAGAGGTGCACTGGTGTTACCAGCTGTCGGCGATCCGACAGGAAGTTTAGGATCCAGCTGCACAAGGTGGAGTGCAGGCTGAGGTCCCTGAGTTTCCTGTCTAGAGAGAATTATGGTGTTGAATGTTGAACTATAGTTCAGGAACAGCATTCTAACATATGCATCCCTCTTCACCAGGTGAGTGAGGACGGTGTGTAGTGCTGTGTCTTTGGTATTATTGTATACTGGTTCTGTCGGTAGGTAAATTGTAGGGGGTCCAGCGTGGGTGGTAGCATGCTGCAGATGTGGTCTTTAACCAGCCTCTCAAAGCATTTGCTTATAATTGAAGTGAGTGTGACAGGGTGCCAATCGCTCAGGCATGCTACCTTGGTTTTCTTAGGTACAGGGACAATGATGGACAATTTGAAACAGCAGGGCACTACACACTGGGAGAGGGAGAGATTAAACACACCTGCCAGCTGTTCAGCACACACTTTGAGGATGCGCCCTGAGATGCCGTCCAGCCCTGCTGCCTTGCAGCTGTTGAATGCTGGAATGTTCTACGTAGCTCAGTCTCAGAGATGGTCAAGGTGCAGGTCTTGTCAGCGGCTCTCCTCGGGGGTTCATTCCTATCAACCTCGACTGGAGTGTAAAAAACATATAGCTTGTCCGGGAGTGAGGTGGTAATGTCGACTGTACTGCTGCATTTCCTCTTGAAGTCCATGACGGTGTGCAGTCCTTGCCATACGCTACATGTGTCACTGTCGCAGAGTTGTGACTGGATTTTGTCCGTGTAGGCATTTTGCCACCTTGATGGCTCTACATAAATCATAGTGGCATCTCTCAAGCTCCTGTTGGTCTTCGGAGGCAAAGGTTTTAACCCTTGCGCTGAGAACCACGCTCACTGAACTACTTATCCAAGGCTTCTTATTTGTGTAACTCAGACCAATTTTTGGGGAACAATGTCTTCAGCACGCTTCCAAGTGAAGCTTGTGATTTACCTCCATGTATTTGGAGATGTTCTCAGCTCGAAATATCTCCCAGGTGATGCTATTAAAGCAGTATTGTAACATTGCGCCTGATTGGCTGGACCACCAGTGGATAGTTTTCACTATGGACACTTCCTGCTACTATTTCTGCCTGCAGGTGGGCAGGAGCAAGATGGAGGAATGGTCAAACTTTCCAAACGGAGGATGGAGAAGTGCTCTGTAGTCATTGTGGAAGGGAGAGTAGCGATGGTTGAGTATGCTTCCTCCCCATGTTCTTACCTTGATGTGTTGGCAGAACTTCAGATAAACTCTGGTCAATGATGCTTGGTTAAAGTCTCCAGTGATGATGAAAGCAGCCTCCGGGTGTCTGATTTCATGGAAAATTTTTGGTTTTGCAAAGTTCATTAAGAGCCAGGTTAGAATCGGCCTGTGGTGGGATATACACAGCTGTAATAATCACAGACGTGAATTCTCTAGGCAGCCAGAAAGGTCAACATAGAGATACTTCAGATCCAGGGAGAAAAACGATTTGAGGGTGTGCACGCTACCTGTGTCACACCAAGCATAGTTCACCATGAAACATACTCACCCGCCTTTACTCTTCTCAGAGAGGTCTTTAGACCTGCCCACTTGGAGCACACAATGGGTTCAATGGCTTGGTTTGGTCTTTCCCCCAACAACCAGGTTTACGGAAAGCGTAAGATGTTACAGTGATTTGTTTCTCATTGGTAGGATATTCTGGCTCTTAGCTCACACAGCTTGCTGTCCACAGACTACACATTGGCCAGGAGTATGCTAGGGAGTGGCAGCAAATTTGCACGCCGTCTTAACCTAACCAAGAAGCTGGCTCTTTGTCCTCACCTCCGATGACGCCTCCTCAGTAATGCCTGTGTGGTGAATGAACCTCCCATGGTTCGTGCAAGCAGGGGGTCCTAGTGGAAGAAAGGCGGCATGTTATGATTGAATGCCATCTTTCTGATGTTCAAAAGAGTCAATCGATCATACCTGATGTGACTTTCAGCTTCCTGTAAGAAAAGTGCAGAAAGAAGTAGAGAGGTAAGCAGAAATTTGCCAATTTGGAGTGCACAACACGGCTTCCAGACATGGCACCATCTTTTGTCCATAGTCATCTATTTGGACTTCTGTGTGTTCCAAGGTTCACCATCAATTTTTTGGTCTTACAGACATTGAGTGCAAGGTTGTTGCTACTGTTATGTCTGCAGCCCCCTCCTTTGTGAGAATCGCAAGAGCACCAGTTGGGGGGAGGGTCAGTAGAAAGGGAGGGTCAGTTGGAGAGTGAGGAAATGGGAGAGAGACGTGCCGGATGCCTCATTCCCCGGTGATGCAAATTAACGCAACATTGACCATTGTCTCCTGGAGACCACGTTTGTGGATTGGGGACTATGCTACGTGCAAGCCCTCGGGCAAAGTGGGCTGGTTGAGAGAGAGATTGCATCATCCCAACCTGATTGACATCTGAATCCCCGTGAGGAGGTATAAAAGAACAACCCCTGTAGACGCACCAGAAGAAACGCTAATGATCCCGTAGTAGCAGGAAGCCATTTGAAGGAAGCCACGTGCGTTCGGTTCCCCTTTGCTTGGGAGCCGGTTGCAGGTACCACAGAACTGATGTTCTTGAACTAACAACGGGGAGCCAACTTTCCCGATTCAACGGATTTGCTTCATAAAAGACCCGGGCAAGTTTCTTTTCTCACAAATCTCTCTCTCTCTCCAACAAGTGAAAACCCAGCGGTCCCCAAAGGCTGAAGCCTGCAGGAACTGAGTGACGTTTATATTTCCATCGGACAATATATTATCCCCTAGACAAACAATCGAGCTGTTTCTTATTGATGGTAATTATTAGACCCGCGCTTTTAGATTGAGTAGTGATGACGTATATTATCTGAATGTTTGTATTAATCTTATTTTTGTGCCCCTTTATAAATAAAGACTTTAAAAATAGTACCATCAGACTTCAACAGACCTCTCTATCTTTGCTGGTAAGTGACCCAGTTATGGGGTACGTAACACTAAAAAGCCACTCAACCAGCTGACATATCTCACTCCTATATGCCTTCTGGTCACCATCTAAAATTCTGCCAAGAGTGGTTGTATTGCCAGCAGATTTATAGATAGTATTTGTGCTGTGTCTAGCCACACAGTCATGAGTGAAGACATAGTCGAATAGTGGGCTAAGCACACTTTCCTGAGGTGCGCCAGTGTTGATTGTCAGTGAGCTGGAGGTGTTGTTTCTGACCTACACAGGTTGTGGTCTACCAGTTACGAAGTCGAAAATCCAGTTGCAGAGGGCTGTACAGAGGCCCAGATTCTGGAGCTTTTCAATCAGAACTGTAGGAATGAGTATGTTCAACGTTTAGCTGCAGTCAATAAACAGCATCCTGACAAAGAAACATAGACAACCTGCAGCACGGTACAGGCCCTTCAGCCCACAAACCTGTGCCGAACATGTCCCTACCTTAGAAATGACTAGGGTTATCCATAGCCCTCTATTTTACTAAGCTCCACGTACCTATCTAAAAGTCTCTGAAAAGATCCTATCATATCCACCTCCACTACTATTGCCGGCAGCCCATTCCATGCACTCATCACTCTCTGAGTAAAAAACTTAACCCTGACATCTCCTCTGTGCCTACTCCCCAGCACCTTAAACCTGTGTCCTCTTGTGGCAACAATTTCAGCCCTGGGAAAAAGCCTCTGATTATCCACACGATCAATGCCTCTCATCATCTTATGCACCCCTATCAGGTCACCCCTCATCCTCTGTCGCTCCAAAGAGAAAAGGCCGAGTTCACTCAACCTATTCTCATAAGGCATGCTCCGCAATCCAGGTAACATCCTTGTAAATCTCCTCTGCATCCTTTCCACATCCTTCCTGTAGTGAGGTGATCAGAACTGAGCACAGTATTCCAAGTGGCTTCTGACCAGGGTCCTATATAGCTGCAACATTACCTCTCGGCTCCTAAATTCAAGTCCACAATTGATGAAGGCCAATACACCGTATACCTTTGTATATTTATATTGTCCAGGTGAGCCAAAGCTGCATTAAGAGCCAATGAGATCACATCCACCAAAGACCTATTCTGATGATAGGTAAGTTGTAGTGGGTCCAGGTCCTTGCTGAGCCAGGAGTTACTTCTAGCCATAACCAATCTCTCAAAGCACTCCTCCACCATAGATGTGAGTGCCACTGGACAATAGTCATTAAGGCAGCTCACCCTGCTCGCTTTGGATTCTAGTATAATTGTTGCCATTTTGAGGCAGGTGGTGTTACGCCTGTGCCCCAACTCGAAGGGTACAAAGTAGCCCCCTCCTTTTTGAGAATCGCAAGATCGCTATTAATTCAGGTCAGGTGACCCAGGAAATGAGAGAAAGATATGCAGAATCCACAAAGGGGTTTAGAATGTCCTGGCCCCTCAGCGATACAAAGCCACGGGAAACGGCCATTGTCTCTTGGAGATGGAATTGTGTATTGAGTACTGTACTTCATGGAAGCCCTCAGGGAATGAGCAACGTGGGCTGGTTGGGGGATGGCATCATTCCAACCTGATTGACATCTGAGACCCCATGAGTAAGGATAAAAGAAGGTCTGGCAAACCACCCCTTTAGACGCACCCGGAGAAACGCTAGAAATCCCGTGACGGCGTTTAATAGTGACAGCCGGTGGGGCTCGCGTGCGTCCTTTTCCTTGGCCTAGGAATTGGAGGGCGTCCATGGAACGGCTTAGCTAAAGGACCGAACACAAAAAACGGAACTCTCGAAGGATCGACATCATAAAAAGGAAAAGCTGGCAAGTTTAAACATCTGTCTCTCTTGACTCCAACCAAAGGCTGCAGCCTGAATGAGATAACGACTTTTATATTTCCATCGGACAATACATTATCCCCTAGACAACGATAGAGCTTATTTCTTATTGATTATTATCATACCTGCACTGTTAGAGTTAGTATTGATGACGTATATTATCTGTATGTTTGCATTGATATTATTTTTGTGTATTTTTACCAATAAATACTGTTAAAAATAGTACCATCAGACTTCAACAGACCTCTCTATCTTTGCTGGTAAGTGACCCAGTTACGGGGTACGTAACAGTGGGAACTTACGACTGTAGCAAGGAGAGATTGAAAATATCTTTGAACATCCCACTAGTTGGTTGGCACAGGTTTTCAGAGCCCAACCAGGTACTCCATTGGTGTTTGTCACCTTGCAAGCATTCACCCTCTTGAAAGACAGCTTTTTTCCCCCCAGTAATTGAGTGATTATGGAAGTTGACTTCAGGATGGGAAAGCAATAGATGGAAGCCAGATATACTAAGGGTCATATGGTTCAATTCAATGTTTTAGAGTTTTACTGGACTTTTTCAAAGTTCCTCTTCTAAAATAGCTGCTAAGATTGTTTTCCATACCTTTCACTACCAAGTGTATGTTTTTATTCCAATATTACTTTGAATATGAATTCTATTTCCTTGAATTTCTACCTATTTCAAAAACCTTTGTAGTGAGGCAGATGGCGAGGACAACACCCAATAGAGCTGCTGCAACATAGCCCTAATGAGGTGGCTTTAATCCTGACCTTTGGTATATCTGTGTGGAGTTTCCTTGTCATCATTGGATTTCCTCCAAATGATTCAATATCAAAATAATCAGCTATGCACTGGTTGCTAGATTAATTGGCCATGTAAATTGTGTGATGGTATTGGGTTCCCTGTCTGCAATGCCCTAATTCAAAAGAAGAATTTAAGCCTTATCCAATATAGGGATCAATGGGTACCCTCACTCTAGTGACTTTACACTGTCTCCCACTTGCTCTTCAAGGACTTGCTAATTTCCCTGTCTAGTCTCTGCACTGAAGTGTAGCTTGAATGATGGATCCAACTCACGAAATGGTTCAAAAAACAATTATTTTATTGTTAATAACAAACTTTTAAATTTAGACAAGTACAGTAGTTCTTAACACAAAGTTATAACAGATTTCCAAATTACAAAAGGTTTGCAAACTACAAAGGATTTTCCAAACAGAAGTACAATTCCTATGAATTAGAAGATCATACTAACATGCTACAGATGAACCTGTCATCCATTACAGAAACTGAAGTTTATGGAATTAATTCTAGTTTTATTGTTTCCGCAACCTCCTCTTTCTGTCGTTATCCTTGTCAGTACTTGTGATATACAAGTTTCTACTAAATGAAATGATCTGCATATGATGTTTTCCATATACCGTTACTGGGACAAAGTAACTCACACAGGTGGTCTTCAAAGCTTATGGCACAGAGATCCCAAACATCCACAATTAATGCAGAGACAGCTGACCCTCTGAGAGTCCAAGTAGCTGAACTTGTCATCATGCTTGATGTGACATAACTTCATTTAGCTAATGTAGACAAGAAGTCTCTTGGTCACCACACTTTGCAAAGCAGACCTCTGAGCAGGCAGCCTCTTGCTGTGGGCTATTCTCTAACAGGGTCTGTAAAGCTGTGCATCCAACTTCAACCTGATTGCTAATTACAGTTTACATTAAGTTTACATTACAACAAAAAGCTAAGCAAAAAATATTTATTACATGTTTATCAATAACAACTCTGAATCTTTGGATAGGCCTAACCACTGTCCAGCGAAAGTTCAGCAGTTATCACAACCTGGTTCACCTCATGCCCTTGTATAAGCCCAAAGTATAGCAACAGCTAGTTACTGCAAAGACAGTAAAGAAATGGTGTCCAGAGGCCTTGAAGGTCTGCTTTGAGGTTACTGACTTGAATGTGCTTTGTGAACCATTTGGGGAGGACATTAATGAACTTACTGATTGCATCACTGACTACATCAACTTCTGTGTGGACGCTTTAGTACTGTTACATCCCCATGACACGTGACAGTGAAATTGTGTCTAAAATCAATGATGTGGATTACGTGATAAAAATTCCAGATCATAGAAGGTCAACACAACTTTGGAATATAAATATGATAAAACCATATTTTGGGAAACAATCTGATACTGTGACTTTTGTGGTTAGTGAGAATGAGTTTGATTTAACAAGGAACATGATAGATGATTCATCTGAATTTCATTCTAAACCCAACATTGTTTCTGTTAGGTTACCAAATTCAACCATTCTGGAAAATATTGATGAGAAATTAGCACATTTACAGCTTGAGCAGAAACAGCAGATGAAGGAATTAATTTTTAAATATAAGGATTTGTTTCGAGAAGGACTACTATAGCTTCACATGATGTAGATGTTGGAGATGCCAAACCTATTAAACAACACCCCTTATAGGATGAACATAGAAAAATGTGAACATGCTGAGAAAGAAATTATATATAAGAGAATAATATCATTAGACATTCTAACTCGAATTGGAGTTCACCCTGTGTTATGGTGCCAAAACAAGATGGTAGTATTAGGTTTTGTACGGACTATAGGAAGGTGAATGCTGTAACGAAATCATATGCGTATCCAATTCCTAGAGTAGATGATTGTGTAGATAAAGTTGGAAAAGCAAAGTTCCTTACAAAGATTGATTTATTGAAAGGGTATTGGTGTGTTCCATTAACGGACAGAGGTAGAGAGATTTCTGCATTTGTAACTCCATCTGGGTTATATGAGTATAATGTTCTTCCATTTGGGATGAAGAATGCCCCAGGTACTTTCCAGGGGATGATTAACTTTGTGATTCAGGGATTGAAAGATACTGATGCTTATATTGATGATTTAGTGACAGGAAATGATTCTTGGGAAGCACACATTATTGGGGTGGAGAATTTGTTTGAAAGGCTTTCAAAAGCTAACTTAACTATTAATTTAGCTAAGAGTGAATTTGGACATGCCACTGTGACTTACCTTGGTTATGTTGTGGGTCAAGGTAAGGTAGCTCCTGTTCAGGCAAAAGTTTGGGCAATTTTAGAGATTCCCACTCCAACGGGGAAAAAAACTATCAGAAGATACTTGGGAATGGTAGGATATTATCAAAAATTTTGTAAATATTTTGCTAATGTTGCCCTTCCATTAACTAACCTTTTGCAGAAGAATGTGAAGTTTGTGTGGACAGTGCCTTGTCAAGAAGCATTTGAAAAATTGAAAACAATGATATGTCAACAACCTGTGCTTAAGGCACCTGACTTTGAAAAACCTTTTTCATTGGCTGTGGATGCTAGTGATGAGGCTGCAGGAGCATTATTAATGCAAAGGAATGAGAGTGATGAGGTTGATCATCCAGTAGCTTACTTTTCTAAGAATTTTAATAAGCATCAAAGAAACTATTTGACAATAGAGAAGGAATTGTTATCTATTGTTTTAGCTTTAGAATATTTTGAGGTATATGTTGGTACAACTTAAAAATCACTTATTGTTTACACTGATCATAATCCGTTAGTTTTTCTGAGTAAGATGAAAAACAAAAACAGAAGATTATTAAATTGGAGTTTGATGTTACAAGAGTACAATATTGTGATAACTCATACTAAAGGTTAAGATAATGTGGTTGCTGATTGTCTATCTCGATGTTGAATGTACAATGTATTTTTTTTGATGGAGTGTTTTTTTTACAATTGTAACACTCCTACTGTATTGTAAGATGTTATATGATGATATTGTATTGTATATTATGTATGTTATAAAATTTATATATTTGTTTTTCTTGTAAATAATTGTTAAAATTTTTGTTCTTGACAGACAATTTTTTTTTGGAGGGAGGTGTTACGTACCCTTGTCACATGACTGGGGTTGAAGTTATACTGGACTTGAGGTAATGGTCTTGTGATGGTGGAGTGATGTCATTTTCCCACCAGTAGAGGTCATGTGACAGGTTTTTTTTACAGGGTATAAAAGGAGGACCCCTCCCTGTGAGGAGGGGCAGTTCGTGGCTGGATTTGCCATGTTGGCTTCATGCCACTGCGTGATTTAATGTTATGATGCAGTTTAGTTGAAAGATGAAGTTTTAGCTAATGCCTAAAGTTTAAAAAGACATTGCCAGCAGTTTCTTTACAATACTGCTGGTTGAGAATCAGTGGAGAGTGAAGATCGGAGTTCAGGAATTAGAAGATCGAGGAGAATCGATTTCGATGGTGAAACAGGTTTGACCTTGTTTGATCCTTATTCGGAAGGAATTTGTTGACTGTTCTCGTGTTAATCCCTGTGAAATAGCAGAAAGGATTGAGCACAGCGTTGTAAAGGAAAGATCAGTGCCTTTAAGCCATTTTGTTACGTAAATTCTTCGTGGGAAAAGTTTGATTTGGAAACCGAAGCAACACGACATGAAAGAGAATTTAAATAATCTGAAAAAATCTCTCCCTTAAATGGACTGTGAGCATTTTGAACTTTTGCAAAATTACTTTGAAGAACTGTTTTGGCAATGTTGCTTTAAGAACTGTTTAAGCTTCATTGCTTTAAGAACTGTTTAAGCTGCTGCACAGCAGCTGATTTCCAGTTACGTTAATGATTTGTTTACTTTTGGGGGGTTTGTTTTCAGTGTTTAATAAACGTGTTGTTGGTTATAAAAACCCGTGCCTAACTCATATATTTATTGTTGCTTGAATCCGTAACAGTACCATCAAGGACTGTTTGCTGCTTCCCCAAGAACAAACGATGGGTCACCAGTGATCTGAAGGCTCTTCGCAACCACACAAAGAGAGCCCTCAGATCAGGAGACAGGGAGGAATTGAAGCATGTGCAGAGGGAACTAAAGGAGAAGATCCAGGTGGCAAAAGAGGAATACAGGAGAGAGCTGGAGAACATGCTTGGGTAGAATAGTACATGGGAGGTGTGGAGAGGCATGAAGAACATCATTGGCTTCAATCAGCCTAGCTGTACAGCCTTGGAATGCAGCCATGAATGGGCTAATGAGTTAAACCAATTCCCTCAGCACCCCTCCCCTCAGCACACCAGCCCTGGTGCCAAGGCACTCAATGCTTCCTTGGCACCAACACCTCCCTTTCTCTCCTCCCCCTCCAGTTCAACACATGGACAAACAACTGGGCTGCCACTGTCTACACTCCCTCCTTCCCCTGCACCTACAATCCACACCTCCACATATCAATTGCTATTGTCATGATCTACACCTCCCCCAGTCCCCACTTTCCACCTACTCCTCAGTCACCGTGGATTCACCTTCCTACTGAGCAGTTGAGAAGGAGTCCGGGGAAATTCAGACATTACAAAGCATTGCGACTGGATGGTGTGAACCACAAGGTCCTGAAGAAGTGTGCTGAGCAGCTGAGTGGAATTCTCCAGTGCATTTTCAATCTGAAACTCAGCCTGGAAAGGGTCCGGATTATGTGGAAAACATCATGTCTGGTCCCAGAAGGGCTGACTGAAAGTCTTGAATGACTACTGTCCAGTTGCCTACATCTCACACATTCGACTCCTGATGGCCTTAGCTACGTGGAGAGATGAAGATGATAGTTACATATGAGGGCTGGATCCAAGATGCCCCTTTTCGGGACCCAGCACCATTCCTCGCACATTAGGTAGCAGGGGAAAGTTGGCAGACCTTTTCTCAGAATCTTCTCCATAGATTCTCTAGAGTCGTTAGTTGAAATAGAGACCATATCAGAGTCTAAACCCACATCCATATCCTCAGACAATGGCAACCAGGCCCTTGATGCACCATCAATAACTCACACTGAGACGTAAGGCAAGATATCGGCTTTTATTGACTGGAAGAAGGAACCAGGAGTGAGTGTCCATCATACTATGTCCTGGAGACTGAGGCCGAGCGTCAGGCCTCAGATCGCCTTTATACAGGGGCCTGTGGGAGGAGCCACAGGAGCAGTCAGCAGGGGGCGTGTCCTGACAGTCACATAGTTCACCACATTCACCCCCCCTTCGTTTGAAAGAGTCCCATGTGGCGAAGTTTCTTACAAGTCAAGTCTATCAGGTGGTCGAATCTGTCGCTGCGATCTACGTAGCACCGGCTGTGATCGCATGGATGCCGGCGACATTGGTGATTGCACAGGGGACGGAGGTTGCGCTTGTTCCTGCCCACTAGGCGCCAGTGACCCCTCACGCATGTGCGAGGCGCCTGGTATAAATGCATACGAAACGCCCGGTATACAAGTGTCGTGAGGAGTCTGTGTAGGGCCTGGTGAGTACGGTGTCACCTCTGGTGCAGGGTTCATAGTTACCGGAGAGCCTTCAGGGTAGTGGTCTGCTGCACCTGCGGGTGCCAGGTCGCGGATGGAGACCGTGTCCTCCCGCCCATCAGGTAAGACCACGTAAGCATACTGGGGGTTCGCATGTAGAAGGTGAACCCTCTCTACCAGCAGGGAGTATTTATTGCTCCTCACATGTTTCCGGAGCAGCACTGGCCCTGGGGACGTCAACCAAACTGGTAGGGTGGTCCCAGTGACAGACTTCCTGGGAAAAGAGAATAGGCGTTCATGAGGGGTGGCATTGGTGGACGTACATAACAGAGAGCGGATAGAGTGCAGTGCCTCAGGGAGGACCTCCTGCCATTGAGAGACCGGCAACCCTTTTGTCTTAAGGGCTAAAAGTGTGGCCTTCCACACTGTGGCATTCTCCCGCTCCACCTGGCCATTACCCCGGGGATTATAACTCGTGGTCCGACTGGTAGCAATGCCCCTAGCTAGCAAGTACTGGCGCAGCTCCTCACTCATAAAGGAGGACCCTCTATCGCTGTGGATATAGCAGGGATACCCGAACAGAGTGAAGAGGTGGCGCAGGGCTTTTATGACGGACGTGGCAGTGGTGTCGGGGCAGGGGATGGCAAAGGGGAACCGTGAGTACTCGTCGATAACACTGAGAAAATAGACATTGCGGTCAGTGGAGGGAAGGGGGCCCTTAAAGTCAACACTCAGTCGTTCAAAAGGGCAGGTGGCCTTGACAAGTTGTACCGTGTCAGGACGGTAGAAGTGCGGTTTGCAATCAGCGCAAATTTGGCAGTCCCTGGTCATCGTCCTGATGTCCTCCAGGGAGTATGGCAGGTTCCGAGCTTTCACAAAATGGTAAAATCGGGTGACCCCCGGATGGCAAAGTTGTGCATGAAGGGTGTACAGCTGGTCGAGCTGTGTGCTAGCACATGTTCCCCGGGATAGGGCATCAGGGGGCTCATTGAGTCTGCAGGCCGGTACAGGATATCATAGGTGTAGGTGGAGAGTTCTATTCTCCACCGCAAAATCTTATCATTTTTGATTTTGCCCCGCTGTTGGTTGCTGAACAGGAACGCAACCGAGCGCTGGTCGGTCAGCAAGGTGAACCTTTTGCCAGCAAGATAGTGCCTCCAGTGCCTAACAGCCTCCACTATGGCCTGGGCTTCTTTCTCCACCGTGGAGTGCCGAATTTCGGAGCCTTGGAGGGTGCGAGAAAAGAATGCTACTGGTCTGCCTTCCTGATTGAGGGTAGGAGCCAGAGCAAAATCGGAGGCATCACACTCCACTTGGAAGGGAGCAGTCTCGTCCACGGCATGCATCGTAGCTTTGGCAATGTCCTCTTTAATGCAGCTGGAGGCCGCGCAGGCCTCAGCAGAGAGGGGAAAAGTGGTAGACTTGACCAGGGGGTGTGCCTTGTCTGCGTAACGGGGGGCCCATTGGGCGTAATAGGAAAAAAAACCCAGGCACCGTCTGAGGGCTTTGAGAGTGGTGGGAAGAGGGAGTTCTAACAGGGGGCGCATACGTTCGGGATCAGGGCCAATGACCCCGTTTTCCACAACATACCCAAGTATAGCTAGGCGGGTGGTTCCAAACACACACTTGTCCCTGTTATAAGTAAGGTTCAGAGCTGCGGCCACTTGGAGAAATCGTTGGAAGTTGGCGTCGTGATCTGGCCTGTCGTGACCACAGATGGTGATGTTATCCAGATAGGGAAATGTGGCCTGCAGTTGGTACTGGTCCACCATCCGGTCCATTTCCCTCTGGAAGACAGAGACACCATTCGTGACACCAAAAGGGACGCGCAGGAAGTGATAGAGCCTGCCGCCCGCCTCGAAGGTGGTGTAGGGGCGGTCCTCTGGGCAGATGGGGAGCTGGTGATAAGCGGATTTCAGATCTATGGTCGAGTATACCTTGTACTGAGCAATCTGGTTGACCATATCCGTGATGCGGGGTAGGGGGTACGCGTCAAGCTGTGTAAACCTATTGATGGTTTGACTATAGTCCACCACCATCCTATTTTTCTGCCCAGTCCGAACAACAACCACCTGGGCCCTCCAAGGGCTTGAGCTTGGCTCAATGATCCCCTCCCTGAGCAGCCGCTGCACCTCCGACTGAATGAAGGCCCTGTCCCCCGCGCTGTACCTCCTGCTTTTAGTTGCCACAGGCTTACAGTCAGGGGTCAGGTTGGCGAACAGCGGTGGGGAAGGGACCTTGAGAGTGGAGAGGCTGCAAGTGGTGTCGGTAGCGCAGCTGTCGGCCTGGTTCTGGATGGGATGTGTGTGCCCGTGTGTGTGTGTGGTCAGTAGTGGGGTATGTGAAGAAGTCCCACCAAACTGAGGATTCCTGACAGTGAGTGGTGGGAGGGGCCCGTCGTATACCATAGTCACACTTTCGAGATGGCTCTGGAAGTCCAGCCCCAATAGCACAGGTGCGCACAGATTAGGCATGACCAGTAGTGTAAAGTTCCGATATTCTGTGCCTTGCACCACCAATGTCACTACACAACCCGCCCGGATGTCTGTGGACTGTGACCCAGAAGCCAAATGGAACCTCCGACTTACCGGCCGCGTTGCGAGTCCGCAGCGTTGCACTGTGTCCGGGTGAATAAAACTCCCAGTGCTGCCCGTGTCAAACAGGCATCTAGTCCTGTGCCCCTCCACCCGGATGTCCATCATGGACCTTGCAAGCTGGTCTGGGGTGCTTTGGTCGAGAGTTACAGTGGCCAGAGTTGAATCGCCATCGGGGTACCCGGTAAGCATCGGAGGGCCGGGGGCGGGGCATGGTGACGTTGACAAAGATGGCCGCTCACATCCGGGGTACCCGGTCAGCATCCGAGGGTTGGGGGCGGGGCGTGCTGACGTCGACAAGGATGGCCGCTCACATCCGGGGTACCCGGTAAGCATCGGAGGGTCGGGGGCGGGGCGTGCTGACGCCGACAAAGATGGCCGCTCACTTCCGGGCATGCAAGATGGCGGCCCCCACGTTTCTCCCACAGCGCTGCACTCCGCTCGAGGTTGAGACTTACAGACCTTGGCGAAGTGGCCCCGCTTTCCGCAGCTGGAGCAGGTCGCTTCTCGCGCTGGACAGCGTTGTCGAGGGTGTTTTTTATGGCCGCAGAAATAACACACGGGCTTCTGACGGGCCACAGCCATGGTCTGGGTCGGGGAGCTCGTGGAATCGCGACTGGCAGCGGCGTTGGCGAATTTGCTCCTGGGAGCCGGCGGTGGCGGGGTCTGAGGTGTCCACGGAACCGGCAGGGAATCGCGCAACTGGACAGCATCAGCATTATGCAAAGCAGCTTCTAGAGCGTTGTCCGTCTCTATCGCCGAGCGTAAGGTAAGGTCGGCATTTTCCAGCAGCCGCTGGCGCATGTACACTGACCTCAGTCCCGTCACAAAGGCGTCTCGCACCAGCAGCTCCGCATGCTGTTCTGCTGTGAGCGTCTTGCAGTCGCAAGGTCGGACGAGTGTCTGTAGTGCTCGGAGAAACTCAGCGCACGATTCGCCAGGCTGCTGTTGCCGGGTAGCTAAACGATGTCTTGCGTAGACGGTGTTCACCAGCCGCAGGTACTGTCTTTTGAGGGCGTCCAGTGCCCCATCGTAGGTCGGCAGGTCCCGGATAATGGAGTAAACTTTGGGGGTGACTCTCGAGAGTAGGATTCTGTGCATAACGGTGGGTTCAGTTGCACGAACCTCCTCCAAGTACGATTGGAAGCAGGCAAGCCAGTGTTCAAAAGCGAGAGCTGTGTCAGGGTCTTGAGGGTCCAAATCCAACCTTTCCGGATGCAAAACGGTTTCCATGTTTTAAAACTTCCAGTCAATAAAATTGATGCACCATCAATAACTCACACTGAGACGTAAGACGAGATATCGGCTTTTATTGACTGGAAGAAGGAACCAGGAGTGAGTGTCCATCATACTATGTCCTGGAGACTGAGGCCGAGCGTCAGGCCTCAGATCGCCTTTATACAGGGGCCTGTGGGAGGAGTCACAGGAGCAGTCAGCAGGGGGCGTGTCCAGACAGGCACATAGTTCACCACAGCCCTATAAAGGGTCTTTGTGCTCCTGCGACCAGGATCCAAAGGTCTACATTTAGGAGCCTTTCCCTTCGATGGAACATGCTGATTGGATTCCTTAGGCTTGGTTGCAAGAACTCTAGATCACTTGGGCACCTCCTTGGCTTGCTCCTGAACTAGAGACTCTCCCTCTCTCAATGATATAGAAACAAATCGATGACATAGAAACAGATGTCCTCTGCGTGTTCCTCTGTTCTCATCTGCAAAAGTGATGTCTACTGCAGGATCTGCCCAGAGCAAAGAGGATGACCACCCTGGGCTGTTGTGGGCATAGGATGGCTCAACTCTTACAGATGTATATTGAGCTGTCGGGCAGTCTCCAAGTCCAGTAATTACCGGCTGCCCCAGGATCCACAAAGGCATTTACCTCTTGTTGGTTCTTGCCCCAGGATATCTCTGCCTTCAGCGTGACACCAGAACCAGTAGGGCTGAGAGTAGTGGCTGCAACCATCACAGTCCGAAGAGCTTGGTGACGGCTACAGCTTTGGATGTTCATCCCACAGATGACCCGCTTCCCCACAGCAAAATCAGCAACCTCAGCTCTGAAGCCAGGACCTCTCGTCGACGGAGAGTATTGTGCAGCCAGTTTGCAGTGGCTCGGCAGGAGACGGGCAGATCATTATCCCAGGTTGGGAGTTGAACTGCAATATGTTGAGGCTGGGCTCAGATTAGGCCTCTTTGATGTCTTGAGGTAGTCTCACTCTGCCAGGCAATTGTCAGGCAGATGGACTGGTTGATCAGAGCCTTTAAGTGTTCTACTGGCTCTCCCAAGGCAAGGGCATCCATTAGTTTACCTCAGAGTCCATGGAAGTACAGAGTCGCCAATGCCTCCTTATTCTCACAAACTCTCCTCAGGTAAAATCCGAAATTCAATTCAGCTGCTGACCAACTACCTGACCGTCTTCATCAGACGTTCCGAGGCCCTGTTTGCTCTGGCAGGATGATGGAACACCCTCTTCATGACGTCCATAAATTCCTTCAAATTCGAGCAAATCTCTGACCTCCACTCCCAATGAGTGGTGGCCTAGACCAGGGCTCTCCTGATCAGGAGAAAGATCATGAAGGCCTCTTTTACACATTCCACGGGGAACTGGGACAGCAGGAGTTCAAACACCGATGAACACTGAGTGAGGAAACTGCAGCAAGAGCCTGAGTCACCACTGGGTCTCTCCAGGGTCGGAAGATGGACTGACTCCATAGAGTGACTGACAGCCTCACTCAAGTGACTATTGCTTCCTCCTTGCAATTGTTGGCACACGGCAACCTAGAAGTCATGTATCTCCAGGTGCTGTCTAGAGATTTTCCTGCTGTAGCTAGCCACAGCTGATGGGAGGCTCTGATCCCCACTGGGTCCATGTTTGGCTCAATCATACTGTGACGAGAGACCTAGGTAAGGATGGTTAAGACCCAAGTTCAGGAGTATCTGAGACTAGAATCAAGATACAATACAAGACTGAAACAAAGACTGGGTTCTAAACTAGACGCTAGGCGAGAATTCAAAGTTTAGCTGACAATTGAGTACCAAACCTTCTGCTCCTTCTTCTTCTTCTTCTTCCTCTTCCTCTTCCTCTTTTGACTTTTAATGGTGGTTGGCAGTCCAAATTAAAGGTGTATTACTGCCACCAACTGGAGTGGAGCGTGGTGTAGGGAATTGGGGGGAAAAATATCACTTACTACGTCTTCTTTCAAATGAAAGTTAAGTTACACCAAAAAGCCCTATTGATTATAAGTAGTAAAGGACAATACTGTGAATTAAATTTAAGTCACTGCCATAACTTAAAGTTTTTAAATGACAACTATCCACCTCCAAAGATTGTAATGAAGCCTGTGTTTGATTTCTTTCAACCTTATATGCTTCACACTGTAATAATATATGTTCAACTATTTCATAATGATGACAAAACCTACACAACACAGAATGATGTTTTCCAACAAAATATGGGGAATAATTAAGTATTGTATGGTGAATCCTAAGTCATGTCAATACAATTCCTTCCCTACTCCCTTAAACCCAATAGTTATATGTATTCTGTAAAGGCATCTCCGTTTATATCCATTATCCCAAAGTCTTGCCATAACCCCCTAATTCTTAACCCTATCAACTGCTTAACTTCCGATTTACTAAGTAGAAGGTCTGTGTTCACTGTTGAACTTTTAATAGCATTTTAGTTAAACAATCAATCTGTTCATTCCCTCATCATCTCCATGTACAGGGACACGTAAGAAGAAAACATGTAAGCCAATATTTGGAATATGAAATAATGTTTGATGACCAACTGCAAGAATGTCCTGTTTTAAGACTCATCAAAACTGAAAAAGAATTTGAACAAATTACAACTTTGTAAGGACAACTTTTCTCCACGCACTGTAAGCCTAAAATGGTGGCTATCAATTCTGCTGTATATACTCATAAATGGTTAGTAAGTTGTTTTTTTATCATTACGTGTAAAACACGCAAAAAAACAGCCCCACGCCAATATTTCCAGTTAAATTATATTTTGATCCATCTGTAAAAATGGTTAACATTTCATAATAATTCTCCTTAATATTCTGATTAACTAACAGACTCTCAGGCATAATAAAATCCTTCAACTTTATTAAATAGTGTAATCTAAAATCTTCTAAAGTCATCAGAAAAAACCAAGATGGGGTTATCGAGAAAGCTGCAGTGGGAGATATTGCATAATCCAACAAACCCATATTCTAGCGTGATAAGAACCCAGCCACCCAAAACTGAAACCACTTTTCTTGTGATGTTCCCAACAGTTCTCCAACACCTTTAAAGGATGATAATTTCTTTGCCTCTTCAAATTAATCCAATATGTTAACATCAACTTCAAACACAGCAATCATAAGGGTAATTGTTGCATTTTGGCCAGTAAAGCCGAAATGGGACGACCTTATTGCACCACAACACGATATTAAAGATTGTGCTTTATCACATGCAAACATTTTTAAGTTGTAGATGAAGCCGCTGCATAAGCCATACAGCCTACACAAGAACAAATCTAATTAAGCAAATATAATGGTCAACAAAGAGTTTTGTGTAGCATCCCAAGAACACCCACAGAGACACATGAGAATATTTAATGCTCCTTTACACTTATCAATTATTTTACTGATATGGTGCTTCCATGTCAGCTTATTATCCAGCCACATGCCACGAAATCTTATCATTGACACTTTTTCAAGAGCTGGACCATATAATTTCAAATCAAGAGCATGTCTATTAATTATCTCTTTGTAAAACACATAACTTGAGTTTTAGCTACTAAAAGCTTAAATTCCATCTATTTGCCTACTGTTTAAACTTATTAATTCTTAATTGCATTCTATATACATTAAAACTGACATTTCTACCTCTAATTTATAAAGCTCCATCATCTGCATATAGTGATTTACCCATCCTAGTACCTAACTCAGAGAAAATACCACTAATGGTAATATTAAATAATAAAGAGCTACTAACACTGCCTTGTGAGGTCCCATTCTCTATCCCATAGAAACCCAAATATACCTCGCCCGCCCTTACCTGCATAGACCGTCCAAAGGAAAACCTCAGAAAAAAAATTATATAATCTCCCCCTCACTCCTAATTTCCATAATTTAATCAAAAGTCCTTCCGATATACACATCATATCGCTTTTCAATATCAAAAAAAACTGTTATTTCAACTTCTTTATTTAACTGTGCTTTCCAAGCATCACCTTCCAAACATAAAACTGTCATTCTACCCTCCCAAAATCTACTCTGATAAAATGCTGTATCACCTCTCTTCTAGGGGAGAAAAAAAAAACAGAGGTCATGGGTTAAGGGTGAAGGGGGAAAAGTTTAAAGGGAACATGGTAGGGGGGCTACTTCATGCAGAGAGTGGTGGGAGTGTGGAATGAGCTGCCAGTTGAAGTGGTGAATGCGGGCTCACTTTTGACATTTAAGAAAAACTTGGACAGGTATATGGATGAGAAGGGTTTGGAGGGATATGGCCCAGGTACAAGTCAGTGGGACTAGGCAGAAAAATGGTTCAGCACAGCCAAGAAGGGCCAGAAGGCCTGTTTCTGTGCTGCAATGTTCTATAGTTCTCCAAAGTATAATTCAAACCCTCTATTTCCATACATTCCATAAGCTTACATAAATTAGATTTTAACAATATAGGCCTATAACTTGAAGGATCCAGTGGGAGTTTCCCAGGTTTTAGAAGAGTCACTACTACTGCCATTTTCCATGATCCAAAAATTTAAGTATTATCTCAAGAGAGTTGTCAGTCATACCTCTAATTATACAATAATATATATCATCCTTTCCTGGGGCCTGCATTAATAATTGCCTTTGTAAATTCATACAAAGAAAAGCCTACATCAATAATATTATCATTACTACAGTTGGCTTCCAACACATCAGTGTATTCACTTAGAGCCTTATCCCTTCATTGTGTAGCCTCTTCACTTAAATTATATTGATTATGAGTTGCAGCAAATGACCGACCCAGTAACTCAGCCTTCCCTATTTCAGTAACAATCATGTTTCCTTCATCAGTCAATACTGGAGTATTATCATCCCTACAAATTCTTTCCCCCCCCCTCCATTTTCCTAATCATTCCCCAAATATCTACAAATTTAATATCCCTTCCAATGTTATCACAACATGGCATCCAGTAAAACTTTTTGGCAACCTTCACCACTTTCAACACCATGGCCTGTGCCCTTTTATCCTTAATAAGGTCAGTTAGAGAGAGATACTTCGTAGCTTTCCCAAATGCCTTATTTCTCTCTCAAATTGCCTCCACACACTTCTTAGTCAACCATGGCACAGCCTTTCTCTTATTAATGCACATCCAACATAGTTTGAAGAATAATGTGACATTACAAAAATCCACATCATTCTCAACATTCAGCCCTGACAAACGTTCATTACATAAGACCTCAAAACTTCTCCCAATTTGCCTTACCAAAATTCCACTTCTGAAAAGTGGTCTCCTGTCCCCAATATAAATCCAAGCCTAAGCTTATAATTACAGGAAAATGATCACTCCTCAATGTTTCATCATTTTTGACATCCCACATACTCACTCCAGCCCATATGTTTGAATCTAAACTTAAATCTATAGCAGTTTCAGAAGTATTATCACCATTATAATGTATACTCCTCCCATCATTAAGACACACAAGAAGAGTAATATCTAAACATTCTTCTGTAATCAAACCATTACCATCACTCCACGAACAATCCCACACTGACCTATATGCATTAAAATCCTCACATCATATAACCCTTAGTGAACTAGAGCTACATAAACTTTCTCACAAATCAATAGAAAGTTTTCCCCAAGGTTTGTAAAAATTAACCACCTTAATACTACTATCTGTTGAATCAAATATTTCTACAGCATACGTTTCATTTAATTCCACAAGTCTATACCTTTCCTTTAAAACTAGCAACACCACTCCCTCACCAACTAACCTATCTCGCCCAACAGCAATATAATCCTGTAAAGAGAAGCTTAAATGTGGTAACAACCACAATCTGTGCAGGTTGGGGACAATATTTCCTCCTCGCTGATGATCAACACCTGTGCACCTCAGGGGTGTGTGCTTAGCCCACTGTTCTACTCACTCTATACCTATGACTGAGTGGCTGCGAATGGCACAAATACCAAATATAAATTTGTTAATGATACAACTATTGTTGGTAGAATCTCTTTGGGGATGAGAGACTGCAGGAGTGAGATATACTGTCTAGTGGAGTGGTATTGCAGCAACAATCTTGCACTCAACGTCAGAAAGATGAAAGAGCTTATGGTGGACTTCAGGAAGGGTAAGACAAGGGAACACAGACCAATCATCATAGAGGGATCAGAAGTGGAGTGAGTGAGCAGTTTCAACTTCCTGGGTGTCAAGATCTTTGAGGACCTTACCTGGTCCTAACATATTGATGCAGTTATAAAGAAGGCAAAACAGTGACTATGCATCATTAGCAGTTTGAAGAGATTTGGTATGTCAGCAAAAACACTCAAAAACTTCTATAGATATATCATGGAGAGCATTCTTACAGGCTACATCACTGTCTGGTATGGGGGGTGGGCTATGCACAGGACCGAAAGAAGCTGCAGAGGGTTGTAAATTTAGTCAGCTCCATCTTGGGTACTAGCCTACAAAGTGCCCAGGACATCTTCAAGGAGTGGTGTCTCAGAAAGGCAGCATCCATTATTAAGGAACTCCAGCACCCAGGACATGCCCTTTTCTCACTGTTACCATTAGGTAGGAGGTACAGAAGCCTGAAGGCACACATTCAGTGATTCAGGAATAGCTTCTTCCCCTCTGCCGTCTGATTTCTAAGTCGATATTGAACCCTTGAACACTACCTCACCTTTTTAATATATATTATTTCTGTTTTTGCACCATTTGATCTATTCAATATATGTATACTGTAATTGATTTACTTGTTTATTTATTTTTACTTTATTTTTCTTCTATGTTATGTATTTCATTGAACTGCTGCTGCTAAGTTAACAAATTTCACAACACAGGCCAGCAATAATAAAACTGATTCTGATTCAATTTGGTTTCCTGAATACACATAATGTTGGGAAGATTTGACAAACCAGGAATAAACTTCTTAAAGTTTTGACTATTAGGAATCAAATTTCTCACAGCTTCATTTACAGCTTCCCTCATAACATGGGTTATAATTTTCTTCAGCCTTCACACTAATTTTAATTTTCTCAGCACAACGAGATGTCTGAGCAGTGCAATTCACCATATCCATTATAAGCATCACAAACTTAATTTTATCCACGAGTTAAGTATCTTTAGTAAGAGAACTGTGATGCCGACATAAATCCATTGAATTCACAGTCTGTTCTCAGCCCGGTAACACTTTATCAACATTCATCGTAACTTTTTGCAAGGCCTCTGCATAAGTACACCCAACTGTACTTTAACCTGTTGAATTGCAAGTGCATTCTTCAGCACTTCACAACCTCTATAAGCTGCATTATGTTCTCCTCCACAACCAGAACAGTTAAACTTTACACCTTCTTCACAATCTTCACACTTTTGTTCCCCTCGCACTTTCTACACCTTAGGTTTCCATGACATACTGCCACAACCTACCCAAATCTCTGAAAATTATAACACCTAAGCACAGGTGAAATATAAGCTCATACATTATAACCACATACCCTAAACTATCTTTATCAAGGTGCATCACCTCATCAAAATAAACCAATACAGATAAACTATCTACCTTTTCTGCATTGCAACCTCTGTACCCACTTAGCCCTACTTCCCAATAAATGAGATACCTATATTACAATCTATATCGAATAAACTCTTCTCAGGCTTCAAGCCAGCTACAGGTATTGATTGTAATCGACGTTTTGATGACAAACTCTGCCAGCATCTTCAGTGATGATAGCCGAGCAAGTCTAGTCTGGTGGTATTTATATGTCTGTATTCTGTCCCTCCTGATTGGATGAGGACTAACCAATCAGACTTCTGCCTTGTTTACAATTGAATTTAGTTCTTACTAAGAGCAAAACCTACGTTTTTGTTAAAATTTGTTCCACTAGTTTTATTTCAATGGTTTTTTTACCGGGAAGTCCCAAAAACCACTGGCATGGCACAGTAGTTTTGTGTTCTTGACATCGATCCTATGGCCACTGCGAATGTAGTTTTCTGCTACTGCTGATTTCTCTGGGTAACACAAACAGATAACCCATTGTGCTCCTTGCTGCGGGTTTCCACCGTGCCATCATTCAATACCTTTCTACGTCTGCTTTCAGTTAACTCTGTTGCAGGGGATGTGAAATGCAAATCATGTTGTAGTTGGCTCAGCCAATCACAATCCCACAATACTGGCCCTCCTGTTCTTACCACATACAAGCCCAATGTGGCTTCTCGGTTGTTGTATTTCACTGTTATGAATGTCATTCACATAAAAGTTGTCTTTTCTCCAGAATAAGTTCTTAGTTGGATATCTGCAGGTTTCAGTTCAGTATCTTTGAAATGCCATTCCCGTTTAGCTGATATCAAGTCACTTCAAGTCAAGTTTTATTGTCATTTCAACCATAACTGCTATGTACAGTACATAGTAAAAATGAGACAACATTTTTCAGGACCATGGTTTACATGACACAGTACAAAAAACTAGACTGAACTATGTAATTAAAAAAAACACAGAGAAATCTACAATAGACTACAGACCTACACTGGACTGCATAAAGTGCACAACAACAGTGCAGGCATTACAATAAATAATAAACAGGACAGTAGGGCAAGGTGTCAGTCCAGGCTTCGGGTATTGAGGAGTCTGATAGCTTGGGGGAAGAAACTGTTACATAGTCTGGTTGTGAGAGCCCGAATGCTTCGGAGCCTTTTCCCAGACGGTAGGAGGAAGAAGAGATTGTATGAGGGGTGCATGGGGTCCTTCATAATGCTGTTTCCTTTGCAGATGCAACGTGTAGTGTAAATGTCCGTGATGGTGGGAAGAGAGACCCCGATGATCTTCTCAGCTGACCTCACTATCCTCTGCAGGGTCTTTAGATCCGAGATAGTGCAATTTCCGAACCAGGCAGTGATGCAGCTGCTCAGGATGCTCTCAATACAACCCCTGTAGAATGTGATGAGGATGGGGTGTGGGAGATGGACTTTCCTCAGCCTTCGCAAAAAGTAGAGATGCTGCTGGACTTTCTTTGCTATGGAGCTGGTGCTGAGGGATCAGGTGAGATTCTCCGTCAGGTGAACACCAAGAAATCTGGTTCCCTTTACGATCTCTATGGAGGAGCCGTCGATGTTCAGCGGGGAGTGGTCGCCCCATGCCCTCCTGAAGTCAGCAACCATCTCTTTTGTTTTGTTCACATTAAGAGACAGGTTGTTTGCTCTGCACCAGTCCGTTAGCCGCTGCACCTCCGCTCTGTAAGCTGACTCGTCGTTCTTGCTGATGAGACCCACTATGGTCGTGTCATTAGTGAATTTGATGATATGATTCAAGCTGTGTATTGCAGCACAGTCGTGGGTCAACAGAGTGAACAGCAGTGGACTGAGCACACAGCCCTGAGAGACCCCGTGCTCAGTGTGATGGTGTTGGAGATGCTGCTACCGATCTGGACTGACTGAGGTCTCCCAGTCAGGAAGTCTAGGATCCAGTTGCAGAGGGAGGTGTTCAGGCCCAGTAGGCTCAGCTTTCCAATCAGTTTCTGAGGGATGATTGTGTTTAATACTGAACTGAAGTCTATGAACAGCATCCGAACGTATGTGTCTTTTTTGTCCAGGTGGGTTAGGGCCAGGTGGAGGGTGGTGGCAATGGTGTCATCTGTTGAACGGTTGGGACGGTACACAAACTGCAGGGGGTCCAGTGAGGGGGGCAGCAGGGTCTTGATGTGCCTCATGATGAGCCTCTCGAAACACCTCATGATGATTGATGTAAGTGCAATGGGACGGTAGTCATTTAGGGAGGACACCGAAGACTTCTTCGGCACGGGGATGATGGTGGTGACCTTGAAGCATGTTGGAATGGTGTCACTGCTCAGGGAGATGTTGAAGATGCCAGTGAGAACATCTGCTAGCTGGTTTGCACATCCTCTGAGCACTCTACCGGGGATGTTGTCTGGTCCAGCAGCCTTCCGTGGGTTGACCCTGCACAGGGTTCTTCTGCATGGCCATATGCTGCATTCACAATGGCCATAGGACCTCAGCACAAAACCACTGTGCTGTGCCAATAGCTTTTGGGACCAATAAATGAACTACATAGGGAAAAGAAAAAGCTAAAAAGTCATTTTGCCGTTTCAGAAATCTAATCTGTATGCTGTTGAAGAAAATTCTGAGAATAATGTGAATTACACAGGACTAGTTAGCCTTGAAATTTACAATGTGAATATTGACAAGAGACAATCAATATGGCTTACACTGAAAATGAATGACAAATTAATAAAATTGGATTTGGACACTGTCCCACCTGTTTCAGTAATTTCACAAAATAAATTTGAATGGAATTTCAAAGATACGGAACTAAAACCTGCAGATATCCAACTAAGAACTTATACTGAAGAAAAGACAACTCCCATGTGAATAACATTCATAACCGTGAAATACAACAAACAACAAGCCACATTGGGTTTGTATGTGGTAAAAACAGGAGAGCCAGTATTGTGGGATTTTGATTGGCTGAGCCAACTACAACTTGATTTGCATGTCACATCCCCTGCAAAAGAGTTAACTGAAAGCAAATTAAGAAAGGTGCTGAATAACGACTCATCAGTTTTCAAGTATGGCACTGGAAAACTCTAACTTATCAAGGGCAAAATAGTGTTAAATGGAAATGCCACACTGAAGTTTTACAAAAGCTGTCTGATTCCTTATACCATCATGGTAAAGTAGCCAGTGAGCTATATCACATGGAGGCTGAATGAATTCTTTCCAAGCTTGAATGGAACCCATGGGTCCCTGCAGACTAGAGGGATGTGTCTGCAGGACCTGTGCTGATTGTAA
This sequence comes from Hypanus sabinus, assembly GCF_030144855.1. Taxonomy (NCBI): domain Eukaryota; kingdom Metazoa; phylum Chordata; class Chondrichthyes; order Myliobatiformes; family Dasyatidae; genus Hypanus; species Hypanus sabinus. The sequence goes on from NC_082719.1 coordinate 74,200,838, forward strand.
AGTCACCATTAACCCAATACAGAAAGGAGATCAATACCCTCCATCCAGAATAGAGGGTATCATCACTAACTTTTTTGGAGGGAAACACTTCAGCAAATTGGACTTAGCCGAGGCCTACCTGGCAGAAGAGTCCAAAGTGTTTCCCACCACAAACACTCAGAAAGGACTTTATCACTATAATAGGCTTACTTTTTGGAGTAGTGTCTGCACTCTAGACTCTGGCAGAAAACTATGGACTAGGTACTGCAGGATGGCCAGACATTCAGTGTAGCCTGGATGACATCATTGTTACTGGTGAGGATGTCAAGGACATCTCCTAAATCTCAAAAGAGTGTTAAAAAGATTAGAAGGTTATGGGCTCAGAGCACAACATAACAATTGTGAGTTCTTTAAACCATGTATCACTTACTGTGGTCACACCATTGACGCACAAGCGTTACACAGGTGTGCTGAGAAAATGCAAGCAGTGGTGGATGCCACAAGGCCAATGGACTTGTCACAGTTGTGGTTCTTTTAGGATTTTCCAATTTGTATAACACATTCCTGCCAAACCTGGCTACTGAGCTCCACCCCTTGAACTCATTAATACTGATCGGGAAGAAATGGTAATGGACAAAGCAGTGTGAAGTGGCTTTTCAAAAGCAAAGGAAATGCTAACAGCAGACACTGTACTCACACATTATGATCCATATTGTTCAGCGGAAATTCTATGTGATGCCTTGCAGTCATGTCACATGTTATAAATGATGGAATTAAACACCCCATAGCCTTTACATCATGCTCCCTTACTGCAGCAGTGATAAATTTTGCACAGATTGACAGAGAGACCATCAGTCTGGTTTGGTGTAAAACATTTCAACCAGTACTTGTATAAGAGTGAAAATTTACCCTTATTACTGATCATCAACCGCTCCTGTCGACTTTCAATCCACAGAAGGGCGTTCCACCAACAGCAGCAGTACAAATGCAGAGATAGGCTCTGCTTCTTGGAGATCACAATTATAAGATCAAATTGAAGAGGACTACTAATCATGGAAATGCTGTTGGATTGTCCCGTTTATACTTGGAAAAGGAAATGTTTGAAAAATTTATAAATGAGGATATTCCTCTTGATATATTCTTCCTAATACAAGTTGAAAGTCTCCCTTTTACTGGCAGAGATACTCCAAAGCAGGGGTGCAGTGCTAATTTTTTAGGTGCCAGAGCTGACAAAATGCTTGCCATTTCCTACATCTTCTCTATATATATGTCACACCCAATTTGTGTACCTGTTCATTTCATGTACTGAGCAACTTCCTTACCCCATTCATGGAATGAGCAGGTACACAAATTGGGTGTGACATATAAATATATATATATCAATAGGGCTTCTTATAACATCAAGCACCAAACCAAGATGAAAGAAATATATGAATTCCAGAGCTCCAAAGAAATATAGTGATAGTTAAGACATTAACAAGATCATAGCCTATCTGTACATTTCAGTGTATAACTGGTACAATAAAACATATACGTCCTGAAATTCTTTTTCTTCTCAAGCATCCATGAAGTCCATAATCCTTAAATTCTCTCTTGATGGTCAGTCATCGTTTGTTACTTATTACTTATCATGTCTGAATGCTATCTGGCTTGTTGCATACAGGCATTGACTGTTGCATCTGCTAAGCAGTTGGCAAGGCTTCAGTTAAGAAAAATTAATTTGCAGAAGCCATTCCTAATGCCAAAAATTCCACAGAAACACCTACAAGATACAGGATTAAGTTGGTGCTATAATAGAACCAACAAGATATTATTCATAAGATAAGTGAGTTATCATGCTATGTTCTGAACACAAGTGTCAGAATGGCTAAAAAATAGGACTAACACAACTGCAGTATCCTTTTGCATGACCTTCTGTAATTAACTGAATTGATTCTAAGTTCAAAGAGTGATAATCCCTCATCGGAGCAGAAGCTGCAGAGTCTAACTATGTCCTGCTTTGAAGTGAAAGGAAATACTGTTCAGAGTTTACTAAATTTGTCAGCCATTGTGTACATGTTTGTGTTTCTATCTTTCTCAGCAAATTATGATATTTTCCAGAATTATACAACATGGAAGCAAGTCCTTCAGCCCAAATTGGTTGGGTTGCTGATTAACATGTGCTTAGATCAGCAACTAATTTCTCCAGCCATAAGAGGCTGTGATTTCATTGAGTTTCTCAGATATTACTCAACTCCTCTTTTAATTATGAGTGTGCGTGCGTTTTGTTTTACTGCAGCTCATAGGCACCTTAGCAAAAGCTCAATATTAGAAGAGCCCTGACATTACACGTGCTTTCCATAATTGATGTGAGTTGAGATGAATATATGTTGCTGCAATCTGAAATCCAAACACCGAAAATCAGAAAAAGTGCAAGAAATTCAAAACAAAAGCTGGATCAGCTCAGTAGATCAGGTAGCAACTCAGGAAGGAGAAACAGAGTTGATGTCAGCTGCATCTTCAGAAATTTTCCTCATAGCCAGGAATTGTCACACATCAATACAAGTTCCTTTTGGAGGCAGTCTGTGAGATTTTCAAATCGTTATGCCAGACTTTAAGATCATTGCATGTTTAGGTGATAGAAAATAATCTCATATACAATTTTTTATAGAAGAATGAGGAACTCAGCCTTTTACTGGTCCACAATATCCCAAATCACATGGTCAAATTCCTCATTACTGTTTATGTGTAAAATATGATTCTTTGTGCTTGCCATACAACTTTTTCAAAAAATTGTCAGTATCTCAATTTGGGTTGCCATAAACTCCAACACTGAAAATGGCATTCTTGCAGACTTGAAAGATATGGTAAATCAGAAAAAGTTAAAAGAAAAGATCAAAAAGTCCTGGAGATTAAGTAAAAGGGAGGAAATAGCCTGTGATTCAAGAAACGTTAAAGAGAAAGAATAAATTTCCAACATTCATTTGAAATTAGTGACAAAATGTTGAATTGCAAGAACTCAAGAGAGAATTATTACCAAGTTCTTTCTTACAAATTTTGAGGGATAAACTGAAGCTACAATTCACAGGCTACAATTATTACCATATAAATGATTGATGGTTAATATTCCTCAAAGTAACCTAAGGAACATGGCAAGACTGCATTGAGCATTGAACAATGGTAATTTTATACAGTACCTTTTTATTATGCAGTTCAAAATTTCAAATATACAGAACCGATGTCTAGCCTAATATTTGTTTTAGTTTAGAACTAACACTGCAGACAGGATGACAAAGGAATGATGTTTGTTTTGTGTTGAATATCAAAAGGATGCCACAAGAACAGTCTCACACAAAGGTGTTCACAAGTCACACAGTCTAAATTGGTGTCAATCACACTCTCAAAACCTCTGCTGCAGGACACCTTTGGGCATTAGCTTGATATATTACCACATATAATTGCACTTTGTACTAAATTGTTTACATGAAAGTGTTCTATAAATAAGATATTGTTATTATTAATAAATGTTATCATTATTATTATTATTACACATGATGCTTTACTATTCATGGCTGGACTGCATGAGTCAAAAGCAACCTAAAGGGGCAAGTGTAAAACCTTTCAGTTGTCATAAATTCAGCCTTTACACTCATAGATAGAACATCACAGCACAGAAACAGGCCTTTTGGCCCTTCTTGGCTGTGCCAAACCATTTTTCTGCCTAGTCCCACTGACCTGCACCTGGGCCATATCCCTCCAAACCCCTCTCATCCATATACTTGTCTAAGTTTTCCTTAACTGTCAAAAGTGAGCCCACATTCACCACTTCATCTGGCAGCTCATTCTACACTCCCCATCACTCTCTGCATGAAGAATACCCCCTAATGTTCCCTTTAAACTTTTCCTCCTTCACCCTTAATCACTAGAAGGGGCATTTTCTGCATTTCAGGACTCTCAAAATGGCAGTCATTTATGATGGTTATTGTGCCTTACGCACACTTCCTTCTCTGGCAGCCTCCTGACTTTGTATAAGGAAGTAGTATCCTGCAAACACTGTCCTTCCAAAGTGCTATGAAAGTTTCTTTGCTTTCTTTTGATGATTCTACCACATCATTCCCATGACTGAAATGTAGAATCACTTCCAGTTGAGTAGATTCATTCATGCAGCACAAAAGCAGGACTTTCAGCTCACTCTATCCATGCTGCTTATCGAGAACCATCTCTGCTCTTCTCATATCCCAGCATTCTATTGCATTAAGTTTCAAGAGCTCATCTAAACATTTCTTCACTACTTTAAGTCTGTCTGTCTAGACCATCTCCTCAAGCAGTGGATTCCAGATTTCATCCACCTTTTGGTGAAAAAGGATTCTTCCTTGAAACTCTTCTGAATCTTGTAGTCTTACCTTAATGCCCTCCATGCCCTCCAATCATGATGTCATGATACATCTGTAAAAGTGGAAGTTTTCTTACAATCTATCCCTTTATACACCCCTATCTGGTCACCTTCAACCTTCTCTGCTTCAAAGTAAAACAAACTCAGCCTATCTAATCTGTCCTCGTCGCTGAAATGCTTCATTACTGACAATATCCTGACAATTTTCCTCTGCACTCTCTCCAGTGTATTCACATCCTTTCTCAAATGTGGTGACAGGAACAGCATTTAGTATTCCAACTATGGCATAACTAATGACTGACATGATTGTATTTTAATCTTACAATTTCTCTATGCCAGGATAATTAATACAAGTATCCCCATACATTCTTTCAGCCATCTTACATGTAATCATGGTACTTTTGCCTTCAGTGATTTGGGGACATACATTGTGATGATATTGGGTTTGCTGTCCATGAAATTCTAAACTCAAATGAAGATCCTAAGCCCTATCCGGTATAGATAGCTATGGGTACACTCTCTAAAGGAAGGTTATGCTGTAGCCAGCTACTCTTCAAAGGCTAAATCACTTCCCTCTTTATACTCCATGGTAAGCTTAACTGCCAACACCAACTATTTGAGTGCTGGGTAATTCCCCCCTCCCTTGCAAGAAGGAAAGACCTACAGCTAACAAAATAGTTCATTTATTTTAAGTGATAATAATTTAAATTCAAAGATTTTTAAAATAGTTCAGAAAGGGTCCCCATAACGTTTGAAAATCTTTGTAGAATCAGAAATCAAACAACGAATCTTCTCTAAATTTAAACATGACATAACATCACATAACCATTGAGCATGCGTGGTGAGGGGGCAACTTCCTTCCATTTAAGCAAGATCGCCCTCCTAGCCATAAGAGAAATAAAAGCCAGTACCCGTGAATGAGAAGGCTCCAAAATCATAACTCTTTCCTCAACAATACCAAAAAGGCAATCAAAGGATTGGGCTTAAAACTAACTTTAAAAAGTACAGAAAAAGTTTGGAATACATCTTTCCAATATTTTTCAAGGCTCAAACATGACCAAAACACATGAATTAATGAAGCCTCTCCCTTATTACATCTGTCACAGTAAGGAGATATATAGAACATAGAATATAGAATAGTGCAGCACATTACAGGCCCTTCGGCCCACAATGTTGTGCTGACCCTCAAATCCTGCCTTCCATATAACCCCCCACCTTAAATTCCTCCATATATCTGTCTAGTAGTCTCTTAAATTTCATTAGTGTATCTGCCTCCACCACTGACTCAGGCAGTGCATTCCACGCACCAACCACTCTCTGAGTGAAAAACCTTCCTCTAATATCCCCCTTGAACTTCCCTCCCCTTACCTTAAAGCCATGTACTCTTCTACTGAGCAGTGGTGTCCTGGGGAAGAGGCGCTGGCTGTCCACTCTGTCTATTCCTCTTAATATCTTGTACAGCTCTATCATGCCTCCTCTCATCCTTCTTCTCTCCAAAGAGTAAAAACCTAGCTCCCTTAATCTCTGATCATAATCCAGACTCTCTAAACCAGGCAGCATCCTGGTAAGTCTCCTCTGTACCCTTTCCAATGCTTGAACATCCTTCCTATAGAGAGGCGACCAGAACTGGACACAGTACTCCAAGTGTGGCCTAACTAGAGTTTTATAGAGCTGCATCATTACATCGCGTCTCTTAAACTTTATCCCTTGACTTATGAAAGCTAACACTCCATAAGCTTTCTTAACTACTCTATCTACCTATGAGGCAACTTTCAGGGATCTGTGGACATGTACCCCCAGATCCCTCTGTTCCCCCACACTACCAAGTATCCTGCCATTTACTTTGTACTCTGCCTTAGAGTTTGTCCTTCCAAAGTGTACCACCTCACACTTCTCCGGGTTGAACTCCATCTGCCACTTCTCAGCCCACTTCTGCATCTTATCAATGTCTCTCTGCAATCTTCGACAATCCTCTACACTATCCACAATACCACCAATCTTTGTGTTGTCTGCAAACTTGCCAACCCACCCTTCTTCCCCCACATCCAGGACGTTAATAAAAATCACAAAAAGTAGAGGTCCCAGAACAGATTCTTGTGGGACACCACTAGTCACAACCCTCCAATCTGAATGTACTCCCTCCACCACGACCCCCTACCTTCCGCAGGCAAGCCAATTCTGAATCCACCTGGCCAAACTTCCCTGGATCCCATGCCTTCTGACTTTCTGAATAAGCCTACCATGTGGAACCTTGCCAAAAGCCTTACTAAAATCCATGTAGATCACATCCACTGCACTATCATCATCTATACGCCTGGTCACCTTCTCAAAGAAATCTACTAGGCTTGTTAGACACGATCTGCCCTTCACAAAGCCATGCTGACTGTTCCTGATCAGACCATGATTCTCTAAATGCCCATAGATCCCATCTCTAAGAATCTTTTCCAACAGCTTTCCCACCACAGGCGTAAGGCTCTCTGGTCTATAATTACCCGGAATATCCCTACTACCTTTTTTGAACAAGGGGACAACATTCGCCTCCCTCCAATCCTCCGGTACCATTCCCGCGGACAACAAGGACATAAAGATCCTAGCCAGAGGTTCAGCAATCTCTTCCCTTGCCTAGTGGAGCAGCCTGGGGAATATTCCGTCAGGCCCCTGGGACTTATCCATCCTAATGTATTTTAACAATTCCAACTCCTCCTCTCCCTTAATATCAACATGCTCCAGAACATCAACCTCACTCATATTGTCCTCACCTTCATCAAGTTCCCTCTCAGTGGTGAATACCGAAGAGTAGTATTCATTGAGGACCTCGCTCACTTCCACAGCCTCCAGGCACATCTTTCCACTTTTATCTCAATCCTGTCATCCTTTTGTTCTTCACATAATTGAAGAATGCCTTGGTGTTTTCCTTTACCCTACTCGCCAAGGCCTTCTCATGCCCCTTTCTCGCTCTTCTCAGCCCCTTCTTAAGCTCCTTTCTTGCCACCCTATATATCTGCAATATAACGAGAGAGCTTGTCTTTAGACATATGAGCCGTATGTGCTACTTTAAATTGTAGAAGGGAATGACAAGCACAGAATGATGAAGAATTAACCATTTTGAAAATAACCCTCCAGGTCTCACAGATAATGAAGTCTGTAGATCTTTTTCCCAATCTTTTTTAATTTTATCTAAAGGAGCTGTTCTCAATCCCAACAACAGACCATAAATATATGATATTGAGCCATTATCAAAAGGTTTCAAATTAAGAATTACATCTATTATGTTCTTATCTGGGCTAGTAGGAAATGTATGTAGTTTAGATCTTAAAAATCTCTAATCTGTAGCTGTGCCTATTGTCTTGTTTATTATTTATTGTAGTTTAGTGTAGTTTTTGTGTTGGTTTATGTAGTTCAGTGTAGTTTTAGTATTTTTCATGTAGCACCATGGTCCCGAAAATGTTGTCTCCTTTTCACTGTGTACTGTACCAGCAGTTATGGTCGAAATGACAATAAAAAGTGACTTGACTTGAATATTGAAAAAAGTGGATATTTGATAGGTTATATTTCACTGAAAGCTGTTCAAAAGAAGGAATATTCCCTCCAACAAACAGATCCTGAAATTGTTTAATGCCTAATCTATCTATTTATTTATTTCAATATGGTCAATTGTCATATAACCATTGGTTTTACAAATTTTTTTAATTTGCTATTTAGCTGTAAAGGTCTTCAATTTATTAGCCATAGTTTACCAGTTTTTTTCTCCACGTATATAGAATTGGCTTCTGTCTTTTAAAAGTTGGCTTTCAATTGGATATGTTATAAGAAGATCATATTTAGTTTTAATTTCAATACGTCTTTTGTATAACTCAGGGTCTGTTGCCAAAGCGTATTTCTGGTCTAATTGTTTTAATTGATTAACTAAATCAGTTCTCTTTTGTTAGCTTTTTTCATAATATATGCAGTATAAGAGATAATTTGTCCTCTGATATATGCCTTAAAGGTGTCCCAAATAATAAGACTAGAAGTCTCTTCCAACGCATTTTCTTCAAAAAAAAGAATAATTTGACTCTTCAGAAATTTTAAGAAGTCCTTATCAGATAATAGAGTTCAATTAAAATGTCAGGATCTGTTCATATGAGTGAAACCAGGAAGATTTAAAGATAGAAATACAGGAGAGTGGTCAGACACAGCTATTTTTTTATATTCAATGGATCAAACTAATGGAATTATTTGACTATCAATAAAAAATAATCAATCCTAGTAGAGGAATGATGAACATGAGAGAATAATGAATACTCCCTTTCTACTGGGTGAAGAAAACACCAGACATCAACAATATCACATTTCATTAGATAGGATTGAATAAATAAAGCTGATTTATTAGGTGTGGCTAATTTAAGAGAAGAATGATCTACTACTGGGTCTAGACAACAATTAAAATCTCCTCCCATCACTAAAGAATAAAAACTCAAATCTGGCAAGAATGAGTTAGAGGCACTCAAAAAATCCTGGGTCATCCACATTGAGAGCGTTGACATTAGCAAACACAATTAATTTATTATCTAGTTTCCCTGACACTATGACAAATTGCCCATTAGGGTCAGAGACAACTTTATGTTGAAGAAAACAAATTGTATTATCTATAAAAATCGAGACTCCTCGAGATTTTGCACTGAATGAAGAATGAAATTGTAGACCCCTCCACCTATTAAAAAGGCCTGCATTATCACAGCTATGTACATATGTTTCTTGTAGAAAAATAATGGGGGCCCTTAACTTTTTAATATAAGCAAAGATCTTATTCCATTTCACTGGATGATTTAACCCTTTCACATTAAAACTAAGTAGGTTAATATTTTGCTCCATTTTAAATTCTAATTAAAAGAAGAGTTAAGAGGTCCGAACATAAATCCTTAAATCCAAAGGACAGACCATAAAATAAGGTACTCAAACAGAAAATTTGGATGGTATCCCAACCTAGCTTCCAGAAAAAAAGAAAAGAGAAACCCCACCCCTCTTCCTCCCAAAGCCAAAAAAAGCTAGCCAAAGGACAACCGGCATGCTAACTCTACAGAAAACCCTCCCCATGGAATCCTGGGGTAAAACTCCAAAATTATGCAAGGATATTATGTTCCTACCCAGACAAACCATAGAAAAAACTTATATCAAAAATCCAAAACATAAGAGGGTTCATTTTAACAATTTCAAAAGAAATATATATAAAAAAAACCTCACCAAGGATAAAATAGTGAAAAATATCAAAGGAAATATCAAAGAACAAGATATATAAATGGTCAAAATGTAAGTTTATTATAAGCTTATTCTGTCCAACATTTAAAAGATAATTGCTCTTGTAAGAAATATATCACAATTAATCTTCTGCTTCCAAAAACTTCTGTGCAATTTCAACTGATCCCAGCCATTTCCTCTCACCATTTTTCAAAATGATTCTAAGACATGCGGGAAAACAAAAAGAGGGCTTAAACCCTTTCTTATTTAGCAGCAACATGACCTCTTTATACTTGACACATTCAGCCATAACCTCCGGTGCATAATCTTCCACGAATCTAATCATCTTCCTAATGTAATCAATCGTTTCAACTTGACGGGTATAATGGATTAAAAGCTCCTTAGTGTGAAATTCATTAAAACATAAAATGACTGACCTGGGACGCACTCCTGCCTTTGGTTTAGGGAGCAGAGATTGATGGGCATGGTCCAGCTTAGTCATGAACAGCAATAAATCAGGGAATAGCTGCTTCAAAAAACTTGCAAAGAACTCCGTGGGCCATTTTTATTAGATACTGGAGGCGCCTGGTACAGTAGACATTGAGAATACAAGGGCTATCTCATGAGGTCAAATATGGGAGGAAAGATGGAAGTTCTTGTTGCTAGCTCTTTAGTCTGTTGTTTCTTCTGTTATGTACCCTTTTTTGATCTGACGAAGTTGAGACTGCTTCTGCTCTTGAAGAATCTGTTGTGGCTTCTCTGGTCACTGGTATTGAAGGGGAATGAGTTAAAACCACCCAGAAATTTGGTGACTTAGGCCCTATCTTGGGTAAATCTACCGGAACGTTGCTTGCCATTCTCATGCACATTCAGAAAACACCTTGTAAACATTTGAGTATAGTTTCTTTTATGAACTTTCCACTGTAATATGTGTTTTACACAGCAGTTCCAAGATCAGTGTACTCATTGAGCAGTGGCTGATTGAAGAGATTGAAATCCTGAGAAGCCTGGTTCACTTACGTTTGCCGATCGAGTTGAAAAGGCAGTTTGGAGCTTTCAACAGCGTCTAATCAGTAAGATCAGAAGTCTGAGAAGATGTCATTCACTCAGGCTCTCTGACTGAATGGAAAAGACAGTGACTCACAGCCATTTGGAGATTTGAGCAGTGGCCAATCAATGTACAGGATTGATTGACAAGAACAAATTGTAGTAAGGTAGGGACAAGCAGAATGGCCATTTTTGGAGTGGCCATTGTTGGAATGGTCAGAGTTAGAAATGAGATTTACAGGCTTTGGCTTGCTCTCTTCGCAGAAGCCTAAGACAAAAAAGTTGTAGATGGAGTTTTTTTTCTCCCCATAGTTTATTATTTGTCGTTCTTCATAGTTGCTCAATTTAGAACAGTACAGGTGACAGGTAGGAGCATGGAACACTCCACCTGTGGGATGTGGGAAGGCAGGGTGACCTCTCGTGTGCTAATGACTACAGCTGCGAGATGTGTCTCCAACTGCAGGTTCTAACACTCCACTTTGAGGAGTTGGAGCTGGAACTGGATAAACTCTGGATTATCTGGGAGGCTGAGGGGTGATAGATAGGACATAAAGAGAGGTAGTTACACACAGGGGAAATTGAATGATAGTCAAGAATGGGAAAGTGGTTAAGCAGTCAGTGCTGAGTACCCCTGAGGCCATCCGTCTCAACAACAGGTATACAACTTTAGTTACTGTTGAGAGGGAGATGACCTAGCAGAGGAAAGTTACAGCCATCAGGTCTCTGGCACTGAGTTTAGCTCTGTGACTCAGAAGGGAATAGGGTAGGGGAGGCGAGCTGTGGTGATGGGGGATTCATTATTTAAGAGGATAGAAAGGAAGTTCTGTAGATGAAAATGAGATTCCTGGATGGTATGTTGCCTCCTGGGTGACAGAATCTGGGATCTCTTGGATTTAGCATTCTTAAATAGAAGGGTGTACAGCCAGAGGTTGTGGTCCATGTTGGTATCAATGGCATAGGAAAGAAGAGTGATGAGGTTCTGCAAAGTCAGTTCAGGGAGTTAAGTGCTAAGTTAAAGGGCAGGTCCTCCAGGGTTGTGATCTCAGGATTGCTACCTGTGCCAAGTGCTAGTGAGGCCAGAAATAGGAAGATTATACAGTTTAACATGTGGCTAACGAGTTAGTTTGGTGGGAGTGCATCAGATTTTTGAATTATTGGACCCTCTTCCAGGGAAGATAGGACCCGTATAGAAGAGATTGTTTGCTCCTGAACTAGGAGAAGGGCTAATATCCTAGCAGGAAGGCTTGCTAGTGAAAGTCAGGAATCAAATGGTTGAGCTCCATATATTTCAATGCAAGAAGTTTCGTAGGTGAGCTCGTCATGGAATAACATCTGGAATTTGATATTGTAGCTGTTAGTGAGACTTTGTTGCAGGCGGGACTGGACCGGCAGATTGATATAACAGGGTTTGTTGTTTCAGATGTGACAGCGAGGAATGGATTAAATGAAGAGGTGTGGCATTACTAGTCAGGGAGAATGTCACAGCAGTGCTCAGCCAGAATGACTGGAGAGCTCGTCTAGTGAGGCATTATGGGTGAAACTGTGTAATAAAAATAGTATGACCATGTCAATGGGATTATATTACAGACCACTCAACAGTCTAAGGGATTTAGAGGAACAAATTTGGAGAGAGTTTGAAGACTGTTGCAAGAAACATAATATTGTTATAGTAAGTGTTTTTTAACTTTTCACATATTGACTGGGACTTCCATCTGTAAAAGGACAAGATGGGATAGAGTTTGCCAAGAGTGTTCAGGTAAGTTTTCTTAATCAGTAGAAAGAAGTCCTTAATTGATAAGGTGATATTTGATCTGCTATTAGGTAATGAGTTAAGGCAGGTGACAAAAGTTTGTGTGGGAGAACACTTGGCATCTAATGATCACAATGCCAAGTAGTTTCAAAGTGAATATGCATAGAAATAGCTCTGGACTGTGGGTTGAGATTCTAAACGGTATCAGAAAGGATCTGGCAAGTGTGGACTGGGACAGGCTGTTTTCTGGCAAAGGTGGACTTGGTAAGTGGGAGGCCTTCAAAATTGGAATTTTGAGAGTACAAAGCTTGTATGTGCCTGTCAAAATAAAGATAAGGATAACAGGTGTAGAGAACCTTGGCTTTCAAGACATATTGAAGCCATGATTAAGAAAAAAAGATGTATTGGCAGGTAGGAACAAATGAGGTGCATATGGAGTATAAGAAATACAAGTGAACACTTAAGAAAGAAATCGGGAGTGCTAAAAGAAGGCCAAAGAAGACAAGGTAAAAGATAATCCTAAAGGATTCTACAGATATCTTTAGAGAGAAAGGATTGCAAGGGATAAAATTGGACCTGGGGAAGATCAAAATATTAATCCATGTGTGGAGCCAAAATCTCCAGAATCTAAAGAAGCAAAATGGTACCAACTTCATGGACACAATACAGATTAGAGGAGTTGCTGTTTGATGTTTTGAGGCAAATTAGGGTGGATAAATCCCCAGGGCCTAACAAGGTATTCACTTAGACCCTGTGGGAGAGGTGCAGAAACTGTCGGGGCCCTAGCTAATGTTGTTCTGCTGTTTAAGCAAATTTACAAGGATGTTGCTGGATCTAGAGTCATAGAGTTAAAAAGTACAGCATAGAAACAGGCCTTTCAGCTCATCTAGTCCATGCTGAAAACCATTTAAACTACCTACATCCAATGACCTGCATTGGGACCATAGCCCTCTGTACTTCTACTATCCATTTACCCATCTAAACTTCTCTTGAAATCAATCTCACACAGAAACTTCTGCTGACAGCTCATTCCACACTCTTATCACCTTCTGAGTGAAGAAGTTTCACCTCATGTTCCCTTTAAATTTCTCACCTTTCACTCTTAAACCATGACATCTGGTTGAAGCCCTACCCAACTTAAATAGAAAAAGCCTGCTTGCATTTATGCTTTCTTCTATTTAGAAACTCAATCCGTGCACCAGACCTATATCCTTGAGTGTTTACTATTGAGTGGTCTGTAATATAGCCCCATTAATCTGGTCATACCTTTCTTATTTCTCACTTCCACCCATAACACCTCACTAGTCGAGTTCTCCAGTCTGTCCTGGTGGAGCACTGCTGTGACATTTTTCCTGATTATTTAAGCCACCCCTCCTCTTTTAATCCTTTCTGTTTTGTTACTTCCAAATCACAGAACCCTGGAATATTGAGCTGCCAGTCCTGCCTCTCCTGCAACCAAGTATCACTAATGGCTACAACAGCATAATTCCATGTGTTGATCCAGGCCCTGAGCTCATCCACCTTTCCTATGATACTTCTGGCATTGAAATATACACAGCTCAGGACACTAGTCGCACCCTGCTCAATCTTTTGATTCCTGACTTTGTCTGAGGTCTTACTAACAGCTGTCTCTACAAAAATCTGATGCCCTCCCTCCTACACCAACTCCTTAGCCAAGCATTAAATTGTATAATTTTTGAAATCTACTCCTGACCTTTTTTCTCTAGTCCTGCTGAAGGTCTTGGCCTGAATCATCGACTGTACTTTTCTCCCTCGGTACTGCCTGGCTTGCTGAGTTCCTCCAGCATTTTGTGTGTGTGGCTTTGATTTCAAACATCTTCATCTTGTTTGAAATTATATAACCTTTCTAGTTCTGGCCTGTCTAGCATGTGGTATGGGTAGCAATTCTGAGATCACAACCCATGAGGTCCTACCCTTATCTTAGCACCTAACTGCCTGAACTTCCTATGCAGCACCTCATCACTCATCCTACCCATGTTGTTGGTGTCCACATAGACCATGACCTCTATCCTGCTTAAGAATGCTAAGGACTCAATCTGAGATATCTTGGGCCCTCGCACCCAGGGGGCAACATACCTTCCAGGAAGGGCCTCTGACGAAGGGTCTCGACCCGAAGCGTTGACTGCTCATTTCAATGGAAGCTGCATGGCCTGCTGAGTTCATCCAGCTTTTTTGTATGGCTTGATTTGACCAAAGCATCTGCAGTATACTTTGTGTATACCTTCCGGGAATCTCATTCTCACCCACTGAACCTCCTGTCTGTTCCCCTAACTAACAAATCCCCTATCATTACTGTGTTCCTCTTCTTCCCACTTACCTTCTGAGTTACAAAGTCAGATACAGTGCCACAGACCCAGCCACGGTGACTTTCCTCTGTTAGGTCATTCCTTCTCCACTCCAGTGGTATCCAAAGTGATGTAGCTTTTGCTGAGGGGGACAGCCACAAGGGTACTCTGCATTGGCTCCTTAACCGCGTTATCCTCGCTGTCACCCAGTTTCCTGTGTCCTGCACCTTGGGTGTAACTACCTCTCTATAGGTCCTAGCTATCGCCTCTTCAACCTTCCAAATGATCCAGAGTGCATCCACTTCCAGCTCCGACTCCTTAATGTGGATTGCTAGAAGCTGCAGCAGGATGCACTTTTCACAGATGTAGTTGTTGGGGACACTGGAGGTCTCCCTGTCTTCCCACATCCTGCAAGAGGAACACTGCACATCCTGAAGGGCAATTCCATTGCCCTGACTAAGCAAATATAAAGAGGGGATAGGTGGGGAAAAAAAACTTAACCTAGAGCTTTTTTTTCCTTTGCTTTCTCTGACTGAAGCCTCTTCACTGAAGCTTCCAGGAGACAGCCACTGCATTTGCCCCTGCCTTCCTTTAATTTGTTTTTGCTAATCAGTCTCATACATGGATTGGTCACTGGTCAGAGTTCTATTGTTCTGCTGTGACCCGTTGCTCCCTTTGCTACTCAGGCAGTAGACCTGAGTGAAACATCCCTCCTCTCAAACTTTCAGTGTCCGGTTTGTTGCTGATCAAAGCTCAATTAAGCTGCCATGTCCCAAAATTCCATTTGTTATTCAGGTTATGGACCTGAATGAAATCTCCTCTTAAGCTTCTAATTGTTGCTGGTCAGAGCTCAGAAGGACCTGAGGCCTATGGAAAGATTGACTTGGTTAGGACTTTATTCCTTGGAATGTAGAAGATTGATAAGAGATTAGATAGATGTATACAAAATTATGAGGAGTACCAATATGATAAATGCTCATTTCACCGAGGTTGGGTGGAATTACAACTCAGGGCCATGAGTTAAGGATAAAAGGTAAAGGTTTCAGGGAAATGTGAGGGGAATGTTCTTCACTAGAGGGTTATGAGAGTGTGGAATGAGCTGCCCGCACGATTTCACCATTTAATAGAAGTTTGGATAGGTCGGTGGATAGTAGGGATATGGATGGCTATGGTTCTAATTCAGGTCAATGGGAGTAGGCTGTTTAAAAGACTTGGCATAGACTAGATGAGCAGAGGAACCAGCTTCTGTGCTGTTCTTTTCTCTGACTATGCTTCTGTCTTATTCACATCTGTCTAACAGCTTGAAGAAGACAACTGTTCAAAAGAAATCTGTCACCAGGCCTTAAATTCTTTAATTACGTTGAGATGTACTGACTTGCCAAGTAACACAAAACAGTAGAAATGTCATCTGTGTGCATCACAAGATTATTTGTAAATGTCTGAAAGACTTCTCAGTGATAGCCAGGGTTTACAATGTTGAAATGAAATGTGGAAAGACACCATTAATTCTGAACGAAAGGGCAATAAAAGACAATCGTGGATAAATCATAGCCAATCCTAGTAAAGTACTATTCGTGCTCCTATCTGTGACTTTAACTGCACTGCCCCTATCCAAAATATTGCCTCCTTCTGGTTTTTTAAAGTTCTTTCATATTGTTTTTTTCCCAGATTTAAGATCCATTCCTTCATCAGGATGTCCACAGATTATCATTTTCTACTTAGGCTGTGCTCCATTTTCCTTTATATTCATAATTTGGAGTTCTGACAGATGATGGGTAGATCAAGCAAAGTGCTCCCAGGAAGAAAACATTCTAGGCAAATAACATTTAAATTGGGTATGATTAAGACTAATAGAAAAGGATTAAAGACCAATGCCAGAAAACACAAAGGCACTATTTTTTTGTGTGGTGTGAAAACCTTTGCAAAGGTCTTTTTACTGTATGTAACAGCAGCCTGCGGAAAGATGAACCAAATTTGATGTTAAGTATATAAACAAAGGAAGTTTGAGGTGTAGAAATGTCATTGTGGCAACTAAGCGCAGTGTTTGTTAATGTAGGAGGATCTTGGTGTTCTGGTCATTGGGCAAAAACAAAAGCCAGGAAATGACCATTCCCAATAGAAGCTATCCAAATCCATATCCTTCTGACACTACTGTGATATCACAGTAGAAATATCACCAT
Source organism: Hypanus sabinus (assembly GCF_030144855.1). Classification (NCBI taxonomy): domain Eukaryota; kingdom Metazoa; phylum Chordata; class Chondrichthyes; order Myliobatiformes; family Dasyatidae; genus Hypanus; species Hypanus sabinus. The sequence goes on from NC_082719.1 coordinate 74,217,689, forward strand.
GAGTATATTATGTGTCAACATTGCAAAGAACTTAATCAGATCATTTATGTAAAGTATGTCCTGTGACATCAACAGCAGATCAGAAAACCAGATCCTGATTACTATCTTGTCATATTCACCAGTGTATAACAAACCTCCTACTCACATGAAACTCAGAGTAAATAGTACATGCAGTAAAAGACCAGAAGTCCATAAGATATAGGAGCAGAACTAGGCCATTCGGCCCATCGAATCTGCTCTGCCATTTCATTACGGCTGATACAATGTTCCTCTCTGTTCCAATCTCCTGCCTTCTCCTCATACCCCTTCATGCCCTGACCAACCAAGAATCTATCAACCTATGCCTTAAATATGCATAAAGACATGGACTCTACAGCTGCCTGTGGCAAAGAATTCCACAGATTCACCACACTCTGGCTAAATAAATTCGCCTCATCTCCATTCTAAAAGGATACCCCTCTATCCTGAGGCTGTGTCCTCTGGTCTTAGACTCTTCCATCATAGGAAACAGCCACTTCACATCCTCTCTATCAAGCTCTTTCACCATTTGATAGGTTTCAATGACGTCACCCTCATTCTTCTGAATTCCAGTAAATACAGGCCCAGAGTCATCAAACGCTCTTCATGTGACAAGCTATTCAATCCTGGAATCATTTTTGTGAACCTCCTTTGGACCTTCTCCAGTTTCAGCACGTCCTTTCTAAGATAAGGGGTCCAAAACTACTCACAATACTGCAAGTGAGGCCTCACCAGTGCTTTATAAAGACTTAACATTACATCCTTGCTTTTATATCCTAGTCCTCTTGAAACAAATGATAACATTACTTTTGCCTTCCCCACCACAGAATCAAACAGTAAATTTATCTTTAGGGAATCTGCACAAGGTGCAACAAATTCCGAACACTATATTCCATCTGCTATTTTCTTGCCCATTCTCCTAATCTATCTGTCCATCTGTAGCCTCACTACTTCCTCAAAACTACCTGCCCCTCCACTTATCTTCATTTCATCAGCAAACTTTGCAACAATGCCATCAGTTCTGTCATCCAAATCATCAACCTATAATGTAAAAAGAAGCAGTCCCAACAGAGACCTCTGTGGAACACCACTGGTCACTGTCAGCCAAACAGAAAAGGCTCCCTTTATTCCAACACTTGGCCTCCTGCCAATCATCCGCTGCTTTATCCATGTTAGTATCTTTCTTGTAATACTATTGGCTCTTAACTTGTTAAGCAGCCTCATGTGGCATCTTGTCAAATTCCAAGTACACAACATTAACCCATTCCCCTTTCTCTCCTGGTTGTTATTCTTCAAAGAGTTCCAACAGATTTGTCAAGGAGTATATTCCCTTGAGGAAAACATGATGAATATGGCCTGGTTTGTTATGTGTCTCCCAGCACCCTGAGATTTTATCCTTAATAATCAACTGCAACATCTTCTCAACCACTGAGGTAGACTAACTGCCATATAGTCTCCCTTCTTCTGCCCCTCTTCCTTCTTGAAGAGTAGAGTTGATATTTGCAATTTTCCAGTCTTCCGGAACTATTCCCGAATCTACTGATTCTTGAAAGATCTTTACTAATGTCTCAATAATCTCTTCAGCAGCCTCTTTCAGAACTCGGTGGTGTACACCATCTGCTCCAGGTAACTTGTCTACCTTCAGACCTTTCAGTTTCCCATGAACATTCTCTCTAGTAATGGTAACTTCACACACTTCATGACCCCTGACACCAGGAAGTTCCACCATACCTAGTGTCATCCACAGTGATGTCTGATGCAAAGTGATGCAAGTGAAGCCATTTGCTTGTCCCTCTAATACTATCTCTCCAGTTATTTTTTCCAGCAGTCTGATATCCACTCTTGCCTCTCTTTTACACTATGTATCTGAAGGAACTTTTGGTATTCTCTTTAATATTACTGACTACCTGACTTTTGTATTCCATCTTTACCTTCTTAATGACTTTTTTAGTTGTCTTCTGTTGGTTTTTAAAAGCTTCTCAATCCTCTAGCTTCCCACTAATTTATGTCCTCTCTTTGGCTTTTATGCGGGCTTTCACTTCACTTGTTAACCACAGTTGCACCATCTTGCCTTTAGAATACTTCTTCCCACTTAGGGATGTATATATCCTTTCTTTCTTTTTCAATTTTTTTAATTGATTTTCATATATACATATAAAAAAACATAAAATAATAATGAGTAAATTATGAATACAATAGACTTGAAGTCACGTTGATAATAAGATAACAATATCCTATTAAACATCAGCAGAAAAAAAATACCTTAATCAATCAAGTCCATATGATTATATATGAAAAAAAACAAAAATAACCATTAAAAGAAGAAAAAATTTGAAAATATGTGAAAAAAGTATATATTAAGAAAAATAAAACACTAAACTAAACTAACATGGGCAATAATAATAGTTTACAAGTATATGATAGTGTCAAAAAACTCCGGAACTCCATACCTGAACAAGAATAAGCAGAAAGAAGGTCTGGAAAAGGCCAAATTAATTCATATGAAAATGTCGAATAAACGGTCTCCAAGTTTCTTCAAATTTAATTGATGAGTCAAAAATAGTGCTTCTAATTTTTTCCAGACTCAGATAAGAAATAGTTTGAGAAAGCCACTGAAACGTGGTAGGAGGATTTACTTCTTTCCAATTTTGTAATATAGACCTTCTGGCCATTAATGTTACAAAAGCAATCATTCGTCTGATTGAAAGGGAAAACTGATTACCATCTTCATTTGGTATGCCAAAAATTGCAGTAATAAAATGAGGTTGTAAATCTATATTCCAAATTGAGGAAATAGTAGTAAATATGTCCTTCCAGTAATTATGTAAAGTGGGACATGACCAAAACATATGGGTCAATGAGGCCACTTCTGAATGACATCTGTCACATTGAGGGTTAATATGAGAATAGAATCGAGCAAGTTTATCTTTAGACATATGAGCTCTATGTACAATTTTAAATTGTATTAAAGCATGTTTAGCACATATAGAAGAGGAATTAACCATTTGCAAATTTTTTTCCCATTTATCTGTTGATATATTATATCGAAGTTCTTTTTCCCATTCTTGTTTAATTCTAACTGATATTTCTGGTTGTATCTTCATAATCATATTATAAATAAAAGCTACTAATCCCTTCTGACAAGGGTTTAAGGTAAAAATCAAATCTGTAAAATCCACCAAAGTTGAATTAGGAAAAGATGGTAAAACTTTATGTAAGAAATTTCTAATTTGTAAATATCTGAAAAAATTAGATTTAGGTAATTCAAATTTGTTGGAAAGTTGGTCAAATGACATCAAAGTATCTTCAAGGAAAAGATCACGAAAACATTTTATACCTTTCCTTTTCCATATGTTAAAAGCTTGATCTGTCCAAGAGGGTTTGAAAAAGAAATTAAGTAAGATAGGGCTATCAAGAACAAAGTTTTTCAAAGTAAAAAACTTACGAAATTGAAACCAAATTCGTAATGTATGTTTAATAACAGGATTAGATATTTGTTTATTAAATTTAACTAAATCAGCAGGAAGACAAGAACCGAGAACAGAAAATAGAGAATATCCCTTTACCTCATTACATTCCAAATTTACCCACTGTGGGCACAATGGTGAATCCAAATCTAGTTTCCAATACATTAAATTACGAATATTATTTGCCCAATAATAAAATCTGAAGTTAGGTAAAGCTAAACCACCATCTTTTTTAGATTTTTGTAATTGCTTTTTACTTAACCTAGGATTTTTATTTTGCCACACAAATGAGGAAATTTTTGAATCAATGTTATCAAAAAAAGATTTAGAAATAAAAATTGGTAAGGCTTGAAATAAGTATAAAAATTTCGGTAAAATCATCATTTTAATAGCATTAATCCGACCAATTAATGATAAAAATAAAGGAGACCATCTTGTAGTAAGTTGATGAATTTGATGAAGCATAGGTAAAAAATTCAGTCTAAATAAATCTTTATATTTCTTGGTAATTTTTATACCTAAATAGGTAAAGTTATCAGTAACAACTTTAAATGGTATTCTATCACTCAATAAAGTTTGTGCATTTAAAGGAAATAATTCACTCTTATCTAAATTTAATTTATAACCAGAAAAAGTACCAAATTGAACCAACAAGGATAAAATAGTGGGAATAGACCTATCAGGGTCAGAAATATATAACAGCAAATCATCAGCATAAAGTGATAATTTGTATAACTTCTCATTACGGGTAATACCAAAGATATTAGGAGATTCACGAATAGCAATAGCTAAAGGTTCTAATGCAATATTAAATAATAAAGGACTTAAGGGACAGCCTTGTCTCGTACCACGAGATAATTGAAAAAAAAGAGGATCTATAGTTATTTGTAAGAACAGAAGCAACAGGTTTATGATATATTAATTTAATCCATGATATAAAGTTAGGACTAAAATTAAAATTTCTCAATGTATTAAATAAATATATCAATTCAACTCTATCAAAAGCTTTTTCAGCATCTAATGAAATAACACATTCTGGGATTGTGGGTGGTGAAGTATGAATTATATTAATCAATTTTCTAACATTAAAAAAGGAATACCGATTCCTCATAAAACCAGTTTGATCTTCTGAAATAAACTGTGATAGTACTTTTTCTAATCTAATAGCTAAAATTTTTGTAAGAATCTTAGAACCTACATTTAATAGTGATATAGGGCGATAAGATGTAGATAAAGTAGGATCCTTATCTTTTTTAAGAATTAGAGAGATATTAGCTTCATAAAAAGATTGAGGTAATCTCTTCTTAGCAAACACATCATTAAAAATTTCACATAACCAAGGAGAGAGCAAAGAAGAAAAAGTTTTTAAAAATTCTACTATATAACCATCAGGACCAGGAGCTTTCCCTGAATTCATTGATGAGATAGCCTCTCCTATTTCCATCATAGAGATAGGAGCATCTAACAGGCTATGATCTTCATCAATCAGTTTAGGAATATTCAAATTGTTAAAAAAATTATCTATCATGGACTGGTCACCATCAAATTCTGATTGATATAAAGATTTATAAAAATCTTGAAAAGTATTATTAATTTCTTTATGATCAGTAGTTAAATTACCGTCTTGTTTGCGAATTTTAATAATTTGTCGCTTAGTCGAAATAGCTTTTAATTGATTAGCTAACAGTTTGCCAGTTCGATCACTGTGAATATAGAATTGAGCCCTGGTCCTAATTAATTGATTTTCAATTGAAGAAGATAATAGTAAACTATGTTCCATTTGAAGCTCAACTCTCTTCTTATAAAGTTCTTTGGTAGGAGTCACGGAATAAATCTTATCAATTTCCTTGATTTTATCCACTAATAAAGCAATATCTAAATATCTTTGTTTTCTTTTACCAACAGAATATGAAATAATTTGTCCATGGATAAAAGCCTTAAAAGAGTCCCAAAGTATTCCTCTGTCGATTTCTTCAGTACAGTTTATTGAGAAAAACAAGTCAATTTGCTGTTTTATGTAGGTGATAAATTCTGGGTCTTGAAGCAAAGTAGCGTTAAGCCTCCAAGATCTGATATTATTGGAATAGTCCGAAATCTTAATAGATAACTTCAAAGGTGCATGATCCAAAATAGTAATAGAATCATATTTACAATCAATAACATCCGTTAATAACCGATGATCAATAAGAAAATAGTCAATTCTAGAATAGCTATGATATACATGTGAAAAAAATGAAAATTCTTTATCTTTAGGGTTAAAAAACCGCCATATTTCTGTAATTCCCGAATCAACCATAAACAAATTAATAAGTAGGGCTGATCTGTTCGGAAGAGTACGAATAGGTTTAGATCTATCCATCGAAGGATTCAAACAACAATTAAAATCTCCACCCATTATCAACATATATTCATTTAGATTAGGAAGGGAAGTAAATAAACATTTAAAAAATTCAGGGCAGTCAAAGTTTGGAGCATAAATATTAACTAGAACAACTTTCCGATTAAAAAGTAAGCCAGTTATCAACAAAAATCTACCCTGTGGGTCAGAAATAATTTCATGATGTGTAAACGAAATTGAGGGGTCTATAAAAATAGACACACCCCTAATTTTAGCGGTACAATTTGAGTGAAATTGTTGACCCTCCAGAACCTAAAAAAACGTTGATTATCCTCCCTCCTGATATGGGTCTCCTGTGCAAAGATAATATTAGCATTCAGTCTATGGAATACTTTAAAATTTTTTTTACGTTTAATCAGATGATTTAAACCATTAGTATTCCAGGAGATAAAGTTAACAGATTTATCCATCATACAAATATTAGTTGTGTGTATCATAAAAGGTTAAAAAGACACATAACCCACAATTCAGGAAGGAGGAAAATTGATTCAGGAGCAACCGGAGAACATGACACCTCAACAATATTAATAATTTAAAGTCGGCCCATAAACTAAAAGCAAAAAAATAAAGAGCAAAAGCGTGAAAAAAGATCCCTCCCCCCTCCCCCCACCCTTCGAAAAAAAGCCAAGCGGCAAGCGCATAATCTAATACTAACATTACCCCCATTTCAAGATGGCAGCTCTATAAAAAGATTAAAAGAAAACTATATAACACCCAGATTAAGATATAGAGTTGCAAAAAGAAAATATATATCAATCAGAATAAAAAAAACTAATATAATAAAACAAACAATCATTAATGAAAAAAGTATAAACATCAAAATTTAAAAGTGTAATATACCTTTAAAAAAAAAATCCCATGTACAAATACAAGATGACGTTTCAAAAGCAAAGACTTATGGGAAGAAGAAACGCCATTTTGAAAAAGCCATATTACTAAATACAAATGTGAGTTCAGCAATCTGTTAAAAGACAAAATAAGATTAAAAAAAGGGATGTAATAAACAGTGCAATATATATATAAAAAAAGACCAAAAATCCAAAACATTCGTCCCATTTCTGAGTACAGGCAAACAAATAAATGCTTACAAAAAACAGAATCTTACGGGAAAAAGAAACGACATCTTAAAAAAAAGTAAATCATTATTGCAAAATATAAACGTATATAACCAAAACAGAAAGAAAAATTAAAAGGAACGTCTATAAACAATGATGATAGTAAAAAAAACCAGACCCATAGATCAAAATAAGAAGTTATAACCCAGCTTCATAGGTTAAAACTTAAAATTGAAAGATATCCTCTCTCCGAAAAATCTTCCACATAACACATAGTTCAAGTTGCAGTAGAAGATCGAAATTCTTCAACAAATTTCTTCGCTTCTTCCGGAGTGTTAAAAATTTGCTGACTGTTGTCGTTCAGCGTAATTCTAAGCTTCGCTGGATACATTAAAGCTTGTTTAAGTCCAATCGAAAAAATCTCTGCCATCACTGGTTTAAAAGCGATTCTGGCTCTCATAACCTCATAAGAATAATCCTCAACAATTCGAAATTTGAAGTTATTGTAAGAAATCATACCTTTTTTATGAGCTAATCGAATTAAAAGCTCTTTCTCACGAGGATAATGAAGGCGAACAATCACCGCTCGTGGTTTATCAGTCATAGACGAAAACCTCGCAACTCTGTGAGCACGGTCAATAACAGGTTTAGTTTGCAAACCTTCATCACCGAAAATTTCCCACAGTAATTTAGAGAAAAATTCAGTTAAATCACCGGACTCAACTCTTTCGGAAAACCCGATAATTCACAAATTCAGTCTGCGAGATCGATTTTCGAGATCAGTAATTTTAAACTTATACTGATCTACAGCTTTAAGAGTTGATTGTACCTTCTTATCCAACATCTCAAGTGTACGTGCTTTTTCAACAATTAATTTTTCAAGAGTCTCCAACTCATCTTCATGCCGCTGAATATCCGTTGCCTGCGACTGAAGCTTAGTATCAAGCGATCTAACAGCTCCTTCAAGTTCAGACATTTTCGTGGTGAGCTTGTTTTCCCAACTTGCAATTTTACTTTCCAAACTTGCCATTTTACTTTCCATCTTGCTTTCCAAACTTGTAAGTTTAGTGTCCAGAAGATTAGAAATTGCATCGATAGATAAAGGCTCCTTAGACGATTTCTTACTTGTAGCCATTTTAAGTTTGGCAAAGTTAGATCAAATATACTTTTAGAGAAAAAAAAGTCAATCGAGAATATCAACTCATTTGATTAAATTCGAAAAGATTTGATTAAAGGGTGATTATAGTTAGAAAAGTAAAGAGCGCCTAAAAGGCAGATGTTTACGTCGCCATCTTGAAACTCCACCCCTCAGGGATGTATATATCCTGTGCCTTCCAAATTGCTTCCAGAAATTCCAGCCATTGCTGCTCCGACATCATCCATGCCAGTGTCCTTTTCCAATCAATTCTGACCAACTCCTTTCTCATGTCCCTGTGGTTCCCATTACTCCACTGTAATACTGATGCAAATGACTTTAGCTTCTCCTTTTCAAATTTCAGGGTGAATTCAATCATATTATGATAACTTTCTCATAAGGTTTCTTTTACCTTAAGCTCCCTAATCAATTCTGGTTCATTGCACAAACCCCAGTCCAGAATAGCTGATCCCCTAGTGAGCTCAAGCACAAGCTGCTCTAAAAAGACATTTTGTAGACACTCTTGAAAATCTCCCTCCAGGAATCCAGTGCCAACCTGATTTTACCAATCAACCTGCATATTGAAATCACCAAGACAATTGTAACATTGCCCTTTTGGCGTGCATTGTCTATCTCCTGTTATAATTTGTAGAAACCATATCTTACTACAGTTTGGGGGTCTGTATACAACTCCCATTGAGGTCTTTTTACCCTTCCAGTTCCTTAGTTTTATCACAATGAATCAACACCTTCAGACCCCATGTAACCTCTTTCTAATGATTGGTAAAATCATTTTTACCAACAGAGACACATCACCACCTCTGCCTTCCTGCCTGTCATTTCAATACTCTGTGTATCCTTGGATATTAAGCTCCATCTACCTTCAGCCACGAACATCAATCACCTCGATGAGTTATTAACTTCAAGCTTTCTGCATAACCACTCAAAGAATTGAACTGCAAGTGCATGTAACGTGAGATGTATAACTCATCTTCTTCTACCTTAGGCCACAAACTTATCAATCAGCCCTGCTGTTGGACACTTTCTGGAGGTCCAAGATCCGTATGCTCCACGACCGCTGGACTAAGTGTGTAAATGTAGGAGGGGACTATGTTGAAAAATAAATGTGCTAGGTTTTCTGAAATTGACTCCTACCTTAGGCCACAAACTTATCGATCATCCCTCGTATATTCCAGTTCAAGGCAAGGACAGTAAGGGTGGGAAGAGCCAGCCTTAGATAACTAAGGAAATACAAGAAGGCATCAAACTAAAAGCTCGTGTATACAAAGTCGCTAAGAGTAGTGAGAAACTGGAAGATTGGGAAAACCTTAAAAAGCAACAAAAGGTCACTAAAAGAGTAATAAAGAAAGGGAAGATAGATTTTGAAAATAAACTAGCACAAAATATAAAAATGGATAGTAAAAGTTTTTATAATTATATAAAGCAGAAAAGCATGGCTAATGTGAATGTAGGTCCCTTGGAGGACGAGAAGGGGGAATTGATATTAGGTAATGATGAAATGGCAGAGGCTTTGAAAGACTATTTTGTGTTGGTCTTCATGGTGGAGCACATTTAACATGCCAAAGAGAGATGTTATAGATGCGATGGGAAGTGAAGACCTTAATACAATAGATATCACTAAAGAGGTAGTGCTGAGTAAATTTGTGGGTCTGGAGATAGATAAGTCCCATGGTCCTGATGGAATGCATCCCAGGGTACTGAAAGAAATGGCAGAAGTTATAGTAGAAGCTTTGGTGATAAAGAAATTCATCCATCAGGCAGATGCAGCATAGATTCAACAAAGGCAAGTCCTGTTTGATAAAGTCACTGGAGTTATTTAAGGATATAATGAGCACAGTGGATAGAGGGGTACAGATGGGCATTATTTGCTTAGATTTCCACAAGGTGTTCGATAAGGTGCTGCATAAAAGACTTATCCATAAGATAAGGATGCACAGAGTTAGGGGTGATGTATTAGCACGAATAGAGGGTTGGTTAATGAATAGAAAACAAAGAGTTGGGATACATGGGTGGTATTCTGATTGGCAATCAGTGATGATCGGTGAGCCACAGGGTCGGTGCTGGGCCCACAAATGTTCATGATTTAAATTAATGAACTGGAAGAGAGGGCTGAATGTAGTGTATCTAAGTTTGTTGATGATACTAAATTGAATGGAAAAGCAAACCATGTGAAAGATAGGGAGAGTCTGCAGAGAGATATAGATAGGTTAAGTGAGTGGGCAAGGGTCTGGCAGATGGAATACAATGTTGGTAATTGCAAGGTCATCGACTTTGGAAGGAAAATTGGAAGAGCAGATTAGTATTTAAATCATAAAAATGTTTGCAGCATGCTGCTGAGCAAACAGACTTGGGAGTGCTTCTGCATGAATCACGAAATGTTGGTTTGCAGGTGCAGCAGGCTATCAAGAAGGCAAATTAGATGTTGGCCTTCACTGCCAGAGGAATTGAACTTAAGAGCGGGGAGGCCATGTTGCAACTGTACAGGGTACTGATGAGGCGGCACCTTGAGTACTGTGCGTATTTCTGGTCTTTTTACTTGATGAAGGATATTCTGGCTTTGGAGGCAGTTCCAACAGTATTTTGTGTTTGTTGCTTTGGATTTCCAGCATCAGCAGATTTTCTCGTGTTTGTGACATTATTAGTTACAGCTGTACACCAGCTCATTAATTCAAATATCAAATCAGCCAAAGATGTGGCAGCAACTGAATGCATTAAAGCATGCAGACACGGTGATACTTGCAGTTCTGATCTCCTTACTTGAGGAAGGATACACTGGCTTTGGAGGCGGTGCAGAGGAGGTTCACCAGGTTGATTCCAGAGATGAGGGGGTTAGACTATGAGGAGAGATTGAATAGCCTGGGACTGTACTTGCTGGAATTAAGAAGAATGAGAAGAGATCTTATAGAAACATATAAAATTATGAAAGGGATAGATAAGATTGAGGTAAGAAAGTTTTTCTACTGGTAGGTGAGACTAAATTAGGGGAAATAGCCTGAAGAGTAGATTTAGGATGGAGATGAGGAGGAACTGCTTTTCCCAGAGAGTGGTGAATCTGTGGAATTCTCTGCCCAATGAAGCAGTGGGGGCTACCTCAGTAAATATATTTAAGACAAGGTTGGATAGATCTTTGCTTGGTAGGGGAATTAAGGGTTATGGGGAAAAGGCAGGTAGGTGGCAATGAGTCCATGGCCAGATCAGCCATGATCTTATTGAATGACAGAGCAGGTTCGACAGGCCAGATGCCTACTCTTGCTCCAATTTCTTTTATTTCTTATATATCACATTCCTTAATTCTTGATATATTCTTGATATAATTCTTGCCATGCTTCTGAGAAAGTGGAATGTATGCTCATGCAATCAATCTCCTTTCCTCGTTTATCACCTGGACTGTGTATTGCTTTCTGGTGACTAACTGTTTGGAATAATTCTCTAAGGTCGTCCCTGGACACATATGTCCTGATATCCTTAGCAATGTCCCTCAGCCCCTGTAGCCTGAACAGTGTAGTATATGTTATACTTCAGTTTTGATTTCCTGCCTAGCCACCTCCCTCACTGATAGTAACTATGGGAGGCAATTGTGCAGCCTGTAGCTCTATTTGTATGTTGTTAGAGGGATTCTCATCATAACCATATCTGATCACCTTATCAGTTACATTAACCATATAACCATATAACAATTACAACACAGAAACAGGCCATCTTGGCCCTTCTAGTCAGTGCCGAATGCTTACTCTCACCTAGTCCCACCTACCTGCACTCAGCCCATAACCCTCCATTCCTTTCCTGTCCATATACCTATCCAATATTTTTTTAAATGACAATATCAAACTTGCCTCTACACTTTTACTGGAAGCTCGTTCCACAAAGCTACAATTCTCTGAGTAAGCAAGTTCCCCCTCGTGATACCCCTAAACTTTTGCCCCTTAACTCTCAACTCATGTCTTCTTGTTTGAATCTCCCCTACTCTCAATGGAATAAGCCTATTCATGTCAAGTCTATCTATCCCCCTCATAATTTTAAATACCTCTCTCAAGTCCCCCCTCAACCTTCTACACTCCAAAGAATAAAGACCTAATGTTCAACCTTTCCCTGTAACTTAGGTGCTGAAACCCAGGTAACATTTTAATAAATCTCCTCTGTACTCTCTCTATTTTGTTGACATCTTTCCTATAATTCCGTGACCAGGACTGTACACAATACCCCAAATTTGGCCTCACCAATGCCTTGTACAATTTTAATATTACATCCCAACTCCTAATCTCAATGCTCTAACTTACAAAGGCCAGCATACCAAAAGCTTTCTTCACCACCCTATCCACATGAGATTCCACCTTCAGGGAACTATGCACCATTATTCCTAGGTCACTCTGTTCTACTGCATTCCTCAATGCCCTACCATTTACCATGTATTATTCCAATCAAACAGATGCAATCAGTTTCCTTTCCTCGTTTATCAATTGGACTGTGTATTGCTCTCTGGTGGCTAACTATTTGGAATAACTCTCTAAGGTCGTATTGGAATAATTGGATTATTCCAATCCATATTTCCATATTCATCTTTTTCCCCTCTTTCAGATTGAAAAGCACATATTATTCCTCTCTGTGCAGCAGGTTGGCTCTGCAGCTTTTGTATGGGCTTTAAACACTTGTATGATTTCTCGTGTTACTTTTTTCTTTTCATGTGCTGACTTCTCTTTCTGAATCAGGGGAAGATGTGCCCTGCCCATCCCTTATGTTATCCTTATTTTGATCTATTTATGTTTATCAATATTCTATCAGCTTGCCAGTTTTCACTGAAGGGTTTAATAAATTTCAGTATTTAGTTCCAGCACCTGGTGTCCCTGACACCTTTTCATTGTTGGATAGTTTACTAATTTCCATTCTCATATTACCTCATGTGTCCCTGATGCAGGGTGAACCTAGCCAACACTAAAGCCATCCAATACTTCTGTGCACATCTCTTTCAGATGTCACAGATGCTAGGTGAATCTGAAGTGTTTGCCTTTTTTTCTTACTCAAAGTTTCTGTCATCATGCCAAATGTGTCGGAATCATGATGAAGGAAATTGATCCACACAAGACTATAGCATTGATTGCAGTCTGAGACAAAACCAAAGTCAAAAAGCAAAGGGTAAAAAAATCCACAGAAGTGAAAGAAATGTATTTTTCCTTCCAGCTGTGCTACTCACAAAGAGCTCCCCTTACGCAGTTCTGTCTTCGGAATTTCCCATGTCACTGTTACACCCAGACAAGCGAATCTCGGTGGCACCTCCAACTTCTGTTGTGAACCATTCTGCTAGATCTTGTAATGTACAGAAACAAACTACAACACATTCAAAGTGGATCACATTATAGCGTATTCATTTTACTTGCCCATATCTAACCAATCCCAACTTTGCTTCTTGCCAATTGGGAAGCACTTGAAGTTTGTGCACGTCTCGTTCTTTGCCATAATAGGATGACAAGCACTTTAATATGAGGTAAACTTTCTTATTAGCCAAGTTTGTTTAAAAAAGTGTCCAGGCAATTTATTTTAATGAGTAATTAAGTCTTAGCAGAACAAAGAATGGAATCCACAGTGTTCATTTGAATCAAGAGTAATATTGATTATTGCATTGTGAGGATGTTTCAGCAACAATTAGTGTGTTGGCAGTTCAAACATTTAATGAAATCGAATGATTCTCCCAGAATATTTTCTGGTTTGGACAGGGATCTGTTCTTTGATTTGCCATGGCTCTCCTGCCTTCATTTGTTCATCATAATGTATTTTTGAATGGGAAACTAGGCACAGAAGTGATAAGATTCAAGATTATTTGATGAGGCATTGATAGTGTGGGTGGTCAGAGGCTTTTTCCCAAAACTGAAATGGTTGCCACAAGAGGACATAGGCTTAAGGTGCTGGAGAGCAGGTACAAAGGAGATGTCAGAGGTAAGTTTTTTATGCAGAGGGTGGTGAGTACGTGGAATGGACTGCCGGCAATGGTGGTGGAGGTAGATTTGATAGGGTCTTTTAAGAGACTTTTGGATAGGTACATGGAGCTTACAAAAATAGAGGGCTATGGATAAGCCTAGTAATTTCTAAGGTAGGGACATGTTCGGCACAACTTTGTGGGCTGAGGGGCCTGTATTGTGCTGTTTCCCATGTTTCTATGTTTCTATGTAATTTCCAGTACACGAGTGTGAAAAAGAACAAAATTATTGTTACTCTAAATCTGAGCCAGCACAAACAAACACACTGTTAAAGAACACAAAAATTAAAAATAAAGCAAAGTAAATATAAGTACATAAGATAGCTTATATACATAGATTGTATGTCCATTAAGTGACACTAGGCCCAGGAGTGTCTGCACATTAGATTAATGACAGGAAATGATAAAGTAGTGGTCATTGGGTTGTGGAGGGGTGGGTTAGCCTTCTGATAAAGCAATAAGCTGCTGCTTCAGAGTGTGTCACTCAGATGCAGCAGCTATAACAAGGCCAATCAAAGATGTTATTGTCTTTTGTAAACACATTTTTTATGAATGCAAGACCCTGCTGCATGTTAAGAACTTGAAGTATTGCAGGTTGACCCCATCAGCGAGTTGCTCATTGGTGGAGAAACTGAAAGAGCTGGACTTGGAGAGGATCATGCTACTGTCTGCATCAGTGTGCCGTTGGAGGAATCAGTGTGCAAAGGTCGTGTGCAGTCTGACAGCGAGCGATCATCTTAGTCACTTCTCTTGTGATCACCAGACCGTATTGTTAATCTGGAATGCCGCAAGATAGACTCACTGGTTTATTGCCATGTGGGGGGAGAGCAGTGTGGTCTCAGTTGTAGTAAGGACTGGGCCTCGAGATGAGGTATCTCATGTTTATGGTCACCAGGAGAGCTAGAGACATCAGCATGCTGGAGGTAGTGTGACACAGCATCCTTGCTAGAGTTGGTGCTGCTCGCCCCCCATTGTTTGCTCGACAGAAGACATGCCATATGGTGTTTGATTGCAGACTGCAACAACGTTCATAGACATGAGGGACATATTTTTTCTTGTGTCTGTATTTTTACTGCTATCTTATAAGCGCTATATATAAATTGTGCTGTGTATGACTGTTGGTACTGTCTTAAACCTCCAGTTTAAGATGGAACTGGTGAAGCACAGCAACAATTAGCTGATAGCAAAAAAAAATATAAATTACTGTATCAATCACACTTTTTCTCAGATACGATCACTGAAATTAATAGAGTGTAACTTCCCTTTCAGACTTGAGGTGTTGAACTGCCTACGTGACCTGATACTTCTGCGGTGTGATCCGAAGTCTCGAAGCTGCAAGATGGTTGTAAGGTGGAGTGCACGGGCAGAACCTAGGTGACAGGGCCCTCGTACGGATACGAGGAACACCTGAAGTTTGGCCAGTTTAAGCTCTAGACCAGATTGAAAAGGTCAGGTGTCGGAGCCGGAGGCAAGGAATGGGTGGTTCAGCTTGCTGCTCCATGATGTTTAGTCATCTCTACACTAAAATTAGGCCTAAGCCTGCAACTAATTGGCTCCTGTGTTGGCTGGAGTGATGACTGGCTTTGTGGCTGTGGACTCACTCACATGAACTTCAGTTCTGAATACTATTTACTTACTTTTATTGTTTGCATGATTTGTTTTCTTTCTGTACATTGTGTGTTTGACAGCCTTTTTTTTAATTTCTATTGGGTTTCTTTGCTTATGACTGTCTGTAAGGAGACATTTTTCTGTTTTGTATTCATGGATGGTCAAATGACAATTCCGTTTGAATGTGAACTTGAGCTTCAACCAAGCAGGTGGAGATGTTGATCAGCTTTACTGCTTGGGGAAAGTAACTCTTTTTAAGTTTGATGGTCTTGGTGTGGATGTTACATAGCCTCCTCCCTGATGACAGTGGGACAAACTGTCTATGAGTAGGTTGGGTGGCATCCTTCATGATCTTACTGGTCCTTTTCCAGCACCTTTCTGTGCGTATGTCCTTGATAGAGGGTAGCCTAGTGCCAATGATGCACTGGGGAGTTTTGAGTACTTGTAGAGCTTCCAGTCTGCTGCAGTACAGTTTCCATACCATGCAGTGATGCAGCTTGTCGAGGTGTTGTCTGCTGTTCACCTGTAGAATTACAGGTAAACATGAAATATTCCTGTTCAGGACTACTACAGCTGAAATACACAGCCATGGGAACTTCAGTAAGCAGCACGATTTTAAGATGTTTTTAAAAAATTATCAATCCTCAAAATTAGGTACAATCGAAACGTAAAGCCTTAGACTTCTCACCCCCCCCCCCCCCCCATTCATGTCTATCTTGCTGATGAATGCACAGTCTTTGGAAAATTAAAGCAGAAGACCTCAGAGCAAGATTGCAGTCTAGAGGGGCATCAGGGATTGCTGTTCAAAATTCAAAGTACGTTTATTACTGTACACAACCCTGAGATTCACTTTCTTGTGGACAATCACAGTAAACACAAAACCGGTCTGACCAGTCTGGAAAAAAAACAACAAGCTGTACAATACAAAAAGGGAAGAAAAAATAAAAAAAGAGTAGTAAATATTTAACACATAGGATGTTCTTGGACTTTGACGTGACCAATTGGGGAAATCAGAGGCTTGAGAGGAGGGAATTTCACTCAAGCTCACTAAAGGAGCAGAAAAGGTTGCAACTGGTGGCAGATTTTATTTTTGGAGCTCTGACCAATGAGCAATCAGCATTTGGGATTGATTAGCAGGAACAAATTAGAGGAAGGCAAGGGGCAAGTGCAGTAGTCATCATAGGAGTGGGTGGATTTTGACACTTCACCTCTTCAAGGCTTCAGTGAGGAGAAGCTTTAGTCAGGGAAAGCAAATAAGAAAAGCTGAAAGTAGATTTTTTTTTCCCTCCATTTTTACATTTGTTCAGCTAGGACAGTAGAGATGCCAGGCAGGATTGGTGAATGCTCCTCTTGCGGGTTATGGGAAGACTGGGAGACCTCCAGCATCCCTGATGACTACAAATGTGAGGTACATCAAGCTGCAGCTTCTAACAATCTGCATTAAGGAATTGGAGCTGGAACTAGATGAACTCTGGATCATTCAGGATCCTGAAGGTGTGATAAACAGGACATACAGAGAGGTAGTTACACCCAAGGTGCAGGACACAGGAAACTGGGTGACAGTCAGGAAGGGAAAGGGGTTAAGGAACCAGAGTAGGGTACCCCTGTGGCCATCCCCTCAACAAAAAATATCGTACTTTGGATACTCTGGGATTGGGAGATGACTTAGCAGAGGGAAGTCACAGTGAGTCAGTGAGTCTGTCAGTGAGTCTGTCAGTGAGTCTGGCAGTGAGTCTGTCTCCATGACTCAGAAGGGATGGGGGAAGAAGGGTGTGCTGTAGTGAGAGGGGATTTGAAAATTAAAGGAACAGAGCGGAGGTTCTGTGGGCAAGGATGAGATTCATGTACGGTATGTTGCCTCCCAGGTATCAGGGTCTGGAACATCTCAGACTGAATCCTCAAGTGGGAGAGTTAACAGCCAGGGGTCAAAATCTATGTAGGTACCAATGACATGGGTAGGACGAATAATGAGGTTTTACATAAGGATTTCCGGGCTAAGTTAAAGGGCAAAAATGTTCAGTTGCACACATTAAAGATGAGGTAGTAAGTTGGATTAAAAATTGGCTTTGTGAGAGAATCCACAGAGCGGTAGTAGTGTTACGTATTCCCATAACTGGATCACTTACCAGCAAAGATAGAGAGGTCCATTAAAATCTGATGGTACTATTTTTAAAAGTATTTATTGATAAAGGGGCACAAAAATAAGATTAATGCAAACATACAGATAATATACGTCATCAATACTAAATCTAAAGCGCAGGTATGATCATAACCAATAAAATTTAACTCTATCGTTGTCTAGGGGATAATGTATTGTCTGATGGAAATATAAAAGTCATTAGCTCGTTCAGGCTGCAGCATTTTGGGTTTAAGAGAGGGAGGCATTTAAACTTGCCCAAGTCTTTTATGATGCCAATCCGTTGAGTCAGGGGAGCGGGTTTCCCCGTTGTTAGCTAAAAAGCCGTTTTCTCTGGTTTCAGCCACCAGTTCCAGCCATGGAATTGAACGCATGTGGCTTGGTTTCCAATGACCGTCTGCTGTTACGTGGTCGCTTAACATTTCTTCTGGTGCGTCTGAGGGGCTGTTCCTACAGCCCCTCTTTTATTCTGATTCGCAGGGTCATAGATGCCAATCAGGTTGGGGGTGATGCAATCTCTCCCTCAACCAGCCCACTTTGCCCGAGGGCATTCACGTAGCAGAGCATCTCAATCCACAAATCTGTCTACAAGAGACAATGGCCATGTCCCGTAGCTTTACATCGCTATGGGGGGGGGGGGAGAAACGAGACATCCTGCACGTCTCCCCCTCATGTCTTGGACCCCCCCTTTTGACTCAACCCAATAGTGATCTGGCGATTCTCACAAAGGAGGGGGCTACGGACGTAACACCCCCTTTCTTCAACGTGTTTTTTACCATCGGGAAAAAAAACGAAATAATACCGAGTCTTATAGGGGGTTAGAATCCAACACAACACCAAAGTTTTTTTTTCTACAGAGTAATACAGTTATACATTCAATTCAGTATCTAAACAGTTAACGATTTCAGTGTCACTTTCTTTAATATCTTAACATTTTGTACCGTACTAACGTCTTGTAGCATCAGACTTCAATTTAATAACCACCTATTTTATTATTTTTTTTCAGCAACAAAACTAAAGAGGTGTGCTCTTAGCTTACGTGCATCTACATAAGTTTATGTCAATACTAGTCTTTCGGTCATTTTCAAACTGAACAGGCAGGCTTCCAAGGGGGTTGTCTTTATTATTCAAAGGCTTTGTCGAAATCCCGTACAACCGGCTTTGCTATTTAAAAATGGCGTTCCCCTTAACCGTCGCCTCTTTTCCGGGGAATTTGCGTAAGGTGGCGAGGTAAACCCTCGCCCGCCTGTTCCATAGGAATTATTTTATCAACACCGTGTCCCAAACTTAGTCCATCTTCTGAATTTCCACCCACTTCTGTAATTGTACACAGCTGGCTAACCCTCTCGTCAGGCCCCTTCAGACTATGTGGTTTCAGTTCGACTTCCTTGCTTAAGCAGCATTTCAAATTCTGCCCTTTCACACCACACGCTGGAATAACAATAGCGTGGGGGGCCCTGTCATATTCCGGCTTAATCTGTAAGCGAGCTGCAGGGCTTAAAATTTCTTCATTCGATTTGGGAACTACAGATTTCCTGTTTCCTTCAATGATAATTCTTATTTCCCCATTCTTAAACTCTGCATTAACGTTGAACACACCTTCGAGCACAAACACCTGGGAACCCTCACTTCTCCCCCTCATGTCTTTGGCCCCCCTTTTGACTCAGCCCAACAGTGATCTGGAGATTCTCACAAAGGATGGGGCTACGGACGTAACAGTAGATTGTTGCCTCTCTGAATGGAGGCCTGCGACTAGTCATCTGCCACAGTGATCTGCACTGGTTCCTTTGTTGTGTGTGATCTGTGTCAATGATCTGGATGATAATGTGGTCAAATGGATCAACAAGTTTGCAGATGACACCAAGATTGGGGATGTAATGGACAACAAGCGAGGCTATCATGGCTTACAGAGGGATCTGTATCAGCTGGGAAAGTTGGCTGAAAAACGGCAGATGTAATTTAATGCAAACAAGTGTGAGATGTTTCACTTCAGCAGGACCAATCAAGGTAGGCCTTACATAGTGCACAGTAGGGCACTGAGGAGTGTGGTAGAACAAAGGGATCTGGGAATACAAGTCCATAAGTCATTGAAAGTGGTGTCACAGTAGGTAGGATTGTAAAGAAAGCTTTTGGCACATTGGCTTTCATTGATCAATGTATTGAATATAGGAGATAGGATGTCATGTTGAAGTTGTATAAGATGTTGAGGCCTAATTTGGAGTATTTTTTATAGTTTTAGTTACCTAACTAAAGATTTAAATAAGCTCGAACCACATCACCACATCATCAAGTTCACTGATGACATGACCGTGGTGGGTCTCATCAGCAAGAACGATGAGTCAGCTTACAGAGAGGAGGTGCAGTGGCTAATGGACTGGTGCAGAGCCAACAACCTGTCTCTGAATGTGAACAGAACAAAAGAGATGATTGTTGACTTCAGGAGGGTACGGAGCGACCACTCCCCGCTGAACATCGATGTCTCCTCAATAGAGAATGTGAAGAGCACCAAGTTTCTTCGTGTTCACCTGGTGGAGAATCTCACCTGGACCCTCAGCACCAGCTCCATAGCAAAGAAAGCGCAGCAGCTTCTCTACTTTCTGTGAAGTCTGAGGGAAGTCCACCTCCCACCCCCCCATCCTCATTACATTCTACAGGGGGTTTATTGAGGGCATCCTGAGAAGCTGCATCACTGCCTAATTCGGAAATTGCACCGTCTTGGATCAGAAGAGCCTGCAGCGGATAGTGTGGTCAGCTGAGAAGATTATCAGGGTCTCTCTTCCCACCATTACAAACATTTACACTACACGCTGCATCTGCAAAGCAAACAGCATTATGAAGGACCCCACACACCCCTCATACAAACTCTTCTCCCTCCTGCCATCTGGGAAGAGGCACAGTAGCATTCGGGCTCTCACGACCACACTATGTAACAGTTCCTCCCCCAAAATTATCAGACTCCTCAATACCCAGAGCCTGGACTGACACCTTACTGCCCTATTGTAATGCCTGCACTGTTTTGTGCACTTTATGCAGTCCTGGGTAGGTCTGTAGTCCAGTGTAGTTTTTCTCTGTGTTGTTTTTTTACATAGTTCAGTCTAGTTTTTGCACTGTTTCATGTAACACCATGGTCCTGAAAAATGTTGTCTTGTTTTTACTATGTACTGTACCAGCAGTTATGGTCAAAATGACAATAAAAAGTGACTTGACGTGATAAGGTTGAATACATGGATGATGTCAGGAATGTAGGACCTGAGCTATGATGAAAGATTGAATGTAAGGATTCTATTCCTTAAGAAGTAGAAGATTATAAGGAGATTTAATAAAGGTATTCAAAATTAAGAGGGGTATAGATATGGTTAATATAAGCAGCCTTATTCCATTGAGGTTGGTTTAGGACTGCAATCAGAGATCATGGGTTAGGGGTGAAAGGTGAAATGTTTAAGGGGAACATGAGTGGAAACCTATTCACTCAGAGAGTCATGAGAGGGATATGGAGGGCTGTGGCCCAGGTGCAGGTCAATGGGACCAATCTAACTTAAATGGGTTTAACTGGGTTTGGCATGTACTAGATGGGCTGAAGGGCCTGTTTCTGTGCAGTGCTTCTCTATTATTCTATGGAGAGACCCCATAGGCGAGTGAGTAGGTTGTGGGAACCATTCAGTGATGGGACAAGCATTGAGTGAAGTTATCCCCTCTGGTTCAAGAGCCTGATGGATGATGGGTAATAACTTGGTAGTACTGGTCCTGAAGTTCCTGTACCTTTTTTCCTGATGGCAGCAGTGGGAAGAGAGCATGGCCTGTGTGGAGGGTTGTAAATGGTCTGGAAGGTGCTGGCTGTGCACTTTGTCTCTCAAAAGCATAGCTGACCCTTGCCATCTCAGGTGCAGTGCTGCAGCTCGATGGTTTCCCCATTCTCCACGAAGACAGGTCAGTTGAATATTTTAATGGTAGGGTAGGGGGAGGATGCTTCATGATTAACTCATCATGGTACACAGATGTGGCATTCTGCCTCAGTCCTGCTCACCCAACATGGAACATCTAGCAGTCAAGTTTTGTCCATTTTATTTGCCAAGGGAGCTTTCTACCGTCATCCTGGTAGCGGTCTACATTCCACCTCAGGCCAACGTCAGGCAGGCACTGGAGGAATTTAGCACGGTGATCAGCAGCACCCTAATGCTCTCCCTATCATTGTGGGGGATTTCAACTTGAAGAAGTCTCTGAGCATCTATGACCAACACATCACCTGTGGAACCAGAGGAGCCAACACCTTTAATCATTGATACACCACCACCAAAAAGCTTACCGTGCCACCCCACCAGTATTCTGGCTGTTCTTCCACTCCCAGTATGTTGGCATGGACTAAATATCTCAGCACGAGTGTTGAGGAGTAGGAAGGTCTGTTCAAAGGAGGTAGAGGAGAGCTTACAGGACTGTTTTAATTTTATGGACTGGACAATATTCCAAGATTCATCTTCATATCTGAATGAATATGCCACAGTTGTCATCAACTTCATCAAGACCTGTCTGGATGAGAACATGCCTTTGAGAAAATAATGGATACAAACCTGAGATTCATTTCTTGCAGGCATTCACAGAAAATACAAGAAAAATGTTAGTATCTATGATGGCCTGCCCTCAACAGGGTGGACAACAATCAACATGCAAAAGATACCAACTTTTCAAAGACAAAATAAGAAAAAAAGCAAGATAGCAATAATAAATATAAATAAACAAGCAATAAATATCAAGAACATATCCAAACTTACAAGCCATGGATGGACCAAGCGGTTCAAGGACTGAAGAGGGTAGATCTGTGGCATTCAAGACTAGTGATCCAGAACTACACAAGAAGTCCAGGCATGCCTTCAGAAGGCTATTTTAAGAGGGAATAAAGAATTCCAGTTGAAGTTAGGGATGGAATTGGATGCATGTCAGCTCTGGCAGGGTTTGCATGCCTTTACTCCTACAAGGCAAAGCCCAGTATCACGAATGGTGGTGATGCTTCACTTCCAGATAAACTCAGTGCCTTTTAATGTATGCTTTGAAAGGGAGGATAAAATTAAACTTTTGGAATCCCTACAGCGTCTGGTGACCCTGTTCTTGTCTTAGTGTTGAAACTGTGTCTTGCTTCTAGTCTTTGATACTCCAGCACTTGTGTCCTTGCCATTCTAGCCTAGGCCTCTTGCACAGGTTGCAGGAAAGCAGTGTCCGTTATCAAGACCTTCACCATCCGCATCATCCTCTCTTCTCATTGCTGCCTCCAGGAACAAAGTACAGGAGCCCCGGGACTCACAACACCAAGTTCACAATTACCCCAAAACAATCAGAGCGTGGTGAAAGCGTGGAGAGAGCTGCCAGCAGAGGGAGTGGGTGCTGGTTCAACTGAACCATTTAAGAGAAGTTTGGATGGGAGGTCTATATAGGTGTGGTAGACAGGACTAGGCAGAAATTAAACAGGGCAGCACGGACTGGATGGGCTGAAGGGTCTGTTTCTGTACTGTAGTGCTCTATGACTGTGTGACTTATTACTGCAGGTAGTGCCGGATGTACTCTGAGGACGTGATGGCAAAGCTTTATCACTAGATCATAAGCTGTTGGTTTGCAGGCAGGTTTCCCCAACCGAGAAGCCGGTTTTCACACGTGTGCAAGAAGGGCTGACTTTGCTGTGTTCCAGTTCGGCAAATCTAAATAATTTACTTTGTTTAAACATTTTGTGCGTTTAACCTTTTTAATTGAAAAAACATATTATTGTATGCGCTGGATCTGTTTATTAAAGGCTGGAAGTTTGTAGCGGCGGAGCCGTAGATGGGGGAGATACGCGCTCTTTAACCTTCACGCCGCACAAGGTGAGGGAGGAGGAAAGAGATTAGAAAAGGGGGGTGGCATCCTATAGCAAGAAGCTGCAGCACCCAGCGGAAGGAGGAAGCAGACACACTGTAGCTGAACTCCCCAGAGGGACGCACATCGCCAGGCCAGCATTACTTTGACCGAGATGTTGGGGCCACTGGGAAAGCGGACCCTCTCCGCGCTCCTGCTGATTATCTCCTTTCAGGGGAAGGTCGAAACAAGTAAGTGCCCCGTTAATGGGATGGGGGCAGATCGCTCCTTTCACTGATACACGCGGGCGCTAATGAAACTAGTGTCACATGGAGAGACGCTCGCAGGACCTTGAGCGCCCTTGTTCTGCGGATCCCTCGCGAAATGGGAATGTCCACGACTGCAGAGACCAGCTTGTTTAGCGGGGTTCTCGCTCATTGCAGAGGCTGCGCTACCAGAGTGCAGGTGCTGTGTCCCTTCTCCTCTGCGTGCGATTATTTTGCCGCAGTCTCGGCTGCTGATGACCGCAGCCTTCCGCGTTAAGCAGGCGTCGAGCTGTGGGGAAATGTCGGAAGATAAAGCAAAATAAAAATAGCCTGCTTTTGATTTTTTTTTAAAAATCGGGTTCATTCGCGTTTCATGCTTTATGACCACCTGTCAGCAAACACATCTCAAGGTTGTGTAATTTATACGTTCTTTGATAATAAATGTACTTAGAAACTTTGAAACGTCTCAGGTTGTAAATACCGGCGAGAACAGGATACTTACAAAAGAATGTGAAGACGGTCACTAAAACTAGAGTAGAAAAGAAGTGGCATTCCAAGTTTTCCAAAGGAATGAATGGTTTAAGAGGGTAGTGCATGGAGGAGTGAAGCCTTTGGGACAAAAACAGGAACTCGCACTTGGCTGCTGTGAGCAATGAAAAGATAACAAAGTGTATTTTGCTACAGAATTGGGTGTTTCCGAAGTATTAGTGAATTAGGAGAAAGCTGAGACAATAGATGATTAAACATTCATTGATGTATTGGAAAAGTTGGGTGAACTTAAAAATAATTAGACCAGCAGAGGATATGATTCATCCTGTTGTATCCAAAGCAAGGTGATCACTGGCCAGAATCTTTCTGTGCTGTCTGGATAAGTCTGTGTTTTTTCCTTGTAAGCCCCAGAAGTCAGACACTGAACTTTACCTCAAGTCATGGGAAAGCTCTTAGAGGAATTGAGGTCTGACAAGTTTAATAATTATAGTTATAGAAAATTACAGCACAGAAATAGGCCCTTCGGTCCATCTTGACCATGCTGAAAAACTTAAGCAGCCTACTCTTTAGAGAGAGGTCAGAATGTTGAATTTTTGTGGGTGGAGTAAGAAATTGCAAGGGCAAAAAAACCCCTATTATTGCAAAGGGATCTGGAAAAGGCATGTAATAAAGGTAATAATACAATTGTAATGAGGGATTTCAATATGCAAGGGGATTGGGAAAATCAGGTTGGTGTCGGATCACAAGAGAGGGAACTTGTTGAATGCAAATGAGATGTTTTTTAAGAGTAGCTTGAGCTTGAGCTTATTTGGGGATTGGGTGTTGTGTAATAACCCAGATCTTGTTAGGGAGTTTAACATAAAGGAACCTTTAGGAGGCAGTGATCATAATATGAGCGAATTCATATTGCAATTTAAGGAGAAGCACAACTCACATGTATCAGTATCACAATGGAATAAAGGGAATTACAGAGGCGTGAGAGAGGAGCTTATCGAGGTGGATTGAAGGAGGATACTGCCTGGGATGACGGCACAGCCGAGATGGCTGAAGTTTCTGGAAATAGTTCATAAGGCACAGGATAGATGTGTCCCACAGGGGAAGAAGTTCTCAAAGGGCAGGGGTAGGCAACTGTGGCTGACAAAATAAGTTAAGGACTGCATAAAAGCTAAGGAAAGGGCATATAAAATAAGTCAAGATGAGTGGGAAGTTGGATAATTGGGAAGCTATTGAGATCCAACAAAAGGCAGAAAAAAAGCTATGGGAAGGGAAAAGATGGCAAACTAGATGGCAAACAATGAGGGCAACTAGCTAATAATATAAAGCAGGATACCAAAAGTTTTTTTCAGTTATATAAAGAGTAAAAGGGAGATGAGATTTGATATTGGACCTCTGGAAAATAATGCTGGTTAGGTTGTAATGGGGGTCAAAGAAGTGGCAGATGAACTTACCATAGAACAATAGAACATTACAGCACAGTACAGGCCCTTCAGCCCTCCATGTTGTGCCGACCCATATAATCCTTAAAAAAGTACTAAACTCCCACTACCCCATAATTCTCTTTTTCTTTTATCCATGTGCCTGTCCAAGAGGTTCTTAAATACCCCTAATGCTTTAGCCTCCACCACCATCCCTGGCAAGTCATTCCAGGCACTCACAACCCTCTTTGTAAAAAAACTTACCCCTGATGTCTCCCCTAAACTTCCCTCCCTTAATTTTGTACATATACCCTCTGGTGTTTGCTATTGGTGCCCTGGGAAACAGGTACTGACTATCCACCCTATCTATGTCTCTCATAATCTTGTAGACCTCTATCAAGTCACCTGTCATTCTTCTACGCTCCAAAGAGAAAAGTTTCATATGCTTTATATGACTTGTTCTCCAAACCAGGCAACATCCTGGTAAATCTCCTCTGCACCCTCTCCATAGCTTCCACATCCTTCCTATAATGAGGTGACCAGAACTGAACACAATACTCTAAGTGCGGTCTCACCAGAGATTTGTAGGGTTGCAACATGACCTCTCTACTCTTGAACTCAGTCCCACGTTAATGAAGCCTAGCATCCCATAGGCCTTCTTAACTACCCTATCAACCAGTGCAGCGACCTTGAGGGATGTATGGATTTGAACCCCAAGGTCCCTTTGTTCATCCACACTCTTAAGTAACTGACCATTAATCCTGTACTCAGTCTTCTGGTTTGTCCTTCCAAAATGCATCACCTCACACTTAACCGGATTGAATTCCTGCTACCATTTTTCTGCCCAACTCTGCAGCCTGTCTATATCCTCTTGTAACCTTTGGCAATCTGCAGCTCCATCCACAACTCCTCCAATCTTCATGTCATCTGCAAACTTACTCACCCATCATTCCGCCTCTACATCCAGGTCATTTATAAAAATCACAAATAGCAGGGGTCCCGGGAAAGATACCTGCAGCACTCCACTAGTCACCAAACTCCAGGCAGAATACTTTCCTTCCACAACTACCCTCTGCTTTCTTCCTTTAAGCCAATTTTTGTCCAAACAGCCAAGTTTCCACTTATCCCATGCCTCATGACTTACTGGATGAGTCTCTCATGAGGGACCTTGTCAAATGCCTTGCTAAAGTCCATGTAGACCACATCCACTGCCCTACCGTCATCAATTTCTTTTGTTACCTCTTCAAAAAACTCAATCAGGCTCGTGAGGCACAATATAGAGGCAAGTTTGATATTGTCATTTAAAGTAAAATTGGATAGGTATATGGACAGGAAAGGTATATGGGCTGAGTGCAGGTCGATGGGACTAGGTGAGAGTAAGTGTTTGGCACGGACTAGAAGGGCTGAGATGACCTGTTTCTGTGCTGTAATTGTTATATGGTTATATGGTTAATATAAGTAATCAGACCAAACCAGAGGGAGTCAAAGCCACAGGGAGGTCATCGATAAATTTCTAAGCATATGAAGCCGAGTTAAACCACTTTTTGTCTCCACTAGTAAGAATTATTCAGAGGTGAGCTGGAAATTGAAGGGAAGTACTGAATCCGCGATTATATAGTTCTTTCATGACTCCTTTAAACTTGGCTCGCAGACTCAGAGCTTCAGCAACATAGTCCTCGACAACACAAATTGGTTGACCCTTATATTCCAGCTTTCCTCTCTGACGAGTTTCTTTAATGAGGAGATATTTTGTCTGGTAGCGATGAAAACAGATAATTACTGGATGTGGCCTGTGCCCTGGGTCCAGGATAGGCCCTGAAGTGCAGTGAACTCTGTCTATCTCGGGCGGGGTCGAAATAGTCTCACATAGCAGAATAGAGAAAAATTCAATGGGAGATCCATGTTCGATAAGCCCTGGCAAGCCGAAAATACGCAGATTTTGACGTCTCCGACTTTCTATATCAGTAACTTTGGATAATAACTTGCTGTTAAGATCTCTTAAGTCGGAACAAACGCTTTCCAGCTCTTTGAAATGGCGGTCTAACATATCCATAGCTGACTCGAGATGTGATGAGTGTTGGGCATGATACTCCACTGTGGACTGAATTTGATACAATTTTGAATTCATCAAACTAATAGAAGACTTAAATTCTGCTATTATCTCCTGTCTGTGCTACTCCAAAATCGAGATAATGTTCTCGCCTGAGGAGCCAACAGCGGGAACTTCTTTCTTCCCCAATTTGATGGTCTTTGAAGCCATCGTAAAACAGGCATATTCGCAGGCAGATGGGAGGATAAAAAGTTTAACAGTTTGGAGTGAAAGAAAGGGAGAGAAGGAGTGCGGAGATAAATAAAATGGGACGATAGATTTAGCAACTAAACCATCGCCATCTTAAACGGAAGTCCCCACATTATTCTTAGGGACTGGTGTAATTGTTGCCTTTTTGAAGCAAGCGGGAACTTCCAACTGCAGCAGTGAGAGGTTGGAAGTGTCCTTGAATACTCACGCCAGTTGGTTGGCACAGGTTTTCAGAGCCTTACCAGGTACCCCATCAGGACCTTCTACTTGGTGAGGGTTCACCCTCTTTAGAGGCAGCCTAACTCTAAGACGGAGATCACAGGGCTACTGGGTGCAGCAGGGATCTTCACAGCTGCAGTTACATTCTCCCTTTCAAAGTGGGTATAAAAGGCATTGAGCTCATCTCATAGTGAAGCATCGCTGTATAGAATGTATGTTGAGGTAAAAAAAAAATCACAAGGCTGTGGAGAACAATATGGAAATCATAAATACAAGAGATTCTGTAGATGCTGGAAACCTTGAGCAAAAACATAAAAAGTGCTGGAGGAATTCAACAAATCAGGCAGCATCCATGGAGGGAAATGAACAGTCAATGTTTTCGGCCAAGACACTTGCTTGTTTAGTTATTGGTCAGAAACAGGATTCAGTCTTTAAAATGTAACTAGAAAGCAGTGATCTGCTTGAAGTTAAAGCAGGTACTAACTAGAGAACAAGCTCGGTATAGAACAAGATTTATCTGTGGGAATTAGGATGCTAGCTCACTACACCCATTTTCTTGCTGCTCAAGATGCAGTGTTATACACAATAGGTTGTTTAATTTGGCTTTTTTCAAAACAGACAAGCTGACTCTTAAGTTGCTTAGTTCAGGGAAGCTTGCAAAGCGGAGGGATAATATCATTTGCATATCAAATAACAGATCTATTAATTTTGGAAGGCTTATGTTCTCAGAGAAGTTAGCTTCAAAGCATCTGCTGAGATTTATGTCTCCAAGCTGCTTTTAGGCTGTTTGTGTTAAAAGGGTATTTGGAGAAAATATCATATATGTGTGAAGTCAGCTGAGTGATAGAGAAACAGTTTAAATGTAGGGAACCATTCAGGCTTGTCAGAAGTGGGTAAAGACCATCATGAAATGTGGAACAAACATAGGGTGATCTATAATCAATTCCTCTGGTTTTGGATTCTGCAACATATGACTTAATCACCTGTATCATGGGCATGTCTTTTTAGTTAATAGGAATTGTAACTGTGTTTTGCAAATGATTTGTCATTTGAAAATATTTAATATAGAATTCTTCTGAGAGCTTTACATGTGTATTAAGAGTGTGTGGATTTAAACATGTTTCACTGAAAACAAATTAATTATGTTTTAAACTGCTTTGTTAACTGGAAGTTTCTTCTCCTTGGCGAAGAGAAGGGACCCACTGCTCAAGTAGTGGGTATTGGCAGCTTCAATTCACTGTCAAAAATAAACGGAGAAGTAAACAGGGGAGATTAGATAGCTACAGTATTATCTCCCTTTGGCAAGAGTACTTGTGGCTATTTATATCAGATAGTATTTAAGGTCTTCATTTAAGTTTAGTACTTTACAGTCAGCAGACCCATTACCATCACAGAATTCAGTTGCTGGGAAAGGCTACTATTCAAACACCATGTGTTGAGCTCCCTAGTTTGAATTGCAGTAGATGATCCAGCCTGATGTTTGATCTGTTGTTGAATTTTTAATCAAAGGAAGCTGAAACCAGAAGCCTTGACATTTTACATGCCATGTAATCCTCTCACCCACGTCAATCACAAATCTGACTTGTAAAACTCCTGCATTTTATGGGTTAAATTTATAGTAAATATTTTATGTTCCCACTGGCTCATGAATGGAGAATGTGGTCATTGCTATCACGCTGACAAGAATTCATCAGTTGCATATCAATGTAGCAAGAATTTATTTAACTATATGACAAAAAACTGTAACTCCTCTGTAGTTACAAATTGTTCAGTCAGGTTTCATCCAAAAAAAAAGTCATAGAACGTTACAGCACAGTACAGGGCCTTTCATCCCAGGATGTTGTGCCAAACTTTTAAACTATTCTAAAATCAACCTAACCCTTCCCACCCACATAACCCTCAAATTTTCCATCATCCATGTGTCAGTCCAAGAACATCTTAAATGCCTCTAATGTGCCAGCCTCTACCACTACGCCGGCAGCACACTCCTACTACTATCTGAGTAAAAAACTTAACTCTGATATACACCTGTACTTTCCTCCTATCACCATAAAATTATGCTCCCTTGTGTGTCATATTGGATTTTGTAAAACTTTAGATGAATGTCTGGAAGGTCAAAATGACAACTTAGCACTTTTTCTTTCTGAGGCTGCATCCACACGGGACCAGATAAATCCATAACCAAAGCTTATTGTCTTTGTTTTGACCCTCAGTTGTCACTGAAACAGCATTTTCCTCCCCCAAAAACGGAGCTTTCTAAAATGCCCTCCGGAGTGTGTAAATTTGAAAAAGCTGCTCTGGCAAGAGTAGTGTGGATGGGGTAACCGGAGATTTCTAGAAACGCTGTCTTGAAGTGCCGGAGCAGATGGCGGCATTTCATAGTTTTCTTGACTGCAACCCCCCCACACAACCTAACAATTTCAGAACAGACGGCAACGAGACTGAAGCCAGAAGAGTTAGAAATGTACTTACCAAATACTTTGACCCATAACTTACTGAATAAATAAGTAAACGAGGAAATCTGCAGATGCTGGAAATTCAAACAACAACACACACAAAATGCTGGTGGAACACAGCAGGCCAGGCAGCATCTATAGGGAGAAGCTCTGTCGACGTTTTGGGCCGAGACCCTTTGTCAGGAATAAATAAGTATTCTCACTTTGCCCTGTTTTCTGTCCTTGCTTGTATGAAGGTGGTTTACCTATTTATGCAAGTACTTCTCTGACAATAGATGTGTAACAGCCTAATGTAACATTGTATGGAAATACAAGATAACACTGATGCAGACATGTTTTACACACTTAACAAGGTGCTTTATTAATGCAACAGTTAGTCAGTTTTTCAATGTTCGTCATCAGCCAGGTCATACTGTCCGTGAACTCACTGTTGGTTGCCTCTATATGCTCCAGTATTTATTTTTTTGTAGTTTTAAGTCTTCCTGCGTGAGAGCCAACAGTTGTCCATCGATTGGCAATTTCCTTTTAAGTTTTTCTCGTCTATAACTGGACAAATGTGGACTTTCACAGCGAGATTCGTCACCAAACATGTCGCTTGTTTTCTGTAGATGTGTCCTGCACATGCCCAGTGGGAGGAGATTTGCTCAAATACCCATTTTAATGTGGACAGAGATATTTTCAAAAACACTTGGTGTGAACATCTATCGTTTTTACATGCATCTGGTGTTTTCAAAATTATCCGGTCTAGTGTGGACATAGCCTTAGCATGTGGGGTCTGTATGTCGGTTAGTGAGTAATGCTTGTTGGTGAGTAAACACCACCAATGTTTGAAAAATATTTGTTGATAGCAGCTGAATTCTTTCTTAAATTCAGGCAGCATTAAAATGCAAATGTCTGTCAAGTGGTTTGTTGGTTGGCTTGATGGATTCTTTTTGGATTTGGGCTTATATATAAACCCTATTGTAAGTCCTAGGGAATGTTGTGTGCCTAAACATGAGTGAATGTGGAAATGTCTGATTGATTTATGAAGAATGTGTTAATGGACACTGAATGTATTTGAAAAAAAAACAGGCTGTATTGAGACAATAGATCAAAGAGTTTGTCTCTGCACTTGTGTAACTTGCATTTATGGCGCTGATTTTTCCAACTTCGTTGGACTGCAACTGGGACTGGAGATCATGATCAGTGCTTAAAACCCAGGGGTGGTTTCATGAGTGAGTCCAACTTCGGAGTTCCACCAAGAACAGCGACAATTAAGTGGTGACTGAGAATCATGAGCCATAAAATCTTTGTGCCCTGCAGAAATCTTTGTGACTTGCTGTGTAGTATTTTGTGTGGTTTATTTGTGTTTCTATTTTAGGTTAATAATTCAGGCTTGTTACTTTGTTATGCTTGTACATTTATTACCACATCTAGACATTTAAGTAGTTGGTGTCTGATTAATCTAGCCCTTTACACCTTATACTAGCCATTTCCACACTGAGTAAATGTCCCTGGTTGTCCATATCATGTGAAGGAACTCTATCCTCCTTTGCACTTAATTTTTTAAATCTTTCTTCCTTCTCAGACTAGAGGGGCATCCTTTCAGAATGGAGATGAGGGGGAATGTCTTTAGCCAGAGAGTGGTGAATCTGTGGAATTCTTCATCACAGGCAGCTGTGAAGGCCAAGTCTTTATGCTTATTTAAGGCAGAGATTGATAGATCCTTGACTGTTCAGGGCACGAACGGATACGGGGAGAAGCCAGGAGATTGTGGCTGAGAGGAAAATTGGATCAGCCATATTGAAAGGGCAGAGCAGAGTTGATGGCCAAATGACCTAATTCTGCTCCTATGGTCTTATGGCCCTCTAAAATTTTCCTTGTATCACATGGGAGGCTTTTAAAGTGTGGCTCTTTCGAGCCATCGTAATGAAATTGCTGATGAAACTTATTAATATTGTTGATCCATGAACAACACTGATGTTACATGTTGAAAGTCATTTTCTACCTATCCCTCACTCATCTCCTCTATCCAAGCTGTTTAAATAATTGGGGATGCTTTATGCACATTGCATCACGTTAAAACTCAGCTTAACAATCTTTTAGTGGAATCTTTGCTTACCCCTTTCTCTGTAAGTCTTTCTTGTATTTCTCTTCCTTATGTACCCTGTTTATTCTGCATCCAGAAAAGAAAAAAATAAATCAGGAAAGATGTATCTTATTGTGCTGCCTATTTTGCATTGTAACATTAACATACAAATTTGCCTCTGAGTCCTTTGTCTTTTTCTACATGCAGGCATTTTGAGTATTGCTTTTCTGGAGGTATAGCGGATCACATTTTAAATTATGTTAATGAGTTTAAACTGCAGTTAAAAATATGAAGAGTTTTATTACACAGATAGTGAAGTCTAATCTGCTGTGAACTGTGGACTAGTAGAAGCTCTGAATGAGCAAGAGATTCTCAGTCTGCTGAGGAGTAGATCTGTGGTGTTCAAGAGCAGCTGTCCAGAACCCTGAATGTAATCCAAGTGCAACCTAAAAGGCAATTCTTATCAATTCAATTCATGATGAAGTGTTTGGAGAGTTTGGTAATGACCAGAATTAATCCCTGCCTAAGCAAAGACCTTGACCCACTGCAGACTGGTTATCACTACACCAGTTTTACAGTGGACACAATCTAGCAGCCTCTCCACTCACCTTTGGAGCACCTAGACATTGGCAAGACATATGTCAGGCTGCTGTGTGTTGATTACAACGTGAAGAGCATTCTGACATCACAGCCATTATGGAGGCTCCATATGGACACAGGATCACAAGAGTCTTCAGAGAAATGTAGACTCAGCCAGCAAAACCTTCCTCAGAATTGAGGACATATTTAGAGAGGATGGCTCAAGGGGGCAGCATTATCAAGAAGGACCCTCCTCATCTGGGACATGCTCTCTTCATGTTACCAGCTTGGGGAAAAGGTGCAGGAGCCTGAAGCGCACACTCAATAATTTGGGAATGGCCTGTTGTGCTGTGCCATCAGATTTTGAATGCTTCATGAACCCATGAGAACTATGCTACTATTCATACTTTGCACTATTTATTGACTTTTTTTCTGCAAAAGAACAAATTTTACAACATATGCCAGTAATAATAAACCTGTTTCTGATTGAGTCAGCATGTTACTATACCTACAGGGGAACATGCTATCTTAGATCTGGTTTTGTGCAATGAGACAAGTAAAATTAGTGATCCTGTAGTTAGGGATCCTTGTGGAATGATGATCACAGTATGACTGAATTTTTCATACAAATGAAGGGTGCATTTGTTCAATCTAAAACCCGTGTGTTATGCCCAAACAATGGAGACTACAATGTGATGAGGGAGGATTTGGCTAGTGTAGACAGGGAACACAGGCTATATGGTGGGACGGTTGAGGAACAGTGGAAGAATTTCAAAGAGATTTTTCATGGCGCTCAACGAAATATATTCCAGTTAACAGCAATGACAGTAAGTGTGGGGAGAACTAACCTTTGATAACTAAGGAAATAAAAGAAGACATCAAACTAAAAGTTCATAGATACAAATTGGACAAAAGTAGCGGGAAACTGGAAGATTGGGAAGATTTTAAAAAGCAACAAAGAACCAGTAAGCAAGCAATAAAGAAAGGGAAGATAGATTATGAAAATAAACTAGCAAAAAATATAAAAACAAGGTAAACGTTTTTATAATTATATAAAGTGGAAAAGGATGGCTGAAGTGAATGCAGGTCCCTTGGAGGACGAGAAGGGGGAATTGAAGTTGAGTAATGAGAAAATGGCAGAGCTATTTTGACTATTTTGTGATGGTCTTCACGGTGTAGGACACATCTAACATGCCAAAGAGAGATGTTATGGATGCAATGGGAGGTGAGTACCTTGACACAATAGTTATCACTAAAGAGGCAGTGCTGAGCAAACCTGTGGGAGTGAAAATAGATAAGTCCCCTGCTCCTGATGGAATACATCCCAGGGTACTGAAAGAAATGGCAGAGGTTATAGTACAGGCTTTGGTGATAACTTACCAGAATTCTCTGGACTTTGGGCAGGTCCTGGTAGATTGAAAAACAGCGATTGTCATGCCGCTATTCAAAAAAGGATGTAGGCAAAAGGCAGGTAACTATAGGCCAGTTAGTTTAACATGAGTAGTTGGGAAAATGCTTGAAGTTATCATTAAAGAAGAAATAATGAGGCATCTGGAAAGAAATGGATGCATCAGGCAGATGCAGCATGGATTTAGCAAAGGCAGGTGCTGTTTGACAAACTTTCTGGAGTTCTTTGAGGATATAATGAGTGCAGTGGATAGAGGGGAACAGATGGATGTTATTTACATTGAATTCCAGAAGGCATTTGATAAGGTGCTGCATAAAAGACTTATCTATAAGATAAAGATGCGTAAGAGTTGGGGGTGATGTATTAGCATGGATAGAGGATTGGTTAACTAATAGAAAACAGGGTTGGGATACATGGGTGTTATCCTGGTTGCCAATCAGTGATGAGTGGTGTGTGCAGGCTTTGGTGTTGAGCCTGCAACTGCTCACTATATACATTAATGATCTGGAAGAGGGGACTGAGTGTAGTGTATCTAAGTTTACTGATGATACTAAATTGAGTAGAAAAATAAAGTTTGCAGAGAGATATAGATAGGCTAAGTGAGTGGGCAAGGGTCTGGCAGACAGAGTACAATGTTGGTAAATGTGAGGTTATTCACTTTGGAAGGAAAAATGAAAGAGATTAATATTTAAATGGTAAAAATTACACCATGCTGCTGTACTGAGGGACTTGGGAGTGCTTGTGCATGAATCATAAAAGGTTGGTTTGCAGCTGCAGCTGGCTATCAAGAAGGCAAATGGAATGTTGGCCTTCTTTGCTAGAGGGATTGAATTTAAGAGCAGGGAGGTTTTGCTGGAATTGTACAGAGTAGCGGTGAGGCCACACCTCAAGTACTGCGTGCAGTTCTGGTCTCCTTACTTGAAGGATATACTGGCTTTGGAGGCAGTGCAGACGTTCACCAGGTTGATTCCAGAGAAGAGGGGATTAAACTATGAGGAGAGATTGAGTCGCCTGGGACTGTACTCACTGGAATTCAGAAGAATGAGAAAAGATCTTGTAGAAACATATAACAGAATGAAAGGGATAGATAAGATAGAGGCAAGAAAATGGTTTCCACTGATAGGTGAGTCTAGAACTAGGGGACATAGCCTCAAGATTTGGGGAAGTAGATTTAGGACAGAGATGAGGAGATGCTTTTCCCAGAGAGTGGTGAATCTGTGGAATTCTCTGCCCAATGAAGCAGTGGATGCTACCTCAGTAAATATACTTAAGACAAGGTTGGATACATTTTTGCATAGTAGGGGAATTAAGGGTAATGAGCAGGTAAGTGGAGATGAGTCCATGGCCTGATCAGCCATGACCTTATTGAATGGTGGAGCAGGCTTGATGGTCAGATGGCTGACTCCAGCTCCTATTCCTTATGTCCTTATAGTTACATATTTGGTCTTACCCTATCACCAATATTCCCTTTGACCTTTTTTCCATTACTCCATCTTCTATGGCACTGAAAACTAACTAAGAAAGAGTTGTCAATCTGCAATACTAACCCTGTTTTTCTTTCCACATATATACAGTAGTCTGGGGTGGTGCATATTTCAATTACTTCCTGCTTTTGTTTCAGATTCTCTGCATCTGCTTTTTTCTGTTTTTACCACCTAGTTTAGATTTTCATATCACTAGTCTGATTACATTGCTCGCAGTTTAACAATTAACAATTAACTTCCAGTAAAAACAGGTGCTTGCAAAGAGTGACTTACATTTATCATATTTGTGGTTAACCAACCATTTTACTGTACCTTACAAGTAACTGCCACCCAAAACGTTAAATGTGGGAGTTACTGTATGTCCCAAGAGCTAGTTGGGACAGACAGTAGCAGGTGATGAATATATACATGAACAATTCTAAGTAGTATTCCAGAAAGCCAAGATATTGAACAGGGTAGCAAAATGATTAGAATCTAATCAAGTAAAGTACTACATTGTGCTTTTGATACTCTGTGGTGTTTGCACAATTTTATCTAATCATGCAAAGCAGGTGGTGCCTGCAAACAAGGCTACCACAGGTGACATCCTCAAGATCGTCCATGAAACTGCTTCTTTCACGTCTTTTGCATCTCCTTTTTCTTTTAAATATGGTTCTGGTCCTTTTGAATCCTATGATATACAGATTGATGGTGTATTTTCGGGCTAATTGAGTGACCTGGCTCTTTGCTATCCCTGAGAGGGTGCCAGGAGGTGAGTGGCCTCCTTAAGGCCAAGAAGTTTGGAGATGGTGTGCAAGCCCATGATCAACTCCATTTCTCAACTATCTCGCCTATTAAAGCATCAGAGGAGATTGAAAGCTGGAGGTGAGTGCGGAAAGCAAGCGAGTGTTCAGAGCCATCTACCAGTCTCTAGCTTACTGCTGCCAGAGTAGGTGTCTACATGTGACGGTTTCCCTCTCTGACGATGCTGTTGGAGAATGGTACTGGAGCAAAGCTTAATCAATTTGTTCTGTGCTTTGGACTGTAGTTCACACTGAGAATGTGAAGAGGGTAAGGGGTACGTGTAGAGGGGGTGGGCGAGGGGTAAGTGTAACAAAATATGTAGACAGGACAAGAGAGAGGTACGTCATTGGGGAAGTAAGGAGAGGTAGCTAAAGTAAGGTGCCAGGCCAGACGTGGAGACCACAAGGAAAAGGGAACCTACAACCTCAAGACAATGTGCTTGGCAAAATATTTTAAGGATACCTATTTCAAGTGTCCTGAAGTACGTCAGTATTAATTCTAGGTATTACACTTTAACCTTTGCTAAATTCTGAGTAGTTTGCATGCTTAGCTATGCAATAGCCAATCAATTGATGAATTTGAATCGGTAACCATATTTGCGAATGTAGTACCCTGTTTTTGGGTATAAGTATGACCTTTGTAAACCAACAAATTGGGAGTTGGCTACCTTACGCCCGAAGTGCATGGGGCTGCGAACTCCTGTGAATTAAAACCCGTTTCAGAGGTAATTTTGTGTCTCTGGTGTTTTTCCTCAACTGAGCAGGTAACAGTTACAGGTTGACAACACCATGATGTGTTTTTAGGGGCTGAATTGGGGAGTCCTGCAGATGATGAACACTGAGCTGAACTGAATATGGACTCTTACTTTGTGTATTCAATTCTGAGTTTTCACTTATTCTTTTTGTTTTGTTTGCATGTTTAGTTTCTTGTGGGTGGAGGGGGAGGGGTTGTGTTTTTCTTTGAACAGGTTCCATTGCTTCCTTTGTTTCGTGGCTGTCTGTGAGGAGAGAAATCTCAGGGTTGTATACTGCATACTACATATATACTTTGATAAAAAATCTCCTTGGAATCCTATGAATGTAAGTTAAATAGAGCAGCAGGGTCTAAGTTTGAAGAAAGTTTGGAGAACCCTTGGATTTGATGAGTAGAAGATTATAATGAATGAAGTAGGAAAATACATCTAATTATAAAGAAAGTTGGTGATTAATTGGATAAGTCACTTTACATCTTTTGTCAAAATCACAATATGTGGAGCAATTTACTAACATTTAAATATTTTAAATTTCCAGGTTATTCAGTTGCAACTCCGGCACCAGTACTTCATGCCAATGGAGATAAATTACCTTTCGAGGAGCTGTTTCTTCTTTTAGGTAAATTCAATGTGATATTTCCTTCATTAAATGTCATAATTACCCGTGTAAGCATAAGTTACTTAAGTGCAGTTTGTTATGCATGGATTGTCATCACAATGAACATGATGTCCTTCAGCTGAATAATGTTATTTTTTCCAAATGTCTTGAAGATATTTATTAAATGTACCTTCTAGAATTCGACAAAGTGTTATAGCATTTAACAAGATCCTGAGTTTTTTTTTAATGAATTCTTTTAAACTTGCTTTGAAGTATTTTGAAATGCCTAGATAGAGTGGACATAGAGAGAATGTTTCCAGCAGTGGGAGAGTCTAGGACCAGAGGGCCTCATCCTTTTATAATAGATGATAAATTTCTTTAGCTAGAGGGTGGAGAATTTGTGGAATTTATAACTATAGTTGGCTTTGGAGGCCAAATCATTAGGTATATTTAAAGTGGAGGATGAGACAAAGTAAATCAACCATAATCAAATAGTGAGCAGACTCAATGGGCCAATGGTCTAAAATTCTCCTATCTTATTGTTTTATCATCTTATATTCAGTAAGGATTTGATGCAATGTATTTTTAACCTGCTCTTTCCTACAATTTTTAACTAGGGCATCAATAACTAGCAATAACTATAAATGTCATCATAATCTAGATTCCAGTAAGCAATCCAAGTTGCTGTGGGAACAAAACAGAATAGATCAGCCATGCCCTGCAAAATAACTTAATGGTTTAGAATTGATCTGGTGAATCTTCTGGACATCTCAATACAGAGATGTATGAGCAGTGCAGCAGATCACACATCTAGTTGATGCTGCTACAATTGAGTGATCACTAACTGTAGTACCATTTCTACTAATGTCAAATTACATTGGCTAATGGTAGGTGCGTATGTTTAATATCTGAAAGGAAGCCATTTTAGATGTATAGATTTTGAGTAATTATGCACTTCTGCTTCTACATTGAATGCATTTTCCTATATTTAATATATTTCCCACTAGAGTTCAACATTTGCAAGATCTGGCTGATTTTTTTTTACTCTTAATTCATGTAGGATTTACTGGAAGCTTAGAGTTTTTAAATTGCAAGTTATGGGTCCCATTATTGAATCTGTAGATTCTGTTGTAAACATTGGCCAGAAATTTGGATGTATTGTCTCACAGAGGTCACGGTCAATACATTTATCTTTAAATGTCAAATTCCATCATCTGCATCATTAATATCAGGCAACTAATCCCAAGCACTTGCATCATCATGCTCCTAAGCTCTTGCCTATCAAATTCATTTTTCAGTCAGGATGCAGTTATAGAATGTATAGTATAAATTAAAATTTTCTCGCACTCAGCATATCTGAAAAGGTCACTCTGTGACACAGCACTCCAGGTGTTCAGCCAGAACACCTATACACAGTACAGAGAATGGATACACAAAATTGGCCGATTCATTTTCCCATCTACTTCAGGATAAAACAGCACAGTACTGAAGCCACCAAAATGTCCCCGATTTTGTTGTCCCCAAAAATGGTGTCAAGTTAGGAAAAAAGGAAGTACAACGAGATCTAGGTGTCCTTGTGCATCAGTCACTGAAAGTAAGCATGCAGGTACAGCAGGCAGTGAAGAAAGCTAATGGCATGTTGGCCTTCATAACAAGGGGAGTTGAGTATTGGAGCAAAGAGGTCCTTCTGCAGTTGTACAGCGCCCTGGTGAGACCACACCTGGAGTATTGTGTTCAGTTTTGGTCTCCAAATTTGAGGAAGGACATTCTTGCTATGGAGGGAGTGCAGCATAGGTTCACGAGGTTAATTCCTGGGATGGCGGGACTGTCATATGTTGAAAGATTGGAGCGACTGGGCTTGTATACACTGGAATTTAGAAGGATGAGAGGGGATCTGATTGAAACATATAAGATCATTAAGGGATTGGAAATGCTAGAGGCAGGAAAAATGTTCCCAATGTTGGGGGAGTCAAGAACCAGAATAGAATAGAGTTGAGGAAAAACTTTTTCACCCAGAGAGTTGTGGATCTGTGGAATGCAGTGGAGGCCAATTCTCTGAATGCTTTCAAGAAAGAGTTAGATAGAGCTCTTAAAGATAGCGGAGTCCAGGGATATGCGGAGAAGGCAGGAACGGGGTACTGATTGTAGATGATCAGCCATGATCACATTGAATAGCGGTGCTGGCTCGAAGGGCCGAATGGCCTACTCCTGTACCTATTGTCTATTGTCTATTGTTCTTGGAAAGGAACCAGGCAATGTAAATGCAGTCCTTCCCCCATTCTGGATGGTGGCTGAAAGAGAAAGAATTTTGGGTAGAAGATTTAGTCAGCAGAAAAATCATTGTTGGGATTAGCAATTTAGTTCCACTGATGTTAGGGTTCACAGCAGGCTGAGGAAGGTTTGTGACAGTTCTCAGCAAGAGCTTATAAGAATGAAAATATTAACATTCCTCTGGAGCCTGGAAACCTCTCAAAGGAAAGAGAGATGAACACCCAGCTCCTCACGGTTGCTCCAGATGTGTGGTTCTTCTTCCACAAGTGGAATCTCAGGCATTTTCCAGCATTCCTGATTGTGAAGAGTAAATTGAAGGATCAAATCAAAAGCGATGTAGAGGACAGAATGAAACTTGTAAGTGAATGGAGCTGGAAGTTGTAGATTGCATTTACAATGGAGGGGTTTGGAGTCTAGTGACTCTTCTACACCTCAGTCATTGGAGGAAAGCTACTGTATTTCTGTGCTGGTATATCTGAGGGGCATCATTTTCAGTATGAATGGCTTGTCTATTATTGCTGGTAGTAACAGTAGCAAAGGTTATGTGAGACAACAGGAGGATGGGGCTGAAAGAGATAATAAATCAGCTATTATTGAATGGCGGCGCAGACTTAAGCAGAATGGCCTAAATCTACTCCTCTGGTCTTGTGGTTTTGGTCAAAATGAAAGACATTGAGGTCGTAAATTATGTGGTGATGGAGAGTCAGATGTCAGTGAAGGGATGAGATCAGATTGTGATGTTGGATACCATTTTTGCAGGATTATTATCTTTGTGTGATGTGCATAGGTATTGTGTGTAGAATATATTTGTCTGTCTGTGTTTCTGTATGAATTATTGTAATAATTAAATAGTAACATTTATATTGGTGCAGTTTCCCCTCATGAATTATAAATGTCCTGGATAGTGCAGGGTGAAATGTGGAGCTCTTGTCCCTCTCTCCTGCAAACTATCTTCCCTCAGAAGATGCTTTGTAGCAGCCAATGGTGACCTTCTGTTATCTGTCTGTGGCAAAATGCTGGAAAATGTGTTTAATTGGGAGATCCTGTCGGCTTCTGTCTAGGTCCTGGTTTACCCCGTGTTTCTACCTTGATGATTTTATTCTGTCCTTTCATCCACTTTCATTACCTTCTGTGGGGAAACAGATGAACTGATAGTTCTAAACATAGCG
The DNA here is from genome assembly GCF_030144855.1 of Hypanus sabinus. Taxonomy (NCBI): domain Eukaryota; kingdom Metazoa; phylum Chordata; class Chondrichthyes; order Myliobatiformes; family Dasyatidae; genus Hypanus; species Hypanus sabinus. Next base: position 74,259,568 of record NC_082719.1, read on the forward strand.
TTGTTTTGAGACACCAAACAACTGAGTGAACTTCAGGGTTTGAACATTGCAAATTAAACTCCCAATGGATCAACATAGCATTCTGCTATTAGGCCACAAGATGTCAGGCTTGGCATCATTCATTGTGCATCTTTAGGGTACGGTTCAGTGAACAGATCAACAAACGACATTTGAAAGCTCCAGTAAGCTGTTTGTTATATATTGGAGTAACCTTGTACATTTATATTAATTTAGTTTCCCAATATTGTCAATCAATTCAATTTGTTTTAAATGATGTGTACATTCATCCTTTGTCACACACGGTGCAGAACTACTTAATCTGGTATTGGACGAGAACCAGTTTAATTATTAATCTAGTATTGGATTATAACTGGTTTAATTATTAATCTTCTGGTTACTGCAGTAGGTGGAGACAGAAACCAAACGGACTAATAGTAAGATGTAGCAACTGTTGTCAAATTACATTCAGTGGCCATTTTATTAGTACTTCTTGTACCAAGTAAAGAGGCCACTGTGTGTATATTTGGGGTCTTATGCTGTTGTAGCCCATCGACTTCAAGGTTTGGTGTGTTGTGCATTCAGAGAAGCTCTTCTGCACACCAATGCTCTATCACATGGTTATTTGAGTTACGGTTGCCTTCCTATCAGCTTGAATTAGTCTAGCCATTTTTCTCTAATCTCTCATTAATAAGGCATTTTTGCCCTCAGAACTGTTGCTGATTTGATATCTTTAGTCTTTTTTCACCATACTTTGCAAACCCTAAAAACCAGGGAGAACAGCATTTACTCAAACAAAGCTCAAGCATTTACTCAAGCATTTACTCTGGTACAAACAATCAAAGTCACTTAGATCAAATCTCATCTCCATTCTGATGTTAGTCTAAATAACGGAACCTCCTGACCATGTCTGCATACTTTTATTATGCATTGAATTGCTACCATGTGATTGGCTGATTAGCTATTCACATGGACGAGCAGGTGTACCTAATAAAGTGGCCACTGAGTTTATTTGCATGAACAAGATGGTGGACAAATGTCACTAGTCTGCATTTTTTTCAAGATACTCACATTAATCAGCAGAAGAACCAGTTGTACCTAATAAAGTAACCACTGAGTGCGTTGGCATGATATCGATTAGATATCGAATCAGGGGCACATTTAATCTGTTAGTATCCCAGCTCAAAAAGTGCAAAATAAGCCAGGAAACCCGTGCTTCTTTTAAATCAGTATTTAAGTCTTATGTCGATTGGAAGGTATATACACTCAGTGGCCACTTTATTAGCCACACCTGTATATCTGCTTGTAAATGCAAATATCTAATCAGCTAATCAGGTGACAGCAGTTCATTGTATAAAGGTGTGCAGATATGGTCAAGAGGTTCAGTTGTTTTTCTAACCAGTCATCAGAATGGGAAAGAAATGTGACCTAAGTGACTTGAACCGTGGAATGATTGTTGGTGGTTGGGATTTTGACAAACGATAGTATCTAGAGTTTACGGAGATCGGTGAGATAAACAATAAAAAGCATCCAATGTGCAGCAGTGCTTTGGGGCGGAAATGCCTTGCTAATGAAAGAGTTCAGAGGAGAATCACCAGCCTGTGCAGAAGAGCATCTCTGAACCCACCACATTGTCAAATGTTAAAATGGATGACCACAAACATACACTTAGTGGCCACTTTATTAGGTACAGGGGATACCAAATAAAGTGGCCACAGTGTGTTAACCTGCTGTTATTTTTCTGTGGCCTAAAAACAGAGCAAATTAGCAGAATTTTCACTAGCTTTAGATTTTTAATGGTATTTCAATAAACTACCATTTAACCGAGTTACAAGAATAAAAATTTAAAAATTTCTGTGGTGGTTCATGTATTCATTACTGCTAATTTCTGGGTTTGTATACACTTTAATATTCATTAGTAGTAACTTTGTCTTCAAATCCTAGTACTTCAGTACTCTTAAGGTTACTTGTTGATTAAATGGATAAATAGTTGTCGGATATTTAAGTTTTCGAATGGAGATTTTATTTATTTTTTTTATTTTACATATTCAGGACAAAATAACATTGAAAAGTTGAACATAACAATGGCCACAAAGATTAGGCTGACCTGCAATTTGACAGTTCAAGCTGCACAGAAATCTCCAACAACTGGCCATTGGAAAAAAGATGGCAATGAGATCAATAAAAAGGAAATTGAGTCCGACCAGAAAGCTTTTTCGATATCTCATGAGTAAGTAGACAAATGAAGCAAATGCCAGCAAGCATTTTAACTAAATTAAAATCTTTCTTTCTATCCAGAGGGGAAGAACAACTGACGTTATTCTACCAGTTTAATAACAAAGTTTGTATTTTAAATGGTTAACACCTCAGTTGATAGTAGTTGAACTGTTGCCTTTCTCCTGAAGAGATGTTTTATCTGCTGGACAATAGTTTTGTATATTCCAGAGCAATGATTTCCACTCTCACTGTTGTCATTTATAGGGGATAATTGGCACCCAACAAATAGCAGTTGAAAGCTAAATTAAATGCATTTCAGACTGAGAAATTCTTGTAGAGAGCAAAGCATGAAATTTAATTCAGTTTACTCACTGTACAAAAAAAGTAAAAAATAGAAATGAATAGGATTGAAGGAGAAGCTGAAATATACCAAATGTAAATATTAAATATTTCAATTTTAAAAATACAGGCAGTTTTAAAGTATTTTTCAAAGGAGTCACGATCAACAGCCAAAAAACTATATTTCTGGGGGTGATTAAGTTTTTTGAGCAATAATTTTGATGTTCCATTGGCCCAAATCTAATCATTTATTATATGTTTATTATATTTGGAAATATTGCAATGTAAACCACTGGAAAAGTGATGGTGCTTCCATGGTGCAGAGTGAAAACAGTAAATTTTGAAAATGTTATTGTCATTAAGGCCAGAAGCTCTGGGGCATGAGGTGCCATGTTAAGTATTTTGGCAGCAATATCATTAGTTTTTACCTTCAGCTCCACATGAATACATCCACTGCAGTTTATTGAAAAAATTAAATGACAGTTATATTAGTGTTAGAATGACTACTTTCAAAAATTGCAGAATGACACAACATTAAAAGACACATGAAAGAAATACAAGTTGAAATACTGCAATGAAGTTCCAAGTTGTTCCATAGCATTAATGGAACCGTTTATCACAAGCAATCCTTAAGGTAGTAAGACTTGATAAGTAGTAATTGTAGAAACATAGAAAACCTACAGCACAGTAGAGGCCCTTCGGCCCACAATGCTGTGCCGAACATGTACTTACTTTAGAAATTACCTCTGGTTACCCATAGTCCTCTATTTTTCTAAGCTCCATGTACCTATCCAGGAGTCTTTTAAAAGACCCTATCATATCCGCCTCCACCACCGTCACTGGCAGCCCATTCCACGCACTCACCACTCTCTGCTTAAAATATTTACCCCTGACATCTACTTTGTACCTACTTCCAAGCACCTTAAAACTGTGCCCTCTTGTGTTAGCCATTTCAGCCCTAGGAAAAAGCCTCTGACTACCCACACTATCAATGCCTCTAAACATATACACTCTATCAGGTCACCTCTTATTGTCTGCTGCTCCAAGGAGAGAAGGCCGAGTTCACTCGACCTATTCTCATAATGCATGCTTCCCAATCCAGGCAACACCCTTGTAAATCTCCTCTGTAACCTTTCTATAGTTTCCACATCCTTCCTGTAGTGAGGTGACAAGAACTGAGCACAGTACTCCACGTGGTGTCTGACCGGGGTCCTATATATCTTTAACATTACCTCTCAGCTCTTAAACTCAATCCCACGGATGATGAAGGCCAATGCACCGTATGCCTTCTTAACTACAGAGTCAACCTGTGCAGCAGCTTTAAGTGTCCTATGGACTTGGAACCCAAGATCCCTCTGATCCTCCACACTACTAAGAGTCTTGCCATTAATATTGCCAAAATATTCTGCCATCATATTTGACCTAGCAAAATGAACCACCTCACATTTATCTAGGTTGAACTCCATCTGCCATTTCTCAGCCCGGTTTTGCATCCTATAGATGTCCGGCTGTAACCTCTGACAGCCCTCCACATTATCCACAACACCCCCAAACTTTTTGTCATCAGCTAATTTACCAACCCATCCCTCTGCTGCCTCATCCAGGTCATTTATAAAAATCATGAAGAGAAGGGGTTCCAGAGCAGATCCCTGAGGCACACCACTGGTGACCGACCTCTATGCAGAATATGACCCGTCTACAACCACTCTTTGCCTTCTGTGGGCAAGTCAATTCTGGATCTACAAAGCAATGTCCCCTTGGATCCTGTGCCTCCTTCATTTCTCAATAAGCCTTGCATGGGGTACCTTATCAAAGGCCTTGCTGAAATCCATATACACTACATCTACTGCTCTACCTTCATCAATGTGTTCAGACACATCCTCAGAAAATTCAATCAGGCTTGTAAGGCAGGATCTGCCTTTGACAAAGCCATGCTGACTATTCCTAATCATATTATGCCTCTCCAAATGTTCACATATCCTGCATCTCAGGATCTTTTCCATCAACTTACCAACCACTGAAGTAAGACTCACTGGTCTATAATTTCCTGGGCTATCTTCACTCCCTTTCTTGAAAAAGGGAACAACATCTGCAACCCTCCAATCCTCCGGAACCACTCCTGCCCCTACTGATGATGTAAAGATCATTGCCAGAGGCTCGGCAATCTCCTCCCTCGCTTCCCACAGTAGCCTGGGTTTCATCTCATCCGGTCCTTGATGCTTTCGAAAAGCTCCAGGACATTCTCTTTCTTAATATCTATATGCTCAAGCTTTTCAATCTACTGTAAGTCATCCCTACAATCGCAAAGATCCTTTTCCGTAGTGAGTAATGAAGTAAAATATTCATTACTATCTCTGCTATCTCCTCCAGTTCCATACACACTTTACCACTGTCACACTTGATTGGTCCTATTCTCTCAGACTTATCCTCTTGCTCTTCCTCTTTTTTATTAATTTTTTAATGCATTTCTACAAACCAACTACAAACAAAAAACCCAACAACAAAGTGAAGATTAATACAGTGCAAAATAAACATTTCAATTATGTAATTCATAACAATAAGGAAACAGCACCCAGAATAAACTCATATAAAGCTAGTATCCTCCCCTCCCTCCCACTATGAAACTCCAGGCCAACCATTATAATATGTAAAAACAAATTAATCGGAGTGTCCATCCCCACAAAACTGTAAATATAAATAAAAAAAGAATAATAATGCCTACTACCAAAACCATAATGTAATTTTCATCATCCTCTTGCTCTCCACATACTTGTAGAATGCCTTGTGGTTTTCCTTAATCCTGCTCGCCAAGGCATTCTCATGACTTCTTCTGGCTCTCCTAATTTCATTCTTAAACTCTTTCCTGTTAGCCTTACGATCTTCTTGATCTCTATCATTACCTAGTTTTTTGAACCTTTCGTAAGCTTTTCTTTTCTTCTTGACTAGATTTTCAACAGCCTTTGTACACCATGGTTTCTGTACCCTATCATCCTTTGCCCGTCTCACTGGAATGTACCTATGCAAATATCCCTTGAACATTTGCCACATTTCTGCAGTACATTTCCCTGAGAACATCTGTTCCCAATTTCTGCTTCCAAGTTCCTGCCTGATAGCTTCATATTTCCCCTTACTCCAATTAAACACTTTATTAACTTACCTGTTCCTATCCCTCTCCAATGCTATGGTAAAGGAGATAGAATTTCGATCACAATCTCCAAAATGTTCTCCCACTGAGAGTCCTGACACCTGACCAGGTTCATTTCCCAATGCCAGATCAAGTACAGCTTCTCCTCTTATCTGCATATTGTTTCAGGAAATCTTCCTGAACACACCTAACAAACTCTACCCCATCTAAACCCCTTGCTCTAGGGTGATGTCAATCAATATTGGGGAAGTTAAATTCTTCCATCATTACACCTTTCCAGAATCTGTCTCCCTATCTGCTCCTCAATGTCCCTGTCACTATTGAGTGGTCTATAAAAAAACCGCCAGTAGAGTTATTGACCCCTTCCCGTTTCTAACTTCCACCCACAGAGACTCAGTAGACAATCCCTTCATGACTTCCTGCTTTCCTGCAGCCATGGCACTATTTCTAATCAAGAGTACCACGCCCCCACCTCTTTTGCCTCCCTCCCTGTCCATTCTGAAACATCTAATGCCTGTCATTCTATGTAGCCATTCCTGCTCCTGAGCCATCCATGTGTCTGTAATGGCCACAACATCATAGCTCCAAGTGCTGATCCACGCTCTAAGCTCATCTGCTTTGTTCATGATGCTTCTTGCATTAAATTAGACACATCTCAAACCTTCAGTCTAAGCACATCCCTTCTCTATCCTCCCTGTCCTCCCTCTGGCACTGTCTACAAGCTTTCACTATTTGTGAGCTAACCGCCCCTTCCTCCATCTCTTCCGTTCAGTTCCCACCCCCAGCAATTCTAGTTTAAGCTCTCCCCAATAGCCTTAGCAAGCTTCCCAGCCAGGATATTGGTCCCCCTAGGACTTAAGTACAAACTATACTTTTTATACAGATCACTCCTGCCCCAAAAGAGGTCCCAATGATCCAGAAATCTGATTCCCTGCCCCCTGCTCCATTCCCTCAGCCACACATTTATCCTTTATCTCACTCTATTCCTATACTCACTGTTGCATAGCACAGGCAGTAATCCTGAGATCACTACCTTTGAGGACTTGCTTCTCATCTTCCTTCCTAACTCCCTGTAGTCTGTTTTCCTACCTATGTTGTTGGTACCAATATGTACCACAACCTTTGGCTGTTCACCTTCCCACTACAGGATATCCTGGATGCAATCAGAAACATCTCGCACACTGACACCTGGGAGGCAAACTACCATCCGTGTTTCTTTCCTGCGTCCACAGAACTGCCTGACCCCCTAACTATAGACTCTCCTACTACTGCTGCCTTCTTTCTTTCCCTACCCTTCCGAGCCTCTGTGCCAGAGGTGCAGCCACTGTTACTTCCCCCAGGTAGGTCATTGCCCCTAACAGTACTCAAACAGGAGTACTTATTGTTAAGGGGTACAGCCACAGGGGTACTCTCTAGTATCTGACTCTTGCCCTTTCCTCTCCTGACTGTTACCCACTTATCTGTCTTCCGAGGCCCTGGTGTGACTACTTGCCTATAACTCCTCTCTATCAACCCCTCTCTCCCTGACCAGACGAAGGTCATCGAGCTGCATCTCCAGTTCCCTAACACGGTCCCGAAGGAGCTGCAGCTCGACAAACCTGGCGCAGATGTGGCCATCCAGTTATATACACTTGTAGGATGCCAATCTGTGTTGCACTAAACTTTTCTGCAAATTCTTATTGTGCTTTTCTCCAGTGAATTTCTTTTGTAATTTATTCATTCATTGGATGTAGATATCACTGGCAAGGGCAGCATTTAGCTCATTGGCCCAGTGAAAAGCTACCTAGCAGGGCTCATCCCAATTGCCTGCACTTAGTCCATTTCTTTCTGAACCTTTCCTAACTATGAGCCTGTCCAAGTGCATTTTAAATGTTGTATGTTATGATACCTGCTGCTACCATTTCCACTGGCAATTCATCCCATATGCTCTACCTGCTCTGTATGAAGGAGTTGCCCCTCAGATAACTTTAAAACTGGTAGATGAGTTTGTTATTGTCACATGTACTGAAGTACAGTGGAAAACTTGTACTGCATACTGTTCCTGCGGATCAATTCATTACAACAGTGTGTTGAGGTAGTACATGGGAAAACAATGAATCTTACCCCAAAGGAGAAAATCTGCCGATACTGGAAATCAAAGTAACATGCGCAAAATTCTGGAGGAACTCGGCAGGCCAGGCAGCATCTATGGAGAAGAGTAAAACAGTCACCATTTTGGCCCGAGACCCTTCATCAGAACTGGATAAGAGAGATGAGGAGTCAGAGTAAGAAGGTGAGGGAAGAAGAGGAAGAAGTACAAGGTGGTAGGTGATAGGTGAAACTGGGAGGGGGAGGGGTGAAGTAAAGAGCTGAGAAGCTGATAGATGAAAGAGATAAAGAGTTGGAGAAGGGGGAATCTGATAGGAGAGGACAGAAGACCATGTAAGAAAGGGAAGGAGCACCAGAGGGAGGTGATGGGCAGGTAAGGAGGTAAGGTGAGAGAGGGAAATGTGAATGGGGAATGGTGAAGGAGAAAGGGGGTTCAATTACCGGAAGTTTGAGAAATCGATGTTCATACCATCAGTCTGGAGGCTATCCAAATAGAATATAAGGTGCTTCACCACCTTCCTGAGCGTGGCTTCATCGTGGCATTAGAGTAGGCCATGGACTGACACGTCGGAATGGGAACGGAAGGTTGAATTGAAATGGCCACTGGGAAATCCCACTTCCTCTGGCAAAGAGAGCCTAAGTGTTTGGCGAAGCGGTCTCTCAGTATACATTGGGTCTCACTAATGTACAGGAGACCACACTGAGAGCACTGAATATAGTAGATGACCCCCAAAGGACTCACAGGTGAAGTGCCGTCTCACCTGGAAAGACTGGGGCCCTGGATGGTGGTGAGGGATGGGTGTGGCTCTTGTTCTGCTTGCAAAAATAAATACAAGGAGGGCGATGAATAGGGAGGGATGAAGGGACAGAGGATACACGTAGGAAGCTATCCCTGTGGGAAGTGGGAGGGGAGGTAAATATGTGCTTGGTAGTGGGATCCCACTGGAGGTGGCAGAAGTTATGGAGACAGTGGGGTGGTAGTTGAGGACAAGAGGAACCCTATCCTTGGTGGGGTGGTGGGTGGATGGGGTGAGGGCAGATGTGCATTAAATGGAAGGGATGCAGGTGAGGGTGGCATTGATGCTGGTGGAAGGGAAGCCCCTTTTTTGAAGAAGGAGGTTCTGGATGAAAAGCATCAACCTTAGAGCAGATGTGGCGAAGACGGAGAAATTGAGAGAAGGAGGTGGCATTCTTACAAGTAGCAGCGTGGGAAGGGATATAGTCCAGGGAGCTGTGAGAATCAACTGGTTTGTAAAAGATATCAGTGGATAAACCGTCTCAAGAGATAGAGACAGTTTGATTAAGAAAGGGGCGGGAGATTTTGGAAATGGATCGGGTAAATTTGAGGACAGGCTGGAAGTTAGAAGCAAAGTTGATGAGGTCGCCGGGTGCAAGAAGGAGCGCCATTGCAGTTGTTGATGTAGCGAAGGAAAAGCTGGGGAGTGATGCCGGTGTAGACTTGGAACATAGACTGTTCCACATAGCCGAGAAAAAGGCAGTCATAGCTGGGACCCATGTGAGTGCCAATGGCTACACCTTTGGTTTGAAGGAAGTGGGAGGAGCCAAAGTAGAAATTAGTGAGACTAAAGGTCCGTTCTGCTAGACAGGGGAGAATGGTGGTGAAGGAGAACTGGTTGAGTCTGCTGTCGAGAAAGACGTGGAGGGCTTTGAGGCCTTCGTGATGGGGGATGGAGGTGTACAAGGACTGGAATCTTTCCCCTCGCACTTCAAACCTCTGCTCTCAAGTTTTGGATTCCCTTACCCTCTGGGAAAAATCTTTGGCTATTCATCTTATCTAAGCCCCTTGATGCTGGGTCTGTTATTGTTTGTCATCTACGTTAATGACTTGGATCAGCAGATGTGTGGATGATAGCAAGATTGGAGGCAACAAGGAAGGCTATGAGCAGGATTTGGACCAGTTGGAAAAATAGGCAGAAAGATGGCAGATGGAATTCAATGGAGACAAGTGTGAGGTGTTGCACTCAGTGAGGACAAACAAGCATAGGATATACACAGTGTACATAGGGCACTGAGGAGTATGGTAGAACAAAGGGATCTGAAATATCTTGAAAGTGGTGTCACAAGTAGAAACAGTCATTAAGAAAGATTTTGACACATTGTCCTTCATAAATCAAAGTATTGAGTGCAGAAGTTGGGATGTTGTGGTAAAGTTGTATGTATAGGATATTGGTGAAGCCTAATTTGAAGCACTGCATGCAGTTCTGGAAATCTACCAACAGGAAAGCATTATGTACAATGTCTGAAATACATCTTATGGAAATGTTTGTTTGATGAGGAACTTCAATAAAAAAAATAAATTACAAAAAAAAAGTACAGAGAAAATTTACAAGGATGTTGTTTGGACTTGAGTACCCGAATTACAGGGGAAGGTTGATCAGATCAGATCAGATTAAGGCTTTATTCCCTGGAGAGTAGGAGAATGAGGGGACATTTATAGGGGTCATCAAAATTATGTGGGGTATAGATAGGGCTAAGGCAAGCAGGCTTTTTCCACTTAGGTCGGGTGAGACTAAGATGCAGAGGTCTTAGTTAAAGTTGACAGACAAAATATTTAAGGGGAAGTTTCTTTACTCAGAAGGTAGTGTGAATGTGGAACAAGCTGTCAGCGGAAGTAGTGGATTTAGGTTTGATTGCAATATTTAAGAGAAGTTTCCATAAGTACATAGATGGAGTGGGTGTGGAGGGCTGTGGTCCAGGTTAAGTCCAATGGCTCAAGGCAGAATAACAGCTCGGCATTGACTAGATTAGCTGAAGGGCCTATTTCTGTGCTATACTGCTCTGTGACTGTCATTTAATAAACCTCTGCCTGCCTGTATTGCACTTCTACTGTAACTATAACACTTTATTTGGCCTTCTGTTCCCCTTGCATATTCCAATGAACTGATCTGTATATTTCTCACTGCAACTTGGCACCTGTGACAATAATAGACCAATTTACCAATTTAATTTATTAATTTACCCTTTAGTTTCCTATAGTCGAGGGAAAGAGAGTCCTAAACTATCTATCATCTCCTTGTAACTCAAGCCTCCTCTGCCAGTAAAATCCTAGTGAACCTTTTGTGCACCCTCTTCAGTTTAATGATACCCTTCCTATAGCAGGGTGACTGACAAATGCAAGCATTCCAGCACCTTATTCATCAGCCTGACTACCTGTGACATCTTCAATGAACTATGTACATGCACTCCCAAGTCCCCCATCTATTTCTCTCTGTAGCTGCCCCATGATTTGAGGGGTATTCAGGGTTAGTTCAGAGAGCAGTTGGGAACCAACTAGATTTTATGATTTTCTGAAGGACTCATCTGTCAAAGCCAGTATGGCAAGGGAGGAGGTGGGGGGCATCTCTAAGCCAGGGTAAAATACAAAGGGATGAGACCTCCAGCATGTTGTTAGCAGATGTACAATCGATGGAGAAGAAAACTGAGGAGCTGAGGACAAAAATTGCTGTTTCCGGGGATAATGAGAGATTGTTGTGTCCTATGTTTGAGTGATACATGGCTTACTCCCAGCACAGCCAGATATGACAATCAGACCCATGGGCTTCTAGATTCACAGGATGGACTGAACTAATGATTTACAAAGGTGTAGAAAAGGCAAAAGGTGGAGACTTGTGTTTCATGATAGGTGGTGCTCTGATGTTCTGTTGAACTCATATTCACCAGATCTTGAACAGCTAACCCCAGTTTACATAACACCAGCCACCGACTGTAACCAAGTGTTTGAGATATTGCATGGTGCCATCTCCAAACAAGAAACAGTCCATCCTGAAGCGTTTCAAATCGGAGTCAAGGATTTCACTAGGCTTGTTTTAAGAAAACCCTTCCCAATTATAATCAGCATACAACCTGTATCACCAGTGCACCCAACACACTAGACCACTGTTATACTAAGATCAGGAATGCCTAACATGCCCAGACCTCATCTTGGTAATTATGATCACTTGGTTGCCCTTGTCCTATACCTGCGTACAGACAGAGGCTAAAGACCAAAGCTCCAGAGATTAGGACAACACAGAGGTGGTTGCAAGAGCAGATGAGCTGCTATGGGTTTGCTTCAAGATGGTGGACTGGGCCGTGTTCAAGGACTCATCTGTGGATCTGAATGAATACTCCATGGTTGTCATAATATTAAAACAGTTGTAGACGAGTGTGTCCCCACAGAATCATTCAGAGTCTTCCCCAACCAGAAGCCCTGGATGAACCATGAGATCTGCAACCTGCTGAAGAGCAAATCAGAGGTGTTCAAGTCTGGTGACCAAGGAAGTTACAAGAAGTCCAGGTACAATCTCGAGAAGGCCATCTCATCGACGAAATAGCAATTCAGGGCTAAATTGAATCAACGAAGGATGCTCGACAGTCGTGACAGGGCTTGAATGCTATCACCTGAGAAAGTAAATCAAGTGACATCAGGGCTTTGCTTCCAGATGTGCTCAATGCCTTCCGTATTTGCTTTATCGATCAAAACATGAAGCATGCGTCGTGAACTCCAACAGTCCCCGGTGATCATGTGGTTTCAGTCTTTGAGGGTGACTGACATCAGAGCAGCCTTCAGAAGGGTGAACCCACATAAAGCATCCAGACCAGATGGGGTGCATGGCCAGGCGCTAAAGACCTGTGTTGACCAACTGGCTGGCGTATTCACTGAGATCTTTAACCTCTAGGTTTGGCAGTCTGAGGTACCCACCTGCTTCAATCAGGCTTCAATTATACTGGTGCCCAGGTAATCAGCCTCAATGACTATCATCCAGTAGCACTTACATCCACAGTGATGAAGTGTTCTGAAAGGTTGGTGATGAAACACATCAACTCCTGTCTGAGAAATGACTTGGGTTTTCTCCAATATGCAACAGGTCTACAGCAGATGCCATCTTGTTGGCTTTTCACTCAACCTTGGAACATCTAGACAACAAAGATGCATACATCAGAATGCTTTTTATCAACTATGGCTAAGCATTCAATACTATCATCCCCTCAACACTAATCAATAAGCTTCAAGACCTTGGCTTCAATACCTCCTTATGCAGTTGGTTCCTCCATTTCTTCACTTGCAGACCCTGGTCAGTTCGGATTGGCATCAACATCTCCTTCACAATCTCTGTCAGCAAAGGTGCAACCCAAGATTGTGCCTAGCCCACAGTCTACACTTATGACTGTGAGGCTAAGCACAGCTCTAATGCCACACATAAGTTTACTGACAACATCACTGTCATAGGCTGAATCAAAAGTGGTGATGATTCAGCAGATGGGAGGGGGAATGAAAACCTGGCTGAGTAGTGCCACAGCAATAACCTCTCACTCAATGTCAGTAGTCTGCTCAAGGAGCAAACTATTGACTTCAGGAGGAGAACACCAGGGATTCATGAGCCAGTCCTCCTTGGAGGATCTGAGGTAAACAGGGTCAGCAACTTTAAATTCCATGGTGTCCTGGGTAAGGCAGTCCCTCTACTTCCTGAGGAGTTAGTGTAGATTCTAAAATTATCTAATATGTAAAACTTTGACAAACCTCTTTAGATGTGTAATGGAGAGTATATTGACTGGCTGTTTCATCGCCTGGTATAGAAACACCAATGCCCTTGAATGGCAAGTCCTACAAAAACTCACAAGTGCAGTCCAGTCCACCATGGTTAAAGCCCTCCCCACCACTGAGCACATCCACACAATGCGTTGTCTCAGGAAAGCAGCATCCATCATCAGGGACTGCCGCTCTCCTCAATCAGAATATGCTCTCTTCCCACTGGTACAGGAGCCTGAGGGCTCACATCACCGGGTTCAGGTATAGGTATCAACCATCAGACTCTTGAACCAAAGCAGATAGCTTCCCTGAACTTCACTTGCCCCATCACTGAAGTGTTCCATGGGCTCACTTTCAAGAACTCTTCATTTCATGTTCTTGATATTTATTGCATATTTATTTAGTATTATTATGTCTTTCTTTTTGTATTTGCACCTTTTCTTTTGCACACTGGTTGAATGCCCGAGTTGGTGCAGTCTTTCATTGATTCTGTTATGGTTATGAGATTTATTGAGTATGTCTGCCAGAAAATAATTCTGAGGGTTGTATATGGTGACATATATGTACTTTGATAATAAGTTTGCTTTGAACTTTGAATTTATGTTGGACTTAGAATCAGTGTATATTAGCAGATTTCCTTCCTGAAGGACATTTGTGAAGTAAACGTTTTTATAGTGACAAGTTAGTAATTTCATGGTCAGTAATTATGATAATTGCTTTTTAATTCCAGATTTATTTGATAAATTGAATTTAAACATATCCAGCTTAGGAGGTGTTATTTGAACAATCTCAATGAATTATGGGCCTTTGAATAATTGATTGGAAGTCAAACATTCATGCTCCTGCACCCATGAAATTGATCTCAATGTATCTGTAAAGGAAAACATAATTGCCACATGTGTTATTTATTTTATTCTATCTAAGAATAGAGGATCAGTATACATATGATGGTCATTATTCTTGATTCATCTGCCTTGAAGTGATCTGTCTTTGTCATTTCTGAAATCTTTTTCAATTAACATCTCAACACTCCTTGTAGTTCCTAAGATTTCATTGCTTTATCAAGGAGTATATAATGTGAAATAGAATTTCCTGAGATTGTTTCTAAATGTTGTTCAAGAGCTTTAAACTGCATTTCTGTTTAAAATTGGCAAGAACTGTTCTGGTTTGAGATAGCTAAGTGGTTTAAGAATGTGTAATATTCATAAAATCTTTTGCAATTTTCCACCTTCATTTTTTTCTAGATTTTAGGAAGGCACACACTCCAGACAAAAGACCAAAACTTAGCATTGATGCAGAATATGAAAAATTGTTTAAACTTCAGTCATAGAAAAATCAACTGTAAAGTATATTGGAACCTTTTACAAGCACAAAGCTGTTCAAATTTGGTGACTGAAAATAACTCGATGTGGAAACAGCTGAAGCTTCTTATATTTTGCAAAATCAGTCTATTATTTTCAACTTACCATTCATTATACAACTGCCCAAGACAAATAATTTCCTTTAATTATCTTTTCCTACCTGATCCACATGGTGGCGCTATTGCATGCACTTCACATGCAGTTATTTCTTTCATAGCTAACACTATCCAAAGTCAAAATTACTGTAATTTGCAAAACTACATGTATGCTCAAGTGCAATGAAAAAAAAACTTACTTGCAGTAGTGTCACAGGCACTTAGTGTTACATAAACAGCATTTACAAGAAAAACCTAAATTAATGAGTAGCGTAGAGGTTAATGCGAAGCTATATCTCAGCGCGTCAGAGTCCAATTCCAGAGCAGTCTGTAATGAGTTTTTAGATTCTCCCTGTGTTGGCATTGATTTCCTCCGGGTGCTCCAGTTTCCTCCCACAGCCCAAAGATGCACCTGTTAGTGGGTTAATTGGTCATTGTAAATTGTCCTCTGATTAGGCCAGTGCTAAGTAGGTGGGTCTATGGACAGTGAAAGGGCCTGTTCCATGCTGTAAATCTAAATAAATAAATGCACATTAACAGTTTTTTTTTTGTAAGAGCTAACACAGACTAAGAAAAAGTCCATTTTCGTGTGAAGTGTTGTGTTTAGGGTTTTATAATCACTTTATAAAAGTGATGATACCAATCTTTGTTCTTAAGTTTTACCAGAGGTCCTTGATACCATGCTTAGACCAATTTTCCCAACTCATATCCTTTGGCTAATTCATTGATAATAATCAATCAGAGTGAAATCTTAATTGTTCTGCATTGCACAATTAGCTCTAAGTACCAATAAGTTATAACCCATTAACAGCAGGATCATAATATCATTAGGATTTGATAATATTATTTTAAAATCTTTAGCCCTGAAGACACCAATAAAACTAGCTGGCACTAGCAACTTTGTTATACTTGAGGAGTGCTCGAAGTGTGAACAAAAAAGTTTCAATGGACTTATTTGACCATGTAATGCCACAGTATTGTAAAAAAAAGATATCAGCCCTATTTTGCTTGATGTTGTTAATTTAAGATTCATTTGTATATATTTTTGACATATTACTTTGTGCAATATTGCAGCTACCATCAACCCATCAAGCACCTCCTGCTCTACTTGTGGCAAAACCTTTAAAGCCCATGTCCTTGGCCATGTGGGACAGCTTAAGAACTGAAAAGGGCTTCACTTTTGAAGTTAAAATTGTTCATAGATTTAGAATGTTCATATTTTAAATAATCTGATTTAATGACAGAAAGCAAATAAGGATTAATATGCAGTTTGGAAATTATTTTTTTATATAAAAATATAATCAATTGATGCAAAAAAGGCAATATTTATCCAAAAGTGAATAATTGTCCACCATTTGGCTGGCACTAGGGCAGGAATGGATTCTCAATATTCATAGAGTTCAGTGCTTTAAAAGGAATAGGGTGGGGGGGGGAAGGGGAGGAGGGTTGGTGTTACTGGTCAGGGATACTATTACAACTAGGAAAGGGTGGGTAATGTAGCAGGATCGTCTTTTGAGTCAGTATGGGTAGAAGTCAGGAACAGGAAGGGAGCAGTTACTCTATTGGGAGTATTCTATAGGCCCCCTGGTAGCAGCAGAGATACCGAGGAGCAGATTGGGAGGCAGATTTTGGAAAGGTGCTAAAATAATAGGGTTGTTATCATGGGTGACTTTAACTTCCCTGATATTGATTGGCACCTGATTAGTTCCAATGGTTTAGACGGGGCAGAGTTTGTTAAGTGTGTCTAGGATGGATTCCTGTCACAGTATGTTGACAGGCTGACTGGGGGAACGCCATACTAGATCTAGTATTAGGTAACAAACTGGTTCAGGTCACAGATCTCTCAGTGGGTGAGCGTCTGGGGGACAGTGACCACCGCTCCCTGGCCTTTAACATTATCATGGAAAAGGATAAAATCAGAGAGGACAGGAAAATTTTTAATTGGGGAAGGTCAAATTATGAGGCTATAAGGCTACAACTTGCTGGTATGAATTGGGATGACGTTTTTGCAGGGAAATGTACTATGGACATGTGGTCGATTTTTAGGGATGTCTTGCAGGATGTTAGGGATAGATTTGTCCCAGTGAGGGTAGGATGAAGGAACCATGGGTAACAAGTGAGGTGGAGAACCTAGTCAGATGGAAGAAGGCAGCATACGCGAGGTTTAGGGAGCAAGGATCAGATACGTCTATTGAGTAATATAGGGTAGCAAGAAAGGAGCTTAGGAAGGGGCTGAGGAGAGCAAGAAGGGGGCATGAGAAGGCCTTGGCGAGTAGGGTAAAGGAAAACCCCAAGGCAATCTTCAATTATGTGAAGAACAAAAGGATGACAGGATTGAAGATAGGACCGATTAGAGATAAAAGTGGGAAGATGTGCCTGGAGGCTGTGGAAGTGAATGAGGTCCTCAAAGAATACTTCTCTTCAGTATTCACCACTGAGAGGGAACTCGATGACGGTGAGGACAATATGAGTGAGCATGTTGATATTAAGGCAGAAGAGGTGTTGGAGTTGTTAAAATACATTAGGACAGATAAGTCCCCAGGGCCTGACAGAATATTCCCCTGGTTGCTCCACGAGGCGAGGGAAGAGATTGCTGAGCCTCTGGCTAGGATCTTTATGTCCTCGTTGTCCACGGGAGTGGTACTGGAGGATTGGAGGGAGGTGAATGTTGTTCCCTTGCTCAAAAAAGGTAGTAGGGATATTCCGGGTAATTATAGACCAGTGAGCCTTACGTCTGTGATGGGAAAGCTGTTGGAAAAGATTCTTAGAGACAGAATCTATGGGCATTTTGAGAATCATGATCTGATCAGGGACAGTCAGCATGGCTTTGTGAAGGGCAGATCGTGTCTAACAAGCCTAGTAGATTTCTTTGAGAAGGTGACCAGGCGTATAGATGATGATAGTGCAGTGGATGTGATCTACATGGATTTTAGTAAGGCATTTGACAAGGTTCCACATGATAGGCTTATTTAGAAAGTCAGAAGGCATGGGATCCAAGGAAGTTTGGCCAGGTGGATTCAGAATTGGCTTGCCTGCGGAAAGCAGAGGGTCGTGGTGGAGGGAGTATTTTCAGATTGGAGGGTTGTGACTAGTGGTGTCCCACAAGGATCGGTTCTAGGACCTCTACTTTTCGTGATTTTTATTAACGACCTAGATGTGGGGGTAGAAGGGTGGGATGGCAAGTTTGCAGACGACACAAAGGTTTGGTAGTGTTGTAGATAGTGTAGAGGATTGTCAAAGATTGCAGAAAGACATTGATAGGATACAGAAGTGGGCTGAGAAGTGGCAGGTGGAGTTCAACCCGGAGAAGTGTGAGGTGGTACACTTTGGAAGGACAAACTCCAAGGCAGAGTACAAAGTAAATGGCGGGATACTTGGTAGTGTGGAGGAGCAGAGGGATCTAGGGGTACGTGTCCACAGATCCCTGAAAGTTGCCTCACAGGTAGATATGGTAGTTAAGAAACTTTATGGGGTGTTAGCTTTCATAAGTCGAAGGATAGAGTTTAAGAGACGCGATGTAATGATGCAGCTCTATAAAACTCTAGTTAGGCCACACTTGGAGTACTGTGTCCAGTTCTGGTCGCCTCACTATAGGAAGGATGTGGAAGCATTGGAAAGGGTACAGAGGAGATTTACCAGGATGCTGCCTGGTTTAGAGAGTATGCATTATGATCAGAGATTAAGGGAGCTAGGACTTTACTCTTTGGAGAGAAGGAGGATGAGAGGAGAAATGATAGAGGTATACAAGATATTAAGAGGAATAGACAGAGTGGACAGCCAGCACCTCTTCCCCAGGGCACCACTGCTCAATGCAAGAGGACATGGCTTTAAGGTAAGGGGAGGGAAGTTCAAGGGGGATATTAGAGGAAGGTTTTTTACTCAGAGAATGGTTGGTGCCTGAGTCAGTGGTGGAGGCAGATACTCTAGTAAAATTTAAGAGACTACTAGACAGGTATATGGAGGAATTTAAGGTGGAGGGTTACTTGGGAGGCAAAGTTTAAGAGTTGGCACAGCATTGTGGGCTGAAGGGCCTGTATTGTGCTGTATTTTTTATGTTCAATGTTCTATACAGTTAATAGTATCCAAACTGGATATCTGTTAATAAATTGTACACTTACCTTCAAGGCTTTTAAAATATATTATGGCATAGAATAGAAATAGATAATTTGTCTCAACAACCTACGCTCACATAAAACTTCTTTGCAATTTACTTATATTTCACACCACAAACATATCCTTGTAATCCTTCCTTGCTCATACATTATTTATTATGAATTAAGAGTAGGGGAAATGTCATGTGCTTAAGAATAATTAAATGAGTAGGGGCTTTAACATCAGTAATTGTCATGATTTGTGATTGCAGGTTTGATTTTTGGAATGAAAGTGATGCTGGGAACTATTCTTGTATCTTTGACACAGACCCCAACTCGGAAGGCAGGTTTGAAGTACAAAGTGAGTTTGTTCTCTGTGATAACAGAAAGCTTCCCAGTATTTACCAATGCTTGCTGTCATATCTTAGGTTGGGTAACCAATCTTTTGATTTACTGGCTCTATCCATGTGTATTTTTTTTGGTATAAGTGAATATTTTGATAAATTTCCATGTGTTATAAGTTGAAAACCAGATAATGGGTTTTAAAATTCTCACAATGTAGCGATGTGCTACACACAGCGCTGAAATAATGACATGCAGTCGGTAAGTCGTTTGGAGACTAGTTTATTCAAACTTTGTGGCACTGGCATTTAATCCCTAGTGCCCACCCTCTCCGGGGGGAAATGACGTCAGAGGTGCATTACCAAAGTCTCCCCCCACGCGCTGTATATTTGTGAGCCGGTTCACCTGCGCAGAAAGTGGGTCGCCACATAACCCCCCCCCCCAGAACTGGCAATACAGCCCCCAATGTCCACTGTCTGGATCAGCCTCTGTTTGGGAGGTCTGCCTCCGCGCCGCGGTGCCTGAACCTCAACCGGCTGCGCCAAGTCCACATGGGCTGGTTTGAGTCGGTCCACCATGAAAACCTCCTCTCTCCCCCCAATGTCCAGAACGTACTTCGACCCGTTGTTGTTAATCACCTTGAACGGCCCCTCGTACGGCCACTGTAGCGACGCCCAGTGTTCGCCCCTTTGTACAAACACAAAC
This sequence comes from Hypanus sabinus, assembly GCF_030144855.1. Taxonomy (NCBI): domain Eukaryota; kingdom Metazoa; phylum Chordata; class Chondrichthyes; order Myliobatiformes; family Dasyatidae; genus Hypanus; species Hypanus sabinus. The sequence goes on from NC_082719.1 coordinate 74,279,478, forward strand.
TTACAGTTCTGCAGGTCTTTGGGTACATGGGTCGGGGTCCGTCCGTGCTGTGAAGTCTGTACGGGGGCCAGGTTGCCAAGCCTCTTGCGTAATCTGTCCAGGACTGCTGCGGGTTCTTCCTCGTGCCCCCTTGGGGCTGGTATGAACTCTCCCGGGACGGCCAGGGGTGCGCCATACACCAACTCGGCCGACGAGGCGTGCAGATCCTCTGTGGGCGCTGTGTGAGTTACAAGCTGGACCCAGGGAAGCTCATCCACCCAGTTAGGTCCTCTCAGGTGGGCCACGAGAGCCAACTTCAAGTGACGGTGGAAGCGTTCCACTAGTCCGTTCGACTGTGGGTGGTAGGCAGTAGTGTGGTGTAGCTGTGTTCCCAACAGGCTGGCCACAGCCGACCACAAGCTGGAGGTGAACTGGGCGGCTCTGTCGGAGGTAATGTGGGCCAGTACCCCAAAGCGTGCTACCCAGGTTGCAATAAGTGCTCGGGGACAGGAATCGGCAGATGTGTCGGTGAGCGGGACTGCCTCTGGCCACCCCGTGAACCTACTGGGACGATGAGGTGAGGTTGGCCGGTAGCCACGTCGCACAGGAGGGTCTACGAGAAAGTCTTGCAGCTGCAAACCCGAGACTGCGGTCCTGTAGCTGGGCATCTCGTCGTCTGCCTGCTGCGCCTCCGCCAGTGCTGCATAGTCCACCTACCATACTTAGGAGGTACCGCTCTCCTCGGGACACTGGTAGGGGGCCCACGATATCCACATGAATGTGGTCAAACCTCCGGTGGGTGGGTTCGAACTGCTGCGGCGGGGCTTTAGTGTGCCGCTGCACCTTGGCTGTTTGGCACTGCGCGCACGTTCTGGCCCATTCACTGACCTGCTTGCGAAGTCCATGCCACATGAACTTGCTGGAGACCAGCCGGACAGTTGTCCTGATAGATGGGTGGGCCAAACCGTGTATGGAGTCGAAAACTCGCCGCCTCCAGGCTGCCGGGACGATGGGGCGAGTTTGGCCGGTAGCCACGTCACACAAGAGGGTCCTCTCACCTGGGCCTACGAGAAAGTCTTGCAGCTGCAAACCCGAGACTGCGGTCCTGTAGCTGGGCATCTCGTTGTCTGCCTGCTGCGCCTCCGCCAGTGCTGCATAGTCCACCCCCAGGGACAGGGCCTGAACGCTGGTCTGGAGTGTGTGTCCACCACGACGTTGTCCTTTCCCGAAACATGCTGGATGTCCGTCGTGTACTTGGAGATGTAGGACAGATGTCGCTGCTGTCGGGCCGACCAGGGATCGGACACCTTCGTGAACACGAAGGTCAATGGTTTGTGGTCGGTGAACACGGTGAACGGCCTGCCTTCTAAGAAGTACCTGAAATGCCGGATTGCCAGATACAGAGCCAACAGCTCCCGGTCGAAAGCACTGTACTTTGGTCATAGATGCTTGCTGAAGCATGCCAGGGGTTGCCAGCGCCCCTCGTTGAGCTGCATCAGCACCCCACCGACTACTGTGTCAGATGCGTCCACTGTGAGTGCGGTCGGAATGTCCGTTCTGGGGTGCACCAGCATCGCGGCATCTGCCAAGGCTTCCTTGGCTTTAACGAAAGCGGCAGCGGCCTCCTCGTCCCAAGTAATGTCCTTGCCTTTACCCGCCATCAGGGTGTACAAAGGGCGCATGATACGGGCATGAGGGGAGGAAACGGTGGTAGAAGTTCACCATACCAACGAACTCCTGTAGGCCTTTGACAGTGTTAGGCCGGGCAAAGTGACGGATCGAGTCTACCTTGGCGGGCAGGGGTGTTGCCCCGTCTTTGGTAATCCTGTGGCCCAGGAAGTCGATGGTATCGGGACCGAACTGGCATTTGGCCGGGTTGATCGTGAGGCCGAAATCACTCAGGCGGGAGTAGAGCTGGCAGAGGTGGGACAGATGCTCCTGGTGACTACTGCTGGCTATAAGGATGTCATCCAAATAGATAAACGCAAAGTCCAGGTCGCGTCCCACCGCATCCATTAGCCGCTGGAACATCTGTGCGGCATTCCTCAGGCCAACCAAACGGCATTCGGAGGAACTCGAACAGGCCGAACGGGGTGATAAGTGCTGTTTTCGGGATGGGCACCATGTGCAGGGGGGAGGCCTATGGGCTGTCAGACCTCCGTACGATCCCCAATTCCTCCATCCTCTTGAACTCCTCCTTCGCCAGGCGGAGCTTTTCCGGGGGGAGCCTTCGTGCGCAGGCGTGGAGGGGCGGTCCCTGGGTCGGGGTGTAGTGCTGAACCCTGTGTCTGGGCATGGCTGCCACGAACTGCGGTGCCAGAATCAATGGAAAATCCGCCAGGATTCTGGTGAATTCGTTGTCCGACAGTGTGATGGAGTCCAGGTGTGGGGCCAGCAACTTGGCTTCACCCAGGGAGATTGTCTGGAAAGTCTCAGCATGTACCAGTCTTTTCCCTTGCAAGTCGACCAGCAGGCTGTGAGCTCACAAGAAGTCTGCCCCCAAGAGTGGTTGGGCCACCGCGGCCAGTGTGAAGTCCCACGTGAACCGGCTGGTGCCAAACTGCAGCTGCACTGTGCAGGTGCCGTAGGTCTGTATCGTGCTGCTGTTTGCAGCCCTCAGGGTGGGTCCTGGCTTCCTGTTGTGGGTGTCATACCCCATCGGGGGCAAGAAGCTGATCTCTGCTCCGGTGTCGACCAAGAAGTGGCGTCCTGACTGTTTGTCCCAGACGTACAAGAGGCTGTCCTGGTGGCCAGTCACCATAGTCATTAGCGGCAGCTGGCCCTGGCTCTGGCCCTTGCAGGGCGGGCGACAATGGCAGGCTTTTGTGCCCCACTGCTGGTGGTAGAAACACCACTGGTCACTGGCCTCCTCACTCCTGCCTCTGTGTTGTCTGCGCCCCCCTGCTGGGCCTTGTCTGGTCCGCTGTTGGGCGCGTGGCCTGGTAACCTGACTGACGGACACCACGCTCTCCCTCTTGGCTTTCCACAGCACGTCTGCCCAGGCCGCCACCTTCCGGGGGTCACTGAAATCTGTGTTTGCCAGCAGCAGATGTATATCCTCGGGCAGCTGCTCTAGGAACGCTTGCTCGAACATGAGGCAGGGCTTGTGTCTGTCAGCCAGGGCCAGCATCTCATTCATCAATGCTGACGGCAGTCTGTCTCCCAAACCGTCCGGGTGAAGCAGGTGGGCACCCCACTCACACCGTGAGAGGCTAAAGGTCCCAATGAGCAGCCCTTTGAATGCTTCATATTTGCCTTCTTCCGGGGGCGACTGTATGAAATCCGCAACCTGGGCGGTCGTCTCCTGGTCAAGGGCACTCACCACGTGGTAGTAACGCGTGGAATCAGAGGATATCTGCCGAATCTGGAACTGGGCTTCTGCTTGGCTAAACCACACGTGTGGTCGCAGCGTCCAGAAAGTCGGCAGTTTTAGCGAAGCTGCGTGAACAGATGAAGAGTCGGTCATCTTTGGTCCAAATCCCTTTTGGACCGTCGGGGTCACCAGTGTAGCGATGTGCTACACACAGCACTGAAATAACGACACACAGTCGGTAAGTCGTTTCGAGACTAGTTTATTCAAACTTCGGCGCTGGCATTTAATCCCTCGCACCCGCCCTCTCTGGGCGGAAATGACATCAGAGGTGCATTACCAAAGTGCTGGCTATTTGTGAGCCGGTTCGCCTGCTCAGAAAGTGGGCCGCCACAACACCAGTGATATATTTTAAATAATGCAAGTCAGCGTGGAGAGTTGCAGAGTTTGTGGTAAAAAGTCAGCAACAATAAACTTAATGGGATGATTTTCCTGAGCTACTGATGTCCAATACTGCTGATGGGACACCTGAGAGCTATTAGGAATAATTAATAATGAAAAAATGGAGTAATATTTACCATTCAATTTATTTGCTACACAAGTGGTATTTCAAGCCTTGGTCATATTTGAAAACTACAGCATGAAGGAAGACTGCAGTTCAGTAACATGTAGAGCAGGAAAGATAATTTCAAGTGGCCAGCCCATGACCATAGGACAATGACTATCAAGGTATATATCCTTTGGGATAAGGAACATGATAACTGGCCTGTTGGTTCAGGAATAAATGTGAAAGAATAATGGGGTTTGGGGAAAATAAAGTTTTCCAGGTGTTCTGAAAAATACTGACCTTATTCTATTAAATTTGAGCTCTAGTATTTAAAACCTGTCTAGTTAGGGGATTAGTTTGAAAAACTATTGACACGTTTGGTTTTAAAAATGGTTCAAGGTGTTATTGGGTAATTATCCGTCCAGCTATCCTATCAGACAATGTGTTGTGGCTCAATTGTATTTAAATCAGAATGTAGTGTATTCTTATGCCACTCCATTAATTTCAGTAGGGCAAAGGGAACTCTGCATAAATGCCTTTTTTATGCCAGAGTAGAGTTTGCTCTGGTGTTCTGGGCAAAATTCTTTCCCTCACTCAACATGAGTGAAAACAGAATATCTGCCCTTTAGCACATGATTGTTTATGGTTTGTTGAGCACAGATTATATGTGGAATACCTACATTACCACAGTGATTGTGTTTAATAAAACAAAAGTACTTGTTGACTGCAGCAACACACAAAATGCTGGAGAAACGCAGTGGGTCAGGTGACATCACCAGTCCCTGGCAAAGTTTCAGCCCAAAATGCCGAGTATCCATTTGCTCCCAGAGATGCTGATGCACTTGCTGTTACGGTAAGCTCAATTACAGAAGTTTACACCTAATCAACTGATGGCAAAACATCTAAAGAGCAATTAATTCTGTTCAATTTTGGTTTAGGACCAAAATTAATCTTGTTTATCTGTTTATTCCCAGTTCCCCCTATCTGGACCAAAACAGAACGTGTGGCTTTGTCAAAGCACAATCCAGTTAATTTAACTTGTGAAAGTGGTCAATATACTCCACTCAGATGGATTTGGAGGAAGGGCATCCAGGACGGCACACAGGTAGGGAAGATCTCAATTGATTATTAATAGATTATTAATTGATATTAATATACTAAAATGGCCAGATCTGAGGGCGGGGATCATTACCTCTAAAACTGCGAGAAAATCTCTTGGAGACCATGAACTGTTCGTCTTTGTTAATCTCATGTTTTAAATTACCCTCACGGTATCATCAAGTTTCTCACTCCTCCCACTCACTTGCACTCTAGGAACATATTTTAGTGGTCAGTTAACCTGGCAACCTACTATTGTCAGGCGGTGGGAGTAAATTGGAAACAACACAGTCTTGAGGGAGTATGCATGGTCCACGCATACAAGCAGTCAGAATTGAAACTGTGGTGCTGGTGCTGTGAGGCACTGGCTTTATTAGGTGTGGGTATTATCTTGTTGAATTTGTAAAATGACCACAACGTTAGACAAACCCTTCTTTTCTGCAAACTATTACTGAAGTTACAGCGTTGAAATTTTTTTTTCGGTATTTCTACTGAATCATTTAAAAATTTTACAGAATTTTAACATGTAGAATCGAATATATGTTACATCACATTTAGTGTAGATATATTTGACAGATTATGCTGTTTATTAGTGTTTGTATAGCATGAGCTGCCTGCATAATACACAAAGTTTTTTAATGACATTTTTGTACACATAGCAAGCATAATAAGGAAAATCTAAGTGTTTCATGTCTGAAAATCAGTGATTTTTCTGGAATGAAAGGTAATAATGTAGGGAATGTATTGCTCCAAAGAGGGCTATATAAGGTTATTCCTACCCTCGGCCATTAGGCTCTATAATGACTCAACCTACAGCTGGGGAAGCGATCGCAATCTTTGACTTGTAAATTTTGTACATCTTATTTCTAAGATAACTTATTTTTATTCTTTCTTACTTCTAATATTTGTATACCTGTGCATTTGTAAGTTTCCTTTGGGATGAATAAAGTATCTATCTATCTATCTATCTATCTATCTAATTTGAAGCATTTCTAGTTAAATTCTGTTGTTCTGGATATTTGGCCAGTCACAATTTATACTTCTGCAATATATGCATTCGATGCACATCAATACATGCGTTTCCACACAGAACACACCCTTTAGAGTATAGGATGGAAAAAATAGTACATGGCATTCTGAAAAATGCTTAGCATTTGTGACACCTAGAACAAGCAAGTTTAAGTAATGAAACTCCAGGTGAAGGTGTCAAATTGATTTGCTTCCAGACATTTGAGGCTGCTGACTGTCAACCTGCTTGTCCCCCAACCCCGCTTCTACTCATTACCAACATCTCACTCTCCACTAGTCTTTGGTTTCTTGTATTCTTCATGAAGTTATGATTCTGAAAACTGTGGCAGAGGACTCACAGTACATCATTACTGAACTGGGCCATGACACATGAGGACTTTCATCATATGTAGGCCACTGGGTTGTCCTATTGTGGAAAATGAGGTTCTTCGTCCACACCTGTCTCAGTCACTGATTTAAATGGTTGTCATTGTTACTGTAATTCCCAGAAGACCCACATCTGAAAATCAGCATCCAGCAGTCGGTGTTAAATCACAAAGCTTGATCCCCAAACCCGTGACAAATGAAGAGAATTATTTATTTAAGTTCAGAGTAAGCCACTGCCTTCCACAGCCCAATTATATTTCAGGTTATTTTCTGATCCTTCTGCAAGGTCTCATTTTGAAATGTAACTTTTATTTATTCGTACGTTTTTCAGCACCAATCTTGAGTTTTGTCTTCTGAGGCAGAAATGAATATATAAGAATATATAGCTGACAAAGATAGAATGATGTGATTGTCTAAGAGAACAAAATTACACATATCTTGACTGGAATCAGATCTGTATTGATACAGCCTCTTCCTGGCTTTAAGGGAGATTGATGGAAAGAGCTGTGGATGCTTAGTATGTGATTACATTTAAAATGAGATTGATAGACATTTCGACCTAAGTAAAATAAGTAGTTGAGGTTGGGCAGGACAGTGCAGATGGCTTCAGCACTCTTCTGAATGCGAGTGCGGGCTTGTGAGAATGGTCTGGTCTCTGCTCCTATAATCTTGAGATTACAGGTCACAGCTGGATTGCGTTTGGCTGAGTTTTGTGAACATAAACCTGCAGAAAGGTATGATAGTTAGACCGGTGGTCATGCAGTATTTCAATGAGAGCCAGCACCTCAGGAGAGGAATGCTGAATCTAAAGGGAAGTTGAGAAATTATGAACACAGATAACTATTTCTGAGATACTAATTTAAAGATCAACATGCTGCAGAAGAACTGGTAAAACTATTATTTTCTTTGGGCAAGCATATCAATTATTCACAGAATTTATGCGGAAAATAATTGAAGTATTTTGTTCAATTCAGTACTTTAGTTTCTCTCACTCCATTCAATGAAGTGCTACAGCATCCTTTCTAAAGGCAATCAGGTGGCTTTTAATTGTAGCTTTGCCAACAATAAAAACAATGGGTTGAGGGGGATAATAAATCAGCCATGATGCAATGGCAGAGCGGACTTGGTGACCTAATTCTGCTCCTATGGCTTATGGTCTTGTATCATATATATGAATTAAAAGGTTCACTGATAAGAGGTTCATTTCTTGTAATAGAGTGTGACCAAGGAATTACTCCGTGTGCATTTGCCAGTCTGCTGTAAATTTTCCAGCATGCATGCAGTGTTTCAAAACAGTTTTATCTTCTATCTATGCAGAAGCTGATGAATGAGACAGATGGATATGATATCCACAGTAATGGCAATAAATCAATACTTGCAATAAAAAATGTCATGGTGGATAATTCTACGTACTACCACTGTGAAGCTGTCTACACCGTGGGGGTCAGTACATTGAAGATCTACCTGAAGGTTCACGACCTCACTGCTGCACTTATCCCATTTCTGTGTATCGTTGCTGAGGTTATTGTGTTAGTTATCGTCATACTTGCTTGTGAAAGAAGGATGAAGAAGAAGGAAGAAGAACCTGCTGGTAAGAATTTAGCTTTTTGCTTTTAGCATTTTATCTTTTATTTAAAACTGAACCATTCAGTTTTTAATGTTGTAATTTCTATATTCTGTGAAATATGAAGGACTTGCATTTACTTATCAGTTCTCATGATGTTTTGAGAACATCCAAAGTATTTAAATGTATTCACTATTGTAATGTAGTAAGCACGATAACCAAATTACGAGTAACGAACTCCCATAAACTGTAATGTGATAACTTCAGGATAAACTGCTTCCTTGCGAGATATTGACTTGGGGAAAATATTAGCCAGGACCTTGGGAAATAACTCTTCTGATCTTAAAAATAGTGGTCGTATTGAAGGAACACGTACAACACGCTGGAGGAACTCACGCTGGAACACGCTGGAAAGGAGCAGTCAACATTTTGGGCCGAGACCCTTCGTCAGGACTCAGCCCAAAACCTTGACTGCTTGTTTCCACGGATGTTGCCCGACCCGCTGAGTTCCTCCAGCACGGTGTACGTGTTGCTTTGGCCCCAGCATCTGCAGTGTACTTTGTGTTTTACGTGGTGGTATTGAATCTATCTGGGAAAAGAGAAGAGGTCTCAGTTTCACATTCCACCTGAAGAAATATCACCAGTCCCTCCGCCCCACTGACATGTCTGGCCAGCTGGGATTTTGTCTCTCCTGTGGAATTTGAACTCACAACCTTGTTACACAAGGGGAAAGAAAACTCTCAACTCTATCTACTGATCTGTCAACCTCTCAATAAAAATAAAAATGTGGGTAAATGATTCCCTGAACACTGAGCGAAAACTGTGTGATTAGCAAAAAGCAAAAAAATGAACTGCTGATGTTGGAATTGTGAAATAAAATGCTGCAGGTGATATTGTCCTGGCTCGAGGTGGGAAGAGAGGATGTGAAGGCAGTCATGGAGCAGATACATCGAGAGCCATGTGGAACTGTGGTGCTGAGAAAGCGCCATAAGTTCGGGGTAAAGGAACACCCGTGAAGGTTCTCAGTCATCCAGGTCATTGTATATCAAACAGTAGTAAATCAAGGCAACTGACTTGTTCTGTTGTCCAGAAGACATGTCACCACTCATCTGAGAGGCTTCTTCAGTTCTGAGCCATGGTGCGTTGTTTTGGGGCTTCTAAGCTCTGTGGGTTGTTTAAAGGTACAAGCAATCAAATGAGGGTCATTAAGAGTCATAGAGGTAATGATAAGGTCATTAGTCTTATTGTTGCATGAATAGAAGTGTGAACTGTTGTGGAGATGGTGGGGTAGAGATGTTTGTGCTGCATTGTAAGTAGCCGGTAGCTGGTGTCAAACCCCATCCCTCTGTTCAGGGGTGGGTTTTCCAGTTTGACAAAGATGGCTTCTTTAACCCCTCGTTCAAACCACCTCTCCTCCCTTTCCAAAATATGCACATTGCATCTCATGCAAAAACTAATGACCCTCTCATTACCTCTACGACTCTTAGCAACCCTCATGTGATTGCTATACTTTTATACGGCTCAGAGTTTATAAGCCAGAAAACTACTCTCCATGAATCAGAACTAAAGAAGCTGCTTGGATGAGAGGCAAAGTAGCTTCTAGACAACACAGCAAATCTAGTTGCCTTGATTTACAATTGCTTGATATGGTAAAGGAGCGCTTTGTTTTTTGTAGCAATGATGTGGAAAAGATTGCCATAAGAACTATTTCAGAGATAGAGAAAATCAAAGAATGCAATGGATTTCTTATCAGAAGCAAGTCAGGGGAAAGTGTAATCAATACAGCTATGAGTGTATAGTGCATATGGGTTGCCAACCTATATCTGGAGATCGAGTAAGGGATGGGAAAAGATAAAGATAGAGCGTGTGAATATGAGAGTGAGATGGTGTTGGTGTGCACAGACCTTTAGATGTGGCAGGGCTCAGTATGACAGAGGTATGGCTTCCTACTTTTGTTTTCAATGAATTTTCACATTCTGTTGGCTTTCTTACGGACTGCAAGTAGCACCAATGGAATCATTAATGCACCTGGGCAAAGAAATGAGGGATGAGACCAGAATAAGATTGTATTCCGTAAAAAGTCAGGTGTATCAATCATGTGGATTCCCAAGGCTACACCGTTGATTTGGAGGAATTGAGTGGACTTAAAAGAAAAGTTGTTCATGGAGATTATTCAGCCAGTCAATGAAATTGTGGTGGCACTTGGGTAGCTGTATAAGGAAAAAGCATTGAGCCTCTGGTCATTTACAAGGATGTTTGCAATATGTAACTCCATTTTATCATTTTCTCTTTCATGTAAACTTTCTGGCAAATGGATATCAATATAGAAGATAAAAACCCTTCAAGCAACCAGTAAGCATTTTACTTCCTGAAATTTCATTACCAAGTTGGATTTGAAATTCTTTCTGTTCTAATTAACTGTCAATACTTTCTAGCACCATGGAAGAGCTGCTTGAATCCACCGGAAATGGAGCCCGGCATAGAAAGACTTAACATATTTCCTTGCAAGTGAGTGAAAAGATTCATATAAATTAGGAGCTTAAACATCGTACAAGGCAAAGCCAGTGCTCTGCCAAACTTGTGGTGAGAGGTGGAGGATATCCCTTGAACTTTTTTCACCTTGGAGAATGAAGGTAATAACATTGGAAAGAAACCCCGTGAAACTCCTTGTTCTTGTCAAAAATGTATCAAACTTCAATTAAGAATTAGTCTGGCTCATTACAAACAAAGTGTGATGAGATTAAGGCTATGTCCACACTACACCAGAAAAATCTGTAACCAAAGCTTTTTCTCTTCATTTTTACCCTCAGTCCACACTAAAACGGCGTTTTCCTCCCCTGAAAATGGAGCTTTTCAGAAACGCTCTCCAGAGTAATTTTGAAAACGCCGGATTGACTGGAGCAGTGTGGACCGGGTAACCAGAGAAATCTAAAAACGCTGTCATGACGTGCCGGAACAGATGGTGCTGGCAGCACGCCATTTCATTGTTTTCTTGAACGTAACGTAACAATTTCAGAACAGACGGCAATGAGACTGAAACCAGAAGAGTTACAGATGTACTCACTAAATACTTTGACCCATAACTTACTGAATAAATAAGTATACACTACTCACTTTGCCCTGTTTTCTGTCCTTGCTCTTATGAAGGTGATTTACCTATTTTTGCAAATACTTCTCTGACAATAGATGTGTAACAGCCTAATGTAATATTGTATGGAAATACAAGATAACACTGATGCAGACATGTTTTATACATTTAACAAGATGCTTTATTAATGCAACAGAGTTGGTCAGTTTTTCAATGTTCATTGTCAGCTGGGTCAATCTGTCCATGAATTCCCTGTCTGTTGCCTCCGTACGCTCCAGTGTTTGTTTTTTTTTAGTTTTAAGTCCTCCTGCACAAGAGCCAACAGCTGTCCGTCGTTTAAGTTTTTCTAGTCTGTAACTACACAAATGTGCACTTTCATGGCGAGATTCGACCCCAATCTTGTCGTTTGTTTTTAGTAGATGTGCTCTGCACATGCACAGTAGGAGGAGATTCGCTGAAATATCTGTTTTAATGTGGACAGAGATTTTTTTAAAACACCTAGTTTGGACATGTATCATTTTTATGCAAAACCAGCATTTTCAAAATTATCCGCTCTAGTGTGGACATAGCCTAAATTAGAAATGTGGCTATTTCAAAGCTACATAGCACGTACTAACAGCCTGGTCTAAAGTCCATTTTGTTCTCTATTTATTGAATTCCCTAACTAGTGGCTTGTTTGCTAAATTAGTTCCTAAAGAAAGCTACGTTTTCTTTCCATTGTTGACTTTTAATTCCTGACCTTTAGAAATGCTTTAAGACATACCAGAAAATGCTTGAGAAAATGCATTTAGAAAGAATCTAACCTTGTTTTAGACATGTGCTTTTGAAACCCTTGAAAAGCTCTCTAAAATGGGAAGAAGTGAAGAATGTAGCAAATAGGACCTGGCAGTTTGTCATTTTGATATCTGTTTTGAAGCTTTAAAATGGAAGCTGTGTGACCTAACCGATTACTTCTGAGCTATTATTTTTACTTCAGCTCTGCACTGGATATGTCATGCATGTAGATGGTCTTGGTTCCATTATTTAAGAAGACTGAGTAGCCAGTGAGGTTTGCCTGTTTTCACTGATCCCCTTCTAAATTGTTAAATGCTTTTAGCACTGACCCATTGACTCAATAAAAGCATAGTGAAAGTTAATACCAGCGTCTGAAAATCACCAGATCTCCTACAATATTGGTAACCAACTGATTTTTTATTTTAAATTTGCAATTGATCTGTATATATTGTTCCTATATGTAATTTCCTGTGTATGCAATTTAGGCACTTACAAGTTAGAAATAATATTTAATATTCTTTATTTTCTCTATTGCAGAAAATATGAACGCCCGGAAGTGTGGGAGCATCTTTATTTTGCTATGCATCATTATGGCTCAAAAGAAGCATCAATATGTTTGAGGAATATTTGTGTTGCATTCTCTTCATCCCTATTAGAAAGAGAATTCCTTTGCCAAGTTAAACCTCGTATCCATATAAGTCTTATGAATCCATTCATAAGAACTGTAATGATACAATTCTTAAACATCCTCTCTACCTACTGTATGATAATTGTTTAGTTTAATTTGAAGCTGCCAGGTGTCTGAAAGAATGACAGTGAATGTATTAGATGGAAGTCAAATGAAAGCATATCAAAAACCTTGATGTGGAAGTAGCAATACTGCAGTTCACATCACCAATACATTGGACTGTTGTTTTAAAACCAGGAGTTGCTGGAAGTACACAACAGATCAGACAGGATCTATTGTAAGACACATTAATACTTCAGGTCAATAATTGCCAATGAATATTAATCAACTTGAAACATTATCCCTTTCCACAGACATTGCATGACCTCAGCGATATTTCCAGCATTGTATTTTGCTTTGTATTTGATCAGTGCAAATTTTTGGCTATAAATCGTTCAAGTAATCTTGCGTTTGTTGGCCAAAAATCAGTAATGGTCTGTAATGCTAACCCAACGTTTGAATACTGAATAGGGGTCGGTCCCTAAGTGTGATTGTTCTGGAACAGAAGGACAAGCAAAGGAAAAACATTATCTGTGCTTCTGCTGGTATTGATCCGGGATTGTTACCAGAAGTGACCCTAACTTTTAGCTAGCCTAGATAACCATTTGTTCATGAGCCTTGCTCATGCAGAATCAAATTAACTTTAACAAGTATTATAAAAGCAATATCTGATATTTCTTCATAGGTTTACTGTTTTTCTCAAGCTAGATTAATCATTCATTTTATCTTAAGCCATAATTTAACTGTCCAGAAACATCAGAGACATCATGAGCTACTTAATCTTTGTGGTGCTTTTAGATCTACCTTAAGGCTTACAAAATAATCCCTTGGCTGCAGTTCCCTTAGATGGTTACCATATAGTATATTCTCTATAATACTTGGGTTCTCCTCCATAATCGTATCCAGGATGTTCCTCTACAATCTTATAACCAAACCATGCAGCACCTCAATCTTGTCATACCTTTTTTTTTAAACTGTAATTTTATCCTTTGATTTTGTTGATACCCATTGATACTGCAAGCAAATATTGTTCACTCAGTACTGGGTTACGACAGCCTTTATCGCTAGGTAATTACTAGGTCTTGTGTTCAATAATGAACACATGACTGGCTTCCAGTAATGACAATGTTGCCATGCCTCTTAGCAACAAAGAGGCAACTCTATTTCCTTACTAGCCCATGGTGTCCTCTAATAAATATTTAAGTTTCAATTTCTGCAAATAATTGCTGGATTCCTTAATAAACAGTGGATATCATATCTTACCAAAGAACACATTTTTGAATAAATATGATTGTTGTATTTGTTGCATTTTTCAATAACTATGAGGGTTATTTTACTTTTGAATATCTATTATTCTCTCTAAGAATCAACTAGTCCAGATTAAATCTGGGGGGGGGGGGGGGTGCGGGGGAGGAGATATTCTGGTTTTCAAACAAAAGCTAAGGGTTGAATTTGTGATATTTTTCAGCTGCTCTGTAAAATGTTCCTACTGATCGAAAGTTTAAAACAAAATCCCTAACCAGGGTGCTGTTCTGAAGAGTTCACATGGGTTCAATAAGGTGGAGGCCAATCTTTTCAATAAGTACATTTAATGTTAGAGAAATGTATATAATATACATCGTGAAATTCCTTTTCTTCGCAGAAATCCACAAAAACACAGAAGTGCCCCAAGGAATGAATGACAGTTAGAACCCCAAAGCCCCCCACAACTCCCCCTCCCATGCACAAACGGCAGCAAGGCAGCGACCCTACCCCACCTGTAAAAAAAAAAGCATCAGCACCCTCCACCGAGCACACAAGTGTGCAGCAAAGCATCAATAAAGACACGGACTTGCAGTACTCCAAAAACTACTCGTTCACCCAGTAATTCAACATACCGTAGGATCTCTCTCCCTAATAAGGGAAAAAGAGGTGTCCTGTTTCAAAGCGAGATGGGGGACGTAACAAACAACTCACTGATTTACAATATTAAAGATTTGTTGTGTCACTTCTTCCGAGACCTGCAGCCAGAGAGTCGAGACCAAAAAGGTGCAGCTCGCTGGCCAAACAACTGTTCTTGACCATTTTGATTGCAAAACCTTTATATTAGAGCAGGGCTTCCCAACCTGAGGTTCATGGACCCCTTGCTTAATGGCATTGGTTCATGGCACAAAATAGGTCATGAGCCCCTGTGTTATTGGGACTCATGCCGAGAAACTGAATTTCTCCAAACGTGCTAGGCATAGCCCTAGAACCATCCAGGGTTCTCAAACAATATGGTGAAGTGGACCAAAACTGCATTATACTGATTTGAACTCAGATTCATCTTCCACAGCAAGGCCTGAGTGATTCTGACTCAATCAAACTTAATTTCTAATCATACTTCCTATGTCAACCACATCAGTGGCAATGAATTCCATAGGCTCAACTGGTTGAAGGAATTGCTCATCTCTGTTCTAATGGAATGTCCTTTAAATCTGAGGCTATGCCTCCAAGCCTAGACTTTTTCACTATAAGGAAACATCCTCTCCATGTCCATTCCATCTAGGTCTTTTAATATTTTATAGGTTTCATGTGATCCATCCTCATTCTTCTAAACTCCAGTGAGTACAGGCTCAGAGCCATCAAAAGCTCCTCATACATTAACCCTTTCATTCCTAGAATCATTCTCACGAAACTTCTCTGAACCCTCTCCAATGCCAGCTCATTTTATCTTAGATAAGGGCCCAAAACCACTCTCAATACTTTGGCTTTTGTTTGAAAAGCAGATCTTTAAGATTTAATTTTGACCACTTGATTCTGTAAGAAAATTAGTTTTTCAAAAGCTGAATTGCCTTACATTTATTGAAGGGTACCACTATTATTTTTTATT
Source organism: Hypanus sabinus (assembly GCF_030144855.1). Taxonomy (NCBI): domain Eukaryota; kingdom Metazoa; phylum Chordata; class Chondrichthyes; order Myliobatiformes; family Dasyatidae; genus Hypanus; species Hypanus sabinus. Next base: position 74,294,811 of record NC_082719.1, read on the forward strand.
GTAGAAAGATGTTTGCTTAGTCGGGTATCATAGAAAACCAACACAATACAGGCCCTTCAGCCCAGAAAGCTGTGCCGAACATGAAGTTACCTAAGAAATCATCCCTGTTGTTTATTTAGGAAAAGGCATTATTAAGGTGCCACATATCTGTTTCTGTGAATGATATGATTGTACATTATTAAGAAAGAGTAATATATTGCATGAAGGGAGAATTAGCTAATAAAGTACAACAAATCAGAATAAGGGAACAAATTTGCACTGGTAATCAGTGACTCTTTGGGTTAGAAAGGGAGAAATAATGTGTTGTGCCACTCAAGACATTAGATGTAGGACTAATGTTGGAAGTCCAAAAGGAGCACTGATGAAAATAGCTTGTGGAGGTACATTGTCTGTATTTTGTTCGATGCAGTTTCACCTGATCCTAATGCTTCACATAAATGGTGAATGTCAATAGGCTAATTGCATTTGTGGTTTAGAGAAGAAAATAATTATGTGTTTTTATTTGACCACATTAGTAAAAAACAGAATAATACTGTAAATGCTGTAACTCCAAAATAAATTAAAGAAGATATTCAGTAGGCCAGACTGGATCATACTCTATCTGGCCCATTTCTGAATTTAATACATTTTGTATTCCTCTAATAGTATGCTTTCTGCCTGTAGGATTGTCATAGAATCTTGTAACTGTAGTAATCCCAAAGGTGGAACAGTCTGGGAACAGAATGCCTCCTCCCTCCAGACTGCACTCTACTGTTCATTACTTTGAAATGCTTTTGCAACTCTTTTGATCAGGAATGTTTTTTAATTATTTAGATACTTTTCAAAAATAGTATTTTTGAAAGGGGCATTTTGGGCTGAGAGCCTAAGTTCTGTTTAAGAGTCTCCGCCCAAAACTTTGGCTATTCCCTTCCATGGGTACTACCTAACTTGCTGAGTTCCTCCAGCATCTTGTGTGTGCTGCTCTGGCATAAAGCTGAGGGACCAGATGACTATATTGAAAGATTGAGAAGTGGGATGTTCTCCAACTTGTCACTGAATTCTACCTTACAACTTGGAGACAAGCTGGCCTGCACAGTGGACTACGGGTCTTCCTGTAGAACGTACAACTCTTGTAGGTCAGTAACATGTCAGGGCCTAAGTAAAGTTGACCAAGGAGAATGGAACAAGCGCTGTGGTTGTTTGAACTTCACTGATCCCCACAAAAAGTGGGCAGATCTTCTGTCTACTGAGATAGCTGTCTGCCTACCCTTAAGCCATTTCTCCCGTACATTTTAATGAGGCCTGCTGTACCTGCCAGAGAATTGGAAATCTGTGAAGATTGGCACAGGGAAAATAGACCAGCTACGGGCTTGTTTACTGGAATCTCAGTGTGGATCATGGTGGAATTCTGCTCCCACTAGTCATATAATGTAAGTGAGTTTTACTGCTGCTTGTGACGTCTGCATAAAAAATATGAAGTTATAATAATAGCAACAAAATAAGCTCTGACCACATTCTGCTGTGAACAGAATATCCAGTTTTGTTTAATAGATGAAACTGAAAAAGTTATGACACTGTAACTGGTGAAATCTGTGTGCCTTGGTAAACTGTTTAATTTTTGAACAATTTTTGCTGCGTATGCTGAATATTGCAAATAAAAGTATTATTTTAACAACTGCCTCAGTGTTGTTATGCCCAATTTTGGGATAGACCCATTTCTTCTTCACTCACCAATTTTAACCCAAACTTGCTGGTGAATGGTAAACAGGTTTGGCATTTTTGAAAAGTACTTAACTGTCTGTTGTTGTTTTAAATGATTCCCACATATTTGAACAACTAGTGCGTGTGTGTAGAATGTCATAATTATATAAACTTATATCAATCTTGTCTTCCCCTCTGGAAAGAAGCAACTCAAATTTGTCCAACCTCACCTTGAAGCTCATTCCGTTATACTCTCACCCACACGGGAGTGCACATTTTCAAGAAAACAAAGAAAAATTGAAAAATTTTGGATTTCTAAAACAAAAACATGAAATACCAGGAACACTCAGTACATCAAATTGTGTCTGTGGGAAGAGAAAAGAGTTAATGTTTCAGGTTGTCAGAGCCATATAAAACTTTGCGGTATTGAAGAAGGTCCAGAGGACTTTCATGAGAATGTTGCTGAGAGTGAAAAGGTGACCATAAGGGGAGCAGTTTATAACTCTGGTGATGTACATGTTGGAGTTTAGAAGATTGAGGGGTTTCTCATTGAGACTAATCAAATATTGAAATGTGTAAATAGAGTGGACATGGAAAGGATGTTTTCTGTAGTTGAAGAGTTTAGAACCAGAGAACCCAGACTCTGAATACGACACCCTTTGGAATAGAGATAAGGAGGGTTTTTAAGCCAGTGGGTGGTGAATCTGTTGAATTCATTGCCACAGATGGCCATGGAAGCCAAGTCATTGGTTATATTTAAACAAGAGGTTGATAGGTTCTTCATTACTAAGGACATCAGTAGTTCCATGGAGAAGACCGGAGAATGGGGTGGAAATGGAAAATAAATCAGGAATGGAGGAGCAGGTCTGATGCGTCAAGCGGCCTAATTCTGCTCCTATGTCTTATAAAATGTTGGTTAGGCTACACATGCAGTTCTGATTGATTTGGGCTCCTTCTCCCTTCCTTTCCAGTCCTGATAAAGGCTCTTGGCTCTAAGTGTTGCCTCCTTATTCCTTTTCAGTGATGCTGCCTGACTTTGAGTTCCTCCAGCATTTTGTGTTGGTTAGTGTGGATTTGCAGCATCTGCAGAATATCTTGTGTCTAAAGAGAGAAATTTGCCCTTGGGGTAAATGTGCAATATAGCTGCAGCTCTGAAACTGATGGGCATTGATGATCATGAATTTCACAGGTGAACTCCAATGCTCAACTATTGCTGTATATTTTTCGTTTAGCACAAAAGCTGAAGGATAAATTCCTACACAGTCTTTGGTAACGAAAGTAAACATTTTACTTCTATTGCATATATGGAAATAAGAGATTTTATCCAACAGCTTATTGGGAAGTGGAACGAGGAATTAGACTAAACATTTTTTATGGGTATATTGTCCTTGGACAACTCTTAAAAGTTAAAAGTAAATTTATTATCTAAGTACATATATGTCACAATATACAACCTTGAGATTCATTTTCTTGCAAGTATACTCAATAAATCCAATAATCATAGTAGAATCAATTGAAGATCTCACCAACAGGACAACCAGTGTGCAAAAGACAACACAATGTCCAAATACAAAAAGAAAAATAAATAAATAAATAACTCGAACTCCATATTCACCAACAATTTCACTTGTATCAGTTAATGACTATCGTAGTCTCTACCTAGAATGTTGGAGCTCAATGCCTTTGTCATCCAAAGGTTCTTTGGAAGTCAACAATGAAGCACAAAATTTGTTGCTTATGGTCATTTCAGTACAAGAACAAAAAAATGAGTGAGTGAGCTGAGAGAACATGAAAAATACAAAGGAAAGATAGTTGTGGTCATCTACCTAGACTTGAAGTACCAAAAAAAATCCAGTAATGACAATAAATGTATAAAACAGGCCAGATTCAAGTGGCATGACATCTGCAGAAAACTTAAGAAGCTTCCAGAAAAATAGAGAAGCAACTGTAGCATAAATGTTGGAATATTCACTGAAAAATTACATGTACAAGGAAGTTAAACTTCAAGAAAAATAACAATTCTACACCCTGATTCATCAGATACAATACAAATAAAATGTCAGCACAAAATAAAACCATATTTACAATCAAAGCAGGATAAAGAACCTATCAATCTCAATTACTCATTGTGAATTTCCTTGAAGCCAGTCTTTTATGTGCCTTTGCCTGTACGTGTTGCTTCCCCTGTCATATCACCTTATTGTGAATGTCAGAGGTTTCATGTGATCTTGGACGAGGAATATGGTCAACTCTGACTTCAGACAGCATCTTCGTTACCAGAAGTGTATCACCAAGGCCATTAGTGAGATGGCTGTGGTCAGATCATATAGGCATTCCATATGAGTGAGTGATGTGACAGATGGCCAATTATATCATAGTAGTGAGACAACCCTACCATGCACATATGCTGTATTAGAAACTTGGGGACAATTAGAAAAATAGAATTCTTCTTCTTGTAATCAGAGGATGCAGCAGTAGTACTCAACGCCAGGATTTAAACTCCCAGGAGCTGGATACAGCACTGTACAAAACCAAATGACTCAATGAGGGGATGATGTCAGTGAATGTATCACAAGTTACATCACCAGCCTCAGGCGCTGTACATTATTCACCTACCATCCATCTCTAACAATCACTGCTCACAGCCAATATTTATTTTGTGTACCTCATGCTCTGTCATGGTTCACAGTCCATAAATACATGAATCGGTTTGATAGCTAATGAAGGATGAAAGACACATTCACATGTGCAATATTCACAAAATGACCTGTCTGTTTCTGCAGTGCCTGATGGCATATTGTTGCAGAAAGCAAAAGGAAACAGGCCTGAATGTGGTACCTAAGCCTACAGAGGAAACAGTGTTGATTATAGTTAGAGAGTCATTACTGTAATCATGGGCAGTGGAGATGCTTAAACCAGAATAATTGTGAGTATTCTTGCAGAGATCCTCCTTGTCATATCTTTTCCCTATCCATCATTCGTTTGTGATGTGTCACGTCATATGACATGGCCGATCATGGTCTTTCCATGACCAAGATTGTTTTTGGCAAATTCTTCTGCAGAAGTGGTTTGCCGTTGCCTTCTTCTGGGCAGTGTCTTTACAGGACGAGTGACCCCAACCATTATCAATACTCTTCAGAGATTGTCTGCCTGATGTCAGCTGTAGCATAACCAGGACTTGTAATAGGCATCAGCTGCTCATACGACCATCCACCACCTTTCCATAGCTATTCTGATTCTGATGCAAACATGTACCCTGACTACTCCACCACCTACCTTGCCCTCCTCTGACAACAACTTTCCACTTCTGATTTTTCACCTTTCAAATAGCCAACCTGGCTTTATGATGTTAAAGTAGCAAGAAAGGACTAAAGATGAAAACTCAATAGGTCTCTGATGATCCTAGCCACTGTGGATAATTTAGATGTTAGCTTAAAGAATGAACCTTCTTCTTAAGTTTTGAGAACTGCCAGTAGCTGATCTGTAAGCAGGATAGGAGATACACCTGGTCAGTAGATAAGTTCTGTTCAAGAATAAGGCTATGCATAATGAAAAGCCAGGTTTCAAGACTGCTAGGATGTTCACAAGGAGACAGCAAGTTCTGTAATCTGTTGAAACCTACCGAATATAGAAAGGCCTGGATAGACTGGACCAACAGAGGATGCTTTCAATAGTTGGAGAGTTTAGGACCAGGCGGAGCAGCCTCAGAATAGAAGGACTTATTTTACAACTGAGATTCAAAGTTATTTCTGGTGTATCTGTGGAATTCATTGCTGCGGATAGCTGTGGAGGCCAAGTCATTGGGCACGTTTAAAGGTTCTTGATTAGTAAGGATGTCAAAGGTTATGGGGAGAATGAAGGAGAATAGGATGGAGAAGGAAATCAGCCATAATTGAAAGCTAGAGAAGTTTCAATGGGCTGAATGGCTTAATTCCTTTCCTGTGCCTTATGGTGCTATAGTCTTATTTCTTGCAGGAAAAAAACTATCTCCCCTTTAATAAGTAGCATTCTGCTTTAAACATGGTTGTATTTTAGTGGAACAATACATTTATTTTCTGTTTGCCGGGCTTCCACCATGGCACTCAGCCAAGGAATAACACAGTTAGCTGAAGATGATGATGTCTATTTGCATTAATTAGACTATATGATCCTCATGCACTTTTTCATAGTTGTCAAATTCAATACTCAGTTCTGATTCACAATCTTTGGCTGTTAGAGAAACAATTAAATGGGAAAATATAAAAGGATATGTGACCAATTGGGATTGTTGTAGATGGGATATAAGGTCAGTCTGGTCATGATGGGCCAAAGGGCAAGCCAGTTTCTGTGCTGAATTCTTCTATGAGTGTGTCTCCAACACAGCAGCTGTTTAATGGAGCCATGTAATTTCTGTCCACAAGATGGCATCATTACTTTATAGCAGCTGAACATCAGCTTTGGATCAACTGAAACTTGATCTGCCTTAGTCTTATTAGCTGTATTTGTCACATGTACATCAAAACATACAGTGAAATGCATCATTTGCATCAAGCCAAATCAGTGAGGGTTGTGATGGGCAGCCAGCAAGTATTGCTGCACTTCAGACGCCAACCTAGCATTCCCACAATTTGCTAACCCTAACCATATGTCTTTGGAACGTGGGAGGAGACAAAAGCACCTGGAGGAAATCCACAAGGTCACGGAGAGAACGTCCCGACGCCTAATGGACCCAGATCTTAGAGCTAGGACTGTAAAGTGATGCGTTATACACCATCATGCCCCCCCCCCCCCCCCCGTGGGCTAATACAGGAAAAGATACTGTATCAGGAGCAGGTCACAATAGGACTAATTTCCAGATCACCCGAGGAACAGTATTAGATGTGTGATCTGTGCTTGCACATCTGATGTTGTCCCAACAATGAACCAATCACCAGAACTTCATTCAGATTCCAGTACACCCAGTTTCAGTAAATTGGAATTCTCAGAGAATCAATACAGTACTTGGCTCTATTTTGTTAGTTTTTTTCACCATTTATATTCACAATTATCATACATCAGTGGAACTGACTGGACAGCTTCAGAAATGACTACAAGCTATTTAAATGCATTCCCTGACAATGTTGTGACAAGTAAACAGGCAGATAAAGAAGATGTTTGGATGCTGGCCTTCATCAGTCTGAGTATAGAATTTGATATGTTTTGTTGTAATTGTACATAACATTGATGAAGCTGCATTTGGGATATTGTGTTCAGTTTTGGTTGTTCTGCTAGAAGAAGGATGCCATTAACTGGTAGGAGTGCAAAGAAAATTTAAGACAATTTGGCTGGGATTTGAAGGACTGAGTTATGGAGAGATTTGAGCAGTTTGAGACATTTTTCAAGTCAAGTCAAGTCACTTTTTGTTGTCATTTCGACCATAACTGCTGGTACAGTACACAATAAAAATGAGACAACGTTTTTCAGGACCATGATGCTACATAAAACAATACCAAAACTACACTGAACTACGTAAAACAACACAAAAACTACACTAGACTACAGACCTACCCAGGACTACATAAAGTGCACAAAACAGTGCAGACATTACAATAAATAATAAACAAGACAATAGGCACAGTAGAGAGCAGTAAGTTGGTGTCAGCCCAGACTCTGGGTATTGAGGAGTCTGATGGTTTGGGGGAAGAAAGTGTTACAAAGTCTGGTTGTGAGAGCACGAATGCTTCAGTGTCTTTTCCCAGATGGCAGGAGGGAGAAGAATTTGTATGAGGGGTCCCTGGGGTCCTTCACAATGCTTTGCAGATACAGCATGTGGTGTACGTGTCTGTAATGGCCAGTAGAGAGACCCTGATGATCTTCTCAGCTGCTCTCACTATCCGCTGCAGGGTCTTGCGATCCGAGATGGTGTAATTTCTGAACCAGGCAATGATGCAGCTGGTCGGGAAGCTCTCAATAAAACCTCTGTAGAATGTGATGAGGATGAGGAGTGGGAGATGGACTTTACTCAGCCTTCGCAGAAAGCAGAGATGCTGCTGGGCTTTCTTTGCTATGGAGCTAGTGTTCAGGGGCCAGGTGAGATTCTCCGCCAAGTGAACACCAAGAAATTTGGTGCTCTTAATGACCTTTACCGAGGAGCCATCAGTGTTCAGTGGGGTGTGGTCACTTCGTGCCCTGCTGAAGTCAACAACCATCTCTTTTGTTTTGTTTACATTCAGAGACAAGTTGTCGGCTCTGCACCAGTCCATTAGCCGCTGCACCTCCTCTCTGTAAGCTGACTCGTCGTTCTTGCTGATGAGACCCACCACGGTCGTGTCATCGGCGAACTTGATGATATGGTTCGAGCTGTGTGTTGCAGCACAGTCGTGGGTCAGCAGAGTGAACAGCAGTGGACTGAGGCTATGTCTGCACTAGACCAGATAATTTTGAAAATGCTGATTTTGTGTAAAAACGATAGGTGTCCACACTAGCCATTTTTAAAAGTATCTCCATCCACATTAAAACGGATATTTCGGCGAATCTCCTCCTACTGTGCATGCGCAGGACACATCTACCAAAAATACCAAAAATAAGTTTTGTGTTGAATATCTCCGTGAAAGTGCACATTTGTGTAGTTACAGACTAGAAAAACTTAAACGACAGACGGCTGTTGGCTCTTGTGCAGGAGGACTTAAAACTAAAAAAAAACAAACACTGGAGCGTATGGAGGCAACAGACAGGGAATTCATGGACAGTATGACCCAGCTAACGTCGAACATTGAAAAACTGACTAACATCGTTGCATTAATAAAGCACCTTGTTAAATGTATAAAACATGACTGCATCAGTGTTATCTTGTATTTCCACACAACGTTACATTAGGCTGTTACACATCTATTGTCAGAGAAGTACTTGCATAAATAGGTAAATCACCTTCATATGAGCAAGGACAGAAAGCAGGGCAATGTGAGTATAGTTAATTAATCAGTAAGTTATGGGTCAAAATATTTGGTGAGTACATTTCTAACTGTTCTGGCTTCAGTTTTGTTGCCGTCTGTTCTGAAATTTTTAGGATATGTTCAAGAAAACAATGAAATGGCGCGCTGCCAGCACCATCTGTTCCGGCACGTCATGACAGCGTTTTTAGATTTCTCTGGTTACCCCGTCCACACTGCTCTGGCCAAGCAGCATTTTCAAAATTACACACCCTAGAGAGTGTTTCTGAAAAGCTCTGGTTTTGGGGAGGAAAACACTGTTTTAGTGTGGACGGAGAGTAAAAATGAAGAGAAAAAGCTTCGGTTACAGATTTATCTGATGTAGTGTGGACGTAGCCTGAACACACAGCCCTGGGGGCCCCCGTGCTGAGTGTGGTGGTGTTGGAGATGCTGCTCCTGATCCAGACTGACTGAGATCTCCCAGTCAGGAAGTCTAGGATCCAGTTGCAGAGGGAGGTGTTCAGGCCCAGTAGGCTCAGCTTTCCAATCAGTTTCTGAGGAATGATTGTGTTGAATGCTGAACTGAAGTCCATGAGCGGCATTCGCACGTACGTGTTTTTTTTGTCCAGGTGGGTAAGGGCCAGGTGGAGGGTGATGGCGATGGCGTCATCTGTTGAACGGTTGGGACAGTACATGACTTGCAGGGGGTCCAGTGAGGGGGGCAGCAGAGTCTTGATGTGCCTCATGACGAGCTTCTCGAAACACTTCATGATGATGGATGTAAGTGCAATGGGACAGTAGTCAGTGGGGCAGGACACTGAAAACGTCCTCAGCACGGGGACGATGGTAGCGGTCTTGAAGCACGTTGGAACGACGGCTGGAGGGTATGAAAAAGAGGGGTGATCTTATAGAGGTGTAAGGAATTATGAGGGGCATAGATAGGGTGAATGTACACGGTCATTTTCCCAGGACTGGGGTAACAAGAACTAGAGGGCATCAATTTACGGAGAGAGAGGAGAGATTTGGGCAACATTTTTACCCATAGAGTAATCAGTATATGGAGTGAAATGCTGGAGGAAATGGTTGAACCAGGTACATTAGCAATATTTAAAAAGTACTTGGATGGGTTCAGTACATGGATGGGGAAGGTTTACAGGGATATTAGTCAAATGGGACCAGCTCAGATAGGAATCTTTGTCTGCATGGACCAGTGGGGCCAAAGAACCTGCTTTTGACTCAGAGAGATTCAGAAGGCTGCAAACGCGCTTAACCTAACAGGGAGATTACTCCAGCATTGAGCTACTGAGATATTCAGGGAATGGTTGCTTCAGAAGCAATATATTATTACTTGAGGTAATGTTATGGTAATGACTAGCCATTTAGACTGCAATATAACCAGGGGCAGAAGGCAGAGATATGTCAGTTGGCAAGGGAGCTACTCCCAGAGAGATTCCTGAGTCAACTATGAACTGTTCGGAAGCAAAATATATTTGCAGATTCAGGTGCCTCCAAGATTGTAACTGAGGGAAGAGGGTCTCGTTCCTAAGTTGCTCTCTCTATGGAGGTGAAAGATACATTGAATTTCAACTGCCTCACCACAAGTGGGTCAAGCAGGTCCCTCCATGTCCCCCAGTTTCCTGTTCACCACAAAATTAGGGAGGTCAGGTGCCTTTTCATAGAAAAATGATTTCATTTGCTTTAATTTCGATGAAGAATGGATGACATTTGAGATACTGAAACCTGCTTATCATGAATGCACAGGCAGCCTTTGATGGCATTGTGTGCCTGTGGTGACTGGTGTCAATATCCCAGACCTTTTTGTAAGTGGAAAGACTTCCACATTTCTATACGCCGATCATTGTTAATTGAAAGAAGAATTTATCCAGGGAGCATACATGAGGCTTTCATTCTTTAGGAAGTTCATGCCAATTATTTTCTGTGGTCAGTAGTCCTCACTCTACCGAGAAGGATGAATTTTGGGCATAGGGGCAAAGAGGACTTGCATTTCTGTGCTGCTCACGCCTATGTGACCACCAACCACAGCCAAAGCAACAGAAGTCTCACAAGTAGCAGAATTAAAAGCCATGGGTTTTGGAGATGGGGAGGGGAGTTAAGGGTCAAGTTAGGTTTGAGGGATAGAGATGAGGGGGAATTAGAGGACAGGCCAGAGTCTAAGCCTCCACTCCGCGTTTGAAGGCCAGCAATGTGAACATGGTCGGATGTCGGATCTGCACCAGCTTGTGTAAGGGCTTTCATCATCATTGAGTCTGGAGCTTAGGTCCTCCTCCAAGGTCTTCATTCATCATCATCAACAAGTCCTGAGTCAACCCCCGAAGATCAAAGCCGAAAGGTCAGTCAGGAGTCATGATCAAACCTGAATGTCAATCAGAAGGCCAGATAGCCGGAGCCCCCAGCTCTGCTCACTTCTGTAAGCCTGCAACTTCTGGATGTCTGCGAATCCATGAGTCCGGTAGATGCTGAAGGCTGGAGGTGGCCTGTACTGGGGTTGAAGGACTGTGTATGTGTGTGAATGGATGGTTGGGTGGTAGGGAGGAATGGGGCTTATTTTGCTATTGCTTTATCACTTGTTGTTGTGTTCTGGGTTGTTCTGTGGGCATGTGATGTTGGCACCAAAATGTAGGGCGACACTGTTGCGCTACCCCCAGCGCAGCCTCAGGCGTGTTGAATGTTAATGCAAATGATGCATTTCTCTGTACGTTTTTGATGTGCATGTGCTAACTAAGACTGAACCTCGAATGTGAATGAGGTTCTGGTGGCTGCATCGTCGCAGAGTGCCTTGTAGTACATGCTCCAGCTGTGGAGACTGCATGACGCACTAGGACAGCAGCTCCCAAACTCTTTGATGTCATGGACATCTGCCATTAACCAACGAGTCTGTGGACCAAGGTTGGGAGTCCCTGCTCCAGGAGATCAGAATCTGAAGCCTGAGGCAGAGCTTCATGCAGACCCAGAGCCCGTCCCATGCAGTGCTGCTCAACGAGCATCAGAAGCAAAGGGACAAGCAAGACCATGGCAGAATGTCACTGCATTAGCATCCACAACCACATGTCACAACGTCACAGCTGTGTGGAGGGAGGGGGCAAACAATAAAGACATCAATTATAACAGATTTCTCAAGGAACCTGTAAAACACTCTGTAGTCTCAAAGTTAATTAAGAGGCTTTCTACATGTCTAGTGATAGTTTCCCAATAGTTTGATCACTTCTTGTATCTCTGCAATTTCCTATGGCTGACTTTTCTTTTAACCTGAGCTCAGATCACATGTAGAAAATGCTTTCTGTTGTTGTCAAATATCATTATAATTCATGGAGGGATAGTTGGCACTCTAGCACCATCATCAGGCACTTCGAAATTGATTCTTGGAGAGCAGTCAGTGTTTGCCTGCACACAGCAGAGCTTCTAATTCACTATAACCCTCTAATTCCCTGTTCTTCTTTCTTACCTGAGACCAAATGAAAGAGCAAATTCATTTCAAAAGATATTCATACCATTTGCCCTCCTCTACTGACAGAAGTTCATTCCTGTGTCAACTAAAAGTTAGTTCCTCCGTCAGGAAGCTCATAAGGATGGTAATCCAGGTATCATTTGCAAGATAATGGATCATGGTTCATGGAAATAAATTGAGAAATTGATACTATTAAATAAAATTTTTAAGATACGCAGTCTGCAAGCTGTGCCTAGTCTGATACCAATATTAATTCTGAATACTCTGACAAGTTTTCTTTTGGGAAATCAAGAAGTGCCAAGACAACAACAGCAGTAGATCTTGGCTTACTCCTTCGCAATTGGTGTGCCAAATGCAAAAAAAAATCATTGCCTCTGAGCTGATTAACTCTCAGTTCTGTCACTTAGGATGGATAGTCCTTTTTCTGGCTCAAAGCAATATTAATTTGGAGCTGTAGTGTATCACTGTGTAACATGATTATTCTGCCAAGTATTAGCATTAGCTTGCAGCCAATGCACAGTAAATGTTGTGTGTACTTGCTTAGTCATGCAATAAATGTTCGATAATCCAGAAAATAGCAAAGCAATTATTTCACTGTTTTCTTTTTTTTTACAATAATTCTAGGATCTCTTTACCTTATTGACATTGTTCCAAGTGAGGCTGGTTGGATTGTGAAATGATGGACATTTGGTGCCATCAAGATTGTATTCTTGCTTCCAGGAAAATACTCACCTTTTATATACAAGTTTAATGTACTGAAAATAAAGGATTAGTTTCATGTGGCAAATGAAGAAGAATATTTGTCAGTGTCATTTGTTAAATTGTACAGGGAGATCTCACCTACAACAATGTGCACAACTTTGGTCTCCTTACAAAAACAGAGCAAATGCAGAGAAGGTTCAACATACTCATTCCTCAGCTAATAAGACTGTTACATGAGGAGAGACCGAATGTGGCTCATGAGTGTTTAGGAGTATAAAAGATCTTTGAAATGATCAGCTGTCATCATTTTGAATGGAGAAATAGGATCAAAGGATTGAATGGAATCAGAATCAGGGTTATTATCACCGGCATGTGTCATGAAATTTGTTAACTTAGCATCTGCAGTTCAATGCAATACGTAATTTAGGAGAAGAAAAAATAATAATAAATAAGTAACTCAATTACAGTATACATATATTGTCATTGAATTGAATTGACTTTGTTTCTTACAACCTTCACACACATGAGCAATAAAAATCTTTACGTTATATCTCCATCTGAATGTGCAATGTGCAATCATAGTAATTTATAGTAATTTATAATTAATAGAACAGTCAATGTAATATAGAGTACACTCAAGTCAGCATGAATTCATCAGTCTGATGGCCTGGTGGAAGAAGCTGTCCCAGAGCCTTTTGGTCCTGGTTTTATGCTGCGGTACTGCTTCCTGGATGGTAGTAGCTGCAATAGATTGTGGTTGGGATGGCTTGGGTCCCCATGATCCTACAGGCCCTTTTTACATACCCGTCCCTGTAAATTTCCTGAATCATGAGAAGTTCACAACTACAGATTCACTGAGCTGTCCGCACCACTCTCTGCAGAGTCCTGCGATTAAGGGAAGTACAGTTCCCATACCAGGCAGTGATGCAGCCAGTCAGGATGATCTCATTTGTGCCCCTGTAGAAAGTCCTTAGGATCTGGGGGCCCATAACAAACTTCCTCAACCGTCTGAGGTGAAAGAAGTGCTATTGTGTCTTTTTCATCATACAGCTGTTGTGTACAGAACACGTGAGGTCTTTGGTGAAGTGGATGCTGTGGAACTTGAAGCTGTTTACTTTCTCAAACCCAGATTCATTAATGTCAATAGGGGTTAGGCTATCTCCATTCCTCCTATAGTCCACAACCAGCCTTTGTTTTTGTGACATTGAGGGAGAGGTTGTTTTCTTGATACCACTGTGTCAGAGAGATGACTTCTTCCCTGTAGGCCACCTTGTTATTGTTTGAGATTATGCCAATCAATGCAGAGTTGTTGGTAAATCTAATTAGCAGATTGGAGTTGTGGGTGGCGATACTGTCATGGGTAAACAGGGAGTAAAGGAGGGGACTCAGTATGCAGCCCTGAGGGGCTCCTGTATTGACAGTCAAAAAATACAGAAATAATATATATTAAAAAGGTGAGGTAGTGTTGAAGGGTTAAATGTCCATTTAGGAATTGGATTGCAGAGGGGAAGAAGCTGTTCCTGAATCGCTGAGTGTGTGCCTTCAGGCTTCTGTACCTCCTGCCTGATGGTAACAGTGAGAAAAGGGTATGTCCTGCATGCTGGAGGTCCTTAATAATAGACACCACTCCTTGAAGATGTCCTAGATACTTTGTAGGCTCGTACCCGAGATGGAGCCGACTAAATTTACAACCTTCTGCAGCTTCTTCCGGTCTTGTGCAGTAGCCCCTCCATACTAGACAGTGGTGCAGCCTCCCAAAATACTCTCCATGATACATCCATAGAAGTTTTTGAGTGTATTTGTTGACATGCCAATCTCTTCAAACTCCTAATGAAGAGGTATGTTGGGATCAGGTTAGATCTTCAGAGCTCTTGACACCCAGGAGCTTGAAGCTGCTCACTCTCTCCACTTCTGATCTCTCTATGAGGATTGGTATGTTTTCCTTCATCTTACCCTTCCTGAAGTCCACAATCAGCTCTTTTGTCTTATTGACATTGAGTGCCAGGTTGTTGCTGCAGCACCACTCCACTAGTTGGCATATCTCACTCCTGTACACCCTCTCGTCACCATCTGAGATTCTACCAACAATGGTTGTATCATCAGCAAATTTATAGATGGTATTTGAGCTATTCCTAGCCACACAGTCTATACTTGTTCTGATTTTACTGCTTCTATCATGAGCATAATTCAATTAGAGAGCTAAATTGACTCTAAAAAGCAATGTGTGCTCCTCCAACTGAAGGGCAATATAGCCAACTACTAGGGAAGTCTTAGCTTTTAATAGATCGAATTGATCTATGATTACCAAGGCCATTGTTGATCTACTGGTAGTCTGAATCTTTTGGCTTTTTAACAGTTACACCACATTGGCATGATATGTAGTTTCAGTCCGTTATCCTTTTTTCTCACATCACTGAAACATCATCAGTTTACCTGAGCCAACAGCAACATAGTGGAGTTTCATTGTCAACATTGCATTCTTCTCCTATCCAGCAGTTCTGCACAGAGTAATTACCTTGACAATTGCTTTCCATCAAAGCAATATTGTTCACTAATTTGTGTAACATTTTCACGCAGTTTCCTTTTTGACACTTCCTTCTCTATTTCTCTCAATCTAGTTTTTCTCTTTTTTTAGTATCTGAAGGTTCTAACTAACCCCAAATTTTTTGTTGTCTTCAACTCACCAACAGCTTTGCCACAAGGATTTCAGAAAGAGTTCAGAAAGCTGAAACACATAACATATACCATGAGTTGCCTTGCTGTAGCAAGGTTTGGCCTTACAGTTGTCCTTCCTTTCAGGACTAAGAAAAATAATTTCCCTGTAATTCAAAGGTTAACATATTGTTATAGAAAGAAAATTACTTGAAATTGGTTTCTCCACCAGAGTGTCAGAAGCAGTTTATTGTGGCATCCATGTTGGAGTTGGTGCTGCCCACCAGTGTTCATTTAGCAGAAGACAAGCTGTATTAAAACTTAGAACATAGAAATCTGCAGCACATCACAGACCTTTTGGCCCATAGTGTTATGCCTTACATGTAACCAACTCTAGGAAATGCCTAGAATTACCCTCTATTGCCCTCTATTTTTCTAAGCTCCATGTACCTATCTAAGAGTCTCTTAAAAGACCCTGTTGGATCTGCTTCCACTACTGCTGCCGGCAGTGCATTCCACACACCGAACACTCTGTGTGAAAAACTTACCCCTGACATCACCTCAGCACCAATTTCCAAGCACCTTAAAACTATGCTCCCACATGTTAGCCATTTCAGCCCTGGGAAAAGGCCTCTGGCTATCCACATGATAATGACCCTCATAATCTTATACACCTCTATCAGGTTACCTCTCATGCTCCGTCACTCCAGGGAGAAAAGGCCAAGTTCACTCAACCTATTCTCATAAGTTACGCCCTCCAATCCAGGCAACATCCTTGTAAATCTCTTCTGCACTCTTCCTATGGTATCTACATCCTTCCTGTAGTGAAGCGACCAGAACTGAAAACAGTACTCCAAATGGGGTCTGACCAAGGTCTTATATAGCTGTCATTTTACCTCATGGCTCTTGAAATCAATCCCAGGGTTGATGAAGGCCAACATACCATACGCCTTCTTAACAACACTTCCAACCTGCACAGCAGCTTTGAGTGTCCTATGGACACGAACCCCAAGATCTCTTATTTTCTCCACACTGCCAAGAATCTTACAATTAATACTAAATTGTCTTCAGATTTGACCTACTGAAATGAGTCATTTCACACTTATATGGATTGAACGCTATCTGCCACTTTTCAGCCCAGTTCTGCATCCTATCGATGTCCCACTGTAACCTTTGACAAACCCCCAGACTATCCACAACAGCCCCAACATTTGTGTCATCAGCGAACTAACTAACCCACCCATCTAATTCTTCATCCAGGTCATTACCAGAGTAGGGGTCCCAGAACAGATCCCGGCAGAACACCATTGGTCACTAACCTCCATGCAGAATACAAACCATCTACAATGACCCTTTGCCTTCTGTGAGTAAGTCAATTCTGGATACACAATGCAAGGTCTCCTCGGATCCCATGCCTCATTACTTTCTGAATGAGCCTTGCACAGGGAACCTTAATAAATGCCTTACTGAAATCCATATACGCTACATCCAATCATCTACCTTCATCAATGTGTTTTGTTACATCCCCGAAGAATTCAATCAGGCTCATAAGGCATGGCCTGCCCTTGAGAAAGCCATGCTGACTATCTCTAATCTGATTATGTCTTCCAAACGCTCATAAATCCTGCCTCTCGGGTTCCTCTCCAAAAACTTGTCCACCACTGAAGTAAGACTCTCTAGTCTATAATTTCCTGGGTTAGCTCTACTCCCTTTCTTGAAAAGGAAACAGTATTTTCAACCCTCCAATCCTCCAGTACTTCTCCCATCCCTATTGATGATGGCTTGCTGATCATTGTCAGCAATCTCCTCCCTTGCTTCCTACAGTAGCCAGGGTTATATCTCATCCGGTCCCATTGACTTATTTAACTTAATGCTTTTCAAAAGCTCCAGCACATCCTCTTTCACAATATCTATAGGCTCAAACATTTCAATCCATGGTAACTCATCCCCACAACTACCAAGGTCCTTTTCCCTGGTGAATACCGAAGCAAAGTATTCATTAGGGCCTCCGCTACCTCCTCCAGCTCCATACACGTTTCCATTCTTGTTCCTGATTGGTCCTATTCTCATAAAGCTCATCATCTTGCTCTTCACATACTTGTAAGGTCTTCCCAGAGCCTCTTTTAGCTTTCCTAAATTCATTCTTAATCTCCTTCCTAGCAACCTGGTAATTTTCTAAAATTCTATCAGTACCTAGTATCTTGAAACTTTCGTAAGCTTTTCTTTTCTTCTTAACTAGATTTTCCACATCCTTCGTACACCGTGGTTCTTTTACCCTACCATCCTTTCCCTGCCTCGATGGAACATCCTATGCAGAATGCCATGCAAATGTTTCCTGAACATTTCCTACATTTCTGCTGTGCATTTCCCTATGAACATCTGCTCCCAATTTATGTTCCCAAGTTCCTGCCTAATAGCACCATAAGTCAACCTACCCCAGTTAAGTGTTTTCCCAAACTGTCTGCTCCTATCCCTCTCCAGTGCTATGGCAAAGGAGATAGAGTTGTGATCATTACCTCCAAAATGCTCTCCCACCAAGAGATCTGACACCTGGTCAGGTTTATTTCCCAATATCAGATCAAGTACAGCTTCTCCTCAAGTTGGCTTATCTACATATTGCATCAGAAAACCTTCCTAAACACGCCTACAATCTCCACCTCATCTAAACCCCTTGGTCTAAGGAGATAGTAGTCAATATTAGGAAAGTTAAAATCTCCCATCACAGCAACTCTTATTATTACACTGTTCCATTATCTGCTCCTCGAAGTCTCTGTTACTATTGGGGTGGTCTTCTAAAAGCACAAGTAGAGTTATTGCCCCCTTCCTGATTCTGACTTCAACCCACCCTGACTCAGTAAATAGCCCCTCCATTACTTCCTCCTTTTCTACAGCTGTGACACTATCTCTGATCAGCAGTGCCACACCCCCAACTTTTTTGCCTCCCTCTCTGTCCTTTTTGAAACATCTATAGCCTGGCATGCTTGGCATCCAAATCTTTGTAATGGCCACAACATCATAGTTCCATGTATTGATCCATGTTCTAAGTTCATCCACCTTATTTATGATACTACTTGCTTTAAAATAGATACATCTCAAACCATCTGGTTGAGTGCAGTTTTGCTCTATCATCTGCCAATCCTTCCACATAAACTCCTTACAAGCTGCCTCTACTTGTGTGCCAAATGGCCCATCCTCTGACTCTTCACTTTGGTTCCCACCCCCCTGCAAAACTAGTTTAAACCCTCCCCAATAGCATTAGCAAACCTCCCCAAAAGGATATTGGTCCTCTTCGGATTCAAGTGCAACCCATCCTTTTTGTACAGGTCACACCTGCCCCAGAAGAGGTGCCAATATGTGCCACCTTACTCTGTTCCTATACTCACTGTCGCATGGCACAGGTAGCAATCCTGAGACAACTACTCTTGAAGTTCTGCTTCTCAGCTTCCTTCCCAACTCCCTGTATTCTGCTTTCAGGACCTTCTTCCTCTTTCTACCTATATTGTTGGTACCAATATGTGCCATGGCCTCTGGTTGCACTTTGGCCTCAAAGTAACAGTGTTTTGCTTGGCTTGTATACTTGATGGTTAAATGACAATTAAACTTGAACTTGAAAAAAAAAGAATCCCAGTAATTGATTTTTCTGTGACAAGGCCAGAAAATATGTTTTAAAAGAACAAAAAGTGATTCCATGGTTTAATAGAGTTGTCGAGATGAAAGATACATTGAAATCGATGATGTCTTCTACAAATCAATTTGTCTTAAATGAGACACCAGTCTGCGGATGATTATTGCAATCTGAAGATATGACAGTAACAGGACTTGAATCACAAGAACGTCAATTCCCATCCCCCCAATTAGTGAACTTCATGTTTACAAAGGCACACAGGGAAGCAGCTTTCTCCATCACACCTATTAATTTAGTGCTAATACTGGACAATTCACAGTCACCCATCCCTGAAACATGTCGTGTTCCATAAATTCTGCTTCTCTTAAATGAAAGCATCTTACTCTGATATTCATGCTGGAAGCATTATTTAGATTTATGAAATCCATCCGTGTCAAAACATGGAAATAGGGGATGACGGTGGTGTGAAAAATTTAAAAGTAACACAAAATATTGACATCAGTCAAAGTTAAAGAAAAAGATGTATAATATGATGATAGTCAGAAGCTTTTTCCCAGGGCCGAAATAGCTAGCACGTGAAGGCACATTTTTAAGGTGTTTGGAAGTAGGTACAGAGGAGATGTCATGGGTAAGTTTTTTAAGCAGAGAGTAACTGGATGGCAACTTCTAAGTACAAATACAAATGAAATTAAGGCAACAGTAGTTGATGTAATGCCTTGAATCTGTATAGCATTTGGGAACTTATGATTTATCCTCTACTAATATCATTATATACAATCATAATGACTCTTAATGACCCATATATCAAAAGATCCTTACATTCCTTGCACAGGGTCAGTGGCAGGGTGGACACTGCACTTTATGTTTGGGAATGCAAAATATTGACAGTTAGGTATGTAAAATAAAATGCTCTCCTCATCTCAGGCCTTTTTTGAACATTATGTCCCTTGGATAGAAACTCTCCAGTGAGGCATATCAATTTCTCAGCTGCTAGCCTGTCCATCTATCTCAGAAGCTTAGATGTTTCAATGAAGTAATCCACTTCAATTTTTTGTTCTGATCATCATTGGCAAGGTTAGAATTTTTTTGAACTGATTTTTGGAACATATGAAGCAATAGTGAATCAAGGCAGCTGGACTTGCTGTATTGTCTAGAAGACATTTCATCACTCGTCCGAAAGGCTTCTTCAGTTCTGATCCATGCTGGGTAGTTTCCCGGCTTACAAACTTTGTGAGTTGCTTAAAGTTATGGCAATCAGCTGAGGGTTGTTTAGACTCATAGAGGTTATGAGAGGGGCATTTAATATCATCATTCCCACAATCCTGATTGAGAAGTTGCAGAACCTGGGCCTCTGTACCTCCCTCTGCAATTGGATCCCGACTTCCTAATCGGAAGACCACAATCTGTGTGAATTGGTGATAACATCTCCTTTTTGCTGACGATCAACACTGATGCACCTCAGGGGTGTGTGCATAGCCCACTGTTTAGCTCTATATACAAATGACTGTGCAGCTAGGCATAGCTCAAATACCATCTATAATTTGCTGATGAGACAACCATTGTTTGTAGAATCTCAGGTGGTGATGAGGGGACGTACAGGAGTGAGATATGCCAACTAGTGGAGTGGTTTTGAAGCAACAACCTGGCACTCAACGTCAGTAAAATGAAAGAGCTGATTGTGGACTTCAGGAAGGGTAAGATGAAGGGATACAAACCAATCTTCATAAAGGGATCAGAAGTGGAGAGAGTGACCAGCTTCAAGTTCCTGGGTGTCAAGATCTCTGAGGATCTAATCTAGTCCCAACATATCAATGTAGTTATAAAGAAGGCAAGACAGTGGCTATACTTGATTAGGAGTTTGAAGAGATTTGGCATGTCAACAAGTACACTCAAAAACTTCTATAATTGTACTGTGGAGAGCATTCTGACAGGATGCATCACTGTCTGGTATGGTGGGGTTACTGCACAGGACTGAAAGAAGCTGCAGAAGGTTGTAAATCTAGTCAGCTCCATCTTAGGTACCAGCCTACAAAGTATCCAGGACATTTTCAGGGAGCGTTGGCTCAGAAAGGTAGCGTTCATTATTAAGGACCTCCAGCACCCAGGGCATGCCCTTTTCTCACTGTTACCATAGGGTAGGAGGTACAGAAGCCTGAAGGCACAAGCTCAGCGATTCAGGAACAGCTTCTTCCCCTCAGCCATCCGATTTCTAAATGGACTTTGAAGCTTTGGACACTACCTCACTTTTTTAATATACAGTATTTCTGTTTTCTGCATGTTTTTTAATCTATTCAATATATGTTTACTGCAATCTATGTATTTATTTATTTGCTTGTTTGTCTGTTTATTTATTTATTTATTTTCCTCTCTTCTACCGTATGTATGGCATTGAACTGCTGATGCTAAGTTAACAAAATTCACGTCACATGCCGGTGGTGATAAACCTAATTCTGATTAGTCTTACCTTTGCATGAATGGAGGTGTGAACCATTGTGGAGATGCCAGTGTAGAGATGTTAGGGACTGCATTGTACATAGCCAATAGGTGGTGTCGTACCCCACCCCGACTGTTCACAGATGGGTTTTCCAGTTCGACCAAAATGGCTTCTTTTACCCCACTTTCAAACTACCTGTCCTCTCTGTCCAAAATGTACACATTGTAATCATCAAAGGAGTGTCCCTTATCCTGTCGGTGTCGATATACAGCTGAGTCTTGACCTGAGGGGTGAGCCTATTTGTGAAGTGCTTCTTTTGTCTCACTGATATACAGATCTGTGCAGTTCTAATTGAACTGGATAGCATATACAATATTGCTCTGTTTATGTCTGGGTGTAGAATCCTTGGGATGGACGTTTCTGTCTGAGTGTGTTTCTAGGTTTGAAAAACACAGGGATTTGGTGATTGTTGAAAATCCTTCTGAGTTTTTCTGAAACTCCAGCTACATATTGGATGGCTATGTTTTTTCTGTCTGCTTTTCTCCTTCCCTCTGTCTGTTGGGCTGAATTCCCTGCTAGTTTTTGTTGCTGGCTTGATGAAGGCCTAGTCAGTTTATCCACAAACTTTCAAGTCTTCTCTCAAATACTTGTCCTCCTTGTCTTTAGTTGTAATGCTGGTGGGCACATTCTTGGTGTGGTGATATAGTATTTTGATAATCCCCAATTTATGTTCTAATTGGTGTTGCGAGTCAAACCATAGGTTTGTGTGGGCTTGTTTCCTGTAGCCTTCAATATCTAGATGTCCATTTTCTTTGATAAGTACTGCACGGTCAGAGAAACTCAGAAATATTTTCAAAAACCACCAAATCCCTGTATTCTTCAAGCCTACAAACACACTTATCAGCTACTTACAATGCAGTCCTAACATCTCTACCCTAGCACATCCACAACAGTTCACATTCCATTCATGCAAAGAAAAGGCTAATGGCTCTCTCATTACCTCTACAACTTCTAACAACCCTCAGGTGATTGCTATACTTTTAAACAACTCTCAGAGTTTATCAGCCGGAAAACTACCCACCATGGATCAGAACTGAAGAAGCCTTGCAGATGAGTGGTGAAATGTCTTTTTGACAACACAATGAGGCCAGTTGCCTTGATTTGCTACTGCTTGATATAAAATGACCTGGATGATTGAGAACCTTCACAGACAAATGTCTTCTTGAACATGCTGTGGCATTATGATGAAAGTGCTTCAAGGGACTTCCAAGTTTAGACCAGCTATAATGAAGAAACAATGATGAATTTTTAAGACATGGCAATTTGTGACTTGGAATGGAAGCTCAGGTGATGGTGTGCCCATATGCTAGTAGCTTTTTACTTCTAGGCTGTGAAGTTTTTGGAGAAATCTGTCAGAATAACCAGCTGAGAAAATACTATGTATTTTGATGATTACACTGGTGATGGGAAACAATGCAATTGGCAGAGAAGCAATCAAGTTGGCTACATTGTTCTAATTAGAGTTAGTCTTGTTGGATATGCACACACTTTGGGTAAATGGAATATATTCCATCACTCTCCTGGGTTATATAATTGGTGGCGAAGTTTGGGTAATCAGGAAGTGAGTTACATTGCAGGATATCCAGCCTCAGATATGCTCTTGTAACCACAATATTTATGTAGCTGGACAGTTCACTTTCTGGTTAAAAGTGATTCCCATGATGTTGATGGCAGTGTAGTCCACAATGATATAGCTGACCATTCATTATCAAGAGTGGGTAGTTTGATTTTTCTCTTGCAGAAGATGATTGTTGCTTGACACTTTTCTGGAACATAATTTTGTCAGCCTTTGGGCTATTTATCAGTCTGAGTGACTGCTGGGCCTTGTTGCATGCAGTCAGAAATTGTTAATTTGTTGAAGAGGTGAACATTATGCAATAATCACCGGACATCTTCTTAGAACGGTGGAAAGAAGATCATAGAGTCATAGAACATTACAGCACAGAAACAGGCCCTTTGACCCATCGTGTCTGTGCTGAGTCATTAATCTACCTAGTCCTATCAATCTGAACCTGGACCATAGCCCTCCACATACCCAAAATTTTCTTAAATGCTGATTCAACCCTACATTCACCACTTATACCGGCAGCTCATTCCACACTCTTACCAAGCTCTGAGTGAAGATGATCCCTGTTATGTTTCCCTTAAACATTTCACCTTTCACCCTTAATGCATCACCTCTAGTTGTAGGCTCATGCAACCTCAAGGGAAAAGTATGCTTGCATTCCCCCTATCTATACACCTCATAATTTTGTATACCTCTATCAAATCTCCCCTCAATAGTCTATGTTCTAGGGAATAAAATCCTAACCAATTCAACCTTTCTCTGTACAGTAACTCAGGTCCTGAAGTCCTGGTAATGTACTTGTAAATTTTCTCTGCACTCTTTCAACCTTGTATACATCTTTCCTGTAGATAGGCGGAAACTATAGGGTCTTTTAAGAGACTCCTGGATCGGTATATGGAGCTTTGTAAAATAGAGGGCCATGGGTAAGCCTAAGTAGTTCTCAGGTAAGGACAGGTTCAGCACAGCTTTGTGAGCTGAAGGGCCTGTATTGTGCTGTAGGTTTTTTATGTTTCAAAACTGTGCACAACACTCCAAATTAGGCCTCTTCAACATTATCAGTACTCTGTACTGGGGGTTTAAGCTAATTTGGCGGGGTGATTGGAACCAGACGGATAGGGCTAAGAGTGGGGCAATTTATACACAAGCAGATGCAGTGTGCAGTGAGACTGTCAAGAAGAAGAGACTGATAGGGCAAAATTGCAGTCAATGGGATGAGTTGCAATGTAACATGGGGACAAAATCAAAAAGGACGATGAATACAGAACTGAAGGTGTTTTACTTGAATGCACACAGAACGCGGAATAAGGTAGATGACCTAGTAGCGAGTTAAGAGATTGGTAGATATGACGTTGTGGGCATCACTGAGTCGTGGCTGAAAGAAGATCATGCTTGTGAGCTTAACATCCAAGGACAGACATTATATTGAAAGGACAAGCAGATAGGCAAGAGGGGGTGAAATCAAATCCTCCTTAGAAAGAGGTGACATTGGATTGGAAGATGTAGAATACTGGTGAGTAGAGTTAAAAAATTGCAAGGGGAAAAAAGACCCCGATGGGAGTTACATGCAGGCCTCTGAACAGTAGTCAAGATGTGGGCTACAAAATACAATGTGAGAGAGAAAACACGAGTCAAAAGGGCAATAATATGATAGTCATTGTTGTGTATTCAATATTTAAACAATATTTGGTAATGTTGGTTGATTAAGCATTTTTGTTTGATTAAGTAATTCATTACAGGTTATATGTATAAATATATGAATTGCATACGCCGTCACACTACCAAGTGATACGTGCACACCCCACTTAAGTAAACACAAAGTTAGATTGACATTTTGGACTCCCGTGTCTTCTTTTGTATTAGTTTTGATGTTTTGAAGTTATAAAACATAACTACAATGGAGGATTTCAATATGCAGGTAGATTGGGAAAATCAGGTTGATGCTGGACTCCAAGAGAGAGAGTTGACCGAATGCCTATCAAATGGCTTTTTAGAACAGCTTGTGGTTGAATCCACTAGGGAAAGACTATTTTAGATTTGATGTTGTGTAATGAACTGGTTTTGATTAGGGAGCATAAGGTAAATGTACACTTGGAAAGCAGTGATCTTAAAATGATAGATTTCACCCAGCAATTTGAGAGGGAGAAACCAAAGACATGTACTTATAAAGAGTAAAAGAGAGGCAAGAGTAAATATTAGATCAATGGAAAATGATGCTGGAGAGGTAATAATGGGGAACAAGAAAATGGCAGACTAATTGAATAAATATATTGCATCACTCTTCACTATGGAAGACACTAGCAGTATGTTGGAAGTTTGAGTGTCAGGGATCAGAATTGAGTGCAATTACTATTTCTAGGAGAATGTGTTTGGGAAGCTGAAAGGACTGGAGATAGATAAGTCACCTTGACTACATGGACTACAGTGTAGAGTTCTGAAAGAGGTCACTGAAGAGATTGTGGAGGCATCAGTAATGATATTTCAAGAATCAATAGATTCTGGAATGGTTCTGGAGGACAAGAAAATGGAAAATGTCAGTCCACTCTTCAAGAAGAGAGGGAGGCAGAAGGAAGGGAATGGATGACTTTGTGGCCAGGTTTGCAGACAATACAGAAATAGTTAGACGGACAGGCTGAGTTGAGGAAGTAGAGGCTGCTGAACAAATTAGATTAGGAGAATAGGCAAAGAAGTAGCAGGTGTATAAAGTGTCAGGAAGTGTATGGTGATGCACTTGGATAGAAGGAACAAAATCAGGACTCCTCATGCAGGATTCCATAATTAATTTGCAGGTTGATTCAGAGGTGAGGAAGGCAAATCGAATGTTAGCATTCATTTTGCGAGGACTAGAAGATAAAAGCAAGAATGGAATGCTAAAGCCTTATAAGGCACTGCTGAGGCCTCACTGAGTATTGGGAGCAGTTTTGGACCCTTAATCTAAGAAAGGATGTACTGATATTGGAAAATACTCTAAAGCAGTTCACAAAAGTGAAAGGGCTATTGCATAAGGAGCATTTGATAGCTCTGGGCCTGTACTCGCTGGAATTTAGAAGAATGAGGGGGGAATCTCATTGAACCATATCAAATGTTGAAAGGCCTAGAAAGAGTGGATGTAGAAAGAATGTTTTCTATAGTGGAAGGGTCTAGCACCAGAATAGCCTCAGAATGGAGGGATGTCCATTTAGAGCAGAGATGATGAGGAATATTTTTAGCCCGAGGATGGTAAATCTGTAGAATTCATTGCTGCAGTTGGCTGTAGAAGCCAAGTCGTTGAATGTACTTGTGAAAGATTATGGCAAGAAGGCAGGACAATGGGGTTGTGATGGAAAACGAATCAGCCATAATAAAATGGCAGAGAAGACTCAATGGGTTGAATGACCTGATTCTGTTCCTATCACTTTTGGTCTTATGATCTTACGCATTCTTAAAATTTCATTTTTGAAGTCCTCCCATTTACCGACTACACTTTTGCCAGAGAACAACCTATCCCAATCCACAACTTGCCAGATCATTTCTGATACCATCAAAATTGGCCTTTCTCCTATTTAGAATCTCAATCCAAGGACCAGACATATCCTTTTCCATAATTTCCTTGAAACTAATGGCATTACAATCATAGATGCAAAGTTTTCCCCTTCATAAACTTCTGTCACCTGCCCTGATGAATTCCTGAAGCAATGTCAAGGGGGCAGGTTTGATTCCCATCCAATAACTCTTGTTCAAGATATGACTCCAACGACTGGAGTGTCTTTGACTTGATGCACGTTGATTTCAGATATACTCATTCGAAAAGCATCAGTCATTCTTGTTTTCATTTTTAAGTCTTTTGAACTTTGTTCAGCGTAAAGTGAAATTTTCACAGACTTTTCAGTAATACATGAGAACAGGATTTGTAAACTTACTGGAATAGCCAGGAGTTCTGTAAAATTGAGGTTTTTGCCCAACTGCTGCAAACAAAAAAGCAGCAGTAGAAATACAGCAAATTAACATTCACTTTCCCAATAAAATTTGTGACATCTTCAGCTGTTGCAGACAAACCCCTGGCTTGGTAAACCACATTGTTATGTAGGATAATAGGGAGTCGAGACTTGGGCATGAGGTTTGGCGTGGTTGGTGGAGATGGTGGGAGTAACTCAACGATCTGTTTCACTGTCACTGCCATTGACTATGGGAGCAACAATAGTGAAAGTCAAATGCAAATTCAAAGGGATTTGGGAATACTAAGATAGGAAATTCAATACCTCATTCCACACACTGCAAATAGTGCAGCAGAATTGACAGGTGCCTGGGGGTATCTTTTGGCTAGGGAATGCATATGGGAACAGTGTACTGTGTACACATGGCAACACTCTTTACTGTATAGTATCCAGTTCAGCTCCTATCAACACTGGAATCCACAGTCTAAGGCAGTAATTAAGTTAAATTTGACATGAAAGCACGAACACACTATTGGTCCTTCCTTGTTGCTATCCTGACAGAAATTAAATCTCTTCTAAATATCATGCACAAAATGCTGGAGGAACTCAGCAGGCCAGGCAGCATCTATGGAAAAAAATTACAGTTGACATTTTGGGCTGAGGCTCTTCGGCCAGAACGTACTTTTTTCCGTAGATGATATCTGGTCTGCTGAATTCCTCCTGCATTTTGTGCGTGTTGCTTGAATTTCCAGTATCTGTAGATTTTCACTTGTTTTCTCCTCTAGATATATCTGATCAAAACTGAATCTTTACATTGTCCAGTCCAATGAAAATGCTGATGACAGGTCATTGGAATCAGGAGTATCAGCACTTTTCTCTTCGCAGACACTGTCTTGCCTGCTGAATATTTT
The DNA here is from genome assembly GCF_030144855.1 of Hypanus sabinus. Lineage (NCBI taxonomy): Eukaryota > Metazoa > Chordata > Chondrichthyes > Myliobatiformes > Dasyatidae > Hypanus > Hypanus sabinus. The sequence continues at coordinate 74,322,706 of NC_082719.1, forward strand.
TCAGGATTTTGCCAGTTTCATTTTAGCTCTTTGAAAGAACTGACATAGGTCAGGTGGCTTCTCTTTGTGCACTATGGCAATATTGGTCTTTAAAGATTTTATCAATACTCCAATATTTGGACTGGAGAGTAATGTCCTCTAAAGTAATTCCAGTTCTTGGAAAGTGAAAGATTTTGTTGAAAAGAATGAAAGCAAAGATGCAAATGAACATTAGATATTTAGTATACAATAAGACCATAAGACATAGGAGCAGAATTAGGCCATCTGGCCATCGAGTCTGATCCACTCAATCATGGCTGCTTCTTTTTCCTATCTCTCCTCAACCTCAGTTCCCAGCCTTCTCCCCGTAACCTTTGATGCCATGTCCAATCAAGAACAAATCAATCTCTGCCTTAATTACACTCAAGGACCTGGCCTCCACAGATGCATGTGGCAACAAATTCCACAAATTCACCACCCTTTGGCTAAAGAAATTTTTCTGCATCTCTGTTTTGGAAGGGCGCCCCTCTATCCTGAGGCTGTGCCCTCTCGCACTAGACTCTCCACCATATGAAACATCCTTTTCACATCTGCTCCTTCTAGAGCTTCCAACAATCGAAAGGTTTCAATGAGATCTCCCGTCATCCTTCTGAATTCCAGCAAATGCAGACCCAGAGCCATCAAACGTTCCTTGTATGATAACCCTTTCATTCCTGGAATCATCCTCGTGAGCCTCCTCTGGACCTCTCCAATGCCAGAAAATCATTTCTAGGATGAGGGACCCAAAACTGTTCACAATAGTCAAGGTAAGGCCTCATCAGTGCCTCATAAAGCCTCAGCATCACATCCTTGCTCTTGCATTTTATATCTCTTGAAATGAATGCTCACATGGCATTTGCCTTCCTCACTACTGACTCAACCTGCAAGTTAACCTTCAGGGTGTTCTGCCCATGGACTCCCAAATCCCTTTGCATCGCAGATTCCTGTATTTTCTCCATGTTTAGAAAGTAGTCCTCACATTTATTTCTACTACCAAAGTGCATGACCATGCATTTTCCAACATTGCATTTCATTTTCCATTTTCTTGCCCATTCTCCTAATCTGTTTAAGTCCTTTTGCATCCTACCTGTTTCCTCCACACTACCTGCCCCTCCACCAATCTTCATATCACCTGCAAACTTGGCAACAAAGCCATCTATTCCATCATCTGAATCATTTACAAACAGCAGAAAAAAAAGTGGTCTCAACACTGACCCCTGCAGAAAACCACTTGTCACTGGCAGCCAACCAGGAAAGGATCCTTAAGCAGCCACATGTTGGCCTTCTGAAAGTACAAATATATAACTACATCCCCTTTATCTATCCTATTTGTAATCTCCTCAAAGAATTCCAACAGGTTCGTCAGGCAGGATTTTCCCTGAAGGAAACCATGCTGACTTTGTACTATAAAAACACAAAATGCTGTCAGAACTCAGCAGGCCAGACAGCATCTATGGGAGGAGGTAGTGACGACATTTCAGACCTTCCTCAGGGTTTCGGCCCGAAACGTCGTCACTACCTCCTCCCGTAGATGCTGTCTGACCTGCTGAGTTCTGCCAGCATTTTGTGTTTTTATTTATTTCCAGCATCTGCAGATTCACTCGTGTCGACTTTGTACTATCTTGTCCTGTGTCACCAAGTACTCCATCACCTCATCCTTAACAATTGACTCTAACATCTTCCCAACCACTGAGGTCAGGCTAACTGCTCCATAATTTACTTTCTGCTGCCTTCCTCCTTTCTTAAAGAGTGGAGTAACATTTCCAATTTTCCAGTCCTCTGGCAGAGTCCAATAATTTCTGAAAGATCATTTCTACTGCCGCCACAATCTCTAAAGCTACCTCTTTCAGAACCCATAGCAATGATACTGCCTTCCAAAATAACAGAGAATGTTTTCTCTCATATTCAAAGTCAAGTGCAGGAAAAGGCAGCTGTGAGATGGGAATGAGAGAGTGTTGTGAGGATAATTATTGATGGAGATTGGTGGAGTAGAAGACGAAAATGATTCCCCTGATAGGGCCTGTCTCAGATGAGCAGAAATCAGCAGGTAGATAACTGGAGAAACAAGAACATGACAGGATAAATAAATGCGCAATGAAGATCATATACATTAATATCAGATATAAGATGCCAGAAATCTCAGCTGGAGAATTATGATGCAGTGGGAGTATTAGAAATGTGACTTCAGAGGAAGGAAATTGATATAAAATTCAAGGACATCATGCTGTTTGAAAAGATAGATTGGAAAGCAAAGGATATCACACAGCTTAATTTATCAAGGGCACCTGGGAGTTAAGTTAAAGTGACTCAGAGAGTGGGAAAATGCTACACAATAAAGCACTTTGGTTGAACATTTTTGAAACAGAAATGTGAGTTAAATTGGTGGTATGCCGTAAAATGCTAGGTCAAGAAAGCAATTTGATAATTCGCTGCACATGAAGATGTAAAGGGTATGTGAAAACCTAGGAAATGTATTTTAATGAGAGACTTCAATCAACCAAATAGAAACCAAGAAACCAAAAGTAACTTACAATCAAAATTGTAATGTATTCCTGGTTGATTAATAAGTGCATCGAGGGAGCTTCAAAAAGAAAAGCATAACTTGCCCTGGTGTTTGCCAGTAACACAACAAAATAATTAAGGCAAGAAAATCTGGATCTCTGGTGTACAGAGTTGCTAAACTGAACAAAGATAACTTTGTGTAGGTTTTAGAGAAATGCCAGGTCAGCACTGGGAATTATTATTGAACTCCTTCATTCCTGTAACTTTCGTCAGCATTTAGATGACTACATGAAGATGCATTCCCTAAACTTCCACTAAAGTTACAGTGCTAGAATGGGAAAATCTCCCAAGAAACTTTCCACTGAGAGCATATGATTTAGTCTAAAATATCTAAATCTTGAGAAGTAAAGCAACAAGTAAATCATATAGATTGGCAATACTCAGCAACACTTCAGAAATATAACAGTGGAACACTCAGAAAAAAATATAACAAATGGAAAATCCACCCCACCATCATGAGTAGAATCAATGAATGTGATTGCAGGATGATTAAGTAAATGTGACATTAAGAGGAAAAATAATCTACTCAAATCTTGATCAAAAATCCTACCCCCTTTTCTCCCAGCACAGCAGAAGCAGAAAGTGATGGTGGAAGATTGTTTCTCAGATTGGAGACCTGTGACTAGTGGTGTACTGCAGTAGTTGGTGCTGAGACCTTTATTGTTTATTGCTTTATGTAAACGATTTGGATGTGAATACACAAGGCACAGTTAATAAGTTTGCAGATGATAAAATAAGTAGTATCATAGTTTGGGAAGAAGGTTATCAAAAATTGCGTGGGATCTTAATCAGCTTAACAATCTTCAAATGTGTTGAAGATTGACAAATGACTTTTGGTTCAGGTAAGTGTTAAATATTGCATTTGGAAAGACAAACCAGGATAACATTTATATAGTGAATAATTGGATCCAGGAGGCTTGTGTGGGAACAAGGTCCTTTACAGTACAAGTATACAGTTTGCTGAAAACTATGTGACAGGTAGCAGGCTGGTGAAGGAAGTGTTTTGCATGCTAATCATCATTTAGGGCATTGAGTACGAAGTTGGCACACAAAGCTGCAGTTGTACATGATGTTGATGGAACCACACAGAGCGTTGTGTACAGTTTTTATGTTACTTTCCTTAGAGATTTGTTATGGCAACAGGCCCATTTGGTCCAATAAGCCCATGTTGCCATTTGCACCCATGTTGCCAATTGCACCCATGTGACCAATTAGCTTGCTAACTTGTATGTCTTTGGACTGAGAAAAAAAACCTGAACACCAAGAGGAAACACATGCAGTCATGGTGAGAACATACAAACTCCTTACAGACAGTGGCACAATTGAACCTTCACTCTCAGTTTAAACCTTGTCACTGGCACTGTAATGGTGTTATGCTGTTATTTTGATTGCCGTGTTATAGGAGCAACATCATTAAATTGGAAAAAGTGTAGAAAATATTTACAAGGATGCTCTCAGGCTTTGAGGACCTGAGTTATAGGGAGAGATTATGCAGGCTAGATTTATTCCTGGAAACGTAGGAGATTGAGGAGTCATTTTATAGAGTTGTATAACCATACATAACCATATAGCAATTACAGCACAGAAACAAGCCATCTCGGCCCTTCTGGTCCATGCTGAACGCTTACACTCACCTAGTCCCACCAACCTGCACTCAGCCCATAACCCTTCATTCCTTTCCTGTCCATATACCTATTGAATTTTACTTTAAATGACAATATCAAACCTGCCTCTACCACTTCTACTGGAAGCTCGTTTCACACAGCTACCGCTCTCTGATTAAAGAACTTCCCCCTTGTGTTACCCCTAAACTTTTGCCCCACTAACTCTCAACTCATGTCCTCTTGTTTAAATCTCCCCTACTCTCAATGGAAAAAGCCTATCCACGTCATCTCTATCTATCCCCCTCATAATTTTAAATAGCTCTATCAAGTCCCCACTCAACCTTCTACACTCCAAAAAATAAAGACTTAACTTGTTCAATCTTTCTCTGTAACTTAGGTGCTGAAACCCAAGTAACATTTTAGTAAATCTCCTCAGTACTCTCTCTATTTTGTTGACATCTTTCCTATAATTCAGTGACTAGAACTGTACACATTCCTCCAAATTTGGCCTCACCAATGCCTTCTACAATTTTAACATTACATCTGAACTCCTATACTCAAAGCTCTGATTTATAAAGGCCAGTATACCAAAAGCTTTCTTCACCACCCTATCCACATGAGATTCCACTTTCAGGGAACTATGCACCATTATTCCTGGATCACTCTGTTCTACTGCATTCATCAATGCCCTACCATTTACCATGTATATCCTATTTTGGTTATTCCTACCAAAATGTAGCACCTCACACTTATCAGTATTAAAATCCATCTGCCATCTTTCAGCCCACTCTTCTAACCGGCATAAATCTCTCTACTTCATTATCCACAACATCACCTATCTTAGTATCATCTGTATACTTACTAATCCAATTTACCATCCCATCATCCAGATTATTAACATTATGAGATAGGGTGAAAGCACATAGACTTAATCCTAGGGAATGGGAACAAAAAAAAAGAGGGAAAAGGTTTAAAGTGAGAGGTGAAGGTTTTAAAAGAGACCTGAGGTGCAACTTCTTCAGGTAGAGGGTGGTGAGTCCATGGAACGAGCTGCCAGAGGGAGTTGTTGGGGTAAGTAGAATAACAGGAAGAGTAGAATGTTGTGCTGGGAACCACGGTCAGCAAGAACGTGTTGGGTCAAAAGCTCTGCATCCATTCTGCATCACTCTATCACTTCATTAACTTCCATTCACCCACCATCCCAAGGCCTGTACTACTTGTATAACATCACCAGTGAATATAATTTAACATAGATTAACACAGGGAGAGAGTCTGACAAGGTATACTGGAGGAAAATCAAGTCATGTTATATGAATTCATCACCTGGCTTTAGCCCAGTTGCTGCCAAGACCCTCATCTATCCCTTCATCACCTTCAAAGCCTACAATTCTGTTGCTCCCACAGCTTTGCTATCACCATCTAAGCTTATTAATCTTCAGCTTAGTAAAGCTGTGTTGACTGTATTCTTTCCACTACAAAATTTTGTTCATTCATCACCCTACTAGGCCTTCCCAGGCCCTGCTTTGCCATTCGTTAAAGGGATTCATTAATACCTGGGCCAATATCATAAAGACCATTCTGTCTTTTGTGTCACTTCTATCACAAATTTCCTAGAACCCTAACACCCTCTCTGTCAACATTTCTCATCTTTCCCCAATATTCTCCTTAACACCTTACTCTCTGACCCTGCTCCTGATTAGTTCCACATCAGACCCTCTCGCAGATGTCCCTTTGATTGTCACCTTGTTTCTTTCCTTGAGGGACTTGCCTCCCTGACCTACACTCTCCATTGCTCAAACCTGACCAGAGCTCCAATAGAGTCTCACTTTTCTATTTTCCTACCATGACAAGCTCTTTTGTCAGTGATCGCAGCACTCATCCCCAGTCTAAAGAAGATGGGGGCCACTGTGGAAGTGTGATTTACAGAGGGCATGCTCTTCATCAAATTGCACTGGTGCCAGTTGGAATTGATGATCAGGATTGGGTGCATTATTAGGAGGGCTGCTTTGTCTTTGATATTATTGAATGATCAAAGTTCAAATAAATGTACTTTTAAGGTATGTATGTCACCAAAGGCTACCTTGAAATTCATTTCTTACAGGTGTTCACAGAAGAACAGAGAAGTAAAATGGAATCAATGAAAAACTGAACATAAGCAAAGACTGACAAACAACTAATGTGCAAAAGAAGACAAGCAATGCATATAAAAAATAAATAAATAGTACTGAGAAAATAAATCGCAGAGTCCCTGTAAGTGAGTCCATAGGTCGTTGGATCAGAAATGAGGTGAGTGGAGTTATCCACACTGGCTCAGAAGCCTGATAGTTGAAGGTTAATTACTGATCCTGAACCTGGTGGTGTGGGACAAGGCTCCTTTGCCTTCTCCTGTATGGCAGCAAAGAGAACGGATCGTGGCCTGGAGGATATACAGTCGATGTTTGTTGGTGGATGCTGCTTTCTTTTGGTAGTGTTCCTTGTGGATGAGCTCAGTGGTGGGGAGGGTCTGGGCTGTATTCATCACTTTTTGTAGGTTTTCCATTCTTGGGTTGTTGTTGGAATTGCATTCACCCAGATACGTGGAGAGTTGTGTCTCTTCATGAACTGTATATTTTGATGGGAGAAATCCTTTGAAGAATCAGGATATGAGTGACACACTATAATGGTAGTTGGTAGTCGATGATTCCAGGGCATCATGGGTTTGCGCCTCTGGTGGTCTGTGTCCTTTCCAAGGCACAAGCCTGGGTGGGAAGATTTTTAAGAACCAGCTGTTGTCCATGTAATGGGTTCCCCGTCTCCATGTCACTGATGTAGACCAAGGGAAGGGCAAGCACCAATACAGCTTGGCACCAGTGTCAACGCAGAGTTTGCCAGAGTGGAGTTGTAAACAACATCAAATTGCCTTGGGGACCCCGGCTCCAGATTTATTCCTCAGGGTTTACTCCTGAACCCTTTCCCATGAGTGGGTATGGCCGCAAGGCAGCAGAGGTTTAAAATCAGAGTTTTCCTTATCCTGGGCAGGCAAGCCCCACCTGTCCAAAGCAACTGGTTTTGAGACATCAGTGGTCCACCTTTGCCCCTCCTCTTGTCAGTAGAAACAGTTCCACCAGGCCTAGTAGCTGAGCCACACGTGGAGGCTGAATTCTTGCAGCACCATCCTAACATTCAGCAATCGCTATCACATGCCTTTTTCCTTGTTAACAACTCCAGCTTGTGGAGAAAGTTCCCCTTAATTCTAGTTGATTTCAGTTGTACCAGCCCTCCTTGATGCCTTAACATCAAGGGCAGTCGCTCCCTCATCAACTCTGGTACTTATTCTTTTTTAAGGAGCAAAGTCGTGTTGAGGTATTTTGTACTCACTGGCTGGATTCTGATGTCTTTGATGATGGGGCTTGTGGAACCATCTCCTCCCATTTGTAGTTTGATTACCCAGCACATTCATACATGGACGTGCAGGAACACAGAGTTTTGATCTGATCCATTAATTAGAGGATTATTTATTTCAGTTTGGAGCAGCTTTTTTCCAGATACCTGTAGTCAGTCTAATTAAGATTTAGGTACCACAACCTATGAGTCACTTTCAAGGACAATACAACTCATGTTCTCTGTATTAAGTATTTATTATTATTATTATTATTATTATTATTATTTGATTTTTATTTTTCTCAGCTCCAGCTGGTAAAACCTGAGGTATGGGCATAAACCAAATGCACTCAACTAGTAGGAGCTTTCAGACTATTCTTGTGGTGTTTAGTAATGTGGCTTTCTGACAATTTGTGTAAGTATTGCCATGGAGGCATTGTTGTTTATTGCTGTCATGTAGTGACTTCAGAATGATACCACTTGTAGATATTACTATTGGGACAGTGTATGCCCTGTTCATGTTCCATAGTCCTTCAATTTGTCCTTTTAATTCAGCATACTTCTGGAGTTTTTCATTTATTGATTTCTGTATGTTATGTGTGCTTGAAATGACTGTACCTATTAAGTAAGTTGTTCTTGCTTATTTACCCTGTAATATTATATCCAGACAGTTATTATGGATTGTCCTCTCTGAAATAATGGGTTAGCCTTACTTGTAGGACTCCGACTCTGAAACTGGATCAGTCTTGTATTTATAGTTGGATATGGGGTCTTTTGTGAGTTTGTATTTTGAAGCGAGATTTTAATGATTGATATTTGCCACATGGTTGTGCCTGTCTGTGTAAGTAATCAGATTGTGTTCTACTGCTGCAGTTTAATGTATTTTCATTTAATTTTAATGGGATGGACTTCTTACTAGAATTGCATACGCTCACATTGCATGCTGAATGCTGTTATCAGGGATGAAAATATATCCTTAGTTTTATCTGATTGTTTTGCAAATTTTAATGCCTGTTATTCCTCTTCCTCTGCCACTTAGTAGACTTAATCTAAGTGTGTCAAGTGTACATAGTGTTTTCTGAAATTTGTCATTTCAGTTCCTGTAAGTTTTCCAGATCGGTTTCAGACCAACAAAGAATAAGTTAATATGGACATAGCAAAAGTGTTTATCGCCTTTGTTATACTATTACTATTGATCTTTGTTTATTTTTATTTTTTTCATTTCACTGTTTGTCTTTTGTAGTTTGTTTGTCAGTCTTTACACTTTTTATTGATTCTATTGTATTTCTTCGTTCAACTGTGAGTGTCCACGAGAAAATAAAACTGGGTAAATAAATATGGTAAAAAACTATGGTAATAAAAAATAAATATGGTGATATGTATGTACAATACTTTGTTAATTTATTTACTTTGAATAGTGCTGCTCCTGGCATGTGGCCAACACTGAGAGGTGCAATGAAATACGTCGGGGAAGTCACGTACCAGGTAAAAGTCATTGTGGATTAATATACAATGATGCATGTTGGTAGCAAGGATAAAGAGAAGACAAATGAACGGAATTGTTTAATTTTAAAAGTTCTGCGGGAACATGTTGAGGTAATGGGACATCTGTAAATATATCTTTTAGCTTGAGATGACAGGTTGAGAACACAATTCTCAATGACATGATGAATCCTAGGCTTTATTCATGAAGAATAGAGTAAAAACATTGTAATTTACTAAGCCTTTACAAAACATGACACTGTTGCCTTCTAAGTACTGCCCATTAGAAAGGATAACAATGCTTTAAAGAGAGTGCAAGAAGACTTAGTAGAGTCTGAGGAATCTGCAGAAGGTGATACTTTCCTTAGAGCAGAAAGGTTAAAGGGGAAATTCAAAAGAGATGTTCATAACTTTGAGCCTCTGAAATAGGTAAGAACTATTAATGAACTATTCATCAGCAATGTGTTGACAAAGAGAGTACACATATTTCTGGCAATTAGCAGAAGAACCACAGCTGACGTAATTCTGTCATGGGATAATTGAATGAAATAGCATTTCACATTTGGAATGAAACAGAAAATGCTGGATGTAATCAGTGGTTCTGTGGAGAAAGAACAGAGGTAACATCTCAGACCTGAAACGTTAACGTGGTTTCCTTTTGCACAGATACTGCCTGAACTGTTGACTGTTTCCAACATTTTCTATTTGCATTTTAGATTTCCAGCCTGCTAGTCTTTTTTTTTTGGGCTTTAAGCATCTCCACTGGCTATTTAATTTTCTCTTATCTATCCATTCTTAAAATACATGAGTCATATAACTGTCATTTTACAGTTAGCTAGACGTTACCATTCGCAGTTGGTCATTACTGGTATACGTTTTGTCATCCATTGTGAATAGTGAATGCTTGCAAAGATGCATCATTGTGTTTGGCACACACTGCACACACACCACTGCCCCCTAGGGCTATGTGCTCAGTCCACTGCTGTTCACTCTGCTGACCCACGACTGTGCTGCAACATACAGCTCGAACCACACCATCAAGTTCGTCGATGACACGACTGTGCTGGGTCTCATCAGCAAGAACGACAAGTCAGCTTATAGAGAGGAGGTGCAGTGGCTAATGGACTGGTGCAGAGCCAACAACCTGTCTCTGAATGTAAACAAAACAAAAGAGATGGTTGTTGACTTCAGGAGGGCACGGAGCAACCACTCCCCGCTGAACATTGATGGCTCCTTGTTAGAGATCATTAAGGGAACCAAATTTCTTGGCGTTCACCTGGCTGAGAATCTCACCTGGTCCCTCAACACCAGCACCATAGCAAAGAAAGCCCAGCAGCGTCTCTACTTTCTGCAAAGGCTGAGGAAAGTCCATCTCCCAACCCCCATCCTCACCACATTCTACAGGGGTTGTATTGAGAGCATCCTGAGCAGCTGCATCACTGCCTGGTTCGAAAATTGCACCATCTCGGATCGCAAGACCCTGCAGCGGATAGTGAGGTCAGCTGAAGAGATCATTAGGGTCTTTTTTCCTGCCATTACAGACATTTACACTACACACTGCATCCACAAAGCAAGCTGTATTATGAAGGACACCATGCACCCCTCATATAAACTCTTCTCCCTCTTGCCACCTGGGAAAAAGCACCGAAGCATTCGGGCTGTCATGGTCAGACTATATAACAGTTTCTTCCCCCAAGCTATCAGACTTCTCAATACCCAAAGTCTGGACTGACACCTTACTGCCCTATTGTCTTGTTTATTATTTATTGTAATGTTCTGTGCACTTTATGCAGTCCTGGGCAGGTCTGTACTATAGTTTTTTTTGTGTATTGTTTTTTCACATAGTTCAGTCTAGTGTTTGTACTGTTTCATGGTTCTGAAAAAACTTTGTCTCATTTTTACTATGTATTATACCAGCAGTTATGGTCAAAATGACAATAAAAAGTGACTTGACTTGACTTGAATTAATTTAGTCCATTGGAGCATGGAAAACATTTTCATTTTTCTAATACTGCCTGCTTATTATGCAGCAAATGTAATGAATATGGAAGAATATGTGAATTACTCCAAAGTTAGCTCCTCGATACTAACAAATGAGAAAAAGATTTTTGATTTTATGTAATACTTTAGCTTCACTACACATAACATAACAGATTCTTAAGCACACAGTTTTTGAAGTATATTAAATAAATGATGACTAAAACTGTACATGACAAGCAACTGAAAGTACATTTCAGATATGCACTGATTATCACATTCACTTGTGACAAGGGTCTGCTATTCTTTGTCAGTCAAATTAACCCTTAGATCCATTCAATTGGGGATGCAAACCATTCAGCATCCACTTATAACAAAATACTTCGGTAAAAATATTTAAATAAATAACTGAGATCACGATGTGTGATTACAAAGAAGTGCTGGCAACTCCTTTTTCACATAATTTCTCTGGCAATTACAAGCACATGTTTGATAAAGCTTGCTATCATATGGAATTAGATAGGAAGGAAGTAATTACTGAGATTAAACAGTAGAATTGTCAGTCTGAGTAAATTTATATAACAAAGATATGCAAAGCTCTAATCATTAAGTCAAAAGTAACTTGAATATGTACTGTATATAGTGAATCAACTGAAGCATGGAAAGTGAGCATGTTAAATATTAACATTCAAAATAGTTTCTTTCTTAAATTCACCTCTGTGTTCACAGGTGATAAACACTCTCCCAAGTTGTTGCAAAATGGACTATCATCTGGCAGACGGGTCCTGAGGTCAGGATTGAACGTGGGTGTTGACCACTGTGAGGAAGCAGTTTTGTCATCTGCACCTGCAGGCCTCTAATAGATTGAATGGAGATCATGAGAGGACAATTGGATGCCCTTGTCCACTTGTCTCCCTTCTGTAATGCACTGTCTACAAGTTTCAGCAGCTGACAAAGCAGTTCCCAGCAGGCCTTCAGAAAACCTGTCTCAGAAGGTAATTACTAATTATTTAAAGCAAAGTTCTGGATGAACTTCTTTACTCCATGTGTGACAAGCGTGAGGAAGGTAAATATTTAGGGGAAACTCAATAAGTATCTGAGAGGGAGGGAAGTAGAACATGGTGCTTATGGAGTGAGATTAAGAAAGGCTGGCAAACGCTTAGGTTGAAAACAGAATGTATCTTCCTCTCGTTGAAAATTTTATTTACTCTACTGCCTTGTAATTTCCTGCTGTGGTGCTCTGGGCACATATTGTGAAACAGTAATTCCATCAGCTATAATATTTTTTTACAATAATTTTAATGGATGACTAATTATAAGCTAGGATATATAATCACTTTCCAGCATAATTTAAGCAGCTTTCTACTCCAGGAGTGCTGGAGAAGAGAACCTTCTTTTTAGTTGTTGCAGCTGCATAAAACTTTAAAGCAAGTTGCAATTTATAAACTGTTATTTAAGCCGCATTTAGAGCATTAGGTGCAGTTCTGGCCACTGCATTACAGAACAATGAAGAGGCTTTAGAGGTGACGTAGAGTGGTTCATTAGGATGTTGCCTGAATTAGAGAGTACTACCTATAAGGAGAGGTTGAACAAGTTTAGATTGCTTTCACTAGAGCTTGGAAGCTGAGGAGGTAACATGACAGAAGTATTTAATAACAATAGAATTATATGGTATAGATAGTGACGAAATGTCAGCAGGTCAAAAGTATTCATTCTCCTTTGCTCAATACTTAGTTTAATCACCTCTTGCAGATATTACAGCCAGTAATTGTCCGTTGGGGGCATGCCTTATTCTGATCGTCGAAAGTCACTTCTAGTGTGATTGGTTTGTTTCAAAACTGTAGCTGCTGTTCTCATTCGTTAGCTGCCTGGTGTCCAGTTTCAAATACCTTGGGTAAATAAAATAGCGTGTGCAAGGGTAAACACGAGGAAATCTGCAGATGCTGGAAAGTCAAACAACAACACACAAAATGCTGGTGGAACACAGCAGGCCAGGCAGCATCTATAGGGAGAAGCACTGTCGACGTTTCAGGGCGAGACCCTTCGTCAGGACTAACTGAAAGGAGAGATGCTAAGAGATTTGAAAGTAGTGGGGGGAGGGGGAAATTCGAAATGATAGAAGACCGGAGAGGGTGGGGTGAATCTGAGAGCTGGAAAGGTGATTGGCGAAAGTGATACAGAGCTGGAGAAGGGAAAGGATCATGGGATGGGAGGCCTGAGGAGAAAGAAAGGAGTGGGGGGGGGGGAGCACCAGAGGGAGATGGAGAACAGGCAAACAACTAAATATGTCAGGGTTGGGGTAAGAAGGGGAGGAGGGGCATTAACGGAAGTTAGAGAAGTCAATGTTTATGCCATCAGGTTGGAGGCTACCCAGCCGGTATATAAAGTGTTATTCCTCCAACCTGAGTTTGGATTCATTTTGACAATAGAGGAGGCCATGGATAGACATATCAGAATGGGAATGGGACATGGAATTAAAATGTGTGGCCACTGGGAGATCCTGCTTTTTCTGGTGGACTGAGCATAGGTGTTCAGCGAAATGGTCTCCCAGTCTGTGTCGGGTCTCACCAATATATAAAAGGCCACACCGGGAGCACTGGACGCAGTATACCACACCAGCCGACTCACAGGTGAAGTGTGGCCTCACCTGGAAGGACTGTCTGGGGCCCTGAATGGTGGTGAGGGAGGAAGTGTAAGGGCAGGTGTAGCACTTGTTCCGTTTACAAGGATAAGTGCCAGGAGGGAGATCGGTGGGAAGGGATGGGAGGGAACTAGTGGACAAGGGAGTCGCATAGGGAGTGATCCCTGCAAAAAGCAGAAAGGGGGGGAGGGAAAAATGTGTTTGGTGGTGGGATCCCGTTGGAGGTGGCGGAAGTTATGGAGAATTATACGTTGGACCTGGAGGCTGGTGGGGTGGTAGGTGATGACAAGGGGAACCCTATCCCGAGTGGGGTGGTGGGTGGATGGGGTGAGGGCAGATGTGCGGGAAATGGAAGAGATGCGTTTGAAAGCAGAGTTGATGGTGGAAGAAAGGAAGCCCCTTTGTTTAAAAAAGGAAGACATCTCCTTCGTCTTGGAATGAAAAGGCTCATCCTGAGAGCAGATGAGGCGGAGGCGGAGGAATTGTGAGAAGGGGATAGCCTTTTTGCAAGAGACTGGGTGGGAAGAGGAATAGTCCAGGTAGCTGTGAGAGTCTGTAGGCTTATAGTAGATATATGTGGAAGGGCTTTGCCCTTCTTCCTTTGTTTAAGGCAAGACAATGAGGAAGGTACGCTCTGCACTCACTTTTAACTAAGAATGTTGAACGTACATATATCAGACTTGTAGTGTCTGTTACTTGGGGAACATGAACGTTTAGTCGACTTATTACTCTTTTTAAATCAATGATTCACATACCCATTTGCAGAAAATGCTTTCTGTCTCACTTGCTGGAACTGCAAACCTAATACAACATTACAGTGGTCTTTTTGGATAAGTCTCTATAAGATTTGCACAATGCAATGGAGTAAGGTTTGCCCACTCCTCCTTGCAAAAATGCTCAAGCTGTGCCAGGTTAGTTGGGGAGCAGTGGATGACAGCAGTCTTGAAGTCTTGTCCCAGAGATGTTCAGTTGGGTAAGGTCAGGACTCTTAATGGGCTACTGAAGGTCATCAATTTTCATCATTTGAAGCCAGTCCATGGTTGCTCTGGCAGAGTGCTTTGGGTCATTGTCTTGCTGAAAGAAGAATGTCCTCCCCAGTTTAAGCTTTCTGCAAGAGGCTAGCATGTTGTTATGCAGGATCTCTCTGTATTTAGCAACATTCATCTTCCCATCAATCCCGATCAGATTTCCATTCCCAGCTGTCGAAAAACATCCCCACTGCATGATTCAATGTCAACAATACTTTACAGTAGGGATGGTGTTACCTGGCTAAGGCGCAGTATTAGGTTTACGCCACATGTACTGTTTAGTGTTGAGGCCAAATTTCCACTTCAGTCTCATCCAACCACAAGACCTTTTCCACAGTATCTTCTAAATGGTTCTTTGCAAAGAGCTTACTGGCAAGGATATGCTCTTTGTCAGCTAGGGCTTCTTCCTTGCCACTCTTCCATAACTACCATATTTGTGCAAGACCTTAGTGACTGTGGAGCCATGATCTTCATATCCAGTTGCAACCACTAACTTCTGCAGCTTGCCCAGAGTGATGGTTGGGGTCAGAAGCCTCTCTTACAAATGCCGTTCTTCCCCAGTGACTAAGTTTAGAGTGACAGCCTGACCTTGGCAGTGTGGCTGTGGTTTCAGAACTTTTCTACTTTTTCATGATGGACTGCACTGAGCTCCGAGGTATGGTCAGTGCTTTGAAATTGCCTTGTACCATTCCCATATTTGTGTTTCTGTATTATCGTTTCCCTGACTTCTCTTTAATACTCTATTGTTTTCATTTTGGTTTTGTCTATCCACAATCTACCATGTTTTAGGACCTTACAGGGAGAGGGGGTATTTATTCATTGAAAACAGGTCATTCTGCTGTTTTATACATCATCAAATTGGGTGAGTTGGAAAAGTAATATATAGTATTGCACCTGAAGAAAGATAGTGCATTAATTATAAAGGGATGAATACTTTTTCAGCCTCACAATTTTGGTTTTTAATTTTTTGCAAATTGTTGACAGCTTTTTGAATTTTTCTTTTGATTTGGCATGATGCACAACATTTTGCAGATAAGCTCAAAAATACTACTTTAATATATTTTAAATTTAAAAACTGAGACATAAAAATGTGAAAATACTTATGGGGACTGAATACTTTTTCAAGGCACCGTATATTCAGACAGATGAGATTACTTTGATTGGTATCATGGTCAGTGTAGATTCGGTGGGCCGGAGAGCCTATGTGGTGCTGTTCTGTCCTATATATTAATTGTATATTATACTTGGAGAAACATGCTTGCAGCTATTGTACTAAACGTTTGTACAAGAACACAACAAATCTTAATGTACTTACCTTTTGCTTACTTTTTAAAACAAAGTATTTAGCTCTGAGGAAAATATGCCTGAGAAATTAAAGGCAAAAAGGTCGAGGTGGAGATCAAAATTAAACATGCATGAGTATGCCACCTCCGTTACATACTTCATCAGTAAACATGTGTACCAAAGATGTGAATTCGAGTTCCCTAACCAAAGAAATGGTTGAATTGTGAGATCCGCTCACTGCTGAAATCCAGGACCGCAGTGTCCAAATCAAATAACCCTAACCTATACAAGAAATAGATATGACCTTCATATTAGCTATTGGGGTGCCAAGAAACAATACCAGTTTTTAAATAAACAAGTCCCAGACTATCATGCAGGGCTTAGGTGCTATAATAGACTGCAAAATTAAGTTAGCAGCATCATTAGCCTTTCTGATGCCCTTTGCACATTTTGGTGAATGAACAAAAGGGGAATTGAATGTCACCACATACCCATCAAAAGCACCTGTATCTACAGCCACCATTTCAGATGTCAGATCAGTTTTCTGGACAGTGAATCCTCACAAAAATATGGCGCTCATGGAGTCACAGGTCATATCCTTAATCCTGTGCATAACAACTAGTGGATCATTGTCCCAGAACCCCTCTCCAAGAGAGTTCTGTGGGTGCATTCATTACATAGACCTCAACAGATGAAAAATGTGCTCATCCTCACCTTCCAATAGGCAATTAAGAATGAATAATTAATGTTGGGTTTGTCAGAGATTTCCATATCCTCTGCACCAAGGTTAAGAATAATGTATCAGGTTTTATTCGCTAATTATTTTCCTGAACAATAACAACAAAAGAGATCATACTGACAGACCATTTTCTTTATTGCACCTGTGGGAATTTGCTGCAGAGGATTTTTTTTCCAATTTGAATGTAATTCTTGTTAATGGAGAAGGGCTGCAGGAACATGACTTCCGTGTCTGAACACTATAAGAACTGAGTTTGATTTCCAGATGATCCTTGACCTACAAAAGTCCCGTTTTATGCTTAATTACTCTGATTCCTGCATCCCCCTTCAATCTTCCAGTTGTGCTTTGTAGAAGGTGGCTAAGGTTTGGGCTATGAACCAGCAAACTGGAGGGTTTTTTTTGATACCCATATGATGTGGCTTGATTTGAAAACGTGCCTGTGGTGAACTACATATACCTGTCTGGACACGCTCCTCTGCTGACTGCTCCTGTGGCTCCTCCCACAGACCCCTGTATAAAGGCGATTGGAGGCACTGCTCCTCCCTCAGTCTCCAGGATGTTGTGTGGTGGTTTCTTGCTGTTAATCATGGTCTCTTGTAGCTAATAAAAGCCTATCGTTCGCCTCCCGTCTCCAAGAGTTATTGATGGTGGATCAGCGCCTCTCTCAAAAATGATTCCTATCTCTGATTGCTACTTCAGCTGAGTGTTGCAGAATTAAAATTACTCAGCACATCATTCAGCTTCAGACAGGAAGTCTGTCATTCAATATTATAAAAATAAACAGAACTAAGCATAGGGTGAGAAAAGTGTTCTAGTTTTTGCATCATGTTTCTGTGAATCAATCAATGATGCTCTAATGTGGCTTCCACTGAACCGCTCGAGCTGCTGCAGAATAATCTACATTTTGAGAGAATTGGAATCCTCTTTATGCCAACATCCTCAGGAAAGAATAATAAAAAATTATGAGAAATATAAACTAATGAAATAGTAATTCTATATTTTGAAATTAATATTAAAGAGTAAAATATTGAAAACTTTCCTCCAAATGTTATACTAATCTTGATAATGAGTTTCTGAAATGCCTTGGAATATTTTACTATGTTATAGGCAAGTTATTATTGAGAATTCTTCCGTATGCTTGATGGGAGCTCAGTGAAATGATACCATGCTATACTCAATATGCTCAATGTCTTCATTCAAGGTTCCAAAATAGTCCCAAAGGAGATTGGAGCTTTATGGTCATCATAACAAGGCCGTAATGGGAAAATAAATTTGAATAGGGCACCGTAATTTAGTAATTTCCATGTCTTGGGCCTTAGCTGCGATCTTGCCATGGTATTAGTGATGATCTACAAAAACGAGCATGATAAGCCTGCATTGCTGTTGTTTGGGAGTGGAAAGGGGATGCCCTCTTTGTGAACCTACCCTGGCACAATCAGCTTCTGATGGGAAGTGTGACCATTCTGTTTAGACATTCACAAAGTGCAACAAAGCATGTGGCAGAATTCCAGGCTAGCTTAGATCCTAATGCAAATACTGATATTCTAATTCACAGGATGTATATTCTTACAGAGGGTGCTTTGAAATCTACAAGCAAAAAAGGAACAATATACTTCATAATCTGGACATATCTGAAGCAATGATAAAAAAAGAGAAATTAGAAAAGTTGGAACACATTATTATAGATGTTATGTTTGCTTATTCATTTACTTTTAAATTAATTCAGATCAATGTAGACCATGAGATTCAGAATAAGTGATTCATTTGATAGGATACAATGTGAGGTGACAGTCTCATGACTGTTTAAATATCATGAATGGACTATCAATAGGCAGCAAATTATATCAATTGCACTTGGAACTTCTCTTCAACCAATCCGAACAAATGTTATATCCTTTCTTAAATTAGCAAAACCAGGTTTGCATTGGATTCATCTTTTAAGTATGTGTAAATGATATTATGTTGTGTTGTACCAGTCAAAAATGACATCCCATTACATTTGCCCATTAATAGTTGGAAAGGAAAATCTGACATTGGAAAAACAGTGAATTATTTATTGATAGCACACCTGAAGAAAACATTGCTAACTGTAAATATTGAAATCCACTTGAGCTTCTGTTCTTCTGTTGCAATATTGCCTCAGACCAATTGACAATGTGAATGATTGGTTAAATTTAAGGAGCCTAAGGTGAATTGCACAGAAACTTATTCCAATGTAGCCCAAACAATCAAATGTAACCAGTTCACAAAACAATGACTGTCACACAGTGAAGAAGTAGTTTGAGAGATTGGTCATTAGGCATATCCACTCTTTCCTGAGCAGTGACCTGGATCCATTCCTATGTGTCTGCTTTCACAAGTCAACAGCAGATGCCATTTCAATGGCTCTTCACCTACGCAGTGAAGATGTGTACACCGGAATGTCCTTCATTGACCACAGTTCTGCATTCAACAATGTTATCCCTTGAAACTCATCATTAAGCTCCTAGACCAGAGCCTTGGTACCTCACTGTGCAACTGGATCCTTGATTTCCTCCCTGGCAAATGCCAGCTTGCACGGATTGGCAATAACATCTCCTCTACACTCAGCAGTGGCACAGGTGCATCACAGGGCAGTGTGCTTATCCCTCTACTCAGTTTATAGTTATGACTTTGAGCCTAAGTACAGCTCCAATGCCATATATAAGTTCAATAGTGGTGAGGGATCAGCTAATCGGAGAGAGATTGAAAATTTTGTTAAGTGGTGTCATAGCAACAACCTCTCACTCAGCATCAACAGAACCTAATAACTTCTAATCGACTAAAGGAGGAAGGAGCCAGAGGTCCATGAGATAGTCCTCATTAGGGGAACAGAGGAAGAGAGTGTTAGTAGCTTTAAATTACTTGACGTTATATATCAGAGGATCAACATTTAAGAGAGGTAACAAAAGATGGCACAGCAGTGCCACTACTCTCTTAGAAGATTGGATAAATTCAGTATCTTACCAAAAACTTTGAAAAATTACATAGAGGAGACTATCCAAACTGGTGACATCATGGCCGGGTACGGAAGCATCAATTCTCAGGAATGTTAAAAAGGTACAGAAAGTAAGGGGTAAAGCCCGGTCCATCACAGGCAAAGTCCTTCCCACCACTGAATACACTTACATGGAGAGCTGTCGCAAGAAAGCAGCATCCATCACCAAGACCGTCACCATCCAACTCATGCCTTCTTCTCACTACTGTCGTTGGATAGGAAACACAGAAGCCTTAGGTTCCTCATCACCATGCTCAGGGACAGTCATTACCTACAGCAATCCGGCTCTTGAACCAGCATGTTTATCTTCATTCACCACCGATCTGAACCGATTCTGTGACCTACAAACCCATTATCAAGGACTCTTCACAACTTATATTCTCAATATTATTTTTATTTGCACAGTTTGTCTTCATTTTGCACACTGGTCAGTCCTTGTTAATGTAGAGTTCTACATAAGGTTCAATTCTATTTTTGTTACCCTGTAAATGGCAGCAAGAAAGTTAATCTCTCTGTAGTATATAGCAACATACACATAGAAACATAAAAAACCTAAAGCACAATATCGGCCATTTGGCCCACAAAGCTGTGCTGAGCATGTCCTTACCTTAGAAATTACCTGGAGTTATCCATAACCCTCTATTTTTCTAAGCTCCATGTACCTTATTGTATCCACCTCCATCACCATCACCGGCAGCCCATTCCATGCACTCACCACTCTCTACACAAAAAAACTTACCCCTGTGTGGTGAACTACATATACCTGTCTGGACTTGCCCCCCCCCCCCACCCCCGCTGACTGCTCCTGTGGCTCCTCCCATGGACCCCGGTATAAAGGCGATTGGAGACACAGCCCCGGCCTCAGTCTCCAGGATGCAGTGTGGTGGTCAATTGCTGCTTGTTCTTTCTTCCAGAAAATAAAAGCCTATATCTCACCTCACGTCTCTGAGAGTTATTGATGGTGCATCAATTTTATTGGCTGGAAGTTTTAAAACATGGAAAGCATTTTACATCCAGAAAAATTGGACATTGATCCTCAAGACCCTGAAGCAGCTCTTGCCTTTGAACTCTGGCTTGCATGCTTCCAATCATACTTGGAACAGATTCCCGTGACTGAGCCCGCTATTATGCACAGGATCCTCCTTTCGAGGGTCACCCCAAAAGTTTACTCCCTTATCAGGGACCTGCCGACCTACCAAGGGGCACTGGACGCCCTCAAAAGACAGTACCTGCGGCCAGTGAACACTGTCTACGCAAGACATCACTTAGCAATGCAGCGGCAGCGGATTGGCGAGTCGAGCGCTGAGTTTGTCCGGGCCCTGCAGACACTCGTGCGGGCCTGCAACTGCAAGGGACTGACGATGGAACCACATTCAGAGCTGCTAGTCAGAGACGCTTTCATTACAGGGATCAGGTCAGTGTACGTGCGCCAGCAGCTGCTGGAAAATGCCGATCTTACCTTATGCTTGACGATTGAGACGGCCAACATGCTGGAAGCTGCTCTGCACAACGTAGACGCTGTCCAGCCGCACGATCCTCCGCCGGTTCCGTGGAAACTGCAGACCCGCGAGTGAATCCACCACCGCTGCTGCCAGTCGCGAGTTCACAAACTCCCCAAAACCGACCACAGCTGCTGCCAGTCGCAAGTCTGCACAGTGTTACTTCTGCGGACTTGAAAAGCACCCCCAAAAACACTGCCTGGCCCGAGAAGCGACCTGCTCCAGCTTCAGAAAGAAGGGCCGTTTCGCCAAGGACTGTAAGTCTAAACCACAAGCAGGGTCGGGCAGCGCCGCGTGTGAGGCATGCGGGCGGCCATCTTGGTCACCACCATCTTGCCTGCCCGCCTCGTGCGAGACATGGGGGCAGCCATCTTTGTCAGTGCCACCTCACCCTGCCCCCGAACCACCAGTGCTTACTGGGCACCAAGACAGTGGTTCAACTCTGGCCTCCGTAACCCTCGACCAAAGCGCCCCACACCAGCTTGCAAGGTCAATGATGGACATCCTGGTGGAGGGGCACAGGACTAGCTGCCTGTTTGACATGGGCAGCACTGAGAGTTTTATTCACCCGGACACGGTGCAACGCTGCAAACTCGTGACACGGCCGGTAAGCCACAGGGTCATCATGGCTTCTGGGTCACATTCCACAGACATCCGGGTGGGTTGTGTAGCGACATTGGTGGTGCAGGGCACAGAATATCGGGACTTTACGCTACTGGTCATGCCTCAACTGTGCGCGCCTGTGCTATTGGGGCTGGACTTCCAGAGCCACCTCAAAAGTGTGACTATGGCATATGACGGGCCCCTCCCACCACTCACTGTCAGGAATCCTCAGTTTTGTGGGGTTTCGTCATATACCCCGCTACTGACCACACACACACACACCGACCCACACATCCCACCCTGCACCATGCCGACAGCTGCGCGACTGACACCACTTGCAGCCTCTCCACCCTTAAGATCCCTCCCCCACCGCTGTTCACCAACCTGATCTCCAACTGTAAACCTGTGGCAACTAAAAGCAGGAGGTACAGTGCGGGGGACAGGGCCTTCATTCAGTCAGAGGTGCAGCGGCTGCTCAGGGAGGGGATCATTGAGCCAAGCTCAAGCCCTTGGAGGGACCAGGTGGTTGTTGTTCGGACCAGGCAGAAAAATAGGATGGTCGTGGACTATAGCCAGACCATCAATAAGTTCACGCAGCTTGACGCATACCCCCTACCCCACATCGCGGATATGGTCAACCAGATAGCTCAGTACAAGGTGTACTCGACCATAGATCTGAAATCCACTTACCAGCAGCTCCCCATCCGCCCAGAGGACCGCCCCTACATCGCCTTCGAGGCGGGCGGCAGGCTCTATCACTTGCTGCGCGCCCCATTCGGTGTCACGAATGGTGTCTCTGTCTTCCAGAGGGAAATGGACCAGATGGTGGACCAGTGCCAACTGGAGGCCACATTTCCCTATCTGGATAACATCACCATCTGTGGTCACGACTGGCTGGATCACAGCGCCAACCTCCAATGATTTTTCCAAGTGGCCAAAGCCCTGAACCTTCCTTATAACAGGGACAAGTGTGTGTTCGGAACCACCCGACTCGCTATCCTTGGGTATGTCGTGGAGAACGGGGTCATTGGCCCTGATCCCGACCGTATGCGCCCCCTGTTAGAACTCCCACTTCCCACCACCCTCAGAGCCCTCAGACGGTGCCTGGGCTTCTTTTCCTATTACGCCCCATGGGTCCCCCATTATGCAAACAAGGCCCGCCCCCTGGTCAAGTCTACCACATTTCCCCTCTCTGCCGAGGCCCGCGCGGCCTTCAGCCGCATTAAAGGGGACATTGCCAAAGCAATGATGCATGCGGTGGACAAGACCATTCCCTTCCAAGTAGAGAGTGATGCCTCTGACTTCGTGCTTGCTGCTACCCTCAATCAGGCAGGCAGGCCAGTAGCATTCTTTTCTCATACCCTTCAAGGCCCTGAAATTCAGCACTCCGCGATGGAGAAAGAAGCCCAGGCCATAGTGGAAGCTATTAGGCACTGGAGGCACTATCTCGCCAGCAAAAGGTTCACCTTGCTGACCGACCAGTGCTCAGTTGCGTTCATGTTCAGCAACCAACAGCGGGGCAAAATCAAAAATGATAAAAATTTTGCGATGGAGAATAGAACTCTCCACCTACATCTATGATATCCTGTACTGGCCTGAAATGAGCCCCCTGATGCCCTATCCCAGGGAACGTGTGCCAGCGTGCAGCTCGACTGGCTATATGCCCTCCATGAAGATCTTTATCACCGGGGGGCCACCCGATTTTACCATTTCGTGAAAGCCCGGAACCTGCTTTACTCCCTTGAGGACATCAGGACAATGACCAGAGACTGCCAAGTCTGCGCTGAGTGCAAACCGCACATCTACCGTCCTGAAAAGGCACAACTTATCAAGGCCACCCGCCCCTTTGAGTGACTGAGTGTTGACTTTAAGAGCCCCCTTCCCTCCACTGACCGCAATGTCTACTTTCTCAACATTATCGACGAGTACTCGCGGTTCCTCTTTGCCATCCCCTGCCCTGACACCACTGCCACGTCCGTCATAAAAGCCCTGCACCAGCTCTTCACTCTGGTCGGATTTCCCTGCTATATCCACAGTGATAGAAGGTCATCCTTTATGAGTGACGAGCTGTGCCAGTACCTGCTAGCTAGGGGCATTGCTACTAGTAGGACCACGATCTATAATCCCCAGGGAAATGGACAGGTGGAAAGGGAGAATGCCACAGTGTGGAAGGCCACACTTCTAGCCCTTAAGTCAAAAGGGTTGCCGGTATCTCGATGGCAGGAGGTCCTCCCCGAGGCACTCCACTCTATCCGCTCCCTGTTATGCACGTCCACCAATGCCACCCCTCACGAGCGCCTCTTTTCTTTTCCCAGGAAGTCTGCCACTGGGACTACCCTACCGGCTTGGCTGACATCCCCAGGGCCAGTGCTGCTCCGGAAACATGCGAGGAGCAATAAATACTCCCCGCTGGTTGAGAGGGATCACCTACTTCATGCGAACCCCCAGTATGCCTACGTGGTCTTACCTGATGGGCGGGAGGACACGGTCTCTGTCCGCGACCTGGCGCCGGCAGGAGCAGCAGACCACTACCCCGAACACTCCATGGTAAATATGAACCCTGTACCCACCGAAGTGTATACCCACCTGACACCGCGCACACCAAGCCCTACACAGACTCCTCACGACACTCCTATACCGGGCGTCTCGCACACGCATGAGGGATCACTGACGCCTAGTGGGCTGACACCTCCAGTTAGGCCGGAACCAGCACAACCACCATCTCCGGTGCAATCACCACCGGCACCGGTGCTATCACAGCTGGTGCTAAGTAGATCGCAGCGACAGATTTGACCACCTGATAGACTTAACCTGTAAATATACTTGTCAGAAACTTCGCCCCATGGGGACTCTCTTTTAAAACAAAGGGGGGGGGGTGGTGAATGTGGTGAACTACATATACCTGTCTGGACACGCCCCCTCCTGCTGACTGCTCCTGTGGCTCCTCCCACAGACCGTGGCTCCTCCCATGGACCCCGGTATAAAGGCGATTGGAGACACAGCCCCGGCCTCAGTCTCCAGGATGTTGTGTGATGGTCACTTGCTGCTTGTTTTTTCTTCCAGCCAATAAAAGCCTACCTTAACCCACATCTCAGAGTTATTGATGGTGCATCACCCTGACACCTCCTCCGTACCTCCTTCCAAGCACCTTAAAACTGTGCCTTCTCGTGCTAGCCATTTCATCCCTGGGAAAAAGCCTCTGACTATCCACACGATTAATGCCTCTCATCATCTTATACACCTCTATCAGGTCACCTCTCATCCTCTGTTGCTCCAAGGAAAAAAGGCCAAGTTTGCACAACCTATTCTCATAAGGCATGCTCCCCAATCCAGACAACATCTTTGTAAATCTCCTCTGCACCCTTTCTATGACTTCCACATCCTTCCTGTGGTGAGGCGACCAGAACAGTGCACATACTTTGATATTAAATGTACTTTAAAAATTTGAAACTTTGAGCAAGCCAGTGATAAGTGTGATTAATTAGACAAACTCACTAATGCAAAATAATGGCTGTTCCCTTAATTACCATGTCCATGGTGTACTCAGAACTACATTCTAAGTTAACATGGAAGTACACAATCTTTGTAAATCGACAATCAGCTAACATAACATTAAAAATGTCACTTCCTTCACCATATCATTTGAAAGAACCTTCCTAATTCCTTCAGTCTTTTTGTTACTTGTTTACAAACTCATGATGATTGGAAATTAATCAATTCAGACCCAGAACCTCAGTGCAGAAGTTCCTTAGCACAATGTACAAGCACAACAATCTTCAGCAAATTTAAATTCCTTTCATCTTAAAGCCTGAAGTGAGAACATTCACTGATTTTTGCAATTCCATCCACATCTCTTCAGCGACTGAAACAGCCTGTGGCTTCACACAGAAAGGCCTGGAAAATACTCAGGCATAGGCTGGTGTGTGACCAATGTTACTGGTGCCACCTTGGTGCTATGCAAGTTCCCACCTAACAGCATTGCAGAGTGTGCCCACAACTGCCCACAGCCTTCCCAGGAAAGGCAATAAATGCTGCCTTTAGACCATGACACTTAGATCCCAACAATGAATATGTAATAAAATAAAATGCTGCCAGTTCACTTCAGACACTCAAATGTGAGTTCATGTCTGCCATCTCATTACAACACTGTCAAATTCAGTTGGATTCAGGGACCTATAACAAATGCTACATTTTGACTACTGGCCTGAAGTAACTTCACTCCAAACTTCCAGATAATTGAAATCATGGGCCTTACTCTAACATTCCAATTCTGTAAGAATAATGGTTGAATAACCAAGAGAGGTCCACAGAAGAAAGCATAAATGGAAAGTATAGATACATAGACAAGGATAGTATTGTTTTTTTTTTACGTAGAAAGTACCTACAGAAGTAGAATTGGCTGATCTCTGATTTAATTAGTAACTCCATTAACCTGCAGCTTTAGGACAGAATTAAATTAAATTGGTCAGTTATTTATTATTGTTACATGTATTGAGGTACAGTGAAAAACATCAGTATGTTGAGTACAAAGGAAAAACAAAAATGGAATATGTTAAATTTGAAAAGAAAATGTAATGCAGGCAGACAATAATGTGTGGGGTCAGGTCAAGGTAAACTGCAAGGTCAGTGGTATATCTTATACAAAAGGACTGTTTAATAGACTTTTAAATAGGCAATATAATAGATAGAAGCTGTCCTTGAGCTTGGTGGTATGTGCTTTCAATCTTTTGGACCTTCTGCTCAATGTCGCAAAAGCAAAGGAGCTGGTTGTGGATTACAGGAGGAATGGAGACGGTCTAACCCCTATTAACATCAATAGATATGGGGTTGAGAGGGTAAACAGCTTTAAGCTCCTCCACATCACCGAGGATCTCAGGTTTGTACACACCAGCTGTATGGTGAAAAAGGCACAACAACGCCTCTTTCACCTCAGATGGTTGAGGAAGTTTGGTATGGGCCCCCAAATCCTAAGAACTTTCTACAGGGGAACAAATGAGAGCATTCTGACTGGCTGCATCACTGCCTGGTATGGGAACTGTATCTTCCTTAATTTCAGGACTCTACAGAGAACGGTGCGGATAGCTCAGTGCTTCTGTAGTTGTGAACTTCCCATGATTCAGGACATTTACAAGGACAGGTGTGAAAAAAGGGCCTGAAGGATCATTGGGGATCCAAGTTACCCCAACTCCAATCTATCCCAGCTACCACCATCCGGGAAACGGTACAGCAGCATAAAAGCCAGAACCAACAGACTCCGGGACAGGTTCTTCCACCAAGCCATCAGACTGATTAACTCACACTGATTTGAGTGTATTTCTATGTTACATTGACTTTTCTATTTATTATAAATTACTATGATTGCACATTGCACATTTAGACAGAGACATGATGTAAAGATTTTTACTCCTCATGTATGTGAAGGATGTAAGAAATAAAGTCAATTCATTTCAAAGGGAAGGGGAGAGGAGAAAGGATGTCCAGTGTGGGAGGAATTTTTTTTGTTGGCTGCTTTACTGAGCCAAAAAGGTGTAGACAGAGTTCACAGGGGTGGGGAAGGCTAATTTGTATGAGTGCTGAAATGTGTCTGTAACACTGGGCAATCCATCTTACTGGTGACTCTCCAGGACATGTTACTGGCTGACTGAACCGCTCAAATGCCTCATCCTCAGCACCATTGATGTAAACAGGATCATGGGCATTGTCCCCCCCCCCCCACCTTCCTTAACAATGACCAGCTCTTCTGTTTTGGTGAAATTGAGGAAAAACGTATTGTCACTAGGATCACCATCTCCTTCCTGTACTCAGATTCATAGTAATCTGAGATATAGCCCACTATGGTGGTATCATCTGCAAACTTGTAAATGGAGTTGGAGCAGAAACTGATCATGCAGTAACGAGAGTACCATGAGTAAAGTAGAAGGCCAATGGCCCAGCAACAGCCTTTGTGTGGCACCATGGGTGAAGATAATCATGCTGGAGATATTGCCTTATTTACTGATTGCAGTCTGTCAGTCAAGGAGTCAAATATTAAATTGCAAAGGAGGTGTTGAGTCCCAAGATGTTTGGAAATGAGTTTGCATGGATTTGTAGTATTGAAGGTGCAGCTGTTGTCAATAAATATTAGCCTGATGTAGATGTCTTTTCTGTCCAGATGCTCCAGAAATGAGTTTAGGACCAGAAGATAAAATTCCTCTGTAGATCTGTTTCAGCAGTAGGCAAATTCCAGTGGGACTGGGGGTTGGACACCCAGGGCCTGTTTCTGAAAGCACTTCATGATGGTGGATGTTAGAGCTTCTGGGGAATCGTCATCAAGGCGCATTACCTTGTTTTTCTTTGGAACCATTATGAAAGTCATCTCTTTAAAGCATGTAAGAATCTGAGACTGAAGTAGGGAGAGATTAAAAATGTTCACAAATACCTCCTCTAGCTGATCCGTGCAGGTTCTAAGGACATGGCTGACGATTCCATCTGGGTCAGATTCACTCTCCAGAAGACTGACTTGATATCTACAATAGTGATTATGGCAAGTGCATTTGGCAACTGCCAGGGTGGGTGGTGTTATTTCATCTTTCAATTCCTGTTATGAACAAACCATAATTATTCAGTGAAAGAAAATTCATACACAGGACGTGTATAAGCAGAGTTTGTGACAGCATTTATGTGGAGACAAGAGGGGATCTGGCTCAGGTGGCAATGATCAGGACATTGGTCTGAAATAATATTTAAATTAATGGTTACAAAATAGTTTTTCAGGGTGTTCTGGCTCCTGAGGTTCAAAAACATTTCATCCCTGGACTTCTATGAATCTTCAGTTTTGTATGATCATCACTATTCCACAAATGTATTCTGTCTGCTCAATTTATAACGTGTCCTACTGGCAGTCAGATCCATCAATGCATTGCTGGTACAGTAGGGAACAGTTTGTCCTGCACAGTGTGGCAGGATGAGATTAACAAGACTGCATTTCAAAGGTGTTATTTATTATTAACCGCTTTGTGAAATTGAGTGAAGAAAAGCATGTCTTTTTACTAATTCTGAGAAAGTTGTTGTGGCCGTCATGCCTTATTTAATTTTGAAAGTTTAGTTACATAGGGCACTGATATCTGCTGTGGTTTAAAATAAGTAAGCCAAGGTCCCATGCACACTATTGCCAGCAGAGTGAAAGAAAAAAAAATCAATGCTGAGTGATATAATGTAAAAATTGCATGTGTTGGCAGTAAATTCTTTGGCTATATTCTGACAAGAAAACATTGAAACATTAAAAAAGAGGTATTTGAGGGGCCAGATTGTGTTTCTCTATAAGAAGGAATATAAAAATAGGCATTTCTTCAGATATTCAATATCTGCATTTTTTTCAATGTTCACTGGAATAAACCAAATGCCACTTTTGTTTGATATGTACAGTGAACTGGCTATTTGATAGAACACCCATCACCATAATATCAAAAAATGGCTACTGCAAAAAAAAAAGAAAATCTTCTTTGAAATATAAAATTAAATATAATATTTAATTCTTAGAATAATCCTTACTCTTTTACATATTGAGAAGTCATCGATTCAGAGTCACACTGCATAGAAACAGGCTGACCAAGATGTTTACCTACTGCACATTAATCCCATTTGTCTGTGTTTCATACATATCCCTCAAATGTAGTCCATACTGTCCAAATGTCTTTGAAATATATTTACACATGCCTCTACCACCTCCTCCGACAGCTTGATCCATCTGCCTCCCTCGATATGAAAACACCTGTCCCTCAAATCCCCATTAAAACTTTCCCTTCTCATTCCTACCCTGGCTGAAAGATCTACCTACCCTCATGATGCCTCTCATTATGTCACAAACCTCTATTGGATCACCCCCTAGCCTCCTTTGCTCCAGGGAAAACCTCTCAGCCGATCGAACCACACCTTATAACTTAAACTTTCTACTCCTGGCAACATTTCTGTGAAGCCACAAAAAAAAAATGCAAATACTGGAAAATGAAACAGCAAAGAAATTTCTGGAGGAACTCAATGGGTCAGGCAGCAACCATAGAGAGAAAAGAACAGTTGATTTCATCTCAATTGGAAAAGAGAGAGGAACTTTAGACGATACATTCCTCCAAATCTTTTTTACATCCTCCCTATCTTAATCACATCCTTCCTAAAGTATGGTGACCAGAAATGCATACATCAAAAAAATTAAACAAATAGATTTAAGATAAAAGATTTTCCAGTATAGTGTGATTTTCTTTGTGCAGCATGCACATTTAGATTAAGAAGTAGTGGCAATATTCCCACGAGGATGAGAAATGCCAATTAATACAATAATTATGTGTAATGATTCATTAGGAAGTTCCAGTATGTAGAAGGAGTCAGACTGAATGCATTGTGTTCTGCTTGCTTTACATTAAACTTTTGGAAAGTTTAATCCAAAACAATATTCAATATATTTTATTGATAATCAACAAAATCAAATGGGTACCCTTTACTTGTCATATTGTCCCAGCATATTTGACAAAAGAGCCCGGAAAAGATGTTAATCAGGTTTTGCAGTAACTTGCGGATTACCAGACTCGCATATGTTAATGCAGAAACTTGGAAGCTGCTGGAAGTGTTTTCTTCAGTTTGTCTTCCTTGTGTGAAAATTTTCTGAAAATGCTACAGTACTTTGTTCTGCTGGGAATATATGTAAGAAAACGAATCTCAGGGTAGTATTTTGTGACATCTATGCAAGATGATAATAAATCTACTTTGAACTTTGACCTTTGAAGTGATCTTACATTGGACAGCAGACAGCATCCAATTGAAGTCATGGACGTAACATGGTAAGTAAGCTGGCTGAACTGTCCAACAATCACAATTCATATTTTCATCACTAGGTCTAAGGAAAGCCAGTAAGAATTCTTTCTTTGCCATAAATGTAAGAAAAAATGCCACAAGTACCTCTGGTAAGAAAGTTTAACTTTTAAATGTTAATGCATAGTTTATTCATTTAAAAATGTACACAGGAAAAATCTGTCAACACAGCAAAACGTACAGTGCCCTCTCAGAATATTATCTTGAGTAATCATTGATACATATACTGGAGATATAGTTCCATGATGAAGAGGTACTTGTTTAATTTAGTTTTACAATTAAATACCCTTAACCTTGTAGCTTACATAGCAATAATATAAAGAAGTGAACAACAGGTCTTTAGTCTAATATATGCGTAGCCAGTTAGGATTGGTTAATTGAAATCAAGTGACTCAAAAGTCTTTTTAGAGTCAAGAGTCTTTTTAGTACTAACATGAAGCCAAAACAAGTATAACATGGAATAGGGAGGAAGGGGAATAAAGGGGAAGAGTTCAGTGCACTGCTGTGCCATCTTCCATTCAAATTTGATTAATTGAAATCTGAGTTTTGGGCCCAAAATGCAGTTTAAATGTTAATGGGTTACTGGATACCTTGTATCAGGATGCAATGATATTGTCAGATTAAGTACTGTACAGGTGTCACTCAGATAAAGGGGTCAGGTAAGAGTACTGTCAGTGAAGCAGGTACTGAGATTCAGAGATGAATGTTGGCCCTTTCATTTGTCAACAGGGATGAAATTCTTGCAGCCTATCTGGCTGAGAGTGGTCACTGCAAGGAGGATGTTACAGGTAACCACCACATGACAGAAAAGTGGCTATTCAGGTCAGGAGAGTGAAAGGAATGAGGGGATAGGGTACAAATAAATACTGCAAATCAACAAAAAAATCATAGTTGTTGGGAATCCAGAATAAAAATGCTAGAAACTTTCAGCAGGTCAGGCAGCATCTGTGGAAAGAGAAATGGTGTGAATACTTGTCAGTACTGAGAAAAAGAGAAATCTGGTTGTATTTCCTGGAACATGGAGGATTGAAGGTTATATAAAATCTTGAGTGACATGGACAGAATGAACGCACATTGCCTTTCTGCCAGTAAGAATGTGCGGAGTACAAGAGAACATTTTTTTTAATGATCAGAGGTGAGAGATTTAAAAGCAAGATCAGGGTAGCTTCTTTGTGCAAGGGTGGTGTGTATTTGAAAAGAACTACCAGAAGTACTTCTGACATGGACACATTGGGCCATATGACGTAAGGGCAGAATTAGGCCATTTAGCACATCAAGTCTGCTTGCCATTCCATCATGGCTGATTTATCATCCTGTCCTGCCTTCTCCTGTACCTGGGAAGCCCTGACTAATCAAGAACCTATCAAACTCTGGTTGAATTAT
This sequence comes from Hypanus sabinus, assembly GCF_030144855.1. NCBI lineage: Eukaryota > Metazoa > Chordata > Chondrichthyes > Myliobatiformes > Dasyatidae > Hypanus > Hypanus sabinus. The sequence continues at coordinate 74,354,743 of NC_082719.1, forward strand.
ACTCAGTGACTTGCCTCCTCAGCCATCTGAGACAATTAATTCCACTTATTCACTACCCACTGACTAAAGAAATTCCTCCTTATCTCTGTTCTAAACAACCCCTCTCAATTCTGAGGCTGTGCCCACCTGTCCTGGACTCACCCATGATAGAAAATATCCTCTCCGCATCCACTCTATCTAGACCTTTCGATTTTTGATAGGTTTCAGTGAGATCATCCCCTCATTCATCTAAGCTCCTGTCAATACAGGCCTAGAGCCATCAAGCACTCTTCATTCATTAACCCTTTCGTTACTGGAATACTTCTTGTGAACCTCTTCCAAACCCTCTCCAATGCCAGCACTCCTTTTCTTAGGTAAGGGGCACAAACCTGCTCAGAGTACTCCAAGTTCAGTCTGACCAATGCCTTATAAATCCTCAGCATTCACTGCCCCCACTCTTATATTCTAGTCCTCTCAAAATACATGCTGACATTGAATTTGCTTTCCTTACCACTGACTCTGATGCAAGCTAACCTCTGAGCTTTGAATTTTTGCCCTGTTTAGAAAATAATCTATGCCTTTATTCCTTCTACCAAAGTGCATGAACATACGATTTCCTACGCTACATTCAATTTGCTACTTCTTTGCCCATTTTCCCAATCTGTTCAAGTCCAGCTGCAGACACCTTACTTTCTCAGTAAAACCTGTCCCACCACTAATCGTTATGTTCTGACTCAAACATTTAAAAGCCATTTAGAAAAGTACATGATAGAGGTTTAGATGGTCATGAATCAAATGTGGAAAGGATAGCAAAGGAGATATGAATGGCCTAGTCCCATTGCTATTTCTTACACTTAGTGGCCATTTTATTAGGTACACCTTGATACCTGAGCATTAATACAAATATCTGATCAGCAGCAACTCAATGCATAAAAGCATGCTGACATGGTCAAGAGGTTCAGTTGTTGTTCACACCAAACATCAGAATGGGGAAGAAATGTGACTTAAGCAACTTTAACCCCGGAATTATTGATGATGCCAGAGAGGATGGTGTGACTATGTCAGAAACTGTTGATCTTTTGGGATTTTTATGCATAATAGTCTCTAGATTTTATGGAGAATGGTGCAAATAAAAAAAACTGAGAAAACATCCAGTAAATGGCATTTCTATGAGCAAAAATGTCTTATTATTGAGAGACGTCAAAGAAACTTGGCCAAACTGGTTGAAGCTATAGGAAGCTGGCAGTAACTTAATTAACCACACATTATCACAGTTGTGTGCAGAAGAGCATCTCTGAATGCTCAACAAGTCAAACCTTGGAATGGGTCAAAGCATGAACATATCCTTAGTAAAGGAGGTACTTCATAAAGTGGCCACTGAGAGCATGTCATTTTAAAACTTAGAATTTATTTTAAGACTTCTATTGCTTGTTAACTTGTATTGTGCAAGTTAAACTATTTTTGTTGTTATGCTTGGCAATAGACCAACTGAAATTTCAGAAGTTTTCAGTTTCTAAGTGCTTGAGACAATTTGAAACATTCCAAGTACTTAAAAGTTTTAAGAATTTGACGACGTCAGGAACTGTCAAAATTTCCCCTGAGTTTGTAGGTAGGTCTTATTTTAGTTACTCAAATTATGATGCAGAAGGCCTGTCAGTGTAGAGTAAATAATATAATGCAGGTCCCTGACTGCAGTCAGTGAGGTTTGGATCAGGTTGGATTTTGAAAGGCTGGACATGTATCAAAAGTTTGGGTCGAGCCCCGACTGCTCTTTCATTAGGTTATGCTTCCAAAGGATTTTGATCTCCATTGAAAAGTGTGATTAAAATAATTGATGAATGATCTCTGCATGAAGCAACAGCACAGAGCTCAGATGTTTCATATGATTCAATGTAATATCAGAGAATGTATGCAATATACCACCTGAAATTCTTGCTCTTCATTGACGTCCACAAAACAAGAAACCCCAAAGAATGAACGATAGTAACATCAGAACCCCTCCTCCTCCCATGCACAAGCAGCTGCAGGAGCATTGACCCTTCCCCTTCCCCTCCCCGTCCCCTCACACTTACACCAGCAGAAGCACCAACCCCACTGTCACTCACTATGCAAGCAAGAGCAAAAGCCCCCAAGAGAACCTGATCTACAGTCCAGCAAAAACTATAGTCCCTATTGCAGCACTTTGGTATCTCAGACAGGTTTTCTCTCACCAGTGAGAGAGAGGTCACTCCTGCAACAACAAGAGCAGAGACTAGCGGCTCATTGTTTCAATGTTACAATCTTCTGCATCGGTTCTCCAAGCCACCCAACTCAAGGACTGACAGGCTATCAAAAGAGAGAGAGGGAGAGGGATCGCTCGAGTACAGAGGCTACCTTCTGACATCAACACACACCGCCTGCTGTCCCAATGTTTCAGTATCCCATGATGTTTCAGTTGGTGAAATCAGCAAGAAATCGGGTTATCTACAGGACCACTCCCCAAGGGTGCACACCTTCCAGGCCACTCATGGAGATAGCAAAAGGCCAGGCCGAAAACTCACCACTTATGAAGAACTGTGGTTTGAGCTGTAACTGTAGGTCACTGGCTCTGACAGAACCGCACCGCCTTGAAAAGAAAAGAAAGATTTAAGAAAAGAAGAATAAGCTGTTTCATGGACAAACTGGAAGAATTTATTTGGGCCTACAAAAACCACTGGCGCCATCTTTGATGAAACCCAAAATTGAAAATTGATTGGCATTAAAGCATGGAATGAACTTAAATGCAAATTGGCAGTTTTTAGTGCATTGACTTTCTCAAATCAGTATTTATCACCTTACCAATAAAGCCAAGGACGATAAAATGTAACAAACACTGGATGATAAGCATAATGTCTCACTGCGTCAAGCTACTGTTGAAAATAGTGCTTGGCAGAATGAAAGGAATAATTAACGATGAAATTGGAGAAACGCAGTTTGGTTTTTGTAATGGCTCAGGAACAAGGGAAGGAATATTTGCGATAAGAAACATCATGGAGAGATGCACTGAGGCACAAAAGACCATCTACTTAGGCTTTATTGACTATGAAAAGGCTTTTGATAAAGTAAGGCACAAGAATGTAATAGAGGTGCTGAACAAGCCTGATCTGGGATGGGAGAATGTGCAGATAATAAGGAACTTATATTGGAAACAGAAAGCAGTGGTCAGGATAGAAAATGAGCTATCACCATGGGCATGTATTAAATGAGGCATAAAGCAAGGCTGTGTTGGCTCGCCGGATTTGTTCAACCTCTACGGAGAATGGATTTTTCGGGATGCGATCATCAGGAGACAGGTATTCCAATCGGAGGCTGGAACATCAGGTATGCAGATGACACCGCGTTGATAGCTGACAGCGAAAGCAAACTGCAAATTATGCTGAATAAAGTGAATGAGAAAAGCCTTGACTACAGGCTTAAAATCAACTCAAAGAAAACAAAATCGATGGTGGTAAGCAAAACAAACACGAAAGACTCATTCATGATGGCATCGTTACAAGTGAATGGACAAGACATTGAACAGGTGTGAAAGTTTGAATATCTGGGCAGTTGTCTGATGGATGATGGGAGATGTGAAGTTGAGATCAGAAGGAGAATGGGTATGGCTAAGACCCAGTTCATGAAGCTAAAAGATCTACTGTGCAATGGGAAGGTAGACATCCAAAGTAGAATCCACTTCCTCAAGTATTATGTATGGTCTGTACTGAGGTATGGATCAGAAGCATGGACCCGGAAGGATGACATGAAATGAATTAAAATGTGGTGCTATCGATGAATGTTGAATGCTGGGTAGAGAAAGTTTCAGATGAGAGGGCTTTGTCTGAATTTCATAGACCACAGACATTGCTGGAGAAGATTACGAAGTTAAAAGTTGTTTATTGTGGACACGTTACGCAGAGAGATAACATCTTGTTGGACTTGTTATATGGAAAGGTGGAGGGAAAGAAAGGAAGAGGAAGGCAAAGCACAATGTGGCTGGATAACACCAAGGATTGGAGCAAGCTGGACAAAACTAGGGATGTTGTGGTCAAGTGTTGGGACAGAGTGGTGTGGAGGAAAATCCTCCGCCAACTGGAAATTTCAAATGCAACCTAATGACGACAATGAGGGCATTGATCATGCATTAATATAAACGTGTTGTTTACTTAACTAAAATTTAAAGAAAGTTGTCAAAGTGCAGCAGGTGATGGACGTTGGTACATTATATGATTGTCCTGTGACATGAATGGGGAAATTGAGACTGTGGTAAAACGTAAGAGTAAATGGCTTCTAAATTACACATTTCAGTGAATGTAACTACTCCAAGTTCTGAGATTATCCTAGATCTTCAACTACTTGAATCTAGGAAATGGGGGTCAATGGTTTAATGGAAGGGCAGTTGAGAGGACAGTGAGAAAATTTAAAGGAATAGTGGGGCACAAAGGGAGTTGGCAGAGATTGGGATGGGGAAAAGCAGAGAAGATAAATGTGGTAAGGAAGGTAAAGGGAGAAAAAGAGGAGGATGGGAAGAAGGAGAAAGAAAATATTACACGAACAGGGGTTGGTACTAGTTATAAGATTATATCTTAAAAAAATAGAGCAGGTTATAACCAAGCCTCCAAGGTATAGTCAGATAAGGGCCCTGGCTTGCTTTAGAAGCCAAGTTTTGTTTGATTTGCTACCATTTTTTCAGTCTTTGGTTTGACTTGTTCCCCTAGAATATATAGGTCTACCTAGATCTTGCTCTAGATCTGATCCTATAGCTCAGACCCTTAGCATTAGATTTAATCTGATTCATTCTAGTCTTGATCATTCAAAATTCCTTTCTCCTTCGCCATGGGGTAGGTGAAGTATGATGGCTGGTCAAATTCTGACTAGATTCTGACAGTGTACCCAGGCTCCTATTTCCTTTCCCCATGTGTTCTCTCAGACCCAAGTAGGCCCTGGAATTAAGTAATTTACAGCCTTGTTTTTGTGTGCTTGTGGATCTATTATCCATGTAACAGTCACGCTATTGGCTGATGTACATCTAGGGGAAAATCTGTCCACCTGCCAAACCGTGTCTCCCGTATGCATGGATGCTGTGAAATGCACACTGGTACAAACTCGCACACACAATATCAGATTGCACACCATGTACGGTTACAAAATACACTTTATAAATCATACTAGAACTCAGTAATTAATAGCGATACAATATTTACGAAAGAAAAGAAAAGAAAGAAAAGGCGCCAAAACTTATCAGAGTTCAGTCAATTCGTGCACAACCATTTGAGCTCAATTATCGAAGTCTTCAGTCCACTATTCGATCTTCTTCGAACTCCTCGACCCTCCGCCTGGGACCAACCTCGGTGGTCAACCAGAGCGCATCCAGTACGTCCTTGCGATCTCCCCTCCAACTCCCCAGAAGTCCATGCAACACTAGCTTACAGACCCACAAGAAAGAATAACATCTATCCCAATAGGTTAACAAATGAATACAATTCTCGTTATCAGTAATTATAACCCAAACAAGCTGTGACAGAAAGCACTCTCTCACCAGTTACCACAACAAAGAAGCATTCTTACTTTAAACATAACAAGAAGCCATTTTGATTAACATACGCAGTAACATAAAGAAGAAACCCCTTACATCCATGACAAACAAAACTTAAATATCTAGGTTGGTAGACAGGTCACTTTTACTAAAGAAGGAGTAAATTGTATCCCTGTCTCAGGTTGCAAATTGCAAGTCACCTCTGCCTTGCTTGTTAATGTTACTCTGTGTGAATTATGGAATTTTGTCTATCCATGTACTTGGCATATCAGTCTACAGTTGTAACCAAGCTATTTAATAATATGGTACACTATAATGTACTATGGCATAAACAAAACCAGGGAGGATCAAAATTGGAAGTGCATTTTCTGAGTGTTATCGGATTCAAGACAATTGCAGGTCCAGAAACTTAAATCCACTATTGATTTGAGCATGACAATTTTCAATTACATCATTAGAGATTAAAGAGACAAAATATTTGTCATTGAGCTACTCGAAAATATTTATATTCTTTTATTACTTTACTGGGCAACTAACTCTGCAAATCATTCTTTATTTAATCCTGTGGTTAATCACAGTTTATTTGTTCTCACAATCATACTAATTAAAACCAAATTTTCCACACTCACTGACAGAAACCTGGCACTGGACCAAAAGGTGAGAGGAAGCTTTCTTAGCTTCGGGCATAAAATGACCTCCACAATGAATTTAGCAAGCAAAGTCTTGTGAAAATACAACTGATTTCTTTTAGAACAGTGCAAAATGGTGTCAATATTATGGTAGAAAGGAAAAGAATGCCAAATACTTCAATTACTGTTAAAAAAACTAAAATTATACTTTTGGTAATTTCTGAATTGTTCTTGTTGAGGCAAATATTTAAAATAACCGTTTGCAACTCCACACTCACAAGTGAAGAGAGGAAACCTAAGACACATAAAGCTGTGTAGGTTAACATCTAGGTGCTAACTTGTCTTTCTTGCAGTAGTGATGTGTGAGCATTAATTGGATGTGAACATTCTGTGATGTCTAACTTTTAACAATTGGAAATTTCAAAATAGTTTAGCTGATAGCAATTTAAACAGGTTAAATCTTGAAGTCAGTGGGTAAGGTCACAGCCAAGTGTTCTTTTTTCCCTCTTTAAACATCTGAGTGGACACATCAAGACTAGGAAACTCAATCGTTCATGCTGTTCTGAAGGGAGTTTTTAGAAGTGAACTGTCAACTAACACTTGTCCACTCAGAAACTCCATCACGGGGCTTGATATTATGATATACCAAACATGATGCATCCACATGAGGAGTCAATGTCAGATCAGCTCACATCTCAGGGCTTGCAATGCGATACAAAGAGTTGCGGTTACAGATTGCCAGTTTCAAATCACAGTTTCAAGATTTAAGAAGCTTGCCATGTCCAGGTTAGTTCCTGCACTGGTAGGTTGCCTTAATAATTCAACTTCTCAGAAACTGTTCATTATTTATTCACCAATTCATTAAACTTTCAGTGAGGACAGTAGGTACAAATTGCCACGCACCATACCTTAAAAGATAGTTTAATGCTTAATTGCCATTATTACTTTGTAAAGACTTTCTCTTTGTTTGGTGACCAAAATTTATATGACAGTCTTTGCAAAAATGAATAGAAGTAATAAAATTGCTAATGGCAATTGCAAAATGTTGCAAGAAAGATGACTTAAAAGAACTTCAGGTAATTGCGAAATGTTTCACAGACATTGAAACACTTTTGAAATGCAGTTAATCTTGTGTTGTACTTTGGATTTTTTTGCTTCAAAGAAATTGTTCTTATGTATGACTGGTTGAGACCACCAGCTGTGTGCGCAGTGTCAAACTAGTCAAGCTACACTGCAAACAGCTGCCAACCCAATGAAAAATTGAACCTTTTGTAAACATCCATTGGCAGCTGAATGTGGCTTAAGTATTGATTGTAACAAAATCTTCCAGCAAGTTCCATCTCTGCATGCCCATTGCTAATTCTTCCAGTGATCCTCTACTCCATATCTATGAAGGCATCTGTAGCTCATTTGTATTGAATGCTTAAAGTTTGGTCCAAGTTCTTTAGTACCTGTCATGACACTTGTAACTTTTTTTTAAACAAACATCAAACAAGTATAAATGGAAAGCATCAAGCAACTGGAGCAAAATTAAAAGCCGTCAACCTGGACATAAAATGCAAGCAGCAGATGATGATCCCTGTGTAGTTCCAGTCAGGTCTTAACTCAACCACCTGAATTGTCACAGAAACTCAAGAGTGTTTAATTCAGCTTTGGAGCACAGGAATTTCAGAATCAGAATCAGGTTTATCATCTCCGGCATGTGACATGAAATTTGTTAACCTAGCAGCAGTTCAATGCAATATATAATATAGTAGAGAAAAAAATAATAATAAATAAACAAGCAGATCAATAATGTATACTGAATAGATTCTTAAAAAGTGCGAAAAACAGAAATACTGTATATTTTTAAAAAAAGTTAGGTCATGTCCAAAGATTCAATGTCCATTTAGGAATTGGATGGTAGAGGGGAGGAAGCTGTTCCTGAATCGCTGAGTGTGTGCCTTCAGGCTTCTGTACCTCCTACCGTATGGTAACAGTGAAAAAAGGGCATGCCCTGGGTGCTGGAGGTCCTTAATAATGGACGCTGCCTTTCTGAGACACAGCTCCCTAAAGATGTCCTGGGTACTTTGTCGGCTAGTGCCCAAGATGGAGCTGACTAGATTTACAACCTTCTGCAGCTTCTTTAGGTCCTGTGCAGTAGCCCCTCCAAATCAGACAATGATGCAGACTGTCAGAATGCTCTTCACAGTACACCTATAGAAGTTTTTGAGTGTATTTGTTGACATGCCAAATCTCTTCAAACTCCTATGAAGTATAGCTGCTGTCTTGCCTTCTTTATAACTACATCGATATGTTGGGACCAGGTTAGATCCTCAGAGATCTTGACACCCAGGAATTTGAAACTGCTCACTCTCTCCACTTCTGATCCCTCTATGAGGATTGGTATGTGTTCCTTTGTCTTACCCTTCCTGAAGTCTGCAATCAGCTCTTTTGTCTTACTGACGTTGAGTGCCAGGTTGTTGCTGCAGCACCACTCCACTAGTTGGCATATCTCACTCCTGTACGCCCTCTCGTCACCACCTAAGATTCTACCAACAATGGTTGTATCATAATCAATGTTGGCAAAGACCTGCCTACTTCCTATACTTCTTGACAAACATCAGTTTCATGCACCTGACATCTCTTTCATTAGCACCCTGCATGATAATGGGCACTATTTTGTTTCACAAACAGTGATAATTACAGAGAATTCTGCTTTGCTCCATTTACAGTTTGAGTGAACAATGCATTCATTTATCCTTTAAAAAAAACTGTCCAATCAGTGCATCTATTTCAATTTGTGGTAAAGTTCTCTAATCTATATCAGTTGCTCACCTCTTTGCGGACCGTGGGTTTGTGAAGAGGGTGAGGATAAAGATACAAGGGCCTGTGCAATTGTTCACCTGAGCAGCTGTGTGAGAGAGGACTCTCCGAATGGGACACACAGAGAAGCGAATCAAGTACTGCTGGAACATCATTAACTGAGTGAACGACTCCCTTTGAACACCCCAATATTTGCTGGTCTGCCAGTACATTGAGCTGTCCATGGAGGAGTGCTGCCAACTGGCACATTCCAGGCTGCAGGAGTATGTGCTGAGGGACACACTGAAGCTTGGAGCAGCCATTGCAAGATCTTGGTATAGGATTCTTCCACGACTGGATGGGGAGAGGCTGGGTTGGGTGAGGAAGCCCCCAATTATTATTGTAGTTGTGTACCACCCCAGGAGGGCTACAAGAGTGGTAACAGTTCTATTAGTTTTAAAGAGTGTAGTAGAACACTACTTAGCATATTGATTATGAATGTCAGAATGAAAAGATATTGCACAGGTTACTGTTGTAATTTTTTATTATGAATAGTTTGTTTCAATATAAAGAATAAAATCATCACTGCATCCTGTTTTTATCTTTTTTTAGAGTGTACTATTAATTCGTATTCACCTTTCACAGCGAGCTCTTAAGCTTATTTATTTATTTTTATGGTAGCATAGTGTTTAGCACAATGCTCTATAGTACCAACAACATGGGTTCAATTCCCTTTGTGGCCTGTTCTCCCCATGTCCTGACGAGAGGTCTCGGCCCAAAACGTCGACAGTGCTTCTCCTTACAGGTGCTACCTAGCCTGCTGCGTTCCACCAGCATTTTGTGTGTGTTGTTTGAATTTCCAGCATCTGTAGATTTCCTCGTGTTTCCTCCAGGTGCTCTGGTTTCTTCCCATAGTCCAAAAATGTACCAGTTGGAAGGTTGATTGTTCATTGTATTTTGTTCCTTGATTAGGTTAGGATTAAATTGGATTGCTGGGTGGTGAAGCTCGAAAGGCCAGAAGGGACTATTCTGCACTGTATGTCATTAAATAAGTTTTTTTTTGAGGAACGTCCGTCTCTTCTAGGTTAGAACATGGTTATAAAAGGTAGAGCAAGTGAAGAGTTCATGTCACCCATGTGCTACTATGATGCACTAATAATGAAACACAGGTCCTCTCCGGGTTACGAATGTCTGACTTATGTACAGCTTGCATATATGAATGAGCGTTTGGGAAAATGGTGGGATGGATTTTCTGGCTGTTACAGGGTTGCAGGCACCTTGCACTGTGAGGGAACTTAGCTCACATTTCTGACTTGCAAACTGTTCACAGGATCAGAAGTCTGTCATAACGTCAGGATGGCCCATATATTATTTAATTTTAAAGTGCAAACATGTTTCATTAATGAGATAGTGAAAGACATTCTATCTCTGCTGAGTATCAGTGTGAACCTGTTATACTGGCTGTGGTAGTTTCACAGCTTTAATGCAAACCTAATAACAGAGATAATTATTTCAGAGGGCCAGTGTAATGGAGAATGATAGTTTCTGGATTAAGGTAAAATTCTCTTGCTTACTCCAGCTTTGAAATAAGAGATCCAATGATTGTCTGGTCTTGCCTATAAATAACTGTTCCCAAATTACATGTTTGAGTATCTCTGAATTGGTCTGGTAGTCTGCCCAGCTGCACAAATCTACCATACACAATCAAATTTAAAGCTAAAATGGACACTTCAAAGGTTCATTTATTATGAAAGTATACAACTTGAAATTCTTCTACTGTGGGTTGCAGTGAAATGAAGTAAGAAAGAAAAGGCACAACCATCATCAATCCCCAAAATCCCCCCCGTCCCGGCACAAAATGATGGCAGAATATAATATTAATGGTAAGACTCTTGGCAGTGTGGAGGATCAGAGGGATCTTGGGGTCGAAGTCCATAGGGCACTCAAAGCAGCTGCGCAGGTTGACTCTGTGGTTAAGAAGGCATACGGTGTATTAGCCTTCATCAATCGTGGAATTGAATTTAGGAGCAGAGAAGTAATGTTGCAGTTATATAGGACCCTGGTCAGACCCCACTTGCAGAACTGTGCTTAATTCTGGTTGCCTCACTACAGGAAGGATGTGGAAGCCATAGAAAGGGTGCAGAGGAGATTTACAAGGTTGTTGCCTGGATTGGGGAGCATGCCTTATGAAAACAGGTTGAGAGAACTCGGCCATTTCTCCTTGGAGCGACAGAGGATGAGAGCTGACCTGATAGAGATGTATAAGATGATGAGAGGCATTGATCGTGTGGTTAGTCAGAGGCTTTTTCCCAGGGCTGAAATGGTTGCCACAAGAGGACACAGGTTTAAGTTGCTGGGGAGTAGCTACAGAGGAGAAGTCAGGGGTAAGTTTTTAATGTAGAGAATGGTGAGTGGGTGGAATGGGCTGCTGGCAACGGTGGTGGAGGCAGATATGATAGGGTCTTTTAATAGACTTTTGAATAGGTACATGGAGCTTAGAAAAATAGAGGGCTATGGGTAGCTCAAGGCAATTTCTAAGGTAGGGATATGTTCGGCACAACTTTGTGGGCTGAAGGGCCTGAATTGTGCTGTAGGTTTTCTATGTCTCTAAAACAGAACAGGCACATTGACCCCTAAATCCCTCCTCCTGCACAAAAAAATGAATAAAATGGAACAGGTGCAGTGACCCCCAAATTCTCTTCCCTGCACAAAATATCAAAGATTAGGTGAAAAACTCAGAACATAAAAAATTATAAGACTGAAAGGAAGTTTATCATTCAAGTCCACATGCAAAATGCAGAAAACCTGGGCAACACTCTCCACACCCAGTGGAAGACCTTTCCCTCTCTGATACAGAGTGATCAAAAGACAAGCAGCCGGCACTCACCTCGATGATTCAACCTCCTTCGCCGGGGAAATGGAGTGGAATAATGGCTTAAGCCCCGTCCCGCACCACGACAGTGTCTCCGTCTTGCAGACTGCAGAGCACTGAAGCACTCAAATGACCTTTGAGCTTCCACAGTCACCTCCGTGTTTCACTTTTATCGAGAAATCAAGTCGAATTCGGCTCACAACCTGCCTACCATGAGGTTTCCGCATGTTGCCTCTGCCACACAGAATCCCCTCAGAGACTGTAGAGCACTGGAATACCCAAACGATCTCCAGAAAGGAAATCACAGCCTCCAACTGTTCCAGAATCACATCCAAGACAAAAAAAAACATATGTAAAAGACATAAAGGATTTGCCAATATTTTTAAATTTTAATAGCTTTTTCCAGAAATAGTCACCATTTGAATGAATTCTCATTTTCTCAGCAGCAGATATATATAATTTTAAATTGCATTAAAGGATAAAGTTGATACCATTGATTCCAACATTGATATCTGAAAGACAGCTTGAACAAGCTGAACAAGCTTGAACAAGCTTGAACAAGCTTGAATAAGCTGTGTTAAATGTGTGAAAAATGCATCCAAACTTTACAAGTCTAGAATCTGGATAAACAATGAAATATTATCAATTCTCTAATGTCCAACAACTGATAAATTGAAAAGACAGTCAAAAAGCACAAACATTTTACAATTCTTATTCAGAAATCACTTAATAATCAGCAGCCTGTCAGCATCATATCTCTAACTCCCGATAACTTCACTCCATCCACTTCTTTCTTCCATTGCCATTCTGGCTCTCTTCTCCGTACCTGCCTATCACCTCCTTCTGGTATCTCTCCTCCTTCTCTTTCTCCCATGGTCCACTCTCCTGTCCGATCAGCCCTTTAGTCCTTTGCCTTTTCCATCTATCACCTCCCAGCTTGTTGCATGAACTCCTCTCCCACTCATCTATCACCTGCTATCTCATTCTCCTTTCCCTCCCCCCACATTCTTACTTTGGCTTCTTCCTCCTTTATTTCTAGTCCTGAAAGGTCTCAGCCTGAAATGTTGACTCCTTATTTCTCTCCATAGATGCTGCCTGACCTGCTGAGCTCCTCCAGGATTCTGTGTGTGACTTGTCATCGTGATGTGTCGTGTTGTATGACATGGGTGATCGTGATCTTTCCATGACTAAGCCTGATTATGAGAAGACTACACTGTAGAAATAATGTGGTATTATGACTACATAATAAATGAGCCTTGTACTTGCCACCCCCACACTGACCGGTACTGACAAATAGCTGAATCTTTTCAGATATTTTATCTGGATTTGTCAAGGATTTTGTAGGCATGTTCCTTGGCTATTCCTCTCTCAACAGCAAACTAATCAAACTGACAAAAAGAAATTGTGAGTCAGTTTAGCCTCCCTGGTTTTCTTTTATGTTGGTTACGTCAGTGAGTATTCCGCTACAGAGACAGAATGGAACATTAATCCTTGAAGTAGAAAACATTTAAGTGAACTACAGTATGTGCATACAACAATGTATCAGAGTCATACTTAAAAATACACCAAATGCACACATAAACGTGTGCACTACTCTGAAACACTTTTAAAAAGAAAACAATCATCCACTGTAAGTTAAATTCTTAAATGATCAAGCATACAGATAATATAATTAGATTACTATTTACCTCTTCAAACAGTTGAAATTTCCTTTAATATGAATTCACTCGATCTTTTGGTCTCCCCATTCAAGTTCACCGGACATTTCTGAAATATCTATCCCAAACACATATGATTCCAAAGGATCAGTTATTCACTCAGACTTCATATACTTCCGGTTTCACCTCCTGCTCTGCAGTTGTTGCTTAGCATAATTGCCTTCATATCTCTGGATGTTACGTGTTCTGAATTGTCATGTTCTTGGTAAATTGATTTATTATTATCACATGTAACTAGAGACAGAGAAAATCACGTCTTGTATATCATTCATACAGATCAGTGCACTTAGGTAGTACAAGGTAAAACAATAACAGTGTTACAGTTACAGACACAGTGCAGTGCGGTTAGACAGTAAGAGCAAGATCATATCTAGATTGTGAAGGTAAAAGTGCATCTTATTGTACTAGGGAAGCAGTCAATAGGCTTACATCAGCAAAATGGAAACTGTCCTTTAGCCTGGTAGTATGTGCTTTCAGGCTTTTATATCTTCTACCTGATGGGAAGGGAGATGGGCAGAAGAGAATATTTCCAGGGTGGGTAAGATCTTTGATTATGCTGGCTGCTTTATTGTGGCAGCAAGAAGTATAGACAGAATTCATGAAGGAGAGGTTGTGTTCAGCTGTGCCTCTGTAGTATCTTGTGGTCATGGGCAGAGCCATTCTGTATCGGATGCTTTCTACAGTGCACCAATAAAAATCGTTTACCAGGACTTGTTATTGGTGACTTTCACTCCTATGAACTTGAAGGTTTCAACCTCCTCAGCCTCAGCACCATTGATATAAACAGGATCATGTGCAGTGCTTCACCATTCCTCCCCTCTCCTGAAATCAATGACCAACTTTGATATTGAGGGAAGTTTAGTGGCCTGACACCACGTCAGTAAGCTCTGTACCTCCTTCCTCTACCCTGACACACCACTATGTGAGATATGGCCCACTATGGTGGCACGATCTGCAAGGGTTAGAGCAAAATCTAGTCGTGGAGTTGAGTATAGAGGGAGTAGAGTAGGAGGTTGAGGATGGGCTCCATTGCTGAGAATAATGAGTGGCAGTGCCCATCCTTACTGATTTCAACCTGCTGGGCACGAAGTCAAGGATCTTGTTTTCAGAAGGTGTTGAGTCCCAGGTCTAGGAGTTTGGAGATGACTTTGCTATAGTTCTGATGGTAGAGCTGTGTCAATAAGTGATAGTCTGACGTGGTTGTCTTAGATGTTCCAGATCAGCCTTTCTCAACCACTTTGCTTCGGAGGAAACACTGCAATAATTTTCAGGTCTGTGTAAAAATTATTATATCTACAGCTCTCAGTATGTTAGCATGATCAGTAAGTTGTAGATAAAAGAATCCAAAAATAATCGTCAATGCTCTTTTTAGTAGAGAATGGATTTTTAGCCAACCTTTCTTGGGAAAAAAACAGATAGTTCAGCTTAGCTTAACTTTCTTGAAATTAATCTCTTTTTTTCTCATTCATAAATTTTAAAAACTCATAATCCAAACATAATAAATCTCTGTTAAATAATTGGCTTAAGCCAAAATAGGATTTAATTTTTCTAAAGGTTGGCTTGGTTCATTTAACTTAAATGAAGGTTGTAAATTGATTTTAATTAATGCTATTTATAACATGAACATTGACTGACAATGTTGAATAGTGAATACCATAAACCAAAGCAAAATGAATACAAATATAGCCCAAGACTCAATTTTATACAAGACTTTGGAAAAAATATTTTCTTATTATGTGACATGATCAGACTCAAATCTAGGCCTAGCATGTGAAAACTGTGAAAGTTAACAATATCTTTACTCTGTTTCTTTTGAGATTCCAATAGCCACTGAAATAATCAGCATTTTTACATATCATATGGCTGTGATCTATAGTTAAGTGTCTTTTCAATTTTGCTAGAGCCATTGGTGCATTTGTAGGTTGTTTGTCACAGACCAGGCACAATGGAACAGGGCAACTCGGATCCTCAGTCCATGTAAAACACATTGATAGGCAGCTTTCATAATAAAGATGGACTCTTTTTGTGTCCTTTGTTGCACTAGTGCAGTGAAATGACTCAGAAGATTGTAATTCATCACTTACCTTGTCAGAATCGTCTGTAGGCCTGGACCTAGAATCCTCCTTTTCCATCTTTAGAATGAAAATTTCCCTCCAATTTTCTACTACCCTGGTAGAGTTTGTTCGCTCCCATAAGTCAGTCACTGGCGCGTAAGGGTAAGTTGATGGAGGTAATTCGGGAGAGAGAGGGCTCAACCAAATAAACACAGTCCTACTACACACTGCCATACTAGGCTGATGGACCTCTAATGAGATTGCTAATGGGGCTGCTTAGTCACCACCACCACTGCAAGCACTAGCATCGTGTGTGTCAGAAAATTCCAGAAATGATGTTTATTTTTAGTAATCACAATTTCTTGCGGAACCGCTAGTAACCTCTCACAGAACCCTGCTCTAGATGCTCCAAGGCAGCTGTAGATACTCCAGAGATGAGTGACATCATACCGGTTGAATTAGACTTTTGAGCAGCCCAAAGTCTAAGGCATCAATTCAATATTGATGTTGCAATTTCCAAGCTCATGGATCATTCACAAACCTCAGAGCTCGACAGCTTAGAAGATGAGTCAGTAATCATTTGAACAGAACGTCAGAATCTCTCTACTAAAACTGTAAACTAATCACTCACCAATAGCTACAGTAACTTAAAAAATGCATTTGGTGTATTAATGATTACCTGGAGGTCAGCAATCAACTTCTAATTTGCAACTCTGGACTTTTTCCTTCCCTTTCTTTGATAATACAAAATGACTTCATCAAATCATCTTTATTTTATTGCTGTAATAAATTCTTCTAAAATGTTTGTCTTTCTTTCTATGTTCAGTTCAATTCCCAGCAATGGTTCACTGAATCTCAGTGGTTTTCTCTGGTGTAAATCCCAAACCATGCACTATATTTCATCTGTGTACTTTCCAAATTTAGAGATGCATTATTAAAACTTGAATTTTATATTTACACTTTAGCCACATAACCGAGAACTTGATGAACTTTTTTGAAACTTTCAGAAGTTTTTTGACTTCTGTTAAGATAGCTTCTACAGAGCCAGCCAAAGAGTTATTGCCTTTGTTGAACCTATTATTGCAAGACCCTGCAGGACATTAGGAACTTAAAGTGCTGCAGGTCTACCCCATCAGCAAGTTGCTCATTGGCTGAGAAACTGAAAGACCTGTATGCCTTGTGCTGTGTATGACTGTTCAACCTGGACTAGAAGGTTTGGCATAGACTAGATAGGCCAAAGGGCCTGTTTCTGTGCTGTACTTTCCTATGATGTTATGACTCTATGACGTTTGGTACTGTATTTTGCGCCTTGGACCTGGAGTAATGCTGTTCTGTTAGGCTGTAATTGCAGGTATTCATGTATGGTTGAATGACAATTATACTTGAACTTGAAGGACAATTATGTGACATGCTGCCTTTTAAATTCCCACATATTGTTCAGTTTTGTCATTTCATCCATTACAGCTATTTTTAGCCAAATTGTAACAGCTCAAATTTCATGGTAATAAACACTTTAATTGAATTTTGTCATCATTTTTGACCATGACACCATTTTGTTAATGTCCATTTACAACACCCATTAGTACTCTGAAATAATGTGATGCCTACAATCTTAAAGTGATTGCATATTTGGGTATTGCTAAATAATGCTTCACTAGAACAAACCATTGGATTGCTTTTACACATGTTCAAGGTTCAAAGTACATTTATTATCAAAGTATGAATACAATACACAATCTTGTGAGTCATCTTCTTACAGACAGCCACAAAACAAAGAATCCCAATTGAACGCATTTAAAAGAGACCAACAAACGCCCAATGTGAAGAATAAAAAAAATGAATCATGCAAAAGCAAGCAAACAGCTGAAAGTGAGTCCACAGCTGTGAAGTCACTCATCACTGTAGCTGATCTAGTAGCTCGCTAGTTACAGGCCATGGCCTCAGTTCAGCGCAGAGATGCAAGTGGAACTGGCCTGTCCCTTCCCTCTGGCCTTGACATCCTGACTTTTTCAATCTTACCCAGAACTTAATAATCCAAATTTCAAGGTGTTCCTCACTCTCGGACTGGAGTCCAGCCACTTTGCTATGCTCTTGGTCCCAAGCCTCCCCCCCACCCCACCTCGATTCAGCCCATAGCCAACCTTTCCAATTCTGCTTGGCACTTCGACTGATCAAACCTCTGATCATTCATGCTCTCAGACCCAGGCTTATTTGCTTTGGTACGCTCTCATTCCTGGGTACCACTGTCTTGATTTGGCATGTACCCAATCATTCCAATTTGACCTGGTGCTGAAATCAATCAAACTTCAAACCATGGGTCTTTCCTTGCTTTTGGGCCTGGGCTTTGGGCTTGCCACCTCAACTTTGCCTCGCCTCAGATTTTCTGTACCGAATCGACTCCAACTTCACTCCAACATAGGCTAAACTTTGGCTCATTCCGTGCTCCCGGGCCAAGGCTCCGGCACCTCAATATACAGAAATAAAGAAAAGAAAAATGGCTGTTAAAACACTTCAAGGTTAGCAGTGAATTTTCAGAGGCAAACTAAATTTAATTTTGTGCAAAGATCAGCACACATCAGCAGTCTGGAACATTTGATTGTGTAGCAGACCCTTCCTGCCAGATGCTGGTGCAATCTTTAGGTAATAATTTTTGTTTTGGCACATTGCTTCACGTTCTGTTTGGGCTTTCTCTATAATAGAAAATCTTTAAAGGATATTTGGCAATATCTATAACAAGCCATGGCCCCTCTCCAGATCATCTAAAATACTGTATTGTAAAACTGTATTAAGCAAATTCACAGTTCATTGCAAATGAATTCTTCCACTGCTTAAGAGGAATATCTCTTAAAGTTAATGTAACCTTTCAGTGAGTGACACTGTGGGTATAGATATCTTTTCAATGAGTCTTTGGATGTCATTCTGTCCTCATATTGTCTACAAAAAGAGCCAGATGAAGCAGTGAAACTATGCTATATTTACTGCATCAAAGCTGAGATACATTGAAGATAAAATTACCTCTGTGACTGTTGTAGCTAAGACTGCTTAAGGTGTTTTAATAGAAACTACATTTGACAGGTGTTACTTGTCTTGCATCCTTTCAAATTGAGAGTTTTCTGAGAATTTGACCTGACTTACCTGCACAGTATTTATTCCTGCAGAAGATTCAGGGGAAATTCTATGATGGGCAATTGTCTTCTTTGTTTTAAATGAATTAACATGCTTTTAAAAATAAAAGCTATGAATGTTTCTGATGTTATTTCATAAATATTGCTCACTAGAAAATATATCACAGGAATTGCTTCTTTGTGTTAATCTGTAATTACAAGTTGCATTTAACAAATCAGTACCTACAACTGGTATTTTCATGATAGAATGGAACAGGCAGTAAGAAGCAGGGAACTGTACCTTTGAGTTAAACAATGTAATTCTTTACCCTGCTGCAAAAGACAGGATCTTCCGGTGGGTATCTATATCAATTCAATTTTCTACTCCCACTCTGACATGTCTGTCCATGGCTCCTCTACTGCCACGATGAGGCCAAAATCAGGTTGGGGGATCAACACCTCATATTCGGTTGATGTTGTGTACTTGGGTTTTCAGAAAGCCACACGTGAGGTTGCTAACTTCTGCAAGCCCATGGTATTACAAGAAAGATTTTAGCATGGCTGACTGGCGGGAGGCATAGAGTGAAATAAAGAGAGACTTTTCTGATTGGGTGCTGGTGACAAGTGGTCTTTCATAGGGGTTTGTATTGGGACATATTCTTCTTGCATTATATGTCAATGACTTGGATGATGGAATTGATGGCTTTGCTGCAAAGTTTGCAGTCAATATGAAGATAAGTGGAGAGGTAAGTGGTTTTGAAGAAGTGGAGAGGCTACAGAAGGACTTCAGCAGATTAGGAGAATGGGCAAAGAAGTGGCAGATGGAATATAGTGTCGGGAAGTGTATGGTCATGCACTTTGATCGAAGAAATGAAAGGGTTGATGGTTTTCTAAATAGAGAGGAAATACATAGAAACTGAGAAACAAGGTGACTTGGGAGCCCCTGTGCAGGATTCCCTAAAAGTTAAGTTGCAGTTTGAGTTTGTGGTGAGGAAGGCAAATGTGATGTTAGCATTCATTTCAAGAGGTCTAGAATATAAAAGCAAGGAAGTCATGTTGAGACTTTATAAAGCATTGGTGAGGCTTCACAGAGTATTATGAGAAGGTTTGGCCACCATATCTTAGAAAGGAAGTGTTGAAACTGGAGAGGCTTCAAAAGAGGTTCACAAAAATGATTCCAGGATTGAATGGCTTGTCATATTAAGAATGCTTGTTGGTTCTGGGCCTATATTCAGTAGAATTCAGAGGAATGAGGGGTGACCTATTGAATTGGAAGGTGAAAGGCCTTGACAGAGTGCATGTGGAAAGGATATTGGTATGGTGAGACAACAGGACACAGCCTCAGAATCGAGGGATGCCCTTTTAGAATGGAGAAAAGGAGGAATTCTTTTTAGCCAGAGAGTGGTGTATCTATGGAATTCTTTTCCACAGGCAGCTATGAAGGCAGAAGTTGATAAGATTCTTGATTGGTCAAGGCATGAAAGGACATAGGGAGAAGGCAGCGGATTTGGGCTGAGAGGACAACTGGATCAGCTGTAATGAAATGGTGGAGCAGACTTGACTGGCCCAAAGGGCTAATTCTGCATTTATATCTGATGGTCTTATGGTCCCATTAGCACATAGCTAATGTGCTAATAGGCCAAGAGTTAGTGTTAAGGTCTTTGTGCGAGAGGTGGACACTGTGGGACATCTCCAGATTCCCTGATGACTAAATCTGCACAAAATTCATCGAACTGCAGCTTTCTAGAGACCCATGTTAAGAAAGTGGAGCTACAGCTCAAGTCAAGTCAAGTCACATTTTATTGTCATTTCGACCATAAACTGTTGGTACAGTACACAGTAAAAATGAAACAACGTTCCTCCAGAACCCTGGTGCTACATGAAACAACACAAAACTACACTAGACTATGTGAGACAACTCAAGGCTACACTAGACTATGTAAAACAACACAAAAACTACACTAGACTACAGACCAACACAGGACTACATAAAGTGCACAAAACAGGCAGGGCAGTACAATAATAAATAAATAATAAACAAGACAATAGGCACAGTAGAGGACAAATTTCAATAAAATTATAAATGACGTAGGTGTCAGTCTAGACTCTGGGTATTGAGGAGTCTGATGGCTTGGGGGAAGAAACTGTTGCATACTCTGGTCGTGAGAGCCCAAATGCTTCGGTACCTTTTGCCAGATGGCTGGAGGGAAGAGTGTTTGTATGAGTGGTGCGTGGGGTCCTTCACAACATTGTCAGCTTTGTGGGTGCAACGTGTGGTGTAGATGTCTGTAATGGCGGGAAGAGAGACCCTGATGATCTGTTCAGCTGACCTCACTATCCGTTGCAGGGTCTTGCGATCTGAGATGGTACAATTCCCAAACCAGGCAGTGATGCAGCTGCTCAGGATGCTCTTGATACATCCTCTGTAGAATGTGATGAGGATGGGGGGTGGGAAATGGACTTTTCTCAGCCTTCACAGAAAGTAGAGATGCTGCTGGGCTTTCCTGGTTATGGAGCTGGTGTTGAGGGAGCAAGTGAGATTCTCCACCAGGTGAACTCAAAGAAATTTGGTGCTCTTAACGATCAATGTTCAGTGGAGAGTGGCCATTCCATGCTCATGAGGAGGTGATAGTTAGGAGTACAGGGAGGTAGACACCACTATGTTGCAGGAGGCAGGCAGATGAGTGATTGTCAGAAGTGAGAAAAGGAATAGACAGTCAGTGAACATTCCTTTCAATGATAGGTATACCATTTTGGATACTGTTGGTGGGGGTGGGGGTCACCCTCCCAGGGGAAAGCCACTGTGACCTAATCTCTGGCTCTGTGACTGTCCCCTTGGCTCAGAAGGGAAATAGAAGAGGAATGCAGTAGTGTAGGGCATTCCATAGTTAGAGGAGCAGACATTGATAGGAAAAGGCCAAAGGTCTTGAAAAAAGAATATTGAAATTAGGCAGAAAGCAGAAAAGCACGACCTCCAGAGTAGTAATCTCTGAATTGCTTCCTGCGCCACATGCCAGCTAGGCAAGGAATAGGATAATTTGGTGGAAGAATATGCGGCAAAGGAATGCGTGCAAGGGGCAGGGTTTCAGATTTCTGGATCTTTGGGATCTCCTCTGGGGAAGGTATGACCTGTAAAAACAGATAGTTTACACCAGAACCTGAGGGAAACTGTCATCCTTGTGGGCAGGTTTGCTCAAACTATTGGGGGAGGTTTAAACAAAATTGACTGGGCTTTGAGAACCAGAGTGATAGGGCTGAGGATGAGGCAGTTGGTATACTGTGTGGTGAGGCTGTGAGCAAGGGCAGCTAGATAATAGGGCAAAATTGTAGTCAGTCGGATCAGTTGCAGGGTAACATGGGGAAAATTGAAAAGGATAATGAATACAGGATGGTACGTGTTATATTTGAATGCATGTAGTATATGAAGTAAGGTAGCTGATCTTGAAGTACAGTTAGAGATTGACTGGTATGGTGTTGTGGGCGCTGCTGAGCTGTGGCTGAAAGTATAGCGGGGAGCACAACATCCAAGGATTCACATTGTATTGAAAGGACAGGCAGGTAGGGAGATGGGATGGGAGGCTATGCTGGTAAAAAGAAATCAAATCCTTAGAAAGAGGTGACAAGGGATCATAAGATGTAGAATTCTTGTGAGTAGAGTATACAGGTCTCTGAACGGTAGCCAGAATGTTGGGTACAAATTACAACGGGAGATAGAAGAATCATGCAAACAAGGCAAAGTTATGATAGTCATGGTGGATTTCAGTATGCAGGTTGGTGCTGGATCCCAGTGATGGAATTTGCAGAATGGTTATGAGATGGCTTTTTAGAGCAGCTTGTGCTTGAGCACACTAGGGGGAAAGCAATTCTGGATTGGATATTGTGTGAATAAGGTAAAGGAGTCCTTAGGAGAAAGTGATCATAACACAATATAATTCACCCAGCAGTTTGAGAGAGAGAAGCTAAAGTGGAATAAGAGGGAAGTCACAGAAAAGAGAGTACACATAATATAGCAAATATTCGTGGGAAGCTGTAAAAAACCAAGAGTTGGCAACTAAATAAACCATAAGGAGAGAAAAGACAAAAGATGTAAGCTGGCCAATTATAAAAAAGAGGACACACACAAAAATGCTGGAGGAACTCAGCAAGTCAAACAACATCTATGGATAGTTTGGGCTAGAAAAGAAGGGGGAAATACCATAATAAAAAAAGGTTGGAAAGGGGAAGGAGGATAGTTAGAAGGTGATAGATGAAGCCAGGTGTGTGGGAAAGATAAGGGACTCGAGATAAAGGATAAAGGGCTGGAGTGAAATGCCAACAGAAAAAAAATATAAAAGCATAAAAATATAAAAGATGCCAAAAGATTTTCAGATATATAAGGAGTAAAAGAGGTGAGAGTAGATATCAGATTGCTGGAAAATGGGGTTGGAGAGGTAGTAATGGGGGACAAAGAAATGGTGGATGAACTTATTAAATTTTGGTGCCAGTCTTCATTGTGGAAGATGTGAGCTGTATGCCAGAAATTAGAGAGTGTCAGGGAGGCATAAGTGAATGTAGTTGATATTACTATAGAGAAAGTGCTTGGGAAGCTGAAAGGTCTAAAGGCAGATAGGTAACCTGGACTTGTTGGACTACATCCCAGGCTTCTGAAACAGGTGGCTGAAGTGATTGTGGAGGCATTAGTAATGATCTTTCAAGAATCACTAGATTGTAAACGTCACTCCACAATTTAAGAAAGAAGGCAGGCACAAGAAAAGAAATCATAGGCCAGTTAGCCTGACTTCCGAGGTTGCACTTTTCCTTAAGGAGAAATCTTTTTTGACAAATCTGTTGGAATTCTTTGAGAAATTAACAAGTAGAGTAGACAAAGGAGACCAGTTGATGTTGGTTACTTAAATTTTTAGAATGCCTTTGACAAGGTACCACACATGAGGCAGCTTAACAAGAGAAGAACCCAAGGTATTACAGGAAAGAGGCTAAAGTGGACAGAAGATTGACAGACTGGCAGGATGCAAGAGTGGGAATAAAATGGGCCTTTTCTAGTTGGCTTCTAGGAGCTAGTGGTTTTCCGCAGGGGTTGGTGTTAAGTTGGCTTCTTTTTACGTTATATGTCAATGACTTTGAAGATGGAGTTGATGGCTTTTTGGCTAAGTTTGCAGACGATACAAAGGTTGGTGGAGGGGCAGGTAGTGTTAATGAAACAAGATGTCTGCAGCAGGATATAGACAGATTGGGAGAATGGGCAAAGAAGTGCTAGATGGAATATAGTGTAGTAAAGTGCATGGTCATGCACTGATAGAAGGAATAAAGGTGTAGACTATTTTCTAAACAGGAAATACATTCACAAATGAGAGTTGCAGAGAGACCTGGGGCTCCCTGTGCAAGGTTCCTCAGACGATAACTTGCAGGTTGAGTTGATGGTAAGAAAGGTGAATACAATTTTAGCATTCCTGTTGAGGGGATTAGAACATAAGAGCAAGGTAGTAATGCTAAGGCATCAGTCAGACCACACTTTGAGTATTGTAAGCAGTTCTGGGCCACTTATCTAAGAAAAGATGTGCTTGCATTAGAGAAGTTCACAAAAATGATTCTGGAAATGAGAGGATTAACGTATGAGGAGAGTTTGATGGCTTTGAGTCTGTACTCACTGGAACTTAAACAAATAAGGGGGAATCTCATTGAAACCTATCGAATATTGGAAAGTCTAATTAGCATGGATGCGAGAAGATCAAAATCAGCAAATAGATTGAAATGGAAGAAAACATACGGATTACTTTTACCCCAATGACTTCGGATGTCATCAATGACATTGATTACATTAGACTATGTATAATGATAGAAAATAAAATAGAGAAATAATTAGAATGATGCAAGGAGGTAACAAGAGCACAGATATGTGAGGTTTCATATATTCAAGGTCTTCAAGAAGAAATAGGGTAGCAGTTTGCAGGGACAAGGAAGTCAAATGTAGTTTTAAGAACATAAGATGTAAGAGCAGAATTGAGGCCTTTTGGCTCATTGAGTCTGTTCCCCATTCCAGTGTGGCTGATTTATTATCCCTCATAACACCATTAGCTTGTTTCTCATTGTAAATTGTGCTGCCCTGTCTAATCAAGAAGCTATCAATCTCCACTTTAAACATACTCAATGACTTGGCCCCCATAGTCACCTGTGACAATGAATTCCAGAGTTTCACTACCCTCTGGCTAAAGAAATTCCACCTCTTCTCTGTTCTAAGTGGACGTATGTCTATTCTGAAGCAGTGCCCATTAGTCCTAGACTCAATCACTATAGTAAAAATGTCCTCTCACATCCACTCTATTTAAGAAGTTATCAGCATAATTTCTCTCGGGACATCAATGGCTGAGTGTTCTAAACTCCAGAAAGGCACATGCCTTTATTGATCTAGAAGCCAATCTGTCCAACTGGCCTGGCTGCTTGAAGGGGATGAAAATCCTACAAAAGTTAGCAGCGGAGTATTGCATAGCTCTACTAACTCAAGTTCCATCCGTAATAGAATTTGCACATTCTCCCTGACACCACTTGTGTTTCCTCTGGCTGCTCTGATTTCCTTCCATATCCTAAGGATGTGAATTAGTAAGTTAAATAATCACTAGAAATTGTCCCTCATATTTTGGAAAGCAGGGAGGATAAAATTGTTTTAGATCTGGGTAACTGGGAGTTTAATGATCAGCAGTCTCATTGGTGGAAGTTTGATTCTGTGACAGCTTGATAATGACCAGCTTTAACAGACTAACCAGCTTCTACAGTTGGCTGTAGAAATCACTGGACGGTGAATGATTGTGAAGCAATAAAGAGTAAAAGGGAAGAAGGTGGGAAGTTACAGGGAGGTGAAAGGCAGGTACTGAGTGTGGGAGAAGGGAAGATAAGGATTGAGAGGGCCAACAGAATGAGGGGAAAAATAGTGGTTGGTAAAACAGAGTGAAATAACACCAGAATTTAGAAAAATCGATATGCGTGCCTTCAGGTTGAAGGCTACCAAGGTAGAATATGAGGTGTTTCTCCACCAACCTATGTCTGGCCTCATTGTGGCAGTAGAGGAGGCCATGGACAGATATGTTGATGTGGGAATCAGAAAGGGAATTAAAATGAGTGTCACCCAAGATATCCTGGCAGTTGCAGTGGATGGAGTGGAGATAATCAGTAATGCAGTCCCTCATTTTCCATTAGGTATCATCGATGTAGAAGATGTCTCACTGGGAGCTATGGATATGTATAATAAGTGATACTGACCTGAAAGGACAGTAAGGGTGATCAGAGGACACATGCCCACATGCCCAGTGTGATGCTGAGCTCTTCTTTCATTGCCTCTGTCTCTGGGCCTACGGTATATTTATACTTTTTTCAATTTTATTTGAAGGTATAGCACAGTAACAGACTACTCTGGTCCAATGAGTCTGTGCTGCACCTGGAGGAAACCCATCAGTCATGGGGAGAACATAAAAACTCCTTACAGGCAGCAACGTGAATTGAACCTGGGTACAAGGGTTGTGCTAATCATGTGACATAACTGACACTCCCCCAGTGATTCTCTACCCCTAACTGATGACTTGTTCTCCTGCTGTAAGCCCTCCGCCTCCTTGTAAACACCCTGGATCTGCCTTCTGCTCTCTCTGGAAATTTTCATCCCTATCTGTTGTCGGGATATCAACCATGTTGACTTTACCACTCCCCTCAACTCCACTATAAGCACTTCTCTCCACTCTCTATACCAATCCCAACTTCACCATCAAATCCAGGCACGTGGGGTGGGGCCAGACAACAGCTCTCGAACACCATTTCTCACTCACCCCTTAATCCCCAGGACTCCACTAGCAAGAATCACTCCAGTGCCTACTTCACCAGTACCAACATCATCACTTCTGAAGATCTCCCATCTACAGCCTCCAACCTTATAGATCACCCACTCCCTACTGCCTGTCTCTACTTTGTACCTAAGATATACAAACCCAACCATCCAAGGAGGCTCATTGTTTCTTCCACACTGAACTCGAGTATGGATATTTCGACTCCATTTTGTTCCCCTTGGTTCAGTCCATTCCCACCTACATCCATTACATATCACATGCTCTCCATCACTTCAGCACTTTCAGTTTTCTGGTCTTGACTGCCTCGTTTTCACTTTGGATGCCCAGTTCCTGTACACTTCCATCCCCATCAGCAATGGCTCAAGACAGTCTGCCTCTTTCTTGACAACATACCGACAACACTCCACTGCCACCCTTTGCTTGTGACAGAACTGGTAACTCACCTCAACAATTTCTCTTTCAGGGCCTCCCATTTTCATGAAACCAAAGGTGTAGCCACGGGCACTCGCATGGACCACAGCTATTCCTGCTTTTTCTGCAGCTGAGTGGAAAAGTCCATGTTCCAAGCCTACACAGGTAACTTTCTCCGACTCTAATACATTGTCAACTTAATTCCTGCACTTTTTCTGAGATTATCAATTTAATCAATTTTGCCTGCCAGGTGGGAAGAAGTTGGTCCTGACATCTCGGTTAGCATGGACCATTTGGGTCAAAGAACCTTCATCTCTTCTGTATGACTCTGGTTTTCATTGGCACATGTCACTGTATGTAAAAGGTTTTCAGCCAAACTCTGTTTATTTGGTTAATCACCAGAATGCATGATGCCTATGAAATGGCAGAGTTTCCTTCGTAAAGTAAGTAAGAGATACTCAAGATATTTAACTTGGAATATTACTGCAGTGAGAAAGTCATCAGCTAGGAAATGCTTAAAATTAACTTTGTGGGCATATTTCACAAATTTATTTCTAGTCATCACCTTTTCCTCACACCCACTTATGAGTCATAGAGAGATAAAGCTTGGAAATAGGCTGTCTGGCCCATTGAATCTCCACTGACCACAAAACACACATTCCTCCTCTCTTATATTAATCCATATTTATCCTCCTTATATTTTCATCAACGATTCCCGGACTCACTTACCTATGCAATTTACTGCAGCTGAAATTTACCTATTTTACAAAACACGATTTCCACCTCTCTTATATTCATCCATATTAATCCTCTCCATATTTTCATCAACTATTCCCAGACTCACTTACCCATGCAATTTACTTTGGGTTGTGGAAGTAAATCTGAGCACTTCAAGCACCCCTCACGGGATGACATATCCGTGCAGAGAGCACCCGAGGTCAGGAATGAGCACTCTTCATAGTGCTATGAGGCTGTGGTTCTACGTTGCTCCACTCTATGACCTTTAACAAAAAAATTGAAAAGAATACATATGGATCCTCAGATCACTATTTAAAATCAGTGTTGCGTGGAAAAATTTGCACTACTTCCAAGAGAAAAATATTATTTATGGCCAGGGCCTACCAGGAGTGTGGAACAAGCAGCCAACAGAAGTAATGGATTTGGGTTTGATTGCAACATTGAAGAGAAATTTGGATAGGTACATAGTTAGGAGGGGTATGGAGGGCTATGGTCTGGGTGCAAGTAGATTAGTAGTTTGGTACAGACTAGATGGGCAGAAGGGCCTGTTTCTGTACTGTAGTGTTCTATGGCTCTCTGTCTTTACCAACTTCCATTGTTCTCTCGAAACACTTGAAAATCCATGTGATGTTTTTACAAAGCTTCACACGCACTGTAGGTGTGCAGTTTGGAGGTAACATTTGGGGACCTAATAAAGCATTTAAAATAAAATCTGAATGTGCTGGAAATAGCAGTCTGGCAGCATCCAGAGAGAGGGAGAAATACAATTAAACCCCAATCAATGATCCATCCTCTGAATTAATGGCTTCTCTAACCTTAGCAGCTTGAGAATCAAATGCACAAAACTGGAAGAAGTTCAAGTGAATAGCTGGTTAAAGGTAAGTATTGATTTAAATGCACATGTTTCTCTAAAAATAAAAAAATGGTTTGATAATACCAATAAATGACCGCACTCACCATGGATGCTCATCAAAAATGGAACTGATAAACATGGCATTTCTGCAATTCTCACAACCACAGAGTCCAAAATGATTTGCAGTCAGTCTTCTCTCCCTCCCCGCTTCTCCAATCTTCTGACACATCTGTTTCATTCAGTCCTTTTTTTTTGTTGCTGAGCTACTGAGCTAAAGGAGTGACAGGATGAAATATATTCAGTCAGAACTTTTCAGCAGAAATCTTTATTGTACTTCCTGGAATTAGTGAGCTAAGCAAAAGTAGTCTCCCTGATGGCTGAGTCAGAAGAAATTGCATGAGCTGCGGGAGGAAGACAGCAATCCTCACTCAGAACAACAAGCTTCCATATTTCATCTCATACGGTCTGCTGAATTAGGCCACCAGATTCATGAATGTTACCACAAGGTGATGTTTCTAATGGGAAAGATTTCACTTTTGGTTATAAAACTAACTGTTTCTTTTCAAAGATTTTTTTTCATGCTTGGCACATGCTCTCTCTCAGGGCCCTTGAAACATCCCCTCCATTTCCTATTACTGCTGATAGTGAGGAAGAAGGATATTCATCAGTTGGAAAGAAAGGCAGAGAAATAGTTGATAGAATGTAATCCCTTAAGTGTGAGATTAAAGGAGAATGACAAAGGGCAGAGTATAGGTGATGAATGGTCGGCCTCAGGAATCAATGAGTAGCTGAGGGACTTTGTTCTGTATGTCCAAGAATCCCAGTGGGTTCTGGCACAGTTAAATAAATTCATGTAGAAGGCATATGGGATACTCACCTTCTTTCGATAAGGTATAGAATATAGAAGCCATATAAAATATGGGTTAGGCCACAGTCGGAGTACTGTGTACAGTTTTGTTACTGCACTGTAGGAAGACCATGGAGAGGGCGCAAAGGAGATTTGTCGGATTGTTGCCTGGCATTGAATGACTCATTCAGGAAGAGAGGCAGCATTGACTGTGTTTGTTTAGATAGGAAAAAACAAAGCCGTAAATGCTAGAAATACGAAATAGAAATAGAAAATGTTGGAAATACTCAGCAACTCAGGAGGCTTCTGCAGAACAATCAACATTTCAGGTCCAGAAAACTTGTCAGATACCCGACCTGTTTTAACCTTACTAAAGCTGTTGTCTTCAACATTCAGGGAAGTCTGTAGAACATGTTCCTTAAATATGGATGCCTATATTAATTTATCTCCATCTTACGTGTACAACATGACAGCATGTATGCCAACTCATACATCCACAACAGAGTCAATTCCAGTGCAGACTCATTGACATTGTCTAAACACTACTTTCAATCTTTCTCAAACAATCATCTCCTGCAAATTCCCTGACGAACTTATCTAATGGTCAAATAGAAAATTGCTTAGTTATGTTAATATAGGAAAGGGTAGTCCAAGTTAGACCCTGGAATGGCTGAATTGTCCCTTGGTGACAGTTTATCCTTAATATTTTCAGAGACAAAATTCTTAAGGAGAAGAAGGCTGATCTTCTCCTTAATTCCACTTCCCTGACCATCCACCTTTTACCAATTTGCTTAACAAGTATCTCCTTGTCATTGCCTTAAAAATATTCAAAGAATCTCCCTTTGAAAAAGCAATTTCCAAAGACCCATGATATTCTGAAAGAAGTCATAATTGTATCACCTCCATCTTAAAATGAGCAACCCTTAATTTTAAACTTTGAGCCTTTAGTTCTTGATTCTCCCACAGGAGGAAACAACCTCTCCACATCCAGCCTGCACACGAGCTCTCAGGAACTTGTAAATTTCAACCAAATCTCATTCTTCTAAACTCTAGTAAATTAAAACTTATTCTGTCCAAAGTTTTCCTTCAATTTTACCCATCCATTCCTAGTATTAGCCAAGTGACTCTCTTCCTTGAACTGATTCCAAGGCAAAGGATCCTCTCTTAAATAAAGAGATTAAGTCTACACAAAGTACTCCAGTTGTATTGGCGCCAGTAACCTACGTAACTGAAGCATGGCATACTTTAATATTTAATTCCACTATCAATATCAATTTGTTAACATTCCTAATTACTTGCTGTGCCTGTATATTACTATTTTGAAAATTATGTCTAAGGATATCAAGATCCTTCTGCATCTCAGAGCTTTGCAATCTCCCATTAATGTGGTTTTTAATTTCATTTTTCCCAACAAAATAGATAGATTTAAATTTTCCACATTTTACTGCACTTGGCAGATCAATGCCCATCCATGTAACTTTTAACTCTATCCCTTTGTAGCACCTGTTCTCATCATAACTTAATACTAATTTTTGAATTACCCAGTTATGTGGCTGGAACATAGCCACTGGCTTAAACTGTTCATTGAGACAGAGGTCTTTTTTGTTTCTCTAACATTTTTAATGTTATGACACAAGCAATTTAAACTGTTTAAGATTGATAGAGATGGTTCCTTCTAACTTGTTAAATGAGCTTTATCAGGTCATCAGCGCCAATGAACTACGAAGAAATAAGATAGGGAAGTACATTTTATATTAACATAAAAACCAGCTGTGCCTTTTCCTTGATAACCATAGCTTCTTGTTTACATTGTCCATAAATGCCATGACAATATAGATGCCTGATTGTTTTTTTAATGTTACAAAATTTAAGTCATATAGGTTACGTTTCCTTAAGCGTAGATATTCTAATACCAGTGATGATGATCCTAACACATGACAGAGTCCCAGAGTTATGCAGCATGGAATCAGGCTTTTCAGCCCATCAAATCAACCACCCATTTAAACTCATCCATTTTATTCTTCCCATATTCCTATCACCCCCGAAAGATTCTTCCACTGACCTACACACCAAAAACAATCTACAATGATGAATTAACCTACCCAGAGCAGTTTGCGTGTACTCCACACAGACAGCACCCAAGTCTGGATTGAACCAAGGTCACCAAAGCAGTGAGCTGGCGACTCTACCCGCTGTGGCATTGTGGTGACCAACATCCTTTGACACCGCAGTTAATCATGATGTAAAGGTGACACTCCTGACTTCTGGAGGAGGCCTGCTGTACAACGTGGCAGTGAAAATACATGGGCAGTATGTTACAGACATAAACGGCATCCTGACTGCGAAGAAGAATACTCCTTGCCACACTCACCCTTTTCTGTTTCTTCTTCAACCAAATTATAGTAATTATAAGATGTGTCCAAAGTTGACCTGAAGCAGATTTTCCTCATGGGGAAATGGTGACTCACATATTGCAATAAAATCCATTTTGTGGGATTCCAGTTACAAAAGTGGACTAGAATGTCATTGTTTAATGCTATTTCAGCATATCTGAATATAACAGGCTAGCACTTTTAAAGAAGTGCAAACCTCATAGATCACATTAGCATCTTGAGCTGCCCGCCTTGGTGAGTGTAAAAGTCACATTGATAATACACACTGTACAAAGAAAGAAGCATTTTGTGCTGACAACTGATTCAAAAAATAAATAATGAAGAGTTGGAAAGGTTTTGGAATTGTAAATGGTCAAAAACAAATCCAGTATTGGGCTATAAATGCATGGTGCTAATATCTAAAGTTTAATAGCATATTTAGAATAAAAAGTTAACCTAGCTTGCCTTTTCAGATATTTACTGAGCTGGCCTGTCAGTTATTGTTGCTACTACATTTCATATCAAGAATTCATGACTTAAAATTATTAGCAAATAAAGGTCTGAAATTGTCATTGTCCAGCTTACCTCAAACATTGTCATATTCCCTTTTCAAACTTGTTATTTGGAAAACAACAGTAAGTCAGAAATGAAATATGTTGTCTCGAACGAGAATGGAAATTAACAATAGATATTAAAACTCTTGCTCCCTTGTTCATGTTTTACTGTCCTGGCCTTTAATTTTGTTGTAATTATGGAGCCAATATAAAAAAATTACTCTGATTCTCCTATTTTTAGAAGCATCGCAGTACAGTACAGTCTACAGAATACACAATGTCATCTAATTATCTGTTTTCCAAGAAGACCTGACTTTGCATTGATTACTCTTTCCAGAATGAGTTTAACTTGAAATGCAAAAATCAAGGTAATAAATGTTGTACGAACAGTAAGGTAACCACTGTAAAGTAGACAACTGTACTTTGTTCTGTTCATCTTCTTAAGTTTGGTCCAAGACTTGGCTTTGACGTCCTTATGGTCCGGATCTATTGGTTCTGAAAGGGGGCTGATGTCAATGAAGAATCTGCAGACTTGGCTGCAGGTGGCACAGAGAGTGCGTGATGGTGTATGCAGATGGGTTTTATGGGAGTTAGCACTCCTCTCATTGCTTCTATTGGGCTTTTCCAAGCTCCTCTCAGAGACAAGGCTTTGGGAATCTTCTTGGATGCTCCTTTTCCATTTGGTCTGTCAATGGCTGAGGACTTGAATGATTTGTAAACATGTTCCAGCTTTCGAGAACATCACTGGAACTGTTTCCCTTGCTTTGACTGAACTCAGGTAAAAGAGTATGCCTTGGGAATTAAGTATCAGACATGCAATCAATGGCCTGATCACTAGGGTGGCCCAGGAGTGAACACTGAACAAATTTGCCAGTGGATCTGGAAGACTTACAGATATTACACTTGTGGTTTCTCACCATTCAGATGCTTGGTGTAGATGGTCCATATCTTAGAAGTATGCAGGAGGGTGGGCAGATTCCACAGTTTGAAATTTTGATCTCCAAACATAATTTCCCCCAAATAACTGAAGGCTGTGTGACCTATGAGACGTATACCAGTGATATTAAACCTAATTCAGATTCTGGACCTATTGGAGGGAAATATGAAAATCATAATTGGTGTCTATCACCCATGTGTTCTGGGTCTGATCATGTAACAATATTTTCAAAGTCCAAAGTAAACTTATTTTGAAATTTCATATATGACATCACATACTACCTTGGGATTCATTTTCTTGCTAGCATTTAAAGATTCAAAGTGCATATATTATCAAAGATTGTATAAATTATACAGCCTCAATATTTGTTTGCTTACAGGCAGTCACAGTAGAATAAAGAATTACAATAGAATCAGTAAAAAATTACACACAAAGACAGACAAACTGATTGTGCCAAAGAAGGCAAACTACGCAAATATTTAAAAGAAGTAAATAAGTAAATAAATAATACTGAGAACAATGAATTGTAGAGTCCTTGAACGTGAATCCACAGGTTGTGGAATCAGTTCAGAGTTGAGGTAAGTGAGGTTATCCATGCTGGTTCAGGAGTTTAATGGTTGTAGGGTAATAAATGTTCTGGAACCTGGTTATGTGGAACCAAAGGTTTCTGTACCTTCTTTCTGTTGGCAGCAGCAAGAAGGGAGCTTGTTGCTCAATAAGGACAGATGTTTAGTGGGTGTCAAATAAACGGGTCATTCCCTTTGTCATTCAGTGAAAGAGTCCACAAGCTGCTGAGTCTTGGCTTCCAGACATGTGAATCTGCAGACCTGAGCTCAATGACAGAGGTGTGAGTTACATCTGTTTTGGAATTCTGAAGTGGAAGTAATGTGGGTTAAACAGTTCTCCATTTGAGCATTAGATTAACTTCACTCTAGCAGAATGCTTGTTGGAAGTGAAATGTAGTTTTGTGGTGAGAAAGACTGTGAAATGTCAGATTCAGATTCAGTGATTTATCACATGCACAATGCAACATACCGTGAAATGTTAACACAAGAAATTCTGCAGATGCTGGAAGTTCAAAACAGCACACAAAAGATATTGGAGGAACTCAGCAGGTCAGACAGCATCCATGGAAATGAACAGTCCACGTTTCAGGCTGAGACCGTTCTTCAGGACTGCAAAGGAAGGGGGAAGACATCGAAATAAAAAGGTGGGGGGGGGGAGGGGAAGGATTGCTGGAAGGTGATGGGTGAAGCTAGGTGGGTGGGAAATGTAAACGGCTGGAGAGGAAGGAATCGGAGAGGAGAACAGAGTGGACCATAGGAGAAAGGGAAGGAAGAGGGCCAGAGCGAAATGTGCTGTTTTTGTCAACAGCAAACACAACCTAAGGATGTGTCGGGGGGCAGCCGTAAGTGACACACACATTCTGTTGCTGACATAGTATGCCCACAGTGTTCAGCAGTACAGCCCCCTGCTTCCACTGACATGATGGCTGCTGATAACATTTAAGATATTTATCAAATAAAACCAGAAAGAGCAGAGGAAGGGGAATGCAATAAATTGTCATGATCAGGGATGAACAACCTGAACTGACAGTGTAAGCAAATTCACCAGTAACATTCAAAAAGGAATTATATTTGAAAAACAGTGTCTTGTCAAAAAAATAGAGGGATTAATTGAATATGACTTTTACAAAGTATAAATGGAAATTACTTATATTGTAAACAAAGAGGTATCAAAATAGAAAATAGATCTCTGGAAGTTTTGTAGTAAATCTTATTGTAGACTTTTCTTGTGTTAATTATAATTAAGAAATTTGTAAATATATAGGTCTTTTAACATGGCAAACATCCTGAGCCATTTCATAGAAATATGATCAATGGACAATATAATTTCATATTAAAGCCTGTGATCTACAGTTAATCTAAAGTGACAATTCAGTGCAGTAGTTATAATATGCCAGAGTTTCCTATATTTAGGTCAATTCTGTTGAACTAAATATACTAATTTCCAAAAAGCTAATTCATTTACTTGATACCTTTTCCAAGTTACTCTGCAGCATTTACCTCATAGCAATCTTGACTATACTTCAGAGCAACTAAAAAATTAAAATCAACATCCTGGAAATATTAGAAATCTGAAACAAATAAAAATGTTCTGGACATTTCATCAAAGCCATGATGAGGGGCCCTCAGTCTGAAACATTAACTGTGTTTCTCTTTACACAAATGCTGCCTTGGTTTCTACTTTTTTAACATTTTTTTTAACTTCAAAATAAATAATTGGACATAAAACAGTGAAAGGTATTCTGTGGATGGAAAGCTATCAGAAGACATTTATTTACCCATAAAATACATCAATTGAAAAGTAAAGCTCTAACCATCTCCTTCCAGTTGTCAAAAAGAAATGCAAAATCCTTGAAAATTTAGCCAATGGCTCAAATCCAAACATATATTTCACTTCTGATAAACAGCTTAAAGACTTGTGACTGAGAAACAACAAACGGAATATTTAGATTATCTGTTTGACATAGATCAAGAACCATATAGAAACTCATCTTTCAAACCTTGTGCTCACTTGACTATGTCGAATATAGATAACTTATCTACTAGTTACTGAAAAATTAGAATAATTTAAATGTCATATCCATAATTTAGTTTCCAGATAAATCAGGAGAGAACTTAACATCACGTGCATAATTCAGTCATTATTAAGTTAGAATGCCATTAGATGAAGTAAACATTTAATTTGACTCATTTTCTATATTTAGTTCATATTCTGCATAATACCAATGAAAGATTCTACTGAGTCTCATTACCACATATCTTCATTCACATCAAAGGCTTTAATAGCATCATAATAATACCAATAACAAACACATTTGTATGAAGTGAATATGACAGATTAATCAGAAATATATCTTTTTGAAAGTAATGATTATGATTCTAATTTTAAAAGCACTTTATATTTGGTATTTTTTCCTGTAATCAAGAGCAGTAAACTTATTGAATTAAATCAAATCTGGGGCTCTTTTACACTGGAAGGATTACTTAAATGGCATCTTTACTCGTCAAACTCATAAGGGAGATTTTTCTCATATTATACTTAGGCATAGATTTTCACTCTGCTGTGAATCCTCATGCCTAAACTCTTTGATTTCCTCCTGGATCACGCAGTGGCTTAAGAAATGTGTTTGGAGGGGTGATACTCCATGATGGTGCATGAGGAGTATATTTGAGCAATTCGAGTCAGTAAATAGAAACATCACTTCCTCCATGAATGACTAAGGAGGTATCTTTCAGAGTGCCTATAGCTGAATAAGTCCCATTAAATCTTTTCATAGAAACATAGAAAACCTACAGCACAATACAGGCCCTTTTGCCCATAAAGCTGTGCTGAACATGTCCTTACCAAAGAACTACCTTCGCTTACCCATAGCCCTACATTTTTCTAAGCTCCATGTACCTATCGTGGAGTCTTTTGAAAGATCCTATCATTTCCGACTTCACCACTGCCGCCGACAGCCCATTCCACGCATTCACCACTCTGCGTAAAAAACTTACCCTGACATTGACTCTGTATCTACTGCCAGGAGATTGGGGCTAAGAGGAAAAATGGATCAGCCATGGCAAAGCAGACTCACTGGGCCAAATGGCTTAATTCTGCTCCTATATCTTATGGTCTTAAATGGCTAAGGTAAGGACATGTTTGGCAGAGCTTTGTGGGCCAAAGGGCCTGTATTGTGCTGTAGGTTTTCTATGTTTCTGTGCTTCTATTTGTTATACGTGTGGATGTCACACATCTCAGGATGCAGATTTAATTCAAAATAAACCTGAATTTTATCAAGAGCAATGGGCCATTTTGGAGATAATGCTCAATTAGGGTGTTCAATTAGGGTGGACAATTCAGATGAGGGACAGTGGATACTCTGTGGTTCCTATTGCTTGGAAGTTATCAGATTTTCTGCAAGGCAACTGTCTAAAAAGAAATATCTTTGTGAGATCCTTGACTCCTTTAACATTGATTTTCTTGCAGTAGTTTTCTTTTGCTGCTGGCTAATCTTTCATTGCACTGATAGTAATCTATCTTCAAGTATAAGTTTCATTTACATTTGATAAATGATGTCTAAGCCTTATAAAATTAGGTGGCTTCATTCTGAAATATTTACTGCTGGTCTATCTTTGTCTTTTTCTTTAAGTGTACTAAATCTTACTGAAAAATGAGAGCTGTTTTCAAAATGCTCTTCCGTTGCTACCCTTTTCACTAGTGCCTGTTCATCCCCCTAGATGTTCCAATAATGTGTCCTCATTTTGTTGGGCTTCTTAAGTACAGATTCAAGTTTTTCTAATATGTGGATCAGAGCTTTGTCATCTGTGCTGTTGTTCTAGGTAATGTGAACTCACCAGTAGGATCTTTTAATGCACAAGGGTATTTTAAGAGACGCTTAGATAGGTACATGGAGCTTAGAAAAATTGACGGCTATGTAGTAGGGAAATTCTAGGCAGCTTCTAGAGTAGATTTCATGGTCAGCACAACATTGTGGGCCAAAGGGCCTGTAATGTGCTGTAGATTTCCATGTTCTATGTTCTAAGGTGATTGTTTGCAAGGAAGAGCGATTGCTAATCAGGAAAGGAGAGTCAACAGTTAGGATGGGGTTGGTAATAAGGAGAGGAAAATCATTGTTCAGGATGGAGATTGTTGAGGAGAAGTTGGTAGTATGGAGGTAATTAACATACAGGAAAAAGTTGGCAAGGTTGAAGGTGATGAATAATCAATAAAAGGTGTTTGGAGTTAGAAGGGAGGCATTGGTAGACAGAAAGGGAATCAATAACCTGGGAGGAGTTTGTATTTGGAAGAGGGATGAGTAATTGATAAAGAAATTACAAACACTAAAATTTTTGTAATGCTGGAAATCTTAAACAACATGAACAAAATGCTGGAGGAACTCAGCAGGACTGGCAGGATCTATAGAAATGGATAAACAGACAACATTTTCAATCTGAGATACTTCTTCAAGGAAACTGATAGGTACTTGGTAGATTAAGGAGATCGATAGCTTGTAAAAGATTCCAAATGGGGAATGAGATCGGTCATCAGGATATAATCGGATGTTGGGAGCAAATTGGTGGTCAGAAGTGATGTAGTAGGCAATCAATATTCAGAATGGGATATGATGATCAGAGTGAGTTAGTAGTTGGTGATGGAGAACTGATGAGAAAGATTCAGTCGTCAGGAGGAGAGAATTATTGATCAGAGTCAATCAGTGTTTATAAACTGGGAACAACGAATGAGAAAACACAAATAGTTAGAGGGTGTTTTGACAGGATAATGGTGTGGTCAGTAACCATGTTAGGTGGTGAGTTTAGTCTAGTATATTTGGGCAATATGCTGGTTAGGTCAAAATAGTGAAGCAGGTGGAGGGATGCCCAAGGAACAACCACATAATTGTGGTTCAAAGTTTTTCAGAAGGACCCAGAGTTGGCTGTGGTTGGATGCTTCCAGAGGCTGCTTTGGGAAACTTTGCAGCACTGAAGGTTCATGGCAGGAAGAGTTTTTCTTCCTTCAACCATCTACATGAGATGATGGGCTATCGAGGACTTTGAGACTCTCTTTTACCGTGTCCATGGTCTTCCCTTATCAAATTACAGCATTGCTTTGCACTGTTGTAACCATACGTTATAATTATGTGGTTTTTGTAAGTTAGTCTTGGTCTGTCTTGTGTTTTTGTGATATCATACTGGAGGAACATTGTATCATTTCTAAATGACAATAAACGAGGACTGAGTGTCCTCACCATCTAATCTAATAATTTGTGTTTTAAAGGAGGCCATCATTAGACAAGTCCCCAATGTCGGATTCTGGGCCAGTCAGGCTACTTAGCTGGTGGACTGGACATTATTCAGGGATTCATCATTGAGCCTGAATGAACATATTACATTTGCCACCAACCTCATCATGAGTGTGTGTCTTTGGAACATACTGTACAAACCCAAGTGAAAAGCTGTGGATGAATCAGGAGAATCATATTCTGATGAGGGTTAGATCTGTGGCCTTCAAGACTGGTGATTCAGAACTATACAAGAAATCCAGTGACAAACTGTGAAAGCGAAGAAATGGTTCCGATTGAGTTTAGAGACAGAATTGGATGCACCTCACCTCTGACAGCTTTGCGGGATATTACATCCTACAAAGTGAAACCTAAAATCATGATTGGCTGTGATGTTTCATTTCCAGATAGCTCAATGCCTTTTTAAACATGCTTTGAAAGGGAGAATGAAACTACACCTGTGCAAATCCCAGCAGCAGCCGGTGACCCTGTGATCTCTGTCTCGGAGGCTGATGTCAGAACATCTTTTGAGAGGGTGAATCATTGCAAAGTGTCAATCCCTGATGGTGTACCTGGAAACTGTGCCAATCAAATGGTGGGAGTGTTCAAGGACATCTTCAATCTCTCACTGCTGCAGTGGGAGTTTCCCACCAGATTTAAAAGGGCAACAATTATTCATGTGCCCAAGAAGAGCAGGGTGAGCTGCCTTAACAACTATCGCCCAGTGGCACTCACGTCTACTGTGATGAAGAGCTTTGAGAGGTTGGTCATGGCTGGAATCAACTCCTGCCTAAATAAGGATGTGGACCTGCTACAATTTGTCTATCACCACAATAGGACAACTGCAGAAACAATCTCACTGACTCTCTACTTGGTCTTGGATCACCTGGACAATAGTACTACCAAGCAACACACATAAAATGCTGGAGGATCTCAGCAAGCCAGGCAGCATCTATAGAAAAGAGTAAACAGTCAATGTTTCAGGCCTAGACCCTTCATCAGAACATTGAGTCCTGATGAAGGGTCTTGGGCTGAAACGTTGACTGTTTACTCTTTTCCATTGATGCTGAGTTCCTCCAACATTTTGTGTGAGTTGCTTTGGATTTCCAGCACCTACAGATTTTCTCTTGTTTGTTAATCGTAATACCAATGTCAGACTGCAGTTTATTGATTACAGTTTAATACAATCATACCCTCAATTCTAATTAACAAGCACCAAAACCTAGGCCTCTGTACCTCCCTCTGCAACTGAATCCTTGACTTTCTCTCCTAAAGACCACAGTTTGTACTGATCTGAGATAACATTTCCTCCTTGCTGCATCTCAACAGTTCTACTCTCTCTGCACACACAGTTATGTGTGTAGGCACAACTCAAATGCCATTTATAAATTTGTAGCTGTCACAAGTATTGTTGGCAGAATTTCAGATGGTAATGAGGATGTGTATCGAAGTGAGATAAATCAGCTGTTTGAGTGGTGTTCCAACAACAACTTGCCCTCAACATCATTCAGACCAAGGAATTCACTGTGGACTTCAGGAAGGGCAAGTTGAGGGAACATACACCATTCCTCATCAAGCAATCAGCAACAGAAAGAGTGAGCAGTTCTAAGTTTCTGAGTGTCAACATCTCTGAAGATCTATCCTGGACACAACATACAGACGCATAAGACCATAAGGCATAGGAGCAGAACTAGGCCATTTTGACCATCAAGTCTGCTCTGCCATTCAATCAAGGTTGATCCTTTTTCTTTCTCCTGCTCAGCCCCACTCCCTTGTCTTCTCCCCCGTAACCTTTGATGCCATGGCCAATTAAGAATCTATTAATATTCACATTAAATACACCCATCGACCTGGCCTCCACAGTTGCCTATGGTATCAAATTCCACAAATTCACTACCCTCTGGCTAAAGATATTTCTCTGCATCTCTGTTTTAAATGGACGCCCCTCTATCCTGAGGCTGTGCCCTCTTGTTCTAGACTCCCCCAGCACGGGAAACATCCTTTCCACATCTACTATGTCTAGGCCTTTCAAAATTTGAAGGGTTTCATTGAGATCCCCCTGAGCCTTCTAAATTCCAGTGAGTACAGGGCCAGAGCCATCAAATGTTCCTCATATATTAACCATTTTATTCCCAGAATCATCTTTCTGAATTTATTTTGAACCTTCTCCAATGCTAACACATCTTTTCTTAGATGAGGAGCAATTATGATAAAGGCATGACAGTGGCTATATTTCATTGGGAGCTAAAGGAAACTTGGTATGTCACAAAAGACACTCTCAAATTTCTACAGATGTACAGAGGAGATCATTCTAACTGGCTGCCTTACTACCTGGTATGGAGGGGCCATTGGAAAGGATTGGAAAAAGATGCCATGCCCATCACGGGCACTAGCCTTGCCTGTATCGAGGCCACCTTCAAAAGGCGATGCCTCAAAAATGTGGCGTCTTTTATCAAGAACCGTGCCTCACCCTGGACATGCCCTCATCTCATTGTTACCATCAAGGAATGGGCACAGGACCCTGAAGACACACACTCAATGTTTCAGGAACAGATTCTTTCCCTCTACTATCAGATTTCTGAATGGACAGTGAACACTACCTCCCTATTTTTATTCCTCTCTTTTTGCACTACTTATTTAATTTAATTTTATATGTACACACACTCATCTTAATGCAATTTATAGTTTTTATTATTAAGTATTGCCAATGTGCTGCTATTGCAAAACAACAAAATTCATGACATACTATATGCCAATGGTATTTAAACCTAATTCTGATTGTGAATGGACAAGTTTGCCATTCAGGTGCTAATGCTGCACATCAATCATAATTAGATGTGCATAACTAATAAATATTTGAATAGAGCCACCTGATCTTGTAGTCACTCAGTAATTATAGGTAATTATCAGTGGTTGGATCAAAATAGTATATATAGAATATTTTTTCCACTCAATCTTTGGTTTGAATAAATCATTCAATTTCGTTGTCCTCCTTATGTGATCATTTCTATATGTTCCCTATTTTGCCAAAACTTCCTGAAGACTTACAACTGTAATAATTCATCTGACCACTAATTATAAGATATTTCAAGCTCTGCCACATCAAGACATTTCCAGATCGACAGAGAAAGAATGTTTTCAACAAGCATCTTCAACCTGAAACAATAACTTAACTTTTATTTTCCTGCAGTTGCTCCCTGATCTTGAGTTTTTTCTCCAGCAAATTCTGTTTGGATTTCATATTTCCAGTATTTGATTTTTGGACAAGGAAAAGATTCAAATATGTTTTCTGAATCTTCCTTGAAAATTACTCCATCACTACCAACTTCTGGCAATCCTTGGCTAATAACAGCTCAAAGTGGAGGAGGACAATGTGATTGGTATTGAGAACCTTGTCCATGCAACGTGAGGGCTCAGGGCAAAGCATTAATGGTGAACGGAGCTCAATGAAAGATCAATCTACCTGC
Organism: Hypanus sabinus; assembly: GCF_030144855.1. Classification (NCBI taxonomy): domain Eukaryota; kingdom Metazoa; phylum Chordata; class Chondrichthyes; order Myliobatiformes; family Dasyatidae; genus Hypanus; species Hypanus sabinus. The sequence continues at coordinate 74,397,245 of NC_082719.1, forward strand.
TCTGTTACCTACCTCATGCCCACCCTGTAGCAAAATCTGTAGCTCCATATTGGTTTCATCAGCCGTGTAGGTAACCCAAGAACTGAAGTGGAAATCCCAATTTCTTGTAAGATGGTGGCATGCTCAGATGCAGCAGCTTCTTCAAGGCCATCCAAAGGTGTTATTATCTTTATAAATATATTTGCATGACCCTGCGGGTCATTAAGATGTTAAAGTACCACAAGTCCACCCCATCAGTGAGTTGCTCATTTGCAGAGAAACTAAAGGAGCTAGACCTGGTGTGGTTTGTGCTTTGGCCTGCATCAGAGTGAGGGCTTGAAGGAGTGCGGACCAACAGTGAGTGATTGTCTTGTTTGCTTTTCTTGCGATTGCAAGACCCTTTTGGACATTGTTAATGTGGAGTGCTGCAAGTCCGATTAATGGCAGGGGATCTGCGTGGCCCTGGTCATAGTGAGGAATTGGCCTCAAACCATGGTGTGGCTAGTTTGCAGCAGCCCAGGAGAGAGGTTGGAGTTGGGTTGCTCCATTGGATGGGTGTTGCATGGCATCATTGCTGAGTTGGTACTGCACTTCAGTGTCTGTTTAGCAGAAGACAATGTGTATTGTGTTCGACTGCAGACTGCTGCAATGTTCATGGACTCAGGAAAAGTGACTACTTTTCTGTTTGTGGCTGTATTTTACTGTCTTATATCTGCTATCTGTGCCTTGTACTATGACTGGTTCTGTGTTTTGCACCTTGGCCCCAGAGTAATGCTATTTCATTTGTCTGTATTCACAGATGGTTGAATGACAATTAAACTTGGAACTACAGAACTGGATCCCAAGGAACTGTCTGAGAAAGGGAAAAAATGAACACTTCCCAGCACTTCCAACAAAACTGTGAACATGATCTTCCTAAATTTAACTCACATAATATTGAAGGAGTACAGCAGGTCAAGCAGCATCTATGGAAAGGAATGAAGAGTTGATATTTCAGGCCAAGATCCTTAATCAAGACTGTCAACTTTTTAAATGTTTTTCACAAACAGGCTATGACAGCATACAACAATCAGAAAAATCCTGACTGTACAGTAGCTTTCTGCTATAGATGCAAACAGAAATCTGGGTTAAAATTTCTCCATTCAAAAATCAAAAACTGCAGATGCTGGAAATCTAAAACAGGAAAAAAAACACACAGAAAATGCTGAAATCAGTCACAAGCCATGAAGATTTAATCCTTCAGGTTGTTGGCATTGCCTCCTCTCAGTCTCATTGTCTTTTTTTTTGTGTGTAAGCCCAATGTACAACAGAGTTAGGCAACTTCCTACTGAGGCAGGACCAAAGTTGTGAATTTGTCCCACAGGAGAGATTTGAGCGCAGGAGTTGTAGACTGTGAGATGTCAAACCAAAGGCCTCCCTTCTTGCTCAGATCACTTTAAACAGGAATGGAAATGTTATTCCCACTGTCTTGATCAATATTTTTGCTTCATTTAACAACATGAGAAATAGATGACCTAATTGTTATCCTGTTGCTGTATTAGAACTTTCCTGTCACTATTCATTCATTACAATTGTGAAATGCACTTTGAGGTATTTTGAGATCACAAAGCACAATGCAAATCACACCTTTAATTCTTCATGGTCTTATGTCCATAAACTTACTTTTTTGATATGTAGCATAAACTCTAATTAGATTGGAAGTCCCATTACACATAAGAATAGCCATGTGTTCCAAAAGGGATCTCAGGTTCCATTCTATCTGATAATTTAATGTGCTTGATTCAGTTGTTGGATGTCAAAATGTAAGTAGAATGATCTTTTAATGGTATGGGCACAAATATTAACTAAGCAAGCTTAAGTAATTTATTACTTGGTGTCTTACTATTACTGTATAATCTAAGATCAATTATTTCTATTCAAGATAAACATTGTAAGCTGTAATTGTTTTTATACCAAATTATTTTATAACATTTATTTGTGGAAATGAACACACAAGATTATACAAATACACACACCACTGTGCAGCTGGGTGTTCCGCTTCCTAACAAAGGGACTTCAGGATGCACAACTTCACCAACCTCAACATGGGTATCCCGCAGGGTAATCACATTGTCAAGTTCACTGATGATGCAACAGTGGTGGGGCTCATCACCAACAACAATGAGACAACATACAGAGAGGAGGTGGAAGAGCTCAAGGCTTGATGTTAGACAAATAACCTCTTCCTTAATATTAACAAGGTAAAGGAGATGGTTATCGAATTCAAGAGAACTCACACCACTCACACCCCCTTTACATCAGCGGCACCCCAGTGGAAACTGCAAACAGTTTCAAATCCCTGGGAGTGCACATGTCACACAGCCTCTCGTGGTCCTAAAACGCATCCTACACTATCAAGAAGGCTCACAAAGACCCCTAATTTCAGTGGAGGCGGAAAAGAGCCGGGCTTTGTGTGTCATTCTACAAATGCATTGTAGGGAACATCCTGACAAGCTGCATCACTGCTTGGTATGGAAACTGCACTGCAGTGGACAGGAAGACTCAACAATGGGAAGTGAACAATACATCATCGGCACCAGCCTACCTGCCATGAAGGATATATACACAGAAAGGTGCCAGAAAAGGGCCAGTAACATCATGAAGGATCCCACCCACCCTCCTCATTTGTCCCATTCCCATCAGGGAGGAGACGATGTAGCATCCATACCAGGACCACCAGACTCAAAAACAATTGCTTTTCCCAAGCAGTAAGGCTGATCAACACCTCCACCACTACTTCATTATTTCCTGTCAGTCACCTATTTTACAGCCAAGCATCACTTTATGGGCATACAATACATATACATATAATCTATCTTAAGTGTTATATTTATTGTGTTCTGTTATTATCATTGTGTTCTTTATCTTCTTAGTTTTTTGTGCTGCATCAGATCTAGGTTAACAATTATTTGTTTCCCCTTTCACACTTGTGTGCAGGAAATGATATTAAAAAGTCTTGAATCTTGTGTATCGAAAACAGGAGCAGGAATAGGCAACCTGTCCATTTAAGAATGTCTCACCATTATATCGAATAATGACTTATCTGCCTCAAGCCTCTACTCTTTTCCCATATCAGTTCCACATACCTCTCAATTCTCCAATTTTTCAAAAATGTACATACCTCCTGTGATCTAGTTTCCACAACACTGTGGGGCAGAGTATTCCAGACTGAAGTCAACGCAATTACAGGCAAGAACATTTTCAAGACCTGGTGCAGAAATAGTAAATAGAAAATTATGGCACATTAATGGAATTCTTCAGACACTTTTATCATTAGATTACCAAGTTATTAATAATTTTGTAACAATATTCAGATATTAGGATTTTTTTTCCATTGTCATTTATTAATGAGTACAGGAACATGAGTAGTTGATAAGAACGATACCATCAACTCAACATGTTATTAGTTTGGTAGTGAATGAAGCAACTTTTTAACCTTGACTGAATTGTTCATAACTGAATTGAATTGAAATGAATTTATTACTTATATCCTTCACATACACGAGGAGTAAAAATCTTTATATTACATCTCTGTCTAAACATGCAAAGTGCAATTTATAGCAATTTGTAATAAATAGTATGTACAACAGGACAGTCAATATAACATAGAAATACAATTGCATCAGCGTGAATTACTCAGTCTGATGGCCTGGTGGAAGAAGTGTCCCAGAGCCTGTTGGTCCTGGCTTTTATGCTGCAGTACCATTTCCTGGATGGTAGCAGCTGGAACAGTTTGTGGTTGGGGTGAATCAGGTCCCAAGCCAAAGCAGAATCTGAATCTTTTCCCAAACTAGTTTATATGAGAAATTGTGTGTCCTGTGTACAGGCACTAAACTAGACATAAATCATCCAGCTGCAAGTCCTCGATGCCATTCCTGTTTCATAACAGCTGCCTAATTGGGCCATGACTGAAAAGTCTCAACTATTGCTAAGCAAGTATGTTTTTGATAACTACAAGGAAGTCCCATACTTGGTTTGCTCTGGAGTATTCATCTGTCTGCCCACTGCAAAGCTCTCCCAATCCTCCTTCTCAACTATCCCCAACTGGCATATGGGAACTAGAATATGAATTATTACATCTTTGATTCTAAATACACTGAGGGAAAGGAGTTGTAAATTATGCAGATTTGCTCTTGAACAACTTTAAGTACCAGAGAAGCCTTATTTGTATAACTATGTTTCTAGTAGAGTGATAGTAATGGATCTGGGGAAATCCGCGGCAATGCATCCCAGTTACCTCAACATTGATCAACGCAGAGCCCTGCAAATTAGAGAAAAGTAATTCTGAAAACTGATTTATACTAGTACTTTAAGGATGGCATGCTAGCATAGCAGCTAGCGTAACATTATTAACAGTGCGAGCAACTTGGGTTCAGTTCCGTCACTGACTGTAAGGAGTTTGTACGATCTCACCATGACCGCGTGTGTTTGTTCAGCTGTGGTGAACTACATATACCTGTCTGGACACACCCCCCCGCTGACTGCTCCTGTGGCTCCTCCCACTGACCCCTGTATAAAGGCGATTGGAGGCACTGCTCCTCCCTCAGCCTCCAGGATGTTGTGTGATGATCTCTTGCTGCTGATAGTGCTCTCTTCCAGATAATAAGAGCCTATCTCTCGCCTCACATCTCTGAGAGTTATTGATGGTGCATCATCAGCGTGCTCAGGCTTCTTCCCACATCCTAAAGATGTAGTGGGTAGTACATTGGTCACCTGGGTATAATTGTGCTTTGTGACATCATTGAGTTTGAAGGGACTGTTGCTGTTTTGTATCTCTTAATAAATAAGTAGTGTTTATGCCTTGATTGCAAATTCAGAGATTTTGCATATCAAATTACACAAAATCCACTGGTTTAATTCACCAAATCTATATGTTTCAAATGGTAAATTCAGAGAATTACTAAGATCTCTATCAAGCACAATGACCTTTGTTCTTAGCAGTAGTTCCAACATTCCCCCCTCCTTTTATCATGTTAAGTCCAACATCGCTTAATGAGATTATTATTTCATGCAATTTCTTTTAATTGCCCTCAGCCTACCACTCCTGCAATTTGACATCCTGACATCTTAAACTGTACCTCCGCTCCTTCGCTTTGACTTAATGTTCATCCTCAAGACTCATTTATTATCAAAGAATATATAAATTATACAATCTTGTGATTTGCTTGCTCACAGGTAGCCATAAAGCAAGAAACCCAAAAGAACCCAATTAAAGAATAAAGAAAAAAAAACAAAATAAAAGGCCAATGCTTGATTGGGCAAGAGAAAGAAAAAAATACAATTCATGCAAACAATTGAAGCAAAGAACAGCATTTCAAACCAACAATGAATCCTCAGATATGAACCCTGGAGTAGCACGGAGTAGGCCCAAAGCCTGGCTTATCAGTTCATCATATTTGCGGGCATGGAGCACAGCAGCTGGGGCAGTCTCCAAAGCCTCAGCACCATGAAGATGACCATTGCAGAGAGAGTGAGGGAAATCAGCCCTCAACCTGACAAACAGTTGTCTTTTCAATCTATCTGGGCTGGTGTTTAATTTGACCCCACAATGGGTCAGAGAAAAGCTTTGCCCCCTGGAGAGAGGAGTGAAGGTCACAGACAGTAAGTGAAGTCAGATCTCGCCTCTGATCTGGGCTGGCATTTAAATTGTCTGACTAGTGTAAGGTACCTCACACTTTGGCTTCCCTACTGAAAACATCTCCAGGCCTAGACCAAGCCATCCAGCTACTGGTTCCAGGCCCAGATACTATCACCTAGTCCAAAGCCTCTCTCAAGCTCTCCAAAGCAGCTTAGCACCCAGTGCGATCCAACCTCACACCTGGACCAGTTAAACAAGCATTGTAACTTCTCTGCCCAGGCCCCTGACCCCTCATTTCAGTGTCGAAAGCCATTCAACCTTGCTCCTGGGGCATCAGAACTCACTCCCAGGTCTTAGGCCTCTGGTCCATGATTGCTGTCAGACCCTTGTCACAAGTAACTGTGGGTCAACTGTCTAAGAAGAATAACCAGATAGTTTGAGTCACAAAAACAGATTGGGGTGCTTTTATTTACAAAAATAATGGAAAAACAAAAAACCTGGATGTCCACATCAAAACAAGAAAAAAAATGAAAAAATACAATATGTATACAGCTTGCAATTGTCACCTGTCTGGTAAACAGCCACCCCCAGACCAAACGGGGAAAAAACCTGAAGCCTTGGTAACCCGAGGCTTATAACTGCTAAGCCCCTCCCCCTAGACCAACCAAAAGCTAATTAACTCAATTATCTTCCTTTTCACACAATCTGAAACTCTACTGCCAGTTCTCACAATAAACACATATACCTCATTATAGGATTCACCATTTCCCGGTTAAGTAACTTAAGAAAACCCCAAAACTTTATCACAAGATGAGTAATTATGTAACATAACCCTTGACCCAGTTAAAGATGGCATCCTCCACCATCAGCACACCTGTGCAGGTCGCTGCTGCCTCTATATTAGACAGCTCTGTGCAGCAGCTCTGTTTCAGACCCAGTGACTGTGGAGGAGAGAAACGTCAGTTTATCATGACACTTTGGAAAAACACTTATTGGAAAGATGAATGTGAATAAATTGACCTGAGATAATTAAACTGTGACACAGTGTGTTTCTTTTTTTTCATACCTATTACTGCTGGGGATGAGTGTAAAATTGTGACTGTTGATTTATTGTGATGTGTGCACTCACCACAATGACAGAGGGGAATAATATGTGTGGATGACCCTCTGAGTGTTTTACTGAATGTGCCATGTGCCATCTGTAATCAGTGATGGGCCTTCATCACATTCTTTAAACTCTAAGTTCCTCCTTTGATTTCTGTTCCTACAACATCCTACCAAACATTGTTCAAAATTTACCTCTTCAACTGTGTTTTCACCAAATATTGCAGTTTCTCTTCAGTTCCTTGTCAATTTCACAATCTACAATGGATTCAGGGGATTGTTAATCAGATAAAAAATACAACTTGATTGTATTCCGTTTCACACAGAATTAAGATGTTCAATCTAACTTTCAGTTAGATTCAGGTATTGACTGAATTTTATTTGATACAGATCTTTGCAATTTAGCAAACATTAGTGGATACAGCAAATGTTTGAGCTGACACGCAAAATGAAATGCCCAGGAATTTTAAGTGGTAAGACTATGGTTTTAACGTATTAATATAACCCCCCCCCCCTATGAATCTACATAAACACTACTTCTCCAATATATGTACAGTAAGGCAAGTAATTAGGAAAGGAAACAAAACATTATTATTTATTGCTAGAGGAAATGTATATCAAATTACTGAGGTTGTAAAATAGATGATAGTGAGATCACATTTCGTGTTCCTTGTACGCTATTCCTCTCCATATTTAAGAAAGAATACTAATTTTTGGAAGTATTCTAAAGAAGGGTTACTAAACTAATACTAAATGGGGAAGAAATGTAGGACCTGTAAAGCTGATATACTTCGCAGCTTAGAAGATGACACCTATGAAATTGAGAGGGTAAGCAGCTTAGGAGTTATAAAAAAACTACAGCACCCTTTCAGCCCATCTTTTTCATGCCAAACTGTCAATATGCCTACTCCCATTGACATGCACCTATACCACTCCCATTGACATGCACCTATACCTCTCCCATCCAGTACCTATTCAAATTTCTCTTAAATGTTGAATTTAAACCTGAATCCTCCACTTCAGCTGGGAATTCAGTCTCTCACCACCCTCTGAGTGAAGAAGATCCCCCTCATGTTCTGGTTAACTATTTCAACTTTCACCCTTAATGCATGACCTCTAGTTATAGTCACACACAACCTTGGTAGAAAAAGCCAGCAAGCATTTACCATATCTGTACCCCTCATAGTTTTGCATATCTCTATCAAATCTCCCCTCATTATCCTACACTGTGGGGAATAATCTATTCAATCTTTCCCTAAAACTCAGGTACTCGGGTCCAGGCAATATCCTTGTAGATTTACTTCGAACTCGTTCAAGTTATTGATAGGTTTCCTGTAGGTAGTTGACCTGAACTACACACAATACTCCAGATTAGGCCTTATCAATGTCATATACAACTTCAACATATCATCCCAACTCCTGTACTCAGTATTTTGATTTATTAAGGCCCAATGTGCCAAAAACTTTCCTTGCAAGCCACATTATCATCCAGATCAACGTTATAGATGACAAACAACAACTGAACCAACACCAGTTGCTGGAGCACGCTACTTTTCACAGGCATCCATTTAGAGAGGCAACCATCTACTACTGCTAATCTCTGGCTTTTTCTGTGAAGCCAATGTCTAACTCAAGTGACTACCTCATCCTGAACATTAAACAACTGAGCTTTCTTGACTAACCTTCTGTGCAAGACCTTATCAAAGGCCTTGATGAATCCATGTAGATGACTTTCACTGCCTTGCTTTCATGAACTTTCGTGGTAACTCTATAAGATTGGTTAGACATGCCCTACCATGCACAAAGCCTTGTTGACTATCTCCAACCAGTCCCTATCTATCCAAATATTTATAGATCCGGTCCCTTAGAATATCTTCCAATAACTTGCCCAACTGATGTCAGGCTCATTGACCAATAATTTTCTCACTTAGTTTTAGAGCCTTTCTTAAACAAGAAAGGCTCTAAATGCTTATTAATGTGCATTTGGTGAAAGATTACCATGGCTAGATGGGAATGCAGAGTTTATAAGACATTAGGGAGCAGAATTACACCATTCAGCCTACTCTGCATTCAGTCAGGGCTGATTTTCAGGGTATGATCAGGACAAAATTCTTATTAAACAATGAAGTGGGCTGGAAGAAGAGAGTGGAGCTCCAGTTCATTATCTAAATGTACATAATTTAATTTGATAGCTTAGACATAAGCTGAAGTAATTATATTATGAACATAATTTGACAGTGTTGTAATGTGACTTCTAACTGTGAATTATCTCAGTGACATCCCTCAGCCAAGTGGAATTCTGTTGTAGTCTGGCAGACTGAGCTCTATCTTGCTGAAACCAGGCAGCAACTCTCAGACACCTCCCCTTATGCCTCGAACAGGACATCACTAAGGAGAAGCAGGTCATTGTCTCATACACTATCACCAACCTCATCAACTCAGGGGATCTGAGTTGCCACCAACATCATATTTCCCTTACCCCTCCATGCTAATTTCTACCTCCTACCCAAGATCAAACCTGACTGTCTTGGTAGGCCCATTATTTCGGCCTGCTCCTGCCCCTCTGAACTCACGTCTGCATACTTTGACCATTGATTCCAATTGTCCCCCCTTGGTTCTGTCCATTCTATCTACATCTGCGACACTCCACAGGATCTCGATCATTTCAATCACTTTATGTTCCCTAACCCTAACTGCCTATTTACACAATAGATGTCCAGTCTTTAAACATTTCTATCACCCTTTAGGAAGGCTTAAAGCTCTCTGCTTCTAACTGGACAACAGACATAATTAGTTCCCCTCCATCATCACCCTTCTCCATATAGTAGAACTGGTCTCACCCATAACAATTGCTCTTTCTCCAAACCATGAACAGCCACTTGAATAAGTATTATTTCATGTTTTTAGTGTCCTCCACAGTTAAAGCAGATGGAAATAATTGTCCATCATCTATCATTTCCTTATTCCCCATTATTAATACATGGAATACATATTTGTTGGGAGTTATGAAATATTTTATGATATCTTAAGCTACTGCTTACCTATCTTAATTGAATTTACAGATCTACCTTAGCCAATTCATCCTCATACTTATGTAATTACTTATATTTAAATTTAAGACACTAGTTACAAAATTGAATATATGACACACAAATCTAATATAACATTCTATCATATAGAATCATAAAAAATTACAGCACAGGAGAAGGTCATTCAGTTCATCATCATAACTCCTCTGTGGATCATTTACAATAAGTTTGATAATTAATTGTCTCTTAGTACACTGGACCAGATCTAAAGTTGCCTATATCCTGGTTGGATTCACATCTTGTTATCCTGGAAGCTGCTTCTGATACCTTCCATAAATTTGTCATTATTATTATTTATGGCAATTTGTATTTCCTAGCCAATTTATTCCCCATATTTATTGTAGGGCCTTTATTTCTCATTTGATGGTCCACAAATGGTAAAGTTACATTTTGGAGAATCTATTGACAATAATTGTTTCCTGACTCTTGTTATTTCCCTCTCTTCTCTCCCTCCACCCTCTTCTTACTTGCTACCATCAGGGAGGAAGTACAGGAGCCTGAAGACACATAGTCAACATTTTAGGAACAGCTTCCTCCCTTCCACCATTTGATTTCTGAATGGACAATGACCCAACCCATGAATAGATTATATATATGTTTCATCTTTCAATTTATAGTTTTTTTAAATGTATTATACTGTATTGTACTGCCACAAAACAACACATTTCATGGCATATGCCAGTGACACTAAATCTGATTCTGATCCTGAGTCTAATTCCTTATGTCCACCCATATTGATTCTGCTTCCTCGATTTCTGATCTGAAAAGCTATTTCCCTAATATCATAATCTCATACTTTCCTAGCAAATATACTGTACCATCTTCATTTCCTGCTATTCCATATAAATAACCAAATATCTTGGAATATTTAGCCTTGGTCATTATACAACAATGGATAACATTGGAATAATCTCAGCAGGTCAGGTAGCATCTATGGAGAGAAAATCGAAGTTAACAGTTCAAGCCAGTCAATTTCCATTAGAACTTTATCTCGATAATGACTCTCAGATCAAACCAATTTATTTATTGTTGTATAATTGAATCACCCACCTTGTTTTGTGTTTTCAAGTCAAAAGACTTTAATTTTTGGCCTGTACAGTGTTCCCCTATTTTGATCTAATTTGCTGTTTCATCTTTAATGTTACATATCTGCTTTTTCTTAAGGGTAGACTTTGGCTCTCATTATTACTGTACTGCAATATGACTTTGTTATTTCTCTTTAAAATCCTAAAATTCCCCTCACCTCATTCATTGCATTTGACAGTTTGAAAATATAAATATTGGTATAAAGGGATTTAATTTAATTTTTGTTCAGTACCTTGCAATTCCTTCTAAAAGTGTTCATTTATCTCTTTGTACAAGTTCTTTGCGCGACTCAATGGTCTCATGATTACTTCCTTCTGCTGTGAAAGGATAATGAGTTTCAAGGGGAATGCTCTGAACTTTCTACTTGTCCGTCCCTGGTGTTCACCCATTTGCTATATTTAAGGCAGAGCTCTATAAGTTTTACACTCTAAAGGGGATGAATGGGCATGAAGTTGGTCAGGAGTATGCCTCGAATTTAAAAGTTCAACAATTGAATGACACAGCAAGTCTGAGCATTCCATTTCCATCTCTATTACATCTCTTTGCATTCCAGTTATGAAAATGCTATGTTTATAAACATTTTCTGCTGAGGCCCTTCTTCAGGACTGAAAACGAAGGGGGAAGATGCCAACAAAAATGGTTCTATAAAATATGCTATTTTACGGTTGATAGGGCTTTAGCAGAGCAACATATGCCACCAACCCAACCTATGGAAGAGGAACCTACAGAAAGCAACTAAAGCCAGTGAAATCAAGCTGGGGTTGAGGCAGTAAGAAGAAAATGTTCTGGGCTGTTGATTATAAACCCCAAGTCACTTATTGCAGCACACAGATGTAATTCATCTTTCAGAGTCTGCATTTCAGCAACAATAAGCATTTTTTAAAAATGCTGCCAAGTCATTTTCAGACCAATAGATACAACTTAGCACAAAGGAAATATGGTAACAAATTGTGATTTCCGTCTTCATTGCACTGGTGACAAGGATATTATTTTGACTTACACTGACAGGGACAGACAAATTTTGATACCTGTGAAATGCTGCCACTGTTTCATTAAAGTATTTCTGGTATTTAGGCTGTATGCCAGTGAAATCCTTTGATGGAGGCAATGTAATCAGTAGAACAGAGACACCTCAGCCCCCTATGAACTTCTGGCCAGACCCAGAGGGATTGGAAAATCCCCATCGGCATTAAAATAAGGAACTAACAAGCTGGTCACAGTTTAAGTGACCATGATATGTGACATGATTGATTCCACTCTAAGGGAGCAAGTCTGTCACCACTAGTCAATCTGGCCAGCTTTGTGAGTGCATTTCCATACCTGAGTGCTGAACAGAGTGAAAATCATACAAAGAGCAGTTGGAGAAGAGTGTCCAGTTTCAATTTCTCCTGGCAGTGAAAAATAGGCAACAAGTGCTATCTTGGCAGCCGAGTTGGAAAACAACTGGGTTACTTTATCCAGATTTAGAGTCAGTCCTTTGCTTCATCTATTTCTGTCAAAAGACCATGCAAGCATAATTTTATTCATTTAATTTTACACTGTTTAGCTTTCTTGGATTTATTTAGTACCAATATCCATTACTTGTGTTCTTGAACAATGAACTGGATACTAAAATACTTGATAGAGGTATATAAGATTATGAGAAGGATAAAAGGGTGAAAGCACCTAGTTTTCATCTCAAGGAAGAGATGTTTAAAAACAAGAGGGCATAAGTTTAAGATCAGTGGCAAAAGATTTAAAAGAGTCATCAGGAACAACCTCTTCATCCAAAGTGTGGTGAGTATTTGGAATGAGTTACTAGAAATAGTGGTAGAGGCAGACACATGAGCAACATTTAAAAAACATCAAGGAAAGTACATGGACAGGAGAGGATTAGAAGGCTATGGTCCTAACTAGGACAACAGAGTCAGCATGGAGTTGTGCTGAAGGGCCTGCTTCTTTGTGTATGATTCTGTAACTCAATGTCAAACAAGCAAAATGGGATTATTTCACTCTTCAGAAACAAAGACTTTCAACCGCATGCTTATGAAAAGGTAAGAGTAAACTTCCTTTCAACTCTACGGATTTTAATAGAAGTACTGTGGAGATCATTCTGACTGGTTGCATTACCGACTGGTATGGAGCACGGGATCTTAAAAAGCTGCACAGGGTTGCAAACTCAGCCAGCTCCATCACAGGCACAAGCCTCCCAACTATGGAGGACATCTTCGAAACACAATGCCTAAAGAAGGCAGCATTCATCATGATGGATCTTCAGCATCCAGGACATGCTCTCTTCTCAAAACTACCATCACGGAGGAGTTATGGGAGCTTAAAGAACGATTCCTTCCCCTGTGCCATCGGATTTCTGAATGATCCATAAACTCATGAGAACCACCTCAATATTTTACTCTCCTTTTGCACTATTATTTAACTTTTTGTATATTCTTATTGTAACTTATAGTTGCTTTTATGTATTGTACTGTACTGCTGCTGCAAAACAACAGAATTTCATAACATGTTGGTGATAATAAACCAGATTCAGATTCTGATTCTGTAATTGCTACATTAATGCTACATTCAATAAAGCAGAGTTCTGACAGCAGTTGCTTCAATCAAACATTAACCCTGCTATTTGTTGTCTTCAATCCTTAACTAATCAGATTTAATGGAAAATCCTACACTTGCTAGTGATTGGCACTGTTCCAGGCAAACTGCCGTGATGACTAATGACAGATTGCCTCTGGGAAAATGCTTTGGAAGCACATTTCTGTTTTGCGCAATTGAATTGCCTAACGGATGACGCATTTACTGATCCCATTTCATCTCCCAAATGACTTTCCTGAGTTTATGATGTGACATATCATAACCTACCTTTGAAACAGCCTTCAGTTCACTGAATACTCTTGAAAGCAATTATCAAACATTATCTATTGCTGAAGGCACATTAATAGAGTAAATAAGGAGAAGTTGATTCCTCCAGCATAAAACTCATTAACCAAAAGGCATTGGCAAAATCTCACCGGCAAAGATTTGTAGAGAGATGAGGAATTAGATCTTGTTGTTATGATTTGGAATGTGCTGTTTGCACAATTCCCCAGAATATTTTCTGAAATCAATCTCCAGAATGCAATCATTTAATACATAGGTTTGGAAGGATTTAAGAATTTTATCATTAATAATCAACTTAAGCTTCCACAAAGAGCTCATTGCGATGGGAAGAATCTTCACTATGCAGCATATTTCCTCCACTGAAGCACAGCATATGTTAATAACTTTTTGATGAAACCTTCCTGGCGTTGCAAACCTGTACACATACAGGTACATTGACTCAACCCTGTTTTCCCCTGAATAAGAAGTGCTGAATTTCTGGTAAACTAGAGTGATAGTGTTGTTATGATGGATAGACTTCACCCAGTGTATTCAGAAGTTAGGATAAGTCATTAAGAAATGGCCATTTTAGTGAGTCATAGTTATGTCATTCTCACTGTTATATATTTCCTGCATCATAAAAATTATGTGTTATACACTTGAGTGCAAAAGGTTTTAGCATCACTGCAAGTTTTTTATGAAGGCAATTTCTCATCAAATAGAAGACCAGAAAGACTGTAATTTGCTATTAACTTAAAAAACCCCTGCAGGTGTTTGGAATCCATTCCCAGTAGGTAGCATTATTTATGCTATGTTATCACATTAGAAATTATCAGGTTCTAAACTATTATGGGACATCTGCTCAGAATGCTAAATGTTTCTGAAAGCCCAATTCTTCTAATGGATGAGTTTGCATTAAAAATAAAGTGGAATATAGGCAAACGAATTGACCATGATACCATTTCAGGAACAAACTACTTCCTGTTTCCATTTAACAGAGGTGGAGTTAAGCTTGGATCCACTATATTAAAACTTCTATAATTGTTACCATTGGTCCCCGTGCTCACCTCACCTTTTAGTGTACTTTAGAGCACAATCTCCAACCATCAGATTTTGTGAATCCAGGGAGGACAAATTCAATTCAGACCATATGTCACAAAAAATATGGTCAGAAAATCAGGTAGCTGATGTGTGGTTCTCTTGGCAACAGGTGAACGCTCCAGAAAATGCAATTCAGATCACTGATACATCAGTAATTAAGGATATGTGCTGCTTTTTTTCCTTGTTTTTTTCATTAATTTTGACATAGAAAATTGAGCAATTATCGAATATTATGTAGAGTTGTTAGATATTGAACCCTTGCATCCAACTCTAAGTAACACCTTAGAAATTATATTTTTATCAACCTTGATCCCAATTGCTGTCTTACAAAATTTCTATCAGTCTGTTATATGCGAAGTTAGAAAAGTGTTTAATTGGAGTAAGGGGAATTATGAGGCTATCAGGCAGAAAATTGAAGGCTTATATTGGAAACAGATGTTCTCAGGGAAAAGTACGGAAGAAATGTGGCAAGTGTTCAGGGGATATTTATGTAGAGTTCAGCATAGGTACTTTCCAATGAGACTGGCAAGTTATGGTTGGGTACAGGAACCATGCTGTACAGAGGCTGTAATAAATCTAGTCAAGAAGAAAAGAAAAACTAACTAAAGGTTCAGAGAGCTAGGTAATGGTAGAGATCTAAAAGAGTATA
Organism: Hypanus sabinus; assembly: GCF_030144855.1. Taxonomy (NCBI): domain Eukaryota; kingdom Metazoa; phylum Chordata; class Chondrichthyes; order Myliobatiformes; family Dasyatidae; genus Hypanus; species Hypanus sabinus. The sequence continues at coordinate 74,412,720 of NC_082719.1, forward strand.
AGGCTAACAGGAAGGAGCTTAAGAGAAAATTAGGAGAGCCAGAAGGGGCCACGAGTAGGCCTTGGTGGGCAGGATTGAGGAAAACCCCAAGCCATTCTACAAGTATGTGAAGAGTGAGAGGATAAGACTTGAAAGAATAAGACCTATCATGTGAGACAGTGGGAAAGTGCGTATGGAACTGGAGGAAATAGCAGGGGTACTTAATGAGTACTTTACTTCAGTATTCACTATGGAAAAGGATCTAGGTGATTGTAGCGATGACTTGTGGCAGACTGAAAAGTTTGAGCACGTAGATATTAAGAAAGAGGATGTGCTGGAGCTTTCGGAAAGCATCAAGTTGGATAAGTCGCCGGGACCAGATGAGATGTACCTAGGCTACCATGGGAGGCAAGGGAGGAGATTGCTGAGCCTCTGGCAATTATCTTTGCATCATCAATTGGGATGGGAGAGGTTCCAGAGGATCGAAGGGTTGTGGATGTTGTTCCTTTATTCAAGAAAGGGAATAGAGATAGCCCAGGAAATTATAGACCAGTGAGTCTTACCTCAGTGGTTAGTAAGTTGAAGGAGAAGATCCTGAGAGACAGGATTTATGAACATTTGGAGAGGTATAATATGATTAGGAGTAGTCAGCATTGCTTTGTCAGGGGCAGGTTGTGCCTTACGAGCCTGACTGAATTTTTTGAGGATGTGACTAAACACATTGATGAAGGAAGAGTAGTAGATGTAGTGTACATGGATTTCAGCAAGGAATTTGATAAGGTACCCCTTGCAAGGCTTATTAAGAAAGTAAGGAGTCAAGGGATCCAAGGTGACATTGCTTTGTAGATCCAGAACTGGTTTGGCCACTGGAGGCAAAGAGTGGTTGTAGACGGGTCCTATTCTGCATGGAGGTTGGTCACCAGTGGAGTGCCTCAGGGATCTGTTCTGGGACCCCTGCCTTTTTGTGATTTTTATAAATGACCTGGATGAGGAAGTGGAGGGATGGGTTAGTAGGTTTGCTGATGACACAAAGGTTGGAGGTGTTGTGGATAGTGTGGAGGGCTGTCAGAGGTTACAGCAGGACATTGATAGGATGCAAAACTGGACTGAGAAGTGGCAGATGGAGTTCAACCCAGATAAATGTGAAGTGGTTCATTTTGGTAGGTCAAATATGATGGCAGAATACAATATTAATGGTAAGACTCTTGGCAGTGTGGAGGATTAGAGGGATCTTGGGGTCCAAGTCCATAGGATACTCAAAGCAGCAGCACAGGTTGACTCTGTGGTTAAGAAGACGTATGGTGTATTGGCCTTCATCAATCGTGGAATTGAATTTAGGAGCCGAAAAGTAATGTTGCAGCTATATAGGATCCTGGTTAGATCCCACTTGGAGTGCCTCACAACAGGAAGGATGTGAAAACCATAGAAAGGGTGCAGAGGAGATTTACAAGGCTGTTGCCTGGATTGGGGAGCATGCCTTAGGAGAATAGGATAGTGAACTCAGCCTTTTCTCCTTGGAGTGACAGAGGATGAGAGGCGACCTGATAGAGGTGTATAAGATGATGAGAGGCATTGATCGTGTAGATATTCAGAAGCTTTTTCCCAGGGCTGAAATGGTTGCCACAAGAGGACACAGGTTTAAGGTGCTTGGAAGCAGGTACTGAGGAGATGTCAGGGATAAGATGTTTACTTGTAGAGTGGTAAGTGCATGGAATGGGCTGCCGGCAACAGTGGTGGAAGCGGGTATGATAGGATCTTTTAAGAGACTTTTAGAAAGGTACATGGAGCTTAGTAAAATAGAGGGCTATAGGTAAGCCTAGTAATTTCTAGGCACCACATTGTGGGCCAAAGGGCCTGTATTGTGCTGTAGATTTTCTATGCTTCTATGTTTCTAAATTAAAAGAAATACTGCCATGATGATCATAGTCAGCATCTATGTAATCTCTGCTTTACGACTGACTCAAATATTGATGAAAGCATGCTCAGAGTCAAGGATAATGTCTTGGATGATGTATGTTAGCATCTCTCAGCTGTGATTTAAAACATGATTTTACTCATAAAAACATATCTAGGATTATTTCAAACAGATTCGTACTTACACAGGTTTGTGAAAGGGCATTTTGACACAAAGTCTGTAATTAGCAAAGATTTTAGCCAGATGTAATTTCTCTTAGGATAACCTTGTTAAGATTTTAGTTGTGATAGAGGAGAGGAAAGGCCAATTAATGGGCACAGCTAAAAGCAAGACAGCCAGGGAAGATTCTAGGAGAGAGGTTGCTGAGCTCTTAATCAACATCCCATCCATGTTCAGCTACCCAAGGTCACTCAAGAACAAAAAATGACATCCTGTCTGCTAGGCAATTTTCCATTTTTCCTAAGTTTAGTTTAATTCTGATTCATTTATTTTTTTTTTGCTGTTGAATTTGAAAACAATTTGCAATGTTTGGTAAGTGTTGCTTTTTCTATCAGATTGTAGTTATAAAGATATGTAGGACACTTTGAAGATCTCAAAATATTTGAACGCATATAAAAAAATGGCCAAAATTGCATGTTGGAATCATTCCATAAAACTTTGTGCCTTACTGTGGAGCAGAACTAAATTTATCTCCACAGAATAGACTTCAGGGTTTATTACAACCTTTATAAATATTTACAAACGATATAAATTTATCAGTTAGACTGACCACAGCCATTCTATTTTCAAATTCAAGACGTTTTCCACTGCATCTTCGGTGGACCAAAATCAGGGGTTAAACTCCCATTATTTGAGCTAAATTTGGGTTGAGGGTCTGCAGTTATTTAAGTGAGGGGCTGCCATTAAAATTGTTTGATCCATGCATTCTAGGTGGTGGCAAATTCTGTGATATTTCAAGTATATTAATTCCACTGCTCTCAATGCAATCAGTTGAATGTTTTCTGTAGTTCATTTTATTTCTGAGGCCCAACATCCGCAGCATTTTGCGTTTGCTTAACTTACAAATATGCCTAACTGCACATTTTACGGAAGAACTTCTCTGCCCTAATTCCATATAACATTTATCATAAACCATCCAGTTACAAGTTTTTGGTTTGTAAAACTCTTTGGCTGTTGCATGCTGGCAATTCATCAAAGTGAATGTTTTCAGGAAATGACGAGAAAATCTTGAAGAAGACATGAGCACCATTGGGAATTAAGCTGTTTGCTCCAAAACTTGCATTATGTTAAGATTGTCTTAACCATTGTGATAAATTGAAAATTACCACAATAGCATATGTTCTGCATGTTGCAGAGGATATTGTTTTATTGTTGTCAAATATACCTAGGTATGGTGAAAAGTTTGTCTATATTTATGCAGATGAAGTCATTACATAATGAATTGAGCTAGAATAAGGTAAAGCAATAATGATGCAGAGCAAAGGGTAAAGACTACCAGCAAGGTGTAAAAATCACCTGCAAAGTGCAATGCAGGTAAAGAATAAAGTGCAAGATCAAAATGAAGTAAATTGTGAGGCCAAGAGTCAGTCTTATTGTGGAAGAGGTGCATGCAAGAGTCTGATATCAGTGGGGTAGAAGCTGTCCTTGAGTCTACTGATATGTGCTTTCAGGCTTTTATGTCTTCTGACCAGTGAGAGAGGGGAGCGGAGAGAATTTCTGGGGTGGGTGAGGTCTTTGATTATGCTGGCTACTTTATTGATGTAGTGGGAAGGATAGATGGTGTCCATATGGAGAAGGATCATTCCTGTGATGTGCTAATACAGAGCAGTTGCCAGACCAAGCCACTAGGCATCCAGGCAGAATGTTTTCTATTGTTTCCACGTTTTAAGATGGCACTGGTGAAGCACAGTGATGACTTCTGGGTAGCAAACAAAAGATTACTGCATTAATCACACTTCTTCTTGGATGTGATCACTGCATTCAATAGCTTCCTTTTTTTTGGAGCTGAGCTGTTAGACCATCTTTACAACCTGACACTTGTACAGTCTGAATTGAAGTCTGGAAGGTGCAGGGTGGTGCAGTGTGGCAAGTAAGGACCGAACTGAGGAGGCTTGGCCTGGAAAAGAGAGCTGATGGCTGGCCTTTTCTGGAGACCTCTCCTGGAAGTTCCGGGAGTCTCCCACATATAGATAGCGGCTCTCTGACACCCACAAATTATATACAATATCCCGGAAATCGATTTTTCTGCGAGCGAGCGAGTGAGAGAAAGACAGAGAGAGAGAGAGAGAAAGAGAGAGAGAGCAAGAGAGACAGTGACAGAGATAGAGAGCAAGTGAGAGAGAGAGAGAGCGAAAGAGAGAAAGAGCGAGCGAGTGAGAAAGAGAGAGAGATAGTGATATGGCACAGTGTTCCAAAAAAAGAAAATATAAAACATACTTCACCCCAGACTACAGTAAAATGTACTCCTGCCTAATAGGGGTCAAAAATAATGACCATGTTGCTTGTCGCACTGTTTGCAACAGTGACTTTTCTATTGCCCATGGTGGGTTAAAATATAAAAGGCATGTTGAGGTGAACTTAACAGGTGTCATTTGTTGATGAGCATAGCTAACGTTATTTAAACTGGCTGGCTAGCTGGTAAGGAGCTACTCTATTGCTGACATCCCACCTCTCCCAGTATTCTCCTGCAAATTTATGGTGTTACCTCCCTGAAATGAGTTTTTGCAGGGTGGGATGTCTGTGGAGAGGACTTGGAAGTGATGCGATGCAGCAGAACTGAGTCAAGACAAGCAGAGGCAATACAGCATTGAGCAGGGCCCGAGAGTGAGGGAAGACCCGAGGTCTGATCAATTTAAGAATCATGCTGAATTGGAAAAGTTGGGTATGGGCTGAATCGGGCCAAAGAGCATATTGAAGTGGCAGGACCTGGGTCTGAGAATGAGGAGTGACTCAAGATTTGGATGATTTCAGTTCTGGGCCTGATTGAAAAGGTCAGGATGTCAAAGTTGGAGGCAAGGGACAGGCTAGTTCAGCTCACTGTGTTACAAAGCTTACTCATCACTGCACTGACAAGGCTGTGGCCTGCATCTAACGGGCTCCTGAATCAGCTGCAGTGAAGACTGGCTTCATGCTATGAACTCACTTTTGTGAACTTCAGTTTTGAATGTCATTTGCACAATTTGTTTTTTTTTAAATGTACATTGAGGGTTTGACCATGTTTTTTAATAGTTTCCATTGTGTTTCTTTGTTTTGTGGCTGCCTATAAGGAGACAAGTCAAAAACTTGTCTATACTATAGCTTGTATAAACTTTAAAAGAAGTGGCTAAGAGTCAACAGGGAGATGCTGAATTTCTTTAGCGTTCTGTGGATGTAGAGGCATTAGTGTGCTTTTGTGGCTATGACATCAATGTGATTGGACCAGGACAGGCTTTCGCTGGTGTTTACATTTAGGAGCTTGAAGCTCTCAGTCTTCTCAACCTCAACATCATTGATGTAGACAGGAACATGTGCACTGCCGCCCTTTCTGAAGTCAATGATCAGCTCATTTGTTGATGTTGAGACAGGACACCATGTCACTGAGCTCACTTCCTGCACTTCAACTCATCATCATTTGAGTTGCAGCCCACTACACTATAAAATCTGCCATTTTATAGACGGAGTCAGAGCAGAATCTGGCCACACAGTGATGCATGTACAGGAAGCAGAGTAGGGGGCTGATTGCACGATTGTGGAGCACCAGTCTTTAGAATAATCGTGGCAGAGGTGTTGCTGCCTTTTATTTAATGATTGTGTTCTGTTGTTCAAGAAATTAGGGATCCAGTTACATAGAGAGGTATTAACTCTTAGGGTCCAGAGTATGATTATACAATTGATTGGAATTTTAGTATTGAAGGTGGGACTGTAGACAATATAAATAGTCTGACACAGGAGTTTTTACAATCCAGATGCTCCATAGATGATTGTAGGGCCAGAGGTTTGGCATCTACTGTAGACCAATAGGCAAATTGTAGTGGGATGTTTGTCTGGAAAGATGGAGCTGCTGCATTCCAAGAACACTTCATGGTGATAGATGTTACAACCACTGGACAGTATCATTAAAACACACTATCTTGTTTCCCTTGGGTACTAGAATGATAATGATCCTCTTAAAGCAGGAGGGAACCACAGCCTGAAGTAGGGAGAGGTTAAAAACATCTGCAAATACCCCTGCTAGATGGCCTACACAAGATCGAAGGATGTAGCCAAGGACACGACTCGGGTGCAATGTTTTCCACAGGTTCGCCAACTAGAATACGGATCTTTTGTCCGTGATGGCTACTGAAGATTCCATTGCCCTAACCACTGTCATACCTATTCCCTTCTGTTCAAAATGATCATAGATTGTGTTAATACCTTTGGGAAGAGAAGTGCTTTAGTCAGCAATGCTGCTTGGCATCATTTTGTAACCCATTATGGTGTGTAAGCCATACCATATATGATAACTGGACTAAGACTTGACTTTGGACTGGTACAGTCTCTTAATATTTCTGTTACTTTTATAGAGAGTATATTTTGATTTCTTGTACAGATTAAGGTCATGTGATTTGAAGACTGCACCTAGATTTCAGAAGAAAATGGACCTCCTGGTCCATTCAAGTTTTCTGGTTTGCAAATATCCAGATTTTATCTCCAGAGTTCAGTGTCTCAAAAGGCCTTTGAGATGTGAAGCAACTCTTGTTGTTAGCAATGAGAAATATATTGTTTGGTGATGATAAAATCCCTCTTTACTACCATCATGTAGATACAGATTAAACTGGTCAGCAACGTGTGCTTGCAATTGGCATCTTTGCTCTTTAAGACCAAACACTGCCAGGGTATGTAGGACCCTGTTCTTGGAATACTATACATCAATCAGTAATTTCCAGCTGAACATTGCAAAGAGGACACCTTAAGCAGTGTGTGCACATGGGAGGAGTGGTGATGAAACGGGAAGGTAATGTCCACCAGCATTATAATTATTTATGTAATGATTCAGCTGAACAACACCTCCAGAAAACAGAATAATTCCTGATCGTTTAAGACCATAAGATATAGGAGGAGAAGTAGGCTATTTGGCCCATCGAGTCTGTTCCATCATTCAATCATGGGCTGATCCAATTCTTCCAGTCGTCCCACCACCCCCCCCCCCCCCCGCCTTTTCCCCTATAGCCTTTGATGCTCTGGCTAATCAAGAGCCTATCTATCTCTGCTTTAAATATGCCCAATGACTTGGCCTCCACAGCCACTCGTGACAACAAATTCTACAGATTTACCACCCTCTTGCTAAAGTAATTCCTGTGCATCTCTGTTCTAAATGGACGTCCTTCAATTCTGAAGTTGTGCCCTCTTGTCCTAGACACCCCTACCATGGAAAATAACTTTGCCATATCTAGTCTGTTCAGGCCTTTTAACATTCAGAATGTTTCTATGAGATCCCTCCTCATTCTCCTAATTTCCAAGGAATAAGCCCAAGAGTTGACAGACATCCCTCATACAGTAACCCTTTCATTCCTGGAATCATTCTCATGAATCTTCTCTGACCCTCTCCAATGTCAGTATATCCTTTCTAAAATAAGGAGCCCAAAACTGCACATGATACTCCGTGTGGTGTCACGAGTGCCTTATAAAGCCTCAACATCACATCCCTGCTCTTATATTCTATACCACTAGAAATGAATGCCAACATTGCACTTGCCTTCTTCACCACTGTTTCAACCTGAAGGTTAACCTTTAGGGTATCCTGCACAAGGACTCCCAAGTCCCTTTGCATCTCTGCATTTTGAATACTTTCACCCTCTTTTCCACTGCCAGCAATACTTTCCTTACCACTCAAGGTTATCCTGAAACCAACTCATATGCTTCTACACACATGTTACATAAAGTTTAGAATATAAATGCTCTTTATTTCCAAGCCAGTCTGAATAAAGTTCAGTGCTCACTTTTACGGGCTTTCTATGGTTTTTAAATTATTCAATATTTTTACAACCCCAAATACCAAAGGAAATGAATTAAAGAAGGCAGATAGAACTTTTTTGCTAAGTTGAATAAATGGTGAGAATCAAAGCTGTCAAATTAAATGGAATGGATGGATGAGGAGCAAGTCTGTAGCCTGGACCAATTTCATCAGTACATTGTTTTGATTTTCCCCCACTGATGTGCAGACTTGCGAGTTGAGAGGAGTGGCTTTCAAAAATAACTTCCTCCATATAGCACAGGCGACATTTATCTGAGGATACCATTTATAGTCTTTCAGCAGTTAGACCTGCTAACTCTGTACATCCCCGTGAACAGGAAATATGTTTACTAATGTCAATGGATTGAATTTTGCAGACAAATTTCTATGCACTCCCAACCAGAAGTAAATTTCTAGGCACATTGCATTGAGCAAACACTCACCTTCCCTGCAAAAGTGAATCTTTTATTCAATGGAATCTGTATTCCTGGAATCATTGAATCTACAGGCCCTTCGGCCCACAATGTTGTGCCAACCATGTAACCTACTCTACAAGCTGCCTAGAATTTCCCTACCGCATAGCCCTCTATTTTTCTAAGCACCATGTTCCTATCTAAGAGTCTCTTAAAATACCCAATTGTATCCACCTCTACCACCATCTCTGGCAGTGCATTCTATGCATCCGCCACGCTCTGTGGGAAGAACTTACCTCTAACATCCCCCTTATACCTACCTCCAAGCACCTTAAAACTATGTCCTCTCATGTTAACCATTTCAGCCCTAGGAAAAGGCTTCTGGCTATCCACACAATCTATATCCCTCTTCAACTTATACACCTCTATCATGTCACCTCTCATCCTCTGTCGCTCAAAGGAGAAAAGGCCAAGTTCACTCAAACAAAATATTTATCCGGAGCTGATTATCTGTTATTTGTGAAGTGGGGTGCCGTGCACAATCATAATCAATTGAAAACGGATGTGGGAGCACTGAGGAACATCGGGAAATCTCCAGGAAGACTTTCTTCATTGCTGCTGCTGCTGTGAGGTCTGGGACTCTACTGGGAAGAACAGGCCCCCAGTCCTCAGGGTCGCGTTGCCGATAGTCATCTTGATACGCTCGGCAGAGGATGGTGCTTGGAGAAGCTGTGCCGGAGGGGATGTTTGTCGGCTCAGAGGTTTGACAGACTCGGAGTCCGCTGCAGTCAGATCGCTTTCGGTGTGTGCTGTGTCTGCGAGGCTGGGTTCGACGGAGCTTTCATTGTGTGCTGCGTCTGCGAGGCTGAGTCAGGCGGCGCTGTGGAAGTCCATAGTGGGGGTATTTCCTTCTGCCGCTGGCGTGGGATGGAGAGTCTGTCAGGACCCTGGGGACTTGAGGAAACTGTGTGGTGATTTCTTTTGAACTTATAGTCCTTTAACATCTTTGGACTATTTTTACTGTGCCCATGGTCTGTTTTTTTTTTATCAATTATGCTATTGTTTGCACTGTTGTAACTAGATGTTGTAACTATGTGGTTTTGTGCAGGTCTTGTAGCTTTAGTTTTTGGTCTTGTTTTGTCTGGTGGCTTTGGAGCTCCTTTCCGGAAAACACGCTAAGACGGTAGCGCGATATTAATATGCAGCAGCCTCTCCGGACTCTGGATTGGGGATTGCCAAACGTTATGTGGATTTTCTGGTGTAGTCTGTTTTGTCATATGCTTTTGTGATATCATTCTGGAGGAACGTTGTCTCATTTTTTAACTGCATTGCATTTGTGGAGTCTAAATGACAAACTGAATCTGAATCTGAAAATATTAACAGATCATTTAATAAATTAAAGTAAAAGTTGGCTTGTAGACATTTGTGACAATAATTTGTGAGTGGGTTAAAATAATTTTGTGAAACTTTGCCAACATTTTGCACACAGTTAATGTTGCACATTTTATGAATGCAAATAACCAGGGATTTTGCATAGCAATAGCACATCCAATCAGTTTTTGCTATTGTTATTCCATAAAACTGGCAACAATGTCAGAATTCTAACACAAGTCAAGAATATATTGCACTGTAAATCATCCTATGAAATTTTGTAGATTATCCACAATGATAATGTTCACAGGATTTGGTGGAGGCGGGTGGGGGTGTGAGCTTGGGCTGATTGTATTGAACTTACAAAGATATTTCACATCAGACCTCAGCATCATGTCTGAGGAGACACACACATCTTCCTATAGTTGAATAAAATACCTCTAGGAACTCCAAAAATATATTTTAAGTATCTGGTTAATTTAAAAGTACTTCCCATGGCTTCAGAAGAATATGAATATGCCACAATGACTATTGTCCAGTAGCAGTGACACTGTGCATGCAACGGGATGAAGTACTTTAAGAGGTTGCTGATGAAACATATCAACTCCTGCCTACGAAGCAATTTGGCTCTGCTCTAATTTGCGTACCTCAGCAACAAGTCCACAGTAAATGACATTTCATTGTCTTTTTACTCAATCCTGGAACATCTGGACAGTAAACACCAGGATGCTCTTCATTGACTACAGCTGACATTCGATAATATCATCCCCTCAGAACTAATCAATAAGCTCCAAGACCTAGGCCTCTGTGAAACAGAGCCTTGATTTCCTCATTTGCAATCACAGTCAATTTGGATTAGCACCAGCATCTCCTCCACAATCTCTATTGGCACAGGAGCACCGCAAGGCTGAATGCTTAGCCCCCTGCTCTACTCCCTTTATACATGACTATAAGGATAAACACAGTTCCAGTGCCATATTTAAGTGTCATTGGACCACTGTCATTGGCAGAATCAAAGGTCGTGATGAATCATCATTTAGGACGGAGAATGAAAGTCTGAAAGTGATGCCACAATGGCAACCTCTCATTCAATATCAGCAAGACCAAGGAACAAATTTTTGACTTCAGGAGGTAAAAACTAAAGGTCTATAAGCCAATCCTCATTGTGAATCTGTGACATACATCTTCTTTGATAATACAAAATTGTGTAATACGCTGGGAAAGGCTTGACTGCTAACATAATGGTCTTTCTGTAGAAGCAGTGTCTGGATTATGGTTAGAGATAACAGGTGCTTTGGAATGAGAGATATCCATGAGGGGAGTGTGCTTTTGTGTTGTGTGCCTGACACCGGTGTGATCTGGGTCTTTTGTTTGACAGGAGATGAAGTGAGAAGACGCTGGAGAGAACAGGTTATAAGATTTGTCCCAGTAGGGGATCGTGATTCAATGGAGCAAGGTGCCAGGGTCTACTGAGGATTGGTGAATATGTATGAATTTTGTAAGAGTTGAGCTCCAACTTGTGCACCTTTGACTGTTTAATTGTAATGGGAACTTTTTGTTTTTTGCTTTCTTTTCTTTACTGACCCTTTTGTTAAGATTCATAAATATGATTTCTTTAATTGTATGCAGTGTGCTGTCTGTTATTTCTTGGCACTGAGTTGTAACAGGATAGCAAATTACACTGCATCCACACAAACTGGAGTTTGCAGGAAGGGGCACTGTTGATAGCAAATTCCATCCTGTGAACTTCCCAACTAATTCTACCACTCCTACTTTTAAAGCCTTTACACTTCTCTGACATCTAACAAAAGATTCAACCCTTTCCGCTTTTCCTTCTTGCTTCCACTTCAGTTCTTTGGACTCATAGATGGTGGATTAGCCTCTACCATAGATCAGACAAAGGGCTCTTGTAAACCGAGTGAACAAGCAGTTTAAGAGGTGCCAATTTTGCTTGATTTCTGTATGTTCCCAAAGAGTGGATTTGAGATTCTCAATAACACCCCAAATGCTCCACCATTTTGCTTAGTTCAGCTTGGATTCACAAGATTTGCTGAGGTTGTTGCACTTCCTCACTGTGCTTTTAAGAATACCTATCGATTGTTTTCTCTGTTCTACTGGTCATCCTTTGCGAAGACAGAGCTTCTAAAAAAAGGGTTCTTTTGGGAATTTGGTGACATAAAGGTAAAGTGTGACCTGCCCATCAGAAGCAGCTATGAGTATTTAGAGAAATGGTACACATAGATACAGGAATCTGGAGAAATACACAAAGTGCTGAAGAGCTCAATGGGTTAAGCAACATCTGTGGAGGTAAAGGAATGGTCAGCAGTTTGATTTGAGACCATGCATCAGGATTTATCAGCATCTTGGGATGCAATCCTGAGTCATCCAAAACATTAACAAGAGTATTGATCTTAAACTATGACCATCCCTTTGCCTCCACAGATACTGCTTGGCCCCCTGAGTACTACCAACAGTTTGTTTCCTTGCATATGTAAATTAGAGCCTTAATGTTGAGGATATTGGCTTGAGAGAGGAGATCTACATGGGTTCAGTTTCCCTGCCAGTTTATTGGAAGGATTTTGCAAAGGCAGGATGAGCAGTACCTCCTTTGTACTTTGAGGTGTCTCAGACAAGTGCAGGAGACTTGGAGGTTCAACTCCTTAGAAGCCATTGTCCAATACATTTGCAGTATCAGTTCTGTTGCTCAGTTCCCAGATACGTTATTCTGAAGGCCCTGATCTCAATCATAGTTCATCAGCCCAGCTGTATACCATGCATATGATGAAAAGCAAACAATACCACCTCCCTTGCTTCTTGCAAACATCTTTAATTAAGAGGTTGTGTTCCAAATGATTGTCACAGTGACACTGATATGGTGAAACACAAGATGCTGAGGAAATTGAATGCAGCAATGAATACTGACATGTTATATACCCATTGAATCATTTTTTGCTCATTACTGCTGCAGAAATACTGTGTAGAGTTCTGTATGGGTATGTTCCAATGAGACAGGGAAGTTATGGTAGGGTACAGGAACTGTGGTGTACAAAGACTGTAATAAATCTAGTCAAGAAGAAAAGAAAAGCTTACAAAAGTTTCAGAGAGCTAGGTAATGTTAGAGATCTAGAAGATTATAAGGCTACTACGAAGGAACTTATGAAGGAAATTAGGAGAGAGAGAGAAGAGACCATGAGAAGACCTTGGCAGGCAGAATTAAGGAAAATGCCCAAGTCATTCTACAAGTATGTGAAGAGCAAGAGGATAAGACGTGAAAGTATAGGGCCCATCACGTGTGACAGTGGGAAAGTCGGTATGGAACTAGAGGAAATAGAGGAGGTACTTAATGAATACTTTACTGCAGTATTCACTATGGAAAAGGATATTAGTGATTATAGTGATGACTTGCAGCAGACAGGAAAGCTTGAGCATGTAGATATTAAGGAAGAGGATGTGCTGGAGATTTTGGAAAGCATCAAGTTGGATAAGTCACCGGGACCAGACAAGATGTACACCAGGCTACTGTGGGAGGGGAGGGAGGAGATTGCTGAGCCTCTGGAGATGATCTTTGCATCATCAATGGAGATGGGAGAGGTTCCGGAGGACTGGAGGCTTACGGATTTTGTTCCTTTATTCAAGAAAGGGAGTAGAGATAGCCCAGGAAATTATAGACCAGTGAGTCTTACCTCAGTGGTTGGTGAGTTGATGGAGAAGTTCTTTAGAGGCAGGATGTATGAACATTTGGAGAGGTATAATATGATTAGGGGTAGTCAGCATGGCTTTATCAAGGGCAGGTTGTGCCTTATGAGCCTGATTGATTTTTTTAAGGATGTGACGAAACACATTCGAAGGTAGAGCAGTAGATGTAGTTTATATGGATTTCACCAAGGCATTTGATAAAGTACCCCACCCAAGGCTTACTGAGAAAGTAAGGAGTCATGGGATCCAAAGGGACATTGCTTTGTGGGTTCAGAATTGGCTTGCCCACAGAAGGCAAAGAGTGGTTGTAGACAGGTCATATTCTGCACGGAGGTCGGTCACCAGTGGAGTGCCTCAGGGATCTGTTCTGGGACCCCTACTCTTTGTGATTGTTATAAATGACCTGGATGAGGAAGTGGAGGGATGGGTTAGTAGGTTCGCTGATGACACAAAGGTTGGAGGTGTTGTGGATAATGTGGAGGGCTGTCAGAGGTTACAGCGGGACATTGATAGGATGCAAAACTGGACTGAGAAGTGGCAGATGGAGTTCAACTCAGATAAGTGTGAAGTGGTTCATTTTGGTAGGTCAAATATGATGGCAGAATATAATATTAATGGTAAGACTCTTGGCAGTGTGGAGTATCAGAGGGCTTTTGGGGTTCAAGTCCATAGGACACTCAAAGCAGCTGCACAGGTTGACTCTGTGGTTAAGGAGGCGTATGGTGGATAGGCCATCATCAATCGTGGAATTGAATTTAGGAGCTGAGAGGTAATGTTGCAGTTATATAGGACCCTGGTCAGACCCCACTTGGAGTATTGTGCTCATTTCTGGTCGCCTCACTACAGGAAAGATATGGAAGCCATAGAAAGGATATAGAGGAGATTTACAAGGATGTTACCTGGATTGGGGAGCATGCCTTATGAGAATAGGTTGAGTGAACTCGGCCTTTTCTCCTTGAAAGTGAAGGAGGATAAGAGGAGACCTAATAGAGGTGTACAAGATGATGAGAGGCATTGATCGTGTGGATAGTCAGAGGCTTTTTCCCAGGGCTGAAACAGTTGTCACAAGAGGACACTGGTTTAAGATGCTGGGCAGTAGGTACAGAGGAGATATCAGGGGTAAGTTTTTTAGATAGAGAGTGGTGAGTTCATGGAATGGGCTACCGGCAACTGTGGTGGAGGCGGGTACAATAGGGTCTTTTAAGAGGCTTTTAGATAGGTACATGGAGCTTAGTAAAATAGAGGGCTATAGGTAAGCCCAGTAATTTCTGAGGTAGGGACATGTTCGGCACAACTTTGTGTGCCGAAGGGCCTGTATTGTGCTGTAGGTTTTCTATGTTTCTAAATCAGTAATATCAAAAACATAACAGCATAAAAAATACAATGAGGAAATAATTTCTCTTTGATGATTCATACTACAATTTTCTAGATGTCCTGTTTCAATACATATAATGAAGAGTTCATGGTCGGTATAGACCCCATGGATTGAAAGGCCAGTCCCTGTGCTGTACTCTTCTATGTTGTATGATTCTAATAATTTCCTCACTATCCATATCTGGCTAACTATTATACGGCTTCGGAATGTCTCTCTCCCTCCTTTCTTCAATAGCATGGTTTGATTTGCAATTTTCCAACCAATTCTAAATCTAAGGGATTCAATAAATTCAAATCTATTCAATCTCTATCTTTGTAAGCACCTGTTTTGAAATGGCAGATTCTGAGGTACGATATGCAGAGTTTTCTTGGTTTATTTTGACATCATTAATTTATGTAATAACATTACATGAGAATTAAGTTTATTTACTGTTTTCATCTCAATTTACACGATTGCTTCGTCTCCCATGAGGATGAATTCTGTTTTAATCTGCCACAAGCTGACAGTTCTGTTTCCCAGCATCAGATGTAAGCTGCACAGTAATTGATTTCAATACATTGAACACAAAAACATTACGTACCGGGAAGCGTAGATTTCAAAGATTCATGTTTTACCTTGTGTAGATTAATTCTAGATTACATTCAGCAATTTCAAAGCTCTGCTGGATTCCTTGTGTCTAAGATAATTACTTGACCTGTCTAAGTTTCTAGGCCAAAGTATATGCTTCATGTCTCTGCCATACCGTTATGCCTCATTATCAGCTCTTCTGGATTCATCTTTAAGGGAACTACTGTTTAATTTTACTAATCAATTTCATTTTACATACTCATTACAGTTTATTTTAATTAGCTTTATTTTGTCAGTTGCTTCTACTACCTTTCCTGTGGCCCTCAGCATATTCAGACATTTTTAACTTCTCTTAATAGCCAAGTCAGAATCAGAATTGGGTTTAATATCACTGGCTTGTGAAATTAATTTTTTTGTTTTGCAGCAGCACTACATTGCAATATACAATAATTTTTAAAACTATAAATTACAATAACAAATACATAGTGCAAAAAGGGAGCCAAAAGGAATACAGACATAGTGCACATGAGTTCATTATCCAGTCAGAAATCTGATGGTGGAGGAGAAGCTGATCCTAAATTGGCAAGTGTGTGTCTTCAGGCTTCTGTACCTTCTCCCTAATGGCAGCAATGGGAAAAGGGCAATACTTGGGTATGATGGATGCTGCCTTTTTGAGGTGTCACCTTTTGAAGATGTCCTTGGTTTGGGAGGCAGATGCCCATGATGGAGCTGGCTGGGTCTGCAAGCTCCGGCAGTGTTTTCCCATCCTGCTTCCCAGAGAGTGTTGCAACCTGTCGGAATACTCTCCACGGTACGTCTGTAGAAATTTGCAAGCTTCTTTGTTGACAAATGAAATTCTCTCAAATTCCTAATGAAATATAGCTGCTGTTATGTTTTCTTTGTAATTGCATCAATATGTAGGACCCTCGATAGATCTTCAGAGATGTTGACACCCGGGAGCTTGAAACTGCTCAGCCTTCCCACTGCTGATCCCTTGGGGAGGACTGGTACTTATTCCTTCGACTTCCCCTTCTTGAAATAAACAATCAATTCTTGGATCTTACTGACGTTGAGTATAAGACTGTTCTAAATAAATATTCAAATAATGTTATCTTTAGGATTTTTAATCCTGAAAAGAAAGCATTTTCATTATTGTAAATTATTTCTTTGGAATTATTGATTCATATTCTTATCTTTTAATCTGGTTTTCCTGTGTATTTTAGCCAATTTTTTGCTCACATTTATGAGTCCTGTGGTCGTCATCCTTGTCTTTGATATACTCTCTCCTCATTTTATCTGCATACTTCCTCTGCTTTACCAAAATGGCTTTCCCTTTTCTGATTTTTGATTTCCCTTGTCTTAAATCCCTTTATCCTCTGCATATTTATCACAACTGGCAGTATATTAGAAGATATGTTAAAAAAAATAGTCATTTCAAAGTAAGTTACCACATCACGCAAAGTGCATAAAATAAAATATGTTACAGTTGCAATATATTATGGACAGATTTTTGAAGAATCTGCAAGAAATAATGGACTTGGGTACATGCGCGCATAAATTTTTGAAAGTGGCAGTACATTTTTGGTGCTGTAGAATCCTAGGCATCATAAATTGAAGCACAGACTGCAAAAGCAAGGAGGCTATTATGAAACTTCATAAATCCCTGCTTAGGCCACAATAGGATGGCATTTGTTTCTGGTCACTATGCTTTAACGTTGTGAAGTTCCTAGGAAAGTGCAAAAAAAAATTCATGAGACCGATGTTAAAAGTCAAAGAAAACAAAAAAAAACTGGAAATTGGAAATAAAAGCTGAATGTGCAGTTGTAGTGAGGAGCAGGACCGCTCAGAGAGACAAGGTCAAAGGAAAGGGAAGTGCAGGCACTTCAAACACCTCCACAAGAAAATCTGCAGATGCTGGAAATCCAAGCACACATATAAAATGCTGGAGGGACTCAGCAGGCCAGGCAGCATCTGTGGAAAAGAGTAAGCAGTCAACATTTCAGGCTGCGATCCTTCATCAGAACTCAAGCACATTTTTTGCTTTCAATGGTGACATTTCAGAAATGATGGATTTTAGTTAAGTTTACCTGGAGCAGCTGTTACTAAAGATGTCTAAAATTAGATTTAATACACATGTGTAAGATCATGACATGGTTAAGAAGGGAAAATAGAAAGCAGCTGTTTGCATTAACACAAAGTACAAAGACCAGAAGACGCGGTGTTAAAGTGAAAAGCACAGGTATTAAATCTAATTTCACACAGACTTAAGATAGTAAAGTCACTCCACATGAAAGTGTGGAAATAGAGTTAGTTGGGTATTGCATGGAGATAATAGTGCAAATGCAGGAGCTTAGTACTGATTGGATTGTTCTGCAAAGAGCTGGTACCGATGTGAAGGGCAAAATGTACTTCTTCAATCAGACAATTATTAAACGATTCTATTTACCTTGAGATGGGCAAAGTTGAAGGGGAAGAAGCTGTTTAAGGGATGTAAGTTAAGAGATTGTGATATGAATTGAAAGAGAAAGATCTGAATTTTAAATTTAAGGCATGAAAAGATCAGGTGCCAAGGTAAGCCAGCAGCCTCAGTCGTGATGAGTGAGTGGGCAGCTGGAATTTGAAATAGCTAAAGTTCGTGCAAAATGAATAATTCCAGGTCAGTACTGGAATCATTGCTGCTGTAGACAACAGATGCAGCGGTGTGAGTTTCAGCAGCACAGCTATAGAGCGATGTTGCTCTGGAGGTGGAAAATTTAACGGTAAAATGTTGCGCTGCTTCAGGCTTAGTTGAAGGCCTGATACATACCTAAGAATGTATATATGCTGAACTAGCATTCTGAAAGCAAGGAGAAAGTACCATTTTCATGAGAGCTGACGAATGCTAATCCACAAAGAAATCTTAGCTCTGCAAATAATATTATCGAAAGGTGGCATGTGTTTAAGGAAAGGTTGACAACATATTTATGCAGTATTCCAAAAATAACAGCGAGGAATATTGTTGGGAGCTGGATGTATTCCCCTATTTATTTCTTTTTCCTGTTTGCCCCGAAGGCTTTAAGAATCAGTCTGTTAATTAGATATTGGAGTGATGTAACAGGTTCCTATTTAATCAATGTTCATGTAGAAGATGGGTTCTAGGATTGTCTGGTAGTTTCCAAGTGACCAAATTTGTTGAATTTATTTTTTATATTAGAGATGTGGCATGCGGCCTACATCAAGAAGATAGCCAATGGTCAAGGATAATCTTTATGAAGAAGACAGGAGAGAATGCAGATGCTGGAATCTGAAGCAACAGTTTGCTGGAGGAGCTCAGTGAATCAAGTGGCATCAACAGGAACAAACTGTCAACGTCTCAGGTTGAAACATTACTTTAGCTCTGCACCTTTCAATAAAGTTTCATCAGACTATTGTGCTACACGATAGATGTTTTGTGCTAGATTTTGCTACAGGCCAAAATTAATCTTATTTACTCTCAGATGATTTAATATTTATTCTCTACAGAGGAGGGCTTTAGCGTGGCTAACTATTCTCTGATTGATATCAATGAAAATTTGAGCTGTGTGGAGATTTATTTGTGTGCTTTCACTGCACTGCTCTTCTCTGATATGTTTTGATGACTTTAATTAAATAAAATTTAAGAGTTAAAAAATTCAGAAGAATTTTCCCCTCAGTTCATGAAACAATTACAATGTGAAATACTGTGTATTGAACTTACAAGGCAGACTGGAGTTTACTGGGAAATGCTAGTAGCTTCAGGCAGAATTACTGATATTTTTCAAAGATATTGTCAGCATTTTGAATTTCACACATAAAGGGCAGAAGTCCAGAACTTATCAGCTGCTCCTTGCTATTGATTTTCTGTTGGTGATTTGAGGTGGGACTTACCACTATATGTCTGGTGGTGGACATACAGCGTGGCAATTTCCCAATACATACGCAGAAGAGTCTCTCCACTGAATCTGCATCAACTCCGACAACATGCGAGTTGTTACATCAAAAAGAATAGCTACAAGAAAGAAAGGTTATGTAACACACAGAAAACGCAGGAGGAACTCAACCATTCAGGCAGTATCTGTGGAGGGGAAAAACAGTGGCAGTATTTATGTTGCTGGTCCTGTAGTCTTTGTGACCACCAGGATGTTGAACATGGGAGAAATGGTGATGAGAATGCCATTGATTATCAAGGAAAGATGATCAGATTCTCTTTCATTTGCAATAATCATTTTAAAAAAGAAATATTATCTAATTCTTCTCACGTGCTATACAGACAATTGATACGTAATCTTGTGATGTGAATGGTGATCTATACAATTCAGTTTTCCTCTTGAACAAGATTTGATTAGGGAGCTTAAGGTAAAGAAACCCTTGGGAGACAGTGATCATGATATGATAGAATTCACCCTGCAGTTTGAGAGGGAGAAGCTAAAGTCAGATGTATCAGCATTAGATTGGAGTAAAGGGCATTTCAGCATTACATTGGAGTAAAGGGCATTACAGAGGCATGAGAGAGGAGCTGGCCAAAGTTGATTGGAAAGGGACATTAGTGGGGATGATGGCAAAACAGCAATGGCTGGACTTTCTTGAAGCAATTTGGAAGGTGCAAGATAGATACATTCCAAAGAGGAAGAAGTATTTTAAAGGGTGGATGACACAACCTTGGCTGACAAGAGAAGTCAAAGACAGCATAAAAGCAAAAGAAAGAGCATAGGATATAGCAAAAATTAGCGGAAAGTTAGAGGATTGGGTAGCTTTTAAAAACCAAAAGAAGACAACTAAAAAAGCCATATGGAGAGAAATGATGAAATACAGAAATAAGCTAGCCAATAGTATAAAAGAGGAAACCAGAAGAGTTTTTTTCAGATACATAACGAATATAAGAGAGGCAAGAATGGATATTGGACTGCTGGGAAATGAAACTGGAGGTAGGAGGTAGTATTGAGGGACAAAGAAATGACAAATGAACTTAATGAGTATTTTGCATTAGTCCTCACTGTGGAAGACACTAGCAGTATGCCAGAAATTTGGTGCCATGGGCAGTTATTAATGAGGAGGAGGTGCTTGGGAAGCTGGATGTCTGAAAGTTAATAAGTCACCTGGACAAGATGGACTACACCCCAGGGTTCGCAAAGTGATAGCCAAAGAGATTGTGGACACATTAATGATGATCTTTAAATAATCACTAAATTCTGGAATGGTTTTGGAGGACTGGAATATTCCAAGTGTCACTCTACTCTTTAAAAAGGGAGGGAGACAGAAGAAAGTAAATTATTAGCCAGTTAGCCTGACTTCAGTGGTTGAAAAAATGCTGGAGTCCATTATTAAGGATGAGGTTTTGGGGTATTTGGAGGCACATGATAAAATAGGTCAAAGTCAGCATTGTTTCCTTGAGGGGAATACTTGCCTAACAAATCATTTGGAATTCTTTGAGGAATTAACAGGCAGGATAGGCAAAGGAGAGTCAGTGGATGTTCTTCACTTAGGTCTTCAGAAAGCCTTTGACAAGGTGCAACATATGAGATGGCTTAACAAGAGCCCATGACATTATAGGAAAGGCACAAGCATGAATAGAAGATTGGCTGACTGGAAGGAGGCAAAACGTGGTAATAAAGGGGACCTTTTCTGGTTGGCTGCTGGTAACTAATGATGCTTTGTAGAGGTCGGTGTTGAGGCGGCTTCTTTTCTCATTATTTGTCAACGATTTGGATGATGGAATTTGTGTTTTGTGGCCAAGTTTGCAGGTGATACGAAGATAGGTGAAGGCACAGGAAGTGTTGTGGAAGCAGGGAGTTTGCAGAAGTCCTTAGGATTGGGAGAGTGAGGAAAGTAGTTGTAGATGGAATATAGTGTTGGGAAGTTTATGGTCGTGCACTTTGGTAGAAGGAATAAAGGCATAGACTATTTTCTGAACAGGTAGAACATTCAACTATCAAAGGAACAAAGGAACTTTGGAGTTCCTGTGCAGGATTCTTTGAAGGTTAACTTGCAGGTTGGGAAGGAAGGAGGTCTCAAATATAAGATCAAGAACTGTTATTCTGAGGTCAAAGCCACTTAGAGTATTATAAGCAGTCTTGGGCCCGTTATCTAAGAAAAGATGTGGAGAGGGTTTAGAGGAGGTTCGTGAGAATGATTCCAGGAATAAAAGGGTTAAATTATGAGGAATCCTTGATGGCTCTGGGATTTACTCACTGGAGCCTAGAAGAATAATGGGGGATCTCATTGAAACCTATTGAATATTTAAAAGCCTAGATAAGAATGTGGAGAGGAACTTTCCTAAAGTTGGGGAGGCTAGGACCAGATGTCACTGCCACAGAATAGAAGGATGTCCTCTTAGAACACAGATGAGGAGGAGTTTCTTCAGCATGAGGGTGGTAAATCTGTGGAATTCATTGCCACAAACTGCTGTGGAGGTTAAGATGTTGGATATATTTAAGGCAGAGGGCACAGCCACAGAATTCTCCTCCTATGTCTATGGTCTTATTGTCTAATGATCTATATCTTTGACAACCTTCTACGCTATCGACAATACCACCAATCTTCTTACCATCTGCAGACTTACTAACCTACCCATCTACAGTTTCATTCAGATCACTTGTATACATCACAACCAGCAGAGGTCCCAGTACAGCAGAACACCACTAACCACAGACCTCCATCCAGCATGTCCCTTCAACCACTCTCCTCTGTTTTCTGTGGGCAAGCTATTTGTGAATCCAGAAGGCCAGTCCACCATGGACCCCATGCTTGTTCTTGATGAGCTTCCCCTGTGCAACCTTGTCAAATGTTTTTCTAAAGTCATCTTCCTTCATTGGTCATCACTTCCAAAAGCTCAGTCTAGTTACAAAGACATGTCTTGCCCTGCACAAAGCCATGCTGTTCTCCCTAATTAGGCCAAGGTTTTCCAAATGCTCCTAGATCTTATCCCTAAGAATTCTCTGTAGTGCTAAATGTTTATGCTGCAGATAAAATAACAATAATAATAATAAGTATTTTATCGATTCCTTGGGAAATCCTTTTGTTACAGCAGCAACATTTAAAAACACACTTAGTAGTGTGTAGACTTAACTAATAATAAAGTACAGAATGAAAATATACACAATAGTAATTTATCAATGCGCAATAGTGTGCAATAATAATGCACAAAATTATAAAATGGAGACTGTTGTACTATGATGTGTGTTCTCCTGTCGCACAGAGATGAACTATTTTATATGCTTATTGTACTTGGTTGGAAAGATTTTCTGTAACAGTCCTTGTGACAGTGGAGTTGAATGAGCCTGTTTGAAAAGGTGCTCTACGGCTTATTCAGTAGCTCATGGAGAGGATGTGCCAGATCGTCCATAACAGATAGCAGTTGGTTTAGTAAGCTCCTCTGCACCACTAACTCAAAACAATCCCGGTTGTAGCCAAAGATTGATCCAGTCCTTTTGATGATTTATTTAGTCTTTTTGCATCCCTAGCACCAATGCTGCTCCCCCAACATAAAGCCGCAAAGAAGACTGCACTCACTGCAACAGACTGGTAAAAGATCTCCAACATCCTGCTGCACACATTGAAGGATCTAAGAAAATACAGTCTGCTCAACCCCTTCTTGTAAGCAGCCTTGGTATTTGTTTCCAGTCAAGTCTGTTGTCAAGGTGAACACCCAAGTATTTGTACTCCTCCACAACTGCGACCTCTTCTTGCAGAATGTATACAGCCCTCATCTCAGTCCTCTTCCTCCAAAAATCAGTCACCATCTCCTTAGTTTTGGCCACATTCAGCAACAGATGATTCCTCCTGCACCACTCCACAAACTTGTCCATCAGTCCTCTGTACTCCAACTCCTGCCGATCTCTGATAAACCCATCCACCGCAGAGTCATCAGAGAACTTCCGCAAGTGACAAGACTCAGATTTATACTGAAAGTCTGAGGTGTACAGTGTGAACAGAAACGGAGACACGACAGTCCCCTGTGGCCCTCCTGTGCCACTCACCACCATCTCAGACAGAAAACTACCCAGCTGGAGTCTATCTGATAGGAAGTCAGTAATTCAGGGGATAGTGGATTTGAATACGCCCATCCTTTGCAGCTTCTTACTCAGAAAAGGTAGCTGGATATTTGTTAAACCTTTCTGGATATTTGATATCATAAGTACCCTATTTTATTGACTCGAGTGTGACAACATAAGTTTCCCAATCATTCTTTATATAATGTTATTGACACCTGCTAAACATGCAATTTTTGATTATTGCTTTTCATAAGCGTCATGCTCCCAGTTTGGTTTTAAACTAAGAAACTGTTTTAGTGCCAAGGAAATGTTTGAGTCATAGTACTTATCTATCAAACTCAGGGTGCAGTATCGAGTTTGATAGATGATTAATGCATATTCACATAAATATGCATAAGCTTCATGTTCATCCATTACTGCAGTGTGTATTTGTAGCTTGATTATTAATAGCAATTAACAAGTCTATTTATAAACTGAAGTGAATAAGCCAAATTGCTTTACATCAGAAATAAAAGCAGTGGTAAAGAAGTCATGTATAAGTTCCTCGAGAAGTCCAGCGCATAGACATCGTGGGAGATCAAATAAAAAAGCTTAAAGTTTGACGTCAGAATGCCTTGTTGTAACCTATTTACTGTTTAATCTTTCTTCCTATTGACTGCAATTGTGTGATATAGTAACTTCACCCTGTTACTCTATTTGCTATCATTCATATTGGCACAGTGATTATTGAAAATTCATTCTTCAGTGTGCCGCTGGCACAGTATCTCACAGCCAGTACATCCACACTGATGGGAAAGGTTCAATAAGACAGTCTGCTGTCATCAATTTCACAAATACTGCCTTCAATATTGGCAATGTACATATCTTGGAAGATAGACTTGAGGTTCAATATGCATATGGTGAGGCACCATTCATGTGCACACTTCCAGCCAGGGAAAGAGTAAGGAGTACTTGTATATACTTCAGTGATGGTACTGTGGTTAAATGATTGGGAAATATATACACTTGGACTAGCAATCCTGAGATGCAATGTCAAATCACACAATGGAAGCAAAGGAACTTAAATTCAGTTAAAAATTTGGAACATTGGGTTCATTGTAAAAGCAAATCTAGCATTTTAATTACCTTGAAGGTAGGCAATCTATTGACCAGACTGTATGTGACTCTAGACCCACAACAATGTGGTGAAATGTCCTGAGAGACACACAGTTTATTCAAGTATTTTAAAAATGCCTCATCACCAGCTTCTCACGAGCAGTTAGGCATTGGCAAAAAATGCTGGATTTATCACTGATGCCATCATGTAAAGCAGAGGTTTAAAATATTGATCAAAGTTGTTAAAGAGAATCCATCAGAGGAGGAAAGAGAGGTCGAGCAATGGAGCTAGATCAATGCAAACAGATCAACACAATGGGGACCAGGAGGCAAGAACAGCTATCATAAAATTAGCAAGAACGATCCACTTCAATTGCATAGCTGATCTCACTCCAGCTGAGCAGGATGAGCTGAAGTGAGATTAAATTGGACTTAAACCATAGATGCATGAATTTTTCACAACATAAGTGGGGGAAATTTGGAATTAATTATTCTGAATCACTGTTTAACAATTTCATGATTGAGACTGACCTATTTATATTAGCCTTTAGGGTTCTGGAGAAAAATAAAGGAGTTAAGGTCCAAATGAACCATGATGTTAAAGATTAGTAAAAAAAAAGAGATAATAATCAATTGTCTCGTCTCTTCCTTAACATCTGAAATTGTCAACACCAACCAGAAGCTTAATTGTATCACTATATCAATATTGATATCAACAACGTTTTCTGGCTTTCAGTTGCGCATTCAGACAGAGACGTAACGTAAAGGTTTTTACTCCTTATGTATGTGAAGGATGTAAGAAATAAAGTCAATTCATTTTTCTAGTTGCCCAATTGAATTGTGATTCATTAGCAAGGCCAAATTAAAATGCAGCAGGGACAAGAAGAGTGGCCATTTTTGGAGTGGCTATTGAGTGAGTGAACCAGTGTGGAGACTTTGGCATGCTAAGTTTCTTCTGCATTCTTCAGCAGTTAGTGCAGTGGAACTGGCTCCAGGGACAGTGTCCAGTCCTTTGTGTGAGATATGGGAATTTGGGGAGACCTCCAGCCTCTAGGGTAGCAGCATGTGCACCAGGAGTACCAAACTGCCGTTCCTCAGAGAATATGTTAAGGAAATGGAGCTTTGGCTTACATGAGAAACTGAGGGGGTGATGGATAGGAGCTGCTGGGAGGTTGTCACCCCTAAGTGGCAAGAATCAGGTACCTAGATGACAGGAGAAAGGTATGGAAATGGGCAGCTAGTGTAAAGCACTTAGTGAGAGTCCCCCTCAATAACAAGCATACTGTTGGGGGGTGGGGGAGTTCAGCAACAGGTCTCTGGCACCGAGTCTGGAGCAGCGGCTCAGAAGGGAAATGGAGAGAAAAGGACTATGGTATTGATAGGGTATTCCATAGTCAGAGTAGTAGACACAAGATTCAGTGGACATGAAAATAGTATATTGCTACCCAAGTGCTAGGATCATTAATGTCTCAGATTGGGTCCACAGCATTCTAAAGGGGGAAGACAAGCAGCCAAAAGTCTTGGTACATACATACTGGCACCAATAACATACTGTAAGTAGGAAAAAGGAGGTGCTCCTCAAGACAGAACTTAGGGAGTTTAGTAGAAAGCTGAAAAGCAGGACCTCCGGAGTAGCAATCTCTGAATTACTGCCTGTGCCACGCACCACTGAGGGTAAGAATAAGATGATTTGGCAGGTGAATACATGGCTGCGGAACTGGTACAGGGGCAGTCCTTCAGATTTCTAGATCAATGGGATCTCTTCTAGAGAAGGTATGACCTGTACAAAAGAAATGGGTTACGACTGAACCTGGGGTGGACCAGTATCCTAACTGGCAAGTATACTAGAGCTAATGGGAAGGGGTTGAACTAAATTGGCAGGGGGAATGGGAACCAGAGTGATAGGACTGTGTATGGGGCAGCTGATATACAACTAGACACAGTATACAGTTAGACTGACTGGAAGGACAGGCAGATGCCAGGAAAAATTGCAGTTTTTGGGGTGAGTTGCTGTGTAAACTGCAGACAAAATCTAAAAGGGTGATGAGTACAGGACTGAAGGTGTTGTATATAAATGCGTGCAGTGTATGAAATGAGGTAGTTGATCTGGTAGTACAGTGAAGTATTGGTAGGCATGATGTTGTGGGCATCACTGAAGATCATAGTTGGGAGCTTAGGCAGAGGGAGCGGGGAGGCTCTGTTGGTAAAACCTGATATCAAATCCTGAGAAAAAAGTGACATAGGATCAGAAGATGTAGAATCCTTGTGGGTAAAATTAAGAAACTGTAAGGATAAAAAGATCTGATGTGAGTTGTATACAGACCTCCAAACAGTAGTCAGGATGTGGACGACAAATTACAATGGGAGATTAAACTGCACGTCAAAAAGTCAATGTTACAATAGTCACGGGGATTTCAATATGCAAGTAGTTTGGAAAAATCAGGTTAGTGCTGGATCACAAAAGAGAGAATTTGTAGAAAGCCTATGAAATGGCTTTTTGGAGCTGCCTGAGGTTGAGTCCATTAAGGGGATCAGCTATTCTGGATTGGGTGTTGTGTAATGAACCATGTTTGATTTGGATGCTTAAGGTAAAGGAACCTTTAGGAGACAGTGATCAGAATATGATAGGATTCACCCCGCAATTAAGAGGAAGCAGCTGAAGTCAGATGTATCAGTGTTATAGTGGAGTAATGGGAATTCCAGAGGCATGGTGAAGGAGCTGGCCAAAGCTGATTGGATGGGGACATTAGCAGGGATGAAGTCAGAACAGCAATGTCTGGAATTTCTGTGAGCAGTTAGGAAGCCGCAAGATAGATACTGTATATCCCAAAGAAGACAATGTATTCTTAAGGCAGGATGAGGCAACTGTTGCTGATAAGGAAAGTCAAAAATATATAATTCCAGAGGTGTATGGTCATGCACTTTGGGAGAAGAAACAAAAGCATAGACTATTTTCTAAAAGGGCAGAAAATTCAGAATTCTGAGGTACAAGGAGATTTGGGGGGAGTCCTGCTATATTCCCTAAAGGTTAACATACAAGTTGAATTGATGGTGAAGAAGGCAAATGCAATGTTAGCACTCATTTCAGGTGGACTAGAATTAAAATTAATGATGGAATGCTGAGGCTTTACAAGGCACTGGTGAGGACACACGGAGTATTGTGAACGGTTTTAGGCCCCTTATCAAAGAAAGGTTGTGCTGACTTTGGAGAGGGTTCAGAAGAGGTTCGCAAGAATAATTCCAGAAATGAAACAGTTATTGCATGGGTAGCATTTGATATTTCATGGCCTGTACTCCCTGGAATTTAAAAGAATAGCTGGGGTGGGGTGTGGGATGGATCGACTGTTGAAGGACCAAGGTAGAGTGGATGTGGAGAGGATGTTCCATATAGTGGGTGAGTCTAGGACCAGAGAGCACAGCCTCATTTGAAACAGAGATGAGAACAAGTTGCTCTAGCCTGAGAGCAGTGAATCTGTGGAGTTCGTTGCCACAGGCAGCTGTGGAAGCCAGGTCATTGGGTGTATTTAAGGTAGAGGTTTATTGGTTCTTCATTACTCAGTGTGTAGAAGGTTATGGGGAGAAGGCAGGAGAATATGGTTGCGAGGGAAAACAGATCAGCCATGATGAAATATTGGAGCTGACTTGATAGCCTCAATGACCTAATTCTGCTCCTATTTTTTCTGATCCTTTATGGTGTATTGTAGACACAAGGATTGGGCAGAAGCTAGTTGTTATCTGATGATGGATGGCTTCCTTAATTTTAACTTAGTTGTCAAGTAGGGTGCACCCAAGATCTATACATTGGTGTACCTCCATCATCCATCAGGTTCAAGTCAGACTTCTGATCAACCGTCATCACTCTTCTGACCACATGCAAGTGGAATAAATCTCTGATGGAACTGCTTGCTAGACCAGGCATGGGAAAACTATGGCCCATATGCGGCCCTTTAAGCTTTTTAATCCGGCCCGCAGAACTTGATGAAATTATATTAATAAACCTTGTTAACATTTTTTCCCCGCAATTCTGGCGTTTTCCCAATAGAACTCTATATACATTGACCTTTGTTGAGGTGCAGCATATTACTCCACATTTGCGCTTTACTTTGTGACCTTGTGGTGACCCATTTCCTGGCACATCCGAACCGGCTCACAATTAGCCAGCATTCCGGCTAAGGGAGATAGCCTGCGGGGATTTGCGAGCACAGAGCTTTGGAGCCTCTGCGCCACGGGGGGCAGGTTGAGGGAGGCTTAAAAGTGAGGCTGGGGATAAAAAATGCGCTCCAGATCAAATAACGCGCTCCGCATATTGGCGCGCTCTCACTGTTCTGTCATTGTGCGGGTCGTTGTTGAGTTTTGGCACAGAGGACAATTGAATAAGAAGGAGCAGGACAAGTAGACCTGCATCTCCTACCGTTTTTGAAATAAAGACAGTCAGGAGGAGAGTGATGATGATAATATCTTGAAGGATAACAGAATTTTCAGTGCTTTAAAATAATAACTGTTACTATTAAAAAAGCTGTATTTTATTCATTTAATTTTCAGTGTTTTAAAAGACATTTCAATAAATAGCTAAATACCATGGGACTTCAAAGACAGATATTTTGTTGTAATGCATTTGTTCATTTTCAATTGAAATTAAAGCACATGTTTTCTACATATCCCATGATATTTTATTTTCTCTTATGAGGTGTATTACCAAAACACTCCGTCCATCTGCTCCTGGTCCGGCCACCTGTCAAATTTTAGAACCATTTGTGGCCCTCAAGTCAAAAAGTTTGCCCACCCCTGTGCTAGACTCACATAAAAGTGACTAAAGCCACTGTTCAACACTTCCATTAGTGGCTGCAGTAAATATCTACTTGATAAAATACAACAAATGATCAAGCTTAGGTCATGAGCACCACTTGGGCCATGGCAGTCACTGTTCTCTAGTTAAAGAGCAGCAGAATCAAATGCTGTCAGCTCCAAGTTTTCCATCAGATGTTACTTCTTCATCATGACTAGGTCTAAATCCTGGAATTCCTGATCCAATGACATCGTGGGTATGATCATCTTAAAAATGATGGTACTTTAAGAGGATTGATCACAGCTTTACATTGAAAAATATGTCAATATCAATTAAACAAATAATAAGCTAGTCTTGCTACACAGTGAATTATTCAACAGCTAAAGTACAGATACTTTATACCGATCACTCTTAAACAATGAGGCTAAAGAAATCCTAGCACATCATGTTTTGGAATCAGTGTTATTATTCAGCCTGTTTTGAAGTGCATTGTTTTGTTGATGTACAATTTCAGATACAGGATTAAGGACATACGTTTCTGTTTCTTTGTTCACTGTTTAATGTGGAATAGCTGTAAAAACACACATTTTGGGTTGCATTTCAGATAGCCAGTCATTATCTTACAACACTATTACACACCCGGTAATCCAAGATGGTCTCATTGGTATCATTCAATTAAGCAAAGCTTAGTGACCATCCACCTTCAGTCCAGGAGCTTTAGTCAATCTGATTGAATGACTTCTTTGGAGTCAGGTATTGTAACATTAGAAATTTGGCCCATTAATGAATTATAAACTTGTATGTTGGTTGTTCCTATGGAAAAGATGTTTAATAAGAAACATCACATGCTAATAGTGTTGATTAATTTGAGTTTTCTGAGCTATTTAAGTTTGATATTATTAAAGTTCAATAATACTTAAAAATTAAAAGGGCTATAAAGTGTTTTCAGTTATGTACAATTTGGAGCCATCATATCTAATGATGACATGAAAAAGAACTAATTTTATTAAAACTTTCTGCAAAAAATTTACATTGAATTAATAAAGAAATATGAATTTTCTTCTGTGATTAACACTATAGTAAATTCAAAGGTTCAGCAACATGATGAGGTATTACTGGTTTGGGGCAATTAGTATGTGAATAAACATGGATAGAAACCTATTTAGTTTGCTTACAGTTCTTTTCATAGGATGCAGCAAATACCAAAATTATCTGAAAATTGATAAAAAAGAAATACATGATGAATGAGTGACTCAAGGTATGCAAATACTAAAACAAACTAAATTGTGAGAAAGCATAATTTAAGGATGTGTTTAATAAGAGAGTGTTTTCAATGTTAATGAAAGGTTGGATAGGAGAAGAGGTCTGTATTTCTGAAGATGATTAAGTTGATAATATAAGCTAAATATGTCAAGTTTTCATTAGTGTAAATGTCAATATCTTGCAAGTATTGTTAATCTGAAAACAGAGAGAGAGAAAAACTAGAAATATGTAGCAGATCAGGCAGTATCTATAGAGAGAGAAGCAGAAATTAAGTAATGACTCATTTTCCATATTCTGCATCAGGGTTTCCTCAGATGCTGCTGTGAAGTGCTGAGTATTTTGTGTTTTGTTTTCACTATTTCACATGAGAGGTAAGCCCAGTCACCAACAATGGTTATTAGACTTCATCTGAAGTTCACCATTTCTTTACTCAGGACATAATACTACAAGGAAACTGCTACTAAATGTATCAGCTTAAACCAGAATTACAACTATAGATACGCCTATTTACTTACCACTTTGTTTAAACATTTGATTAAAATGAAATTGAATAAGCTCAAAAAGCTAAGGTGAAATTCCTTTTTATTAAATATGCACAGAACCATTTTTGAAAATTCTTTGAAACTTAT
Source organism: Hypanus sabinus (assembly GCF_030144855.1). Classification (NCBI taxonomy): domain Eukaryota; kingdom Metazoa; phylum Chordata; class Chondrichthyes; order Myliobatiformes; family Dasyatidae; genus Hypanus; species Hypanus sabinus. The sequence continues at coordinate 74,443,768 of NC_082719.1, forward strand.
AATACCAGTTTCAAGTTTCATACATGCTTTCCTTATATCTTTCCAAATTATCGTCAGCTTCAGATCAAACATAGGTCAAAATTGGGAAGCTTTCATCAATCTTTGATCCACTAATCTGCTAATCTTTAACTTCATTTTAGCAGGTCTATTTCATAAAATATGCCCTTTGCTAATCAGATAGATGTGACTCCAAGTTAGAGGCAAATGAGATAGTTTGAACAGTATTTCCATCTTGTCACTAATCAACTCCCCACATGCTTTGCACTCAATCATCCATCAAGAGCATTTCATGACCTTATCAAAGAGAAATGTATGAATTGTGAAAAATCATCGATATATTATAGGAAAATGCCATTCAGCTCATTACTCTTGTGTTACTACCTGCTCTATTTTCAGCTAGCTAATATATTCTCAATTAGCTGGTCTTGCTGCTTAATTCTTCTTAAACGATGTTATGTTCTCAGATTCACCAACACTGGTAGTTATGAATTCCATATCTTAAGGTCCTCTTTGTGTAACATCTCCCTTAATTCCCTCCTGATGAAGGGCATTGAATAGAAACATTGAAAATTCCTTTCCCTTCACAGATACTGTTCGTTCTGCGGAGTTCCTCCAACAGATTGCCGGTTCTCTCTTAACTTTTTGCAGTGATAAAGTTAAAAATTCCTTGTCACCCAGATGACATTGAATGGAAATGATCTCACATTATCTTCTCAAACCCTTTGTATAATAATGAAAACTATTACTGGGTTCTATCTGATTTGATGTTAGCTCAGTGGAAAAGGAAACAGTTTTTCGAGCCTTTACTTATCTATTGTTGATTGCTGGCATCATTATGGAAGATGCTTTAAATCTGTAGGTAGTCATGCATTGTACTTGCTCTAGGGCATTTCACTGACAATTTATCATGGTCAATTCTGTTCCACAATTTAAAATTAAGGATGTTGGAAATTCTGTTAATCCATTTATAGTTTGAAAAAGAAAGATCCTGATTAGAATATAAAACAAAGACTGGTAAATGAAATTGTGGTATTTCATTCAGTTTATTAGAGCAACAGGCCTGAGGTGTTAAATGGAGTATTCTTGTTATTGTCTTCCTGCTGCTGATCGGTAGTACTTTTTTGTTTTTTTTGTTCTAGCTGTTTTTAAGGGTAACCCAGTGGCACAGCTAGTTGACCTGCTGCCTCATCGTCCACACAGCCCTGGTTCAACCTTGACTTTTGGTGCTGTCTTTGTGGACTTCATACACTCTCCCTGTGACTACCTGGATTTCCTCATCGGGCAGTGATGCAGGAAGCACAGAAGATGAGTATGCCAGTTCATTCAATAAAGGCTAGGGGAAATTTAGCAGAACACTATTACTTGTTGCTCGGGAACCAAATGTGAAAATATGGTGTACAGGAATATTGGTGAGACCAAATCTGGAGCCAACTTCTGCTCCTAATACATATCTTCAGATATTCCGGGTTATTGACAGAGAAAATAGACATCACTGATATAAGACCATAAGATATAGGAGCAGAGGTGGGCCATTCAGCCCATTGAGTCTGCTCCACCTTTCAATCATGGACTGATCCAATTCTTCCAGTCATCCTCATTCCACTGCTTTCACCCCATACCCTTTGATGCCCTGGCTAATCAAGAACTTATCTATCTCTGCCTTAAATACACCCAATGACTTGACCTCCACAGCTGCTCGTGGCAAGAAAATTCCACAGATTTGTCTCCCTGTGAATAAAGTAATTTCTCCACGTCTCAGTTCTAAATGAATGTCCTTCAATTCTGAAGTCATGCCCTCTTGTCTTAGAATCCCCTACCATGGGAAATAACTTTGCCATATCGAATCTGTTCAGGCCTTTTAACATCCGGAATGTTTCTATGAGATTCCCCCCCTCATTCTCCTGAGCTCCAGGGAATACAGCCCAAGAGCTGACAGACATTCTTCATACAGTAACCCTTTCATTCCTGGAATCATTCTCGTGAATCTTCTCTGACCCTCTCCAATGTCAATATATCCTTTCTAAAATAAGGAGCCCAAAACTGCACACAATACTCCAAGAGTGGTCTCACGAGTGCCATATAGAGCCTCAACATCATATCCCTGCTCTTATATTCTATACCTCTAGAAATTAATGCCTCATTGTATTCACCTTCTTCACAGCCGACTCAACCTGTAAGTTAACCTGTTGGGTATCTTGCACAAGTACTCCCAGGTCCATTTGCATCTTTGCATTTTGAATTTTCTCCCCATCTAAATAATAGTCTGCCCATTTATTCCTTCCACCAAAGTTCATGACCATACATTTTCCAACATTGTATTTTATTTGCCAATTCTTTGCCCATTCCCCTAAACTATCTAAGTCTCTGCAGGCTCTCTGTTTCCTCAACTCTACCCACTCCTTGTATCATTGGCAAATTTACCCACAAATCCATTAATACTGTAGTCTAAATCATTGACGTACATCATAAAAAGCAGTGGTCCCAATATTGACCTCTGTGGAACTCCACTAGTAACCGGCAGCCAACCAGAGAAGGATTCCTTTATTCCCACTCTCTGTTTTCGGCTGACCAGCCAATGCTCCACCTATGCTAGTAACTTCCCTGTAATTCCATAGGCACATATCTTGCTAAGCAGCCTCATGCGCAGCACCTTGTTGAAAGCTTTCTAAAAATCCAAGTTCACTACAGCTACTGCATCTCCTTTGTCTACATAGAACATAGAACACTACAGCACATTACAGGCTCTTTGGCCCACAAGCCCTGCCTCCCATATAACCCCCCACCTTAAATTCCTCCATATACCTGTCTAGTAGCATTTTAAATTTTACTAATGTATCTGCCTCCACCACTGACTCAGGCAGTGCATTCCTTGAGTAAAAAACCTTCCTCTAATATCCCCCTTGAACTTCCATCCCCTTACCTTAAAGCCACGTCCTCTTGTACTGAGCAGTGGTGCCCTGGGGAAGAGGCGCTGGCTGTCCACTCTGTTTATTCCTCTTAATATCTTGTACACCTCTATCATCTCTCATCTCATCCTCCTTCTCTCCAAAGAGTAAAGCCCTAGCTCCCTTAATCTCTGATCATAATCCATACTCTCTAAACCAAGCAATATCCTGGTAAATCTCCTCTGTACCCTTTCCAATGCTTCCACATCCTTCCTATAGTGAGGTGACCAGAACTGGACACAGTACTCCAAGTGTGGCCTAACTAGAATTTTATAGAGCTGCATCATTACATCGCATCTCTTAAACTCTATCCTTCGACTTATGAAAGCTAACACCCCATAAAGTTTCTTAACTACCATATCTACCTGTGAGGCAACTTTCAGGGATCTGTGGACACGTACCCCCAGATCCCTCTGTTCCCCCACACTACCAAGTATCCTGCCATTTACTTTGTACTCTGCCTTGAAGTTTGTCATTCCAAAGTGTACCACCTCATACTTCTCCGGGCTGAACTCCATCTGCCACTTCTCAGCCCACTTCTGCACCCTATCAATGTCTCTCTGCAATCTTCGACAATCCTCTATACTATTGACAACACCATCAACCTTTGTGTCATCTGCAAACTTGCCAACCCACCCTTCTACCCCCTCATCCAGGTCGTTAATAAAAATCACAAAAAGTAGAAGTCCCAGAACAGATCCTTGTGGGACACCACTAGTCACAACCCTCCAATCCGAATGTATTCCCTCCACCACAACCCTCTGCCTTCTGCAGGCTAGCCAATTCTGAATCCACCTGGCCAAACTTCCCTGGATCCCATGCCTTCTGACTTTCTGAATAAGCCTACCATGTGGAACCTTGTCAAATGCCTTACTAAAATCCATTTAGATCACATCCACTGCACTACCCTCATCTATATGCTTGGTCACCTCCTCAAAGAACTCTATCAGGCTTGTTAGACACGATCTGCCCTTCACAAAGCCATGCTGACTGTCCCTGATCAGACCATGATTCTCTAAATGCCCATAGATCCTATCTCTAAGAATCTTTTCCAACATCTTTCCAACCACAGACGTGAGGCTCACTGGTCTATAATTACCTGAACAATCCCTACTACCTTTTTTGAACAAGGGGACAACATTTGCCTCCCTCCAGTCCTCTGGTACCATTCCCACGGTCAACGAGGACATAAAGATCCTAGCCAGAGGCTCAGCAATCTCTTCCCTTGCCTCGTGGAGCAGCCTGGGGAATATTCCATCAGGCCCCGGGGACTTATCCATCCTAATGTATTTTAACAACTCCAACACCTCCTCTCCCTTAATATCAACATGCTCCTCATGTTGTTCTCCTCACTCATCAACCTCACTCATATTGTCCTCACTGTCATCAAGTTTCCTCTCAGTGGTGAATACCGAAGAGAGATA